>NC_133456.1:99080725-100280725 GCF_048565385.1 Saimiri boliviensis | reverse complement strand
GCTCACGCCTGTAATCCCAGCACTTTGGGAGGCCGAGGCGGGTAGATCACAAGGTCAAGAGATCGAGACCATCCTGGTCAACATGGTGAAACCCCATCTCTACTAAAAATACAAAACATTAGCTGGGCATGGTGGCACATGCCTGTAATCCCAGCTACTCAGGAGGTTGAGGCAGGAGAATTGCCTGAACCCAGGAGGCGGAGGTTGCGGTGAGCCGAGATCGCGCCATTGTACTCCAGCCCGGGGGGGGCGGGGGAAGATCTTGAAAGCCTAATATCTAGCCATCTCAAAACCGAAAGACAGCAGGTACCATCAAGGTAAAAACTAAAATTCAAACTGATCAAACAGTTTAAAAAAAGCAGAATTTCTAAAGAAACTAAAAAGTTTCTAAAAAATTCCTCATTTTTGTGTATTTTCTATAAATTTATGATGAGGCAAAACAATCAATCTGTTACATAAATTAATAGGTCACAGGCAAGTAGTTTTAAATAAATTATAAATCTAAGTCATAACAATATGTTGATTCTAGTCTGGCAAATTACCCTGAATGCTAACTAAAAGATATGTTAATTTTACCAAATAAATTTTATTTCAAATTACTTAGATTAAAATTACAAAGAAGTATTTAATACTGACATCTTATGTAATATTCAATTTATACTGCCTCATGAATATACTTTTAAATTAACCTATATTCTGGTTTGCCTTGCCTACTGCACAGATTCTAAAGTTGGCAAAACATAATCAAGACTTTTAAAAGAAGCATAAGAAAATCTGCCCTAAAAATATTTTTTGTCTCATTTTCTCATAAACGTATCAGTGTGATAAAAAGACTTTCCCTCTCTCATTAAGTCTTACAGACAGCATACAAGCATTGCAGAATATTTTTTTAAGCAAACAGTATAACATGTTAAACAACTTAAAAACAAACCCTTTAAAATACTGAAATACTATAATTTTTCTCTATTAATTGCAAACAAAATATAAGATTCTATAAGCAATAACTGTTAAGATGAACTATTTTGATGAAAGAACTGTTAATTTCTGAAAGGACAGGAAAAACTACACTAGCAATTTGTTTCATTTCCCCTTTAAATATAAAATTTTTAATAGGAGAAAAATAAATGAAAATGCAGAAGTTGGAGTCATTAGCTTCTTTAAACAATAAGGAAAAATAGCTCCAATATATAAACACAAAGTGAGTAGAACTGAATAGGATATTATCCTATTCAGTTCTAGATTATAGATTATAATGGTCTAGATTATAATGACTTATTTTCTAAAATAAAACGTTTCTCTCCAAAAATTATAATCTCAACCTCACAATTTGTACACCAAAAAGTATTTTATTTACCTTCAAATGTTTATGTGTTGGGGGTTTCCTAACCTGATGTAACAATCAAAATTAACAAAGTAATAATTTAATAAAATATGCTTTGATATACTAAATACAAAAAAGAAACTGACATGTAAATATGATATATGTCCATATTTTATTAAGACTAAATAGAAACAGAAACTGATTACTTGTATAAGATAAAATGTCCTCACTCCTCTTAAAGTTGCAAATAAAATGGAAAGCAATATATATTTTTGTATAATTATACAGATGTTCATGTAAAGGTGGCTTTTCTTATTTTTTTTTAACACTATGTACTTAAATGCTATTAAAATAATGGGTGGCAAGCTACTTGAACGCTGTTCCTTTTTACTGGTTATGCTTTTAATGATAACAGTGGATTAAATTTTTATTACTTTTATCTCTGTACTAAAGATAGTATTTTTTTTTCTTTTTCTAGGATCTTGGGACTCTAAGGTGATCTAAAACCATTATAAAAGATAATTATAGAAACAGATATCTAAATAATCTTAGAATTGTCTAAATTATGTTCAACTTATAAAAACAGTATTTAATCAACATTATAAAGCATCCACTGCATATCAGCATTCAGACTGCAGACAAGGGAATAAATTGTTTCATGAATAATTAAAAACAAAAGCATCTAATATTATATAAAAGAGGTACATTTTACCTGGATTAGGTGAGGTAATGCTTTTAGTGTAAGGCAAAACCAAATCCCCAGTTTGCATGGAAGCAAATCATGCCACTGTGGTTTCATCAGCAATCTAAAGGGAAGGGGGAAAAAAACAACATATGAGGAATATACAGAGAAAGGTGGGAGGCCAAATATTTTTATAAAGTTCATGAATTCTTTTTTGAATGGCTACTTCAACAAAAAAATGCAGAAAGTATTCACTGAAATATTTATAACTGACTTTCTCTATCATGAAATACAGTGGTCACAATAAATGCAATAGATACAGCATGTTAGAGAATCTAGGCTAAGATTTTGGGGAAGGGGTTCCTAATCAAGTTACAAAGATAAACAAAAGCCCTCTTTCTAACCTAGGCTTTTCCTCACTTTTGTACAATGAATTCTTAAACCTTATGATTACTTTAGCTGTAAAAAACTATCATCAGAGTGTTCCCAAGTGCTGACAACCAGATATGAAGACTGTAGCATAAACAAACCAATACATAAAAATTAATGTCATTTGCAGTTCACTGAAGCATTACTCACTGATGTCATCAGAATAGAAGACAAGCAGAATAGTCTCTGATCTCCATCCCACATTGATCCCATTTCATGCCCTGCTGTGTGAACTATTTAAACCCTTTATTCCTTTCTATGAAGCAATAGAAGAAATGGTGGTATCTTTTCGAGTGTACTATGTATCACTGCCTCTCTACATACTGTCACTCCTGAGCTAAGAGATAGGTCCATCTAATAGTACTTTGTTTCTAAAGTTCAGTATAAAAATTTCAAACTACAAGAATCTGAGAGATTATTTAAATATATATTAACATTTTATATGGAGAAAAAATCCTAAAGAGATTTTGCTTAAGATTAAACTTTGTCTCATAAACAATGGCACATTATTAGTCTTTTATAAGCCTACCACAGACATAAATGAGAGCACATGCAAATAGACATACATATGAAGTTTAATCATATTAAAAATGTATTTTAAAACAGTTTCAAATTATAAAGTATTTTTATATGCTCTCACCTTTCATTTTTGTCTGAAGCACCAAGTTTCGATACATCCACACTCTTGCCGCCAGTCTTTTTTTTCTTTTCCCTCTTTTTTCTACTTAGCAGTTCATCCTTAATGTGGAAAGAATTATGGTTACAGGTTACCATTAACATGTACACTTAAAATGTTATCTATACTCTTCTGTGAAGGGTAAACATTATAGAGCAACATTTATGCAAACGTATGTAGGGTCCAACATGATTAAGTAAAATCATCAATCTTTCACAATAACTGTTGCCATGGTATCCAGGCCTTAAACACACATGAAGTTCAAGCACTGTCAGTCATGTGCATCTCCATAGCAATCAAAGTTTTCTAAGAAGAGAAAGCATTCAGCTCACTTTTTCTCATTCATCCAACTTTAATAATGTCACTTCAAAAGGAATGAGTAAACAGATGCTAATTCATGAATACTGATAAATATGTTTCATTATCTTTAACATATAAATAAAAACCCATAAAAGAACAAACTATAGAGTAGCATATTAGACTAAGAAAAGTATAATTTTTTTAACCAATTAATCTTTGAAGTTAAAATATTATATTCATTTTCAATTTTATTTATTTACCTAAAATATTTTAAAAGTAAACATTCATTAAAGCCTGTGACACAAAAAAATCTAAAATCAATCTTACATAAAAAATATTTCTATTTGAAAGATGACAATTAAAACATAGCTCTACTCTCTGATTTCCAGCTAGATATTTGGGCTTTCACAAAGTTTTACAACAAACTCTAGTGCCACAGTTTTTAAAGAAGGATATTTTCTTATTTCATGGGTTCTTCTTGACTTAGAAATGTGTCAAACATGAAACATTAAGTATAAAACTATTAGAATGAGAAATATAAAGAGAGAAATAGAAATTTTCATGAGTTAAAAATGTCCAAAATTCCATATAAAATTAAGGAGGCCAGTTGATTTGATTTATTACTAATACTTACCAGTTGTTTTTCCAGGTAGATTGACCAAACCACAGCATAATGACCCACTGTGAGAATAATGAACAAGAGTAATGCCAGCTCAGCATTGCTCATTTTTCTCACCCGCCTGTAGTAGAATACAGGCTGTCGCCAATCTGGAAGTCCATTGATCAGAATATCATCATACCTACAGTAGCAAATATAACAGTTTTTCACGGGGAGTTAAAAAAAAAAAACAACTTTATTTGTGCCTATATTACAAAGATGAAAAAGAAAATAATTTATCCAAAATAGATAATGTTTATGTATCTTACCAGCATTACAATGTCTAGTAAATTCAAAGCACTGCAGATAGCTCTAGTCACTGACACTCTTCAAAAAAGTGCATAGTAATATATTGTGGATACCAGATCTCATGTTTTTACGGCACCCAAAGATGTGACTCCTACAGTGATACTAAAGGAGCTACATGTAGTCTACCTGTTTACTAGGCTATAGTAAAGACTCTATCCTTGAAATCAGCACCAAAAAGAAGGATTTCAATAAAAGAAACATTAAGGTAAGAGCTGTTTGTTAGAACCGTGAATGACATATTAATTGAATCAAACTCAGAATTAAGTTTCTAGTCAGTGCTTTTATTTCTACCCCTATACTATGGTGGCTTAAGGTTGAAATAATTTATACACGTGATTTTATCAAAGCTTTTTAATGAGGTAAAAGCATATAAAATTGAGCACCTTTTAATTTTGTATTGCTACATTCCTTTAGAAAATTTAAAAAAAACCTCCCAAATTAGAAAGAGATGTGGAAACAACCACTGTTTATGTTAGATTTCTCAATAAAACTGTTTATTTATAAACATTAAGTGGCAATTTCCTTATTTTTGGCTTTTGCTGGAAGAGAAGAAATTAACAAGTAAAAGCTTTCCTAGTCCTTTAAAAAGCTGATGCATTTTAAATCAGCTTTCTTGGTACTATCAGGATAAAAAGTTACTTTAAAATAAATTTTCAACTCAATTTAAATTTCCGTATCAGACAATCATTGAACAAATATCTGAGGTTAAAAATAAGGAGTAACATTTATGATTGTAAAACTCAAAATGGTCACACACAAAAACTGTGTGTTTAACACATACAACCTGTTAATCTTAATTGAACACAACTCATTAAATATTCTAATCACACTATTTCCAGAATTAAATCTTCACTGAAAGGCCTAATTTGGTGCAACACATTGACCAAAATATTTTAATTAAAAATATTCTGAGTTAGTCGCAGGCCTAATTACAGGAATAGAAATAGGGCCTATATTGTCAGGCAG
This sequence comes from Saimiri boliviensis, assembly GCF_048565385.1. Taxonomy (NCBI): domain Eukaryota; kingdom Metazoa; phylum Chordata; class Mammalia; order Primates; family Cebidae; genus Saimiri; species Saimiri boliviensis. The sequence continues at coordinate 100,275,384 of NC_133456.1, read as the reverse complement.
GTCAGTAGAACTCAGTAGTAGGTTTTTCTCAAGTAAATTGACCGATCTAGGAATAATAGCGCAGCTGCTAAACTGCCAGTCTTGACATGTAAATCAATTTAAATGCAACAACTGCAGTAGCTACTTTGATAGTTATTAAATTGATACCTTGGAGATATGCTTAAAAAAAAAAAAAGCAGAGGATTTATTACAGGCAAGTTCTTTTTCTTTAGTAGAAAAACATTAGAAGTAATGCAAAATATATTTTATTAGCAAAACTAGAAAACCTGACTTTTTTATTAACTTCGGTTATTAAAAATGCTATCAAATTGGAATAACCAATGTTGAACGCAAAGGACATTAATTAGTACTAAACTCTTAAAAAGCAAATTGTGTAATATACAAGAGTCTAAAAATTAATACATGGTTTTGAAGTAGCTGGATCAGAAAAATTTGAGGTTAAATATTCTTTTTCAATATTTATAGAAATTCTTGAATATTAACATCCAGATATAATAATGACTTCATAAAAAACTATCATTCATGTTATCAAAAATTTATGTTAATCTATCTTATATTTATGTTAATAAATATTTTATTTAATAACATAAATAATTTATGTTAATCTATTTTAAGTTAGAAATGTATAGGTAAAAAGGTTTCAAGTGCTCTAACGTAAGATTACAACATTCAAATGAAGTCCAATCAATTTTAAGTCTTGAATCTATTCTTAATCCATATTCTACTTCAGATTTGTTAAAGGAAAAAAAAAGGTGAATGTAAAAATAATTATTTTCAGCAAATCTCTCCCATGAAATAATTTCATGTAAAAAGCATAGTTATTGATAAAGAACATCTAAGAAAATAGAGACAATTTCTTAATAGCACTCTTAAGTATTAAATTTGTTTTGAATATAACTAAACTATAGCAGAAAAGAAAACAGTTGAACTCATAGCTAAGAATCTCATAACAAATATTTTATGACCATCATAACTGAAAGTGCTATGTGTCTATTAACCGCTACTATTTTCTACCCTACGCCTAAATTATATTTAGTGAACAAATTCAAGATAGCAAAACCTCATGCATTGAACACATTAAACAGAACTAGATATTTACTAGTTCATGTCTGTCACTCTAAACAACAGTCTCTAAGGATTAAGCTTAGAATCAATGCTCTATTGATTTTACTATCAATGAACATTAGGGCTCAAACGACTGGCCATTTTAAGGAAAGATAGCTTCCATCATAGTTCACTTTTTAGAATATATGCTTTTAAAAGATAAATCACTGCTTTCCTGATGAAACACTGAAAATACATGTCTTAAAGTACACACAGACACTATTTTCATAAGTTACTAAGAAGAAATATTGTGTTGACAACACATAAAATTTATAACGCCACTTTATTAGGCTTTTCTATATTTAAACATATAACACTGTTAAAATCCTCTGTACTTGAGATTCATATAAACTGTTCTCAATTATTTGTTAAAGCCAGATTAAAAATGTACAAATGTTTAAATGTGCTGTAAGATAAAAGAAATAGATCTCTATGATAAAAAATATCACTAATGCTAAAAATCATAGGGAACTATAATGGCATTTTCTTGGAAATCAAAACATTAATTGATCAATTCCACACATCCAACATATGGCCTAATGTGTGTTTATTTCACTTGGTTTTTCTTAAAATACACATCATGAACATAAAATAATGGTTACATAATCATTAGTGAGTTTCATACTATGATCTTCAGTTCATCAATATATTTAGGGCAATATAAACACTGGAAAACAATTTTTTTTTGAAGTTACCAGCAGAAAAATATATGGAAATTTAAAATGTTACCACCTTTTGAAATGCAAAATAGTAATTACGTAACTAAAATAAAAAATATACATATTATGAAAATGAATATTTAAATAATTCTAGCATGTGCCTCAATTATGAATTTTCCATATTACAAAGATTGAATTTTTAGTTTAAAACAATACTAACATAATTTCCATTTAGGTCACATTTTGTAACTTTGAATAAAAACTACTTGTACAAAGATTATAAACAGAAAACAAGTCTAAATTAATTGCTCTCACTCTTTTTTGAAAAAAAAAAAAAAAATATATGCCAAAAATTGTGGTACACTGCACTTTATTTAGGAAAGGTGCTAAAATAAATTTCCTCTTCTCAGACTACTGTTTATTTTGATTTGAACACACCTGTAATCAAAGTTACAATAACTAGTTAATGAATTCATAAAAGTTTAATAGATTAAGGCTGAGATAACTATACTTTTAACTGCATTTGTAAATAAAACTTTAGTAAACTAAAAAACACACTCAACTTTTATAACTATAATAACATGAAACAGACAAAAAATTTTACAGTTGTATAACTGGGTTAGTAAAATAAGACTGGTTACAAGTTCCCAATAGATTTTAAACAAAAGTAGGTATGTTAATATTACTAAAGCCCAATCTAGTATATAAATGTAATGACTGGTACTCAGTACTTTACCTCAACTAACGTTCAGGGCACTTTTAAGAATCGTTGAAACATAGTTGTGCAACTGTTTCCCCAAACAAGTTAACTAAGGAGTTTAGAGAAGGCTGCTAAGCTAGGCTTTCTTATAATAACCAGGAAAACCTGTTAAAGGTATGCTTTAATAATGACAATAAGGGCGGGTGCGGTGGCTCACGCCTGTAATTCCAGCACTTTGGGAGGCTGAGGTCAGTGGATCACCTGAGGGCAGGAGTTCAAGACCAGCCTGACCAACAGGTGAAATTCCATCTCTATTAAAAATACAAAAATTACCCAGGCAGGCACGTGTAGTTTCAGCTACTTGGGAGGGTGAAAAAGGAGAACTGCTTGAACCTGGGAGGCAGAGGTTGCAGTGAGCTCAGATAGTACCACTGAACTCCAGCCTGGGCAATAGGGCAAGACTCCATCTCAAAATAAATAAATAAATAATGACAGTGATTGGGTCTGAGAAATGCATCATTAGGCAAATCATTAGGTGAGTTCCTCATTGTATGAACATCATGGTGTACACACAAACCTATGTGGTATAGCTTCTACACACTTAGACTATATGGTATTACCTATTGCTTCTAGGCTACAAACCTATATAGCATGTTACTGTACTGAATACCACAGGCAACGTAACACAGTGGTAAATATTTGTATATCTAAACATAGAAAAGGTACAGTAAAAATACAGCATTATAATCTTATGGGACTAGCATTGTTTTTTTTTGTTGTTGTTGCTGTTATAGAGATCGGGTCTCATTCTGCTGTCCAGCCTGGAGTAAAGTGGCAGGATCATGATTCGCTGCAGCCTTGACCTCCCAGGCTCAAGCAATCTTCCTATCTCAGCCTCCAAAGTAGCTGAGACTACAGGCACACAACATCACACCCAACTGATGTTTCTTACGTTTTTGTAGAGATAGGGTCTTGCTATGTTGCCAGGGTTGGTCTCAAACTCCTGGGCTCTAGCCATCCTCCCACCTCAGCCTCCCAAAGTGTTGGGATTACAAGTGTGAGCCACTGCGCCTGGCCGTCATTGTATATGTGGTCCCTCATTGAATGAAATGCCATTATGCAGTACATGACTGTATTTTCATGCTATAGTCTATATTCTTGGGGAAAAAAAGGCTTAAAAGTTTATTTATAATTGCACTCCTAGGAATCTACCCAAGAGAAATGAAAACGTATGTCCATCTGAAGATATATGTGAATGTTCACAGAAGCCTTGGTCATCATAGCCCCAAAGTGGAAACAATCCACATGTTCATTAACTGGTGAATAGATAAACATAAGTGGTATATCCATACAATGGAATACTGTTCAGCAATAAAAAAGAATGAACTACTGTTATATGATACAATACAGATGAATCTCAAAAACCTTATGTTAATAAAAGCCAGATACAAAAAAATTATATATTGCATGACTGCATTTATAGGAAATGTCCAGAAAGGACAAATTTATATACACACTAAATAGATCAGTAATTGCCTGGAGCTGGAGATCAGGGAGGGGGACTACTGCAAATAGGCTTAAGGCTTTTTTGAAATGATGCCAATGTTCTAAAACTGGACTGTGCTGATGGTTTGTACAACTCTGTAAATAAACTAAAAAGCATTTAACTGTACACCTAAAACAAGTGACTTTTATTGCATGTAAATTATATCCAAATAAGGATGTTAAAAAATCAAATAAAACTGGCCTTTCCTTTCTTTTTCTCTTTTTTTCTTTTGAGATAGGGTCTTGCTCTGTTGCCCAAGCTGAGTGTAGTAATGCCATTAGGGCTCTCTGCAACTTCTGCCTCCTGAAATTGCAGTGAGCTCTAATGGCACTACTACAATCCTCCCACCTTAGCCTCCTGAGTAGCTGAGACTACAGGCATGAGCCATTACACCAGGCTAACTTTTGTATTTTTTGTAGAGATGAGGTTTCTTCATGTTGACTAGGCTGGTTTCAAACACCTGAGTTCAAGGGATCTGCCCTCCTCAGCCTCCCAAAGTGCTAGAATTATAGATGTGAGTCAGTGCACCCAACCAGCTTTTCCTTTTAAAAAAAAGCTATTCCGTTTGTTAATTTATCTATTTTACTGCTATTCCCTTTTCCAGCAAAATTCAAATAATACATCTGATTTCAGAGAAAACACAATTATATAAAAGGGAAATAAATAGGAAACATGTGTATGACAGTTTCCCAAACTACCAATTCCTGGAAGGTTACACATTTAAAAGCATTATGTAATGAATGTTTATAGTAAATAATTGTGATACCAAAAAGCATTTTAAATATCAACATGCAGATAATCTTCTTTTAGAAGATAATGCTGACTGTGCTCTTTTTTTCCCTAAAGGAATTATAAACATTAAGTAATTGTCTGCAGAAATGTCTGTCTCCTATATGTTTAAATACTCATAGGTCACCTGGCCTCAGGCACAAGCTTCAGAGGAGTGATTTTTAGCTTGATTAGTTAAGACTTTTGCCTCAAGTAAAACCAGTTACCAAAGAGTTACTTGTGCCTCAAGGGGTATAAATACTACAGCTGTTTGTGTAACTGTCAGATTCATTTTTTCCACCAACGCTCTAAAATAAATGAGAGAACTAATCCTAAAGAGATGATGTTATTTATTAATAGATGATTCCATGTTAATGAAAAAACAATTTATATATAAGAAGTGACTTGTTTTGAAAAGATAGAAATCATTTTGGTATCTGAAAGAAATTATTACAAAGTTCACTGACTTTTAAGATAACAACAAACAAGAGGAAAAAAACCTCAAGCCAAAGATGTTAGAAGACTAAATAAAGCTACCTTTACAGGCACATTCTTGATATGTGAAACAAAACTAGGGGCTCACAGAGAAACCAACTAGAAAATATGCACAGAATGACCAAAACTTCTTTCAACAGACTTCTCGGACTCTTTCAACACTATGGATTATCTCAAACCAGAGGAATGTCTGCTATGGTATCTGGACCAATGCCAGCCCTTGTTATAAAGCGAAGAACACTTTTAAGAGAAGATCTTGAATCCTTGTGCTTTGTAATCCGACAAACAGAGGTATTCAAATTAAATGGTTAAAAAGATGAGAATCAAGACTGGTAGCTAACATTTTAGCATACAGACTAATTCCAGATAATACATTTGAAGAAAGATTCAGAATGTAACATAGCATAATTTATTGAGTTGTCTGAAGATGTATTAACCCCTATTGAGAGAAACAGATATTTAGTCTGGCTTTTGCTTAAATCTCAGATACCTAGGAATTGTTTTGTTTTGTTTTTTAAAGGTACTCTTATACTGTAGAACAACATTTTCAAATTTTGGATTGTGGTCCACCAGTGTCTCATGAAATCCATTTAGTGAACCACAACTAGCATTGTTTAAAAATAAATAAAAAACACCAAAAGACTACTCTAGCCTAGAATAGAAAACAGTCTATTTCACAAGCAGTAAGTAGTATTTCGTGAAACTTTTGTTTCAGTTGTGTGTCTGTGTGTGTGTGTGTGTGTGTGTGTTGTGGTCTGACTTAAAAAACTTAGAAGCCTGCTGAAATGATGTCTACATCCCATACATTCTTTAAGAGGAAAGAGGCCCCTGTGTAATCTCTTAAGTCACTGTCATTATAAACTACTATATAAATATATTGCCACTCCTCTGAAAGGGACACAGAGAAGTCTTGCTGTGAGGGGCTGCCTCTACTCTGAAGTTTAACCCTGAACACAGAATCACCAGAGCAGGGTAAAGAAAGGGAAGAAAGCAAAAGAAATAGAAGAAAGAAGCAAAATTTTCTTCTACTCCTATCTTCTACAGGCTTATAAAAGCTTATATAATTGGGTTTATTATTTTGAGAGTGAGAAAACATCAAGAAAGGGTACTAACCTTGACAATCACTAACAGTCTAATTCAAACATTTAAGGAATGGCGGTGAGGGTAAGAAGCACCAAGCCCCATGCACAGATAGGAACTATTACTGATACATGGGAAAGAATGGACATTTATTTGAATTCAAGGAGTATTTGTATTTCCCAGGCATAAACATTCATGTTAAAAATCTTATTAAGGAAACCAGGACTTGCTAACATTAAGACTCATAATCCTGAAGCTTTTAAGTATCGAATCAATCTATTGAATACTTTCAATAAAATTAACTCTGCTTCAAAGACGCATTTTTTAAAAACTGCCTTTCTTGGAAGGAACAAAAATAAAATACTAACATAATGATAAAACGTTTAAGGAGACTTAATTCTTTATAAACTGTTGCATGAAACTATAACATCTTAATTCAAAAGCAGAAATGAACACTCACCTCTGCCTTCGTTCATCATCCTTTAAAACTTCATAAATGGCCACCAACTAAAATAAAAGCATTACTTTAAAATAAAAATACTCTCAACTATAAGAAATCATGTAGGAGGGTGAAGGTACTACAATACACATGCAGAAAATCCTATGTGCCCACATATACAATAAACAGATGCAATCTCAACTGAGTAACACTTCATGTTTTGGTAGTACCTTAACAGGTTAAAACTGCTTGATATCAAAATAAATCTTTGTGACAGTTGTAAAAGTAATACTTATCTTAAAATGTGCATTTTAAAAGTAAAAGCTGTAATTTAGAGAAGAAAATTATGACATTTATGACCCTCCAAGAATTTAGAGATGCTAATAATACAAAATGGTAAAAATGTATTTTGTAGAAACTTGAATAAAAACATACATAATACTATACTTTTAAACTACTATATCATTTTCAAATGAAAATATTCCACATATAAGTGAATATTTCTACCAAAAACATATTAATACACTTGTCACACATACACAGAAATATATATATATAATAGCATATTTCACTTACTTGTCTAAACTGAGTTTCTGCATTTTCATCTTTATTCTTGTCTGGATGTAAAGTTAGTGAAAGCTTACGATATGCTTTTCTGATGTCTGCAGATGAAGCATCCTGGAGGTGGTAGGGGGAGGGGAAAATACAAAGCAAACTTTGTCAGAAAAAGAAATTCCCAGAACCTTGTTAAGATCTGAGAAGACAGCCAACCAAGTGCAGGACCCCAGGCAATGTAATTTGAGCAATCAGTCTAACAACCAGGCTATGCAACCAGCCTGACCCACATGACTGAACAATTATTCAATCTAATTTGGCTCTCCTCTTAACTTTCCATTACCATACAGTCATTTAAAGAAGACAGTATTTGGCCAAACTTTTCAAACACTTGCCTTCCTAAAATTAACCAATAAATCTTTTTCAATAATTGAGATCAAAAAGAAACAAATTAAAAATTAATACATCTGCGTGCCTTCAAACAAACTCTTTATTTATTGGCAAATGTTAAAGCCAATTTCTGAATCCCAGGCTAACCATATGGTTTCTTTATTGTTATTTATGTTAAATTTATCATCTTAGCAACAACCTATGGAATCTCACTTTCACATGTCGAAAAGAATGCCTATCTGAAGGGAGTTAAATTTGCATTTATCAAAAATTATTATAATTAGAAAGAGTTAAATGTACCGTACTTATCATTTACTTAGTACATTAAAGGGTGTTTTCAATGTTGTCTAGCTTCCTCAGTCTGGTTTGTAAAAATAAATTTGCCAAATATTTATATATTACTAGCATAGTTTAAATACATTTAAAAGGTAACCATAGTTCAATACTTAGATTAAGTGGATGTTAAAATTATATTTTATGTAATCCTCTACGCACAGGTAAAATCAGACAACATCATTTCTACAAGGCCAGTATAAAATGAATAATAATAACAAAGAATACACTGTCAAGTAGAGTTTAAAAGGAGGGGGAGGGATAACAGGAGGAGGAACGGAACGGGGTAGGGGGCTAGCGGAGGGATAGCATTAGGATAAATACTTAATGTAGATGACAGGGTGACAGATGCAGCCAATCACCATGGCACATGTATACCTATGTAACAAACCTGCATGCTCTACACATGTATGCCAGAACTTAAAGTATAACAGTAAAAGAAACAAAAAAAAAAATCCCTTTTTCTGAGACAGTCTGACTCTGTCGTCCAGGCTGGAGTGCACTGGCACAATCTCAGCTCACTGTAACCTCCACCTCCTAGGTCCAAGCGATTTTCATGCCTCAGCCTCCAGAGTAGCTGGAATTATAGGCATATGTCATCACACCCAGCTAATTTTTGTATTTTCATTAGAGATAGGGTTTCCCCATGTTGGCTAGGCTGGTTTCAAAATCCTGACCTCAAGTGATCCAATCACCTCGGCCTCCTGAAGTGCTTAGGATTATAGGTGTGAGCCAGTGTACCTGGCTAGGGTTTAAAACTTGATCTGTATTAAACTTAAAATATATTCAAATAACATATTCATATTGGGCAAAATGACAGTAAAGTTGCCTATTAAATGTCTCTCGTTTGATAGTAGGCAGTCTAATTAATTCCAAAAACTACTAAGAAATTCAATGATGAAACACCAAACCAAACCAATACAAAAAATCTATATACCTCGGATTAAATATTATCAATAGTTTTTACAGAGTTTGAGAGAGACAAAGTGAGACTATAATTAGTCTGTCAGGCTTCTCTTTGTAAACCATTAGTTTTATTACCAGTTGGGGCTTGTTGCTCCAGACTAGGATGTTACCCTAAGTGTGAGTATTTTTGTGACTTGTGGAAGGCTGCAGAGTTATAAAATTACAAAAGTACTGCAGCTAACAGGGTTGTAATTTTCATTCTTATGTACTTAATTAAATTGATACATTCCCTACATAGACTACAGATAACATGGTAGAAACAAATGATTATTTAATGAAAATTGGTGATGAATCCTTTTGTTCAAAAAAGACAAGTGTCAAATGAATAACCAATCTTTAATTGGGATTTTAATATTAGATTTTATTAAATTGGGACTATATCAAATTATTCCACAGGTAGATTTCATATAAAATAAGAGCTATATATTTTCTTCTATTATAAAATTAATACATGCTCACTATGGAACATTTCTTACTTTAAAATAAAAACAACTAACAGTCACCTAAGGCATTTCCCTGCCTCCAGTCTTGCCATTCTGATCCCTCAATCCTCCATTTTTATGCCACCATATGTATCCCAAATGTAAATGTGGTTGGACCACTCTCCTACTTTAAATCCTTGAGCAGCTACCAGGTGCCTATGTCACTTGCGTTTTCTAATTTTTTTAGCCTTTCCTCCCACCCTCTTGGCTCATCCTCCTGGTCCCCCAGATCAGGAGGGGGAATACATTTCACCAACCTCATGTTGTTTTTTCCCTCAGCTACTGATACAGACAGCTCTCTTCTGTCTAACAAACAATAATACACAAATACTGTCTATCTTCCTCTTGAGAATCTATCCAGTAATTTCACCAATAAACTCTACCTTAAGTAGATACAGGTGAAAAACATGAAGAGTTTCTTATTTACAAAGACATGCTCTAGACAAGTTGTACTTCAAACTAGCTTATGTATTTATTTAATAGTAGGTACTCAATGAATTCAAACCCAGAAAATGTTGCTTCAGAATCAGATCCCTTTATGTTGGCTGTTTAGCTTCAGATTTGGGCTGAGTAACTTCCCAGTGAGATAGAGTTTTGGGAAGGCAGTGAGAACAACTGTTACATTCTTGACCTGATAAACTGTATGCAACATGTCCACATAACTACAATGTGAATATGTTCCATTGGAGTTTTAATAGTAAATAGCCTGGTATGTATTGTCTTCTTTAATACATTTGACATCACACTTTTATTATAGGCCTGAATGTTAGAACACGCATCTCCCATATTCACTGGATTAGACGTTTTATCTCTCTAGCTTGCAGAGAAATTTTTTGATAGCACATGAGTGAATTGGCTATCTTTAATTCTTTTCATATTAGATCTACCATATTCACATGCTAGAATTCTTTTCCTTCTAAATGTGATATGGCTCTTTGGCAAGCTAAACATGAACTATTCTAACAGTCGGGTGACCTCTATAAGGAAGAGACTTATCTTTTGAAAAAAAAAAAAAAAAACAAAAAACAAAAAAACAAAAAACAAAGACAAAAAACAACTCTGAGGCTGGGTATGGTGGCTCATACCTATAATCCCAGCAATTTGGAAGGCTGAGGTAGGCAGATCACTTGAGCCTAAGAGTTTGAGACAAGCCTGGGCAACATGGAAAAACCCCATCTGTGCAAAAAATTTAAAAAACGAGCTGAGTGTGGTGGCATGCACCTGCAATACCAGCTACTTGGGAGGCTGAGGTGGGGGTGTTACTTGAGCCCAGGAAGTTGAGGCTGCACCACTGCACTCCAGCCTGGGCAACACAGTGAAATCCTGTCTCCAAAACAACAACAACAACTCTGAAAATTAATATAAGCTTATCAAAAATGGAAATAATGCAATGGCATGTCAGCAAAAAGAGCATGTTAGGGAAGTCCAAGTTCGCCCCTCCACAAAACTGGCAAAAACTGTCAGAATCAACTTTATGTGATCCCTGAAAACCAGTCAAAATTTACAGCAATTAGGCAAGCACTTAAGAAAAAGATGATTCTCTAAGGGTCTTTTTTTTTTTTTTTTTTTTTTGAGATGGAGTTTCGCTCTTGTTACCCAGGCTGGAGTGTAATGGCGCGATCTCGGCTCACTGCAACCTCCACCTCCTGGGTTCAGGCAATTCTCCTGCCTCAGCCTCCTGAGTAGCTGGGATTACAGGCATGTGCCACCATGCCCAGCTAATTTTTTGTATTTTTAGTAGAGATGGGGTTTCACCATGTTGACCAGGATGGTCTTGATCTCTTGACCTTGTGATCCACCCGCCTCGGCCTCCCAAAGTGCTGGGATTACAGGCGTCAGCCACTGCGCTGGCCAGTCTCTAAGGGTCTTAAAGATGCCAACCATAGTCCTTGGTTAGGTTCCTGGTACCAGAGAAAGCAGAGTTGACCTTGTTCTCAAAGAGCTGTGATTTTGTTTTAACCTCTCTGTTGGCTTAAACTGTATAAAGGGCTTGCTTTTATTTTGCCAAACTCAGAACTCTATCAGGGCAGATAGGCCATTTGTCATAAACACTTAAAGGCTTATTGATTTATTGATTGATTGAAACAGGGTTCTGCCATGTTGCCCAGTCTGGTCTCAAATTCCTGAGCTCAAGCAATCCACCTGCCTTGGCCTCCCAAAGTGCTGGGATTATAGGCATGAGCCACTGTGCCTGGCCCAAAGGCAAATGTATTAGCTAGTGCTGAATGGGATAAGGGGTAGCTACTGAGGCAAATAATGGATATAATAAATTGTTTCTATAAATATAGAAAAAAGTTTGTAAGGATACAAAAGCACTTTTATAGAGCTATATATATGTTTGTGTTTTAAGCTAAGTGTTATGAAAGAGTCAAAAAGTTAAAAAATTTAAAAGTTCATGAAGTAGAAATGTTACATAATAAGCTAAGAGTGATTATCAAGAAGCTTGGGGATATGAGGAAAATCTGGTTGTGACATCTGTCACCCCCCTGATCATCAGGTTTGATTCGACTAATCTGGCTGGCTAGGCTGGTGTCCCCTTCTTCCCTCACTGCTCCATGTGCGTCTCTCCCAAAGCTGCATGCTCGGTCGAAGAGGATGACCATCCCCAAAAGAGGAGGACCAGTCTTTGGTCAAGGGTATACGAGGAGCTGCACTCCCTTGCTAGAACCGCCAAACAAGCTCTCAAAAAGCTTGGGAAGACAGACTGAAGAATGAGATGTTTTAGGGACTAAGGGCTTTGAAAGCTCCTACATATTCCTTGGAAACTAGAAGGCCATATTGATGCCCAAGACAGAGCACACACTCAGAAAAACTTGAGAAGGCCCTATGTTCTCAATTCTGGCTGATCTTTAGGCTCTGCACAACCAGAAACTGAAGCTAAGAAAGATGTAAACTATCCAACTGAATGTTGAAGGCATGACCCCAAGATACACATAGTCTCCTAGCAAACACTGGAAATACATATATATTTGCATTCCTTTATTTATGTGTATATGGTTATATACCACATAATATTTCCATTAACAATGAATAGCATATATGATGGTGGGCCCATAAGAATACAATGGAGCTAAAAAATTTATATCTTCTAGTAATATCTTACCCTTCTTAATGTCATAGTGCAATGTATTACTCACGTGTTTGTGGTGATGTTGATGTAAACAAACCTACTGTGCTGCCAGTTCTATAAAACTATAGTCTATACAATTATGTATTGTACATAATATTTGATGATAATAAATGACCATGTTACTGGGTTATGTATTTACTAAACTACTATGGTTATTTTAGAGTGAACTTTTTAAAAAAATATGAAGCACCTCAGGCAGGTCCTTCAGGAGGTATTCCAGAAGGAGGCATTGTTATAAAAGATGACAGTTCCATGCATGTTACTAACCCTGAAGACCTTCCAATTAAATGACATATGATATTAGCAATCACGACCCTGTGTAGGCCTAAGCTAATGTGTGTCTGTGTCTTAGTTTTTAACAAAAAAGTTTAAAAATTAAAAATTAAATAATTTTAAATATGGAAAAAACTTAAAGATATAAAAATATTTTTATACAGCTGTATATGAGTTTGTGTTTAAAGCTAAGTGTTATTAGAAAAAAGTCAGAAAGTTAAAAAGTTTATAAAGTAGAAATGTTACATAGTAAGCTATGATTAATTAATTACTGAAGAGATCATATAATTTTTAAAATAAATTTAGTGTAGTTTAAGTGTACAGTGTTTATACTATGGTGTACAGTAACATCCTAGGCCTTCACATTCACTTACTACTTACTCATTGACTCACCCAGAGCAACTTCCACTCCTGCAAGATCCATTCATAGTAAATACCCTATATACATACACTTTTTGCCTATTATACTGGGTTTCGTTTTATTGAGACAGAGTTTCACTCTTGTTGCCGAGGCTGGAGGGCAATGGCACAACCGCTGCAACCTCCACCTCCTGGGTTCAAGCGATTCTCCTGCCTCAGCCTCCCAAGTAGCTGGGATTAGAGGCACCTGCCTCCATGCCCGGCCAATTTTTGTATTTTTAGTAAAGACGGGGTTTCACCATGTTGGCCAGGCTGGTCTCGAACTCCTGATCTCAGCTAATCTGCCCACCTTGTCCTTCCAAAGTGCTGGGATTACAGGCATAAGCCACTGTGCCTGGCTTATATATTGTATTTTTACTATGCTTAAATATGTTTAGATACACAAATACTTTTGGGTTACAATTGCCTACAGTGTTCAGTACAGTAACATGCTATACAGGGTTTGTAGCCTAGGAGCAGTAGGCTATACCATATAGCCTTGAATTGTAGTAGGCTATACCATCTAGATTTGTATAAATACACTGAAATATTCACACAAAGACAAAATTGCCAAGTGATGCATTTCTCAGAAGGCATCCTTGTCACTAAGCAATGCATGACCATATGTTTCTGGGTCCAGGTGTTAAGAAAATATCTGCCAAATCATTAGTTGACCAGAGATTCTAAGATAACTGAACAGAAATTCTAGTGGCCATACACAGCACAGAATATAAACTTTACAAAACTGTTTATTCCAGAAAAGTCTCTAAACAAACAACACCAACTACAATAAGCAGCAACAAAAACAGCTAAGAAAGTAGAAAAATATCACTGCCACATTATATATCTGAAATGTCTAATGCTCAATAAAAAATTATGAGGCATGCAAAGAAACAAGAAAGTATGATCCACACACACAGAAAAAAGGAATTAACAGAAACTGTCCCTGAGGAAATCCATATATAGGATTTACTACACAAAGTCTCTAAATCAGTTATTTTAAATATGCTTTAAGAGTATGTACAAAGAACTAAAGGAAAATATGAGAATAATGTCTCACATAATTGAGAATATCAACAAAAATAAACTTTAAAAAGAAACAAAATAGAAATTCTGGACTAGAAAAATGTAATAATTGAAATGAAAATTTTACTAGTTGAGGCTCAACAGCAGGTTTGAGTAGACAGAAGAAAGAATCAATGAACATTTAGACAGATCAATAGAGATTACCTGATCTAGGGAGCAGAAGGGAAAAAAAAAAAAGAAGAAAATGAACATAGCCTAATAGGCCCATGGAACACTATTAAAAGCATCAACAAACATAATGAGTCTTCAAGAGGGAGAAGAAAAAGGGGCAGAAAACATATTTGAAGAAGAAAATGTCTACAACTTCAAAATTTTGATGAGAGACATAAACCTACATACCTAAGAATCTCAACAAACCCCAAGTAGGAGAAAACTGAAGAAAACCTAGAAACGTTATAATCAAACCATTAAAAGAGAGTCCTGAAAGAAGCAAAAGAAGCAACTTACTATGTACAAGGGATCTTCAATAAAGTTAAAAGCTAATTTCTCATCAGAGATTATGAAGGATAGAAGGTAGTAAAGTAACAACAAAATAATTTGTCAACCAAGAAGTCTATATCCAACAAAACTATCCCTCAAAAACAAAATAAACTGTGATATCCCAGTGAAAAAAATTAGAATTCACTGCTAGTAGACATGCTTTATAAGAAATGCTACAAAGAGTCCTTCAAGCTGAAAGAAAAAAAAAAATACTAGACAGTAATTCACATCAGCACAAATAAATAAAAAACACTGGTAAAGACAATGCTGTGGTCTAAATGTTTGCATCCTTCCAAAACTCATGTGTTGAAATCTAATCCCCCATGTGATGATATTAAGAGATGAGGCCTTTGCGAAGTGATTAGGTCAAGTGGGATTAGTGCTATTGTAGAAGATGTCCCATAGAGCTGTCCTTTTTTTGCCCTTCTGCCCTGGGAGGACACACAGAAGGTACCATCTATGAGGAATGAGCCCTCACCAGACAGTGAATATGCTAGTATATTGGTCTTGGACTTCCCAGTCCCTAGAACTGTGAGCAACAAATTTCTGTTGTTTATAAATTACCCAGCATAAAGTATTTTGTTATAGCATCATAGAGTAAAACTGGCAACTACACAGATAAATACAAGAGTCATTATTAACATATTTTGGTCAGTAACTTCAATTTTACTCTAAATGATTTAAAAGACAATTACATAAAGCAGTAATTATACATCTCTGTTATGGTTAAATAAATAATATAAATCTATGTCTATGGCATATATTATATACATAAAAATGTAATCTGTGACAATAAACAACATAAGGAAGAGAGAACAGTGTTTGTTAGAGGAGCAACATTTTTAATTCTTTTTAAAATTAATATATAATTTTTCTTTCTTGCATCTCACATTCTGGCAAAACGTTTTACATGACTGAAACTAAACTGATATTAATACACACTGGACTGCTAATAAATTAAGATGTTAATTATAGTTCCCTTGGCAAAAATTAAGAATATAAAGATCTACAGTAAAAGAAATGAAAAGTGAATCAAATAGTGTGCTAGAAAAAAAAAACTGAATAAAAAAAGGTAGTAATGGATGAACTGGAGAACAAAGAAGACATACAATATAGAGAAAACAAATAGCAAAATAGCAGAAGTAAGTCATTCCTCATCTGTATTTTCTTTAAAATTAAATGGGTTAAACTCCCCAATTAAAATGAAGATATTGACAGAACGAATTCAAAACAAACATGATCCATCTACAGTAAGTCCTCACTTAAGGTCATTGATAGGTTCTTAGAAACTGCAACTTTAAGAAAAATGACATATAACGAAAACAGTTTTTTTCACGGCATAATGAAACAACATTGAAGGAAATGATGTTATTTAAAGACCTACTACAAGTTGCAGTTTCTAAGACTCTTACTATTGATGGCAAGAGAGGATTTTTTTTGTACATGGTGCCTATAAGAGACTCACTTTAGAACCAAGATACAGAAAGGTCAAAGGTGAATGGATGAAAAAAAGATAATTCCTTGCAAACAGTAACTAAAAAAGAGCTGGGCGGCTATACCAATATTAGACAAAATCAATTTTAACACAAAAATGGTTACAAAAGACAAAGGACATTATTTAATGACAAAAAAGTTCAATCTATCAAGAAGACATAACAATAAAAATGACATAAACATGCACCTAACAGAGCCCCAAAATGTATGAAGATTTAACAGAACTGAAAGGAGAAACAGACAATTCTATAGTAATGGAAACTTCAACACTGCTTTTAATAATGACTAGAACAATCAGAAAGAACAGTAAGAAAACAAAAGACTTGAACAACAGTATAAACCAACTAGACACATCTAACAGAAAGCTATAGAACATTCCACCTAAATACATTTTTCTCAAGTGCATATGGAATACCAGTCAAGATATACCATATTTTAGGCTATAAAATAGGTCTCAATAAATTTTAAAAGACTGAAATCATACCATGTTATCTTCTCCAATCATAATGAAATGAAATCAGAAATCAATGACAAAAGGAAATTTGAAAAATTCACGAGAATACAAAAATTAAATAATACACTTTTAAACAATAAGTAATCAAAAAGGAAATTAGAAAATACTGTGATAAGAATGAAAGTGCCATTACGTTGTCTCTCCCTAACATAACTGTGAATGTGTTAGACGACTATCCTCAGTAGCAGGAGAGAAACCTATGGTCTTTTTAAAAGAATAAAACTGAAAAGCTCTTTCTTCCATTATGTTTAGAACGTTTGAGACTAAAATAGGAAAGGCCATAAAATATCAGGATTTTATCACTTGTTAGATACTTCTTTTTGGATTCATTCCTTCGGGAAGATTTTAGTTCATTAATATTAATAATTATAACTATTTTTCTAATGTAAGACAACTGAGGATTAAGCAAAAACAAAATTAAATCATGATATTTAGTATTTAAAGTTAAAAACAAATCACTAGAGAAGGATATGAATGAAAATGAAAACAACGTGCTGAAATGTAGGATGCAGCAAAAACAGTGCTCAGAAGAAAATCTACAGTTATCAACACACTAAAATAAAGAAAGAAAGAAAAGAAAAAAAAATTTCAACCTAACTTTCTACCTCCCATGGTCCCTATCCTAAGTTCTGCTATGTAATAGCACTGAAAAATCTGCCTTAGGTGACTTAAGGGAAATTTTTTATTTTATTTTATATCAGGGATTGGCAAACTATTTCTGTAAAGGAATAGACAATAAATATTTTAGGCTTTGTGGGTCAGTCTCTGTTATAACTATTAAATTCTGCCACTGCAGTGAGAAAGCAGCCACAGATAAACATAAACAAATAGGTATCATGGTGTTCCAATAAAACTTTATTATAAAATCAGGTAGTGGCTGCTTTTGGCCCAAGGACTGTAAGTTTGCTGACCTTGATTTTAATCAATGGATTGACAATAATCTAAAACTCATTATATTTATACAGTGTCTCCACAAATGTGACACCCACATTTTTAGATGTGCCAGGTAGTAGAAAAATATTTGGCTAGTTTTCCAGAACAAAAAACAAAAGACCTTGTCCGGAATCTGACCAAGTAAACTCTTCTTAATGAAACTTCCTACTCCCTTGAAAAAGACTCAGGAGTATTAAATTGAAGGGAAGATCATTTATTTGGCTATCAGATTCACTGGAGGGAAGACAACATTCATTCAAACTATATTTAGGAACGTCAAACTCTAATTGACATCTGAGGCCCTTAATTTGTATAGTGTTACTAATCAACACCAACTGCCTCAAAGTTAATACAGTCAATGCACTGCATGACATTTTGGTTAATAATGGACTGCATATATGATAATGGTTCCCATAAAATTATAATGGAGCTGACCTATATATAGGAGTACCATTTTAAATTTTTATTTTTACTGTACCATTTCTATGTTTAGATACATAAATACCATTGTGTTACAACTGCCTACAGTATTTAGTAACATGTTTAGTAACGAGTCTGTAGCCTAGAAACAATAGTCTATACCATGTTGCCTAGGTGTACAGTAGGCTATATCATCTAGGTTTATAAAAGTGCACTCTATGATTCTGGAACAACTACAAAATTGCCCAACGATGCATTTCTCAGAATACATCCCCATCGTTAAGCAATGCTTGTCCGACAATCACAGGTAAATTTAGCAGTCAACACAGCTTCCTCACCCCACCCGAAACCTCTCAAAAAAAAGCTCAACCAAAAAAACAAAACAAACATAGGTGTCTGTACACGAGCACATTGACCCCTAGAAGAATTGAATAGTAGAGATATTTAAAGGAAGTAGTCTCTGGTGAGTGGATCAGGATGGATAAGGCAGGAAACTTGAATTCATCACAGTATCTTTAGGATTACAGGATTTTATACCAGATGCATATAAAACTTTAAATTGAAAAAAGAAAATGTTTTAGAAATAAGTTGCAAAGTAAAAACTAATTTTCCATGACGAATACAAATAATAAACACAATAATACAGTTTACTTCATGATAAATTTTAAATCTGGGCTTCTATGGCCGATATGCTACAAAAGAAGTAGGCATAGGCTTTGGGTTTCTCCATAATAGATCACCGTTAAAGTCAACTGCCTTTGGAGGAATGTATTCAAATTTATGTACGATTATAGCTTTGACTTTTTTTAGCTTTAAACTATATATAGTAACCAGTGATAGGTTAATCTATATCAAATTCTGGTTGTTAATAGAGAACATTTATTATTCTTTGAGAGTCAAGGTCAATAAGAATGATTTCTTGACAAATCAGAAAATAATTTTGACCACAGTAGAAGAATGTATTCTGCTCCTTTATTTTAGGAATATAGTCTGTCCCCTATTTTAAACTAGTACCTAAATGAATTTAGACTAACACCACATTTATCTGAGTTGGAGACACCTCTGTCCTCTACATAAGATTAAAAAGGTAAACATTCTCCAAAACATAAACAAAAGACTGTAGCTTCAAGAGACAGCTGCTTCTGATATCTAATTACCGGGGGAACTGATTTGGCAGGAACATCAGACCAACTATTCACAAAACAAAAATCATCATTTCTATAACCTGGTAACTAGATCTTAGACTAAATCTTGCCACTGATTTACCTTGAAAAGAAAGTCCCTTTAACAAATCATTGGCAGTGGGAGAAGGAGAGGGAGGAGGAACAGTTTTATAATAAAGAGATTTAAGAGATAGAACAACCAAATGTAATGTATGGAACTTGTTTGGTCCCTGATTCAAATTAAACCAGAGTAAAAAGGCAATTTTGAGACAACTAGGAACATTGGAATAAAGACTACTACTAGATGCTATTAAGGAATTATTCATTATATTGGATGGGATAATAGTATCCTGGGTATTTAATATCTCTTTATCTAAAGAGATGTGCAATGAAGTATTTAGGAATAAAATGTCATAATGTCTGATACTCATTTTAAAATACTTCAGATAAAAGGATTATATAGGAAAATGATAATTATTAAATAAGTGATTAAATATAGGAATTTATTAAAATATTCTCTCTACTACTGTTCATGTTTTAAGTTTTCATAATTAAAAAAGCATAAACAGTGAGCAATAAATATGAAAGTATTATGATTGTTAATTTGTAATATATGTGTCTATAAGTGTCCTTAAAACAGAAGAAATATGCCGTAAGAGACAATCTAAAAGTGCCCAGAATTTTTAAAAAGAAAAGAAGAGGAAGGAGATCAAGAAGGATAAGTGGCAAAGCAAAAGCTGTTATTTTATTTTGATTTATTAGTAGAAAAATACAGGTTTTATTATCATCTTTAAGTATGAGAAGGTAACCACTATGTAACAGAAAAGTGTATAAACATTGTCAAATTGCTTTTGGAAATTACAAAAAGAAATTTTACTAAGCCAACAAAAGAAAAATTAAAAAGCATAATAAAATAAAAGAAAAAAAGTAAAAAAACAAAAAAAGTATAACAAATACTACAGATAAGAGACGAAAAACAAAATCAAGCATTCATTTATCATTAACTATACAAACATACTGAGCTCCCATATAAAAATACAACTGATCAACAAAGTAACTTTGAAACAAAACCAAAAAGATAGAAAACAGAGATGAAGAAAAACAGAACCAAACAAAAGAAAAGCAATAGTGTAGATATTAATATTGGAAAAGGGGAATTCAGGGTCAAAGGCAAGTAACAGGACAAAGAGTCGTAATATGTAATGATAAAAGGTCTAATCCAGGCGTCCCCAAACTTTTTACACAGGGGGCCAGTTCACCATCCCTCAGACCGTTGGAGGGCCGCCACATACTGTGCTCCTCTCACTGATCACCAATGAAAGAGGTGCCCCTTCCTGAAGTGCCGTGGGGGGCTGGATAAATGGCCTCAGGGGGCTGCATGCGGCCCGCGGGCCATAGTTTGGGAACGCCTGGTCTAATCCATTGAAAAGTTAAAACAGTCATAAACCTTTATGTTCTAAGCACTCCAAATTCATTCACATAACAGCAAAACTCCTAAATATAAGAACTTGATAAAATTAATCACAGTAGAACACTTTAATATACCTCTTCCAGAATTTGACATAGTAAGTAAACCAGAAATAAGCAAAGTTATAGAGAATCTGAATAATAATTTTTAAACAACTTTGAGGTGTTTATGTTTACATAGATATAAGCATACAAACATAAATATTACCAGCAGATCATAATAAACCTATATTCATGGTTCATTAAAAAATGAGTAATAAGTTTTGTCACAAAGGAAGACTTAATTCTAAAGCTTAGAGACTGTATGTACTATATTTAAAAATAATAAAATAACCATCAGAGATCAAAGTGATTTTTAAAAACCTCAGCAACTTACAAGTTTAAAAAATATTTTTTTCAAGACAGAATAAAATTTAAATTACACATATCCTAGAAATTAATGAAGGAAAGTATTTTACATCAAAATCTATGAGAAGTGAAATTCTATATAGAGAAAATGTATGTGGCATTAAAAGTTATTATTAATAAGACAAACTAAAAATGAATGAACCAAGTGCTCAGGCCAAGACAGTAGAAAAAAAACAATTAAAATACACCATAACAAAGTAAGAAAAAGAAATGGGTAAATATAAATGAAGAAATTAATAAAACAGAAAAGGAAAAAAAGCTAGTTCTTTTGAAAGGCAAGAAAAATAGGTAATTCCCCAGCAAACATAATTAAAATAAATAGATCAGACAGAGAGTGCCTCGATAGTCATTTAAACCTCAGTTTTCTTAACTGGAAAATGGTCATATATTTGCTGTGACTTCCTTCCTTTCCTCTGCTTCTGCCTACTGCACCTTCCAATAGCAATGCCAAATGAGCTCATCTGAAAGCTCAGCTGGTTCTAAATGTGACACAGGGAACATTACAATCCATCATTCACCTAATACTGTTGTGCAGTTATTCCCTTTCAGGCACAGACTGATCCCTAATTCCAGTGATCCAGTTGCCTTTATATGGCTTTTTTCTGCTGTGGTTCATGCCAGACAATCTTGTTCTTGGCAGTCACCTTTCCAAAGACAGTAGCTCTACCCTTGAAAGTCAACCCAGAGCATAGTACCCCTTCCCACAGCAGGATCTCTTAAATGCTTCAGTGACCACTATTGCTAAACTGCCTAGTCCAATTTCTCAATGTTATCTTTCTATCCTGCATATAGTCAGGAAAGTAAGAAAGATGACTCCGGTCAACTGCAAATGTTGGTTTCAAATCCATGCCACACCAGCAAAAAACTGGATAGGTACCCATATCTGCAAAGGGTAAAGCAAAAGCAGCAGAAGCATGGCCTCTATCTCATTTCTACCTTCTAAAACATACACAGGTACATCTCATTGGCCAAATCTACCTCATATCCAGAATACCTGCTGCGAGTGGATCTGGGGAACATAGTTATTAGCTTTCAACACTATGCAAAACATGAAAGCACACTGGCATGGAAAAATAAATGTTGAAACCAATCCATTGTTTTTAACACATAGAAGTTTTTTTTTTTTTTTTTTTTTTTTTGTATTATCCCCCAATTTTAATAAGCAAATTTTTACGGCATCTAAAAAGACTGATAAATTTGCAAAATAAAAGTGCAAACCTTCAGGATGGGACTCCTGGGACCTTTAACTTTTAGATCATGTAGCTGAGGCATAAATTTGTTGTCTACTATGTTTGGTATTTTGTCTTACTGCTTCTCTATGAAGAACTCTTTTTAAATGTGGTTTGTTATTGTAGCACTTTTTACACTGAAACTATACTTGAACAGTTCCAACTGTACATACTGTAAGAAGCTTGTCCTCTGACTAGGTTTCTTATTTCTATGTGGAATTTCATATCTTGCAGCATCCTGTAAATAAACATTAAAGTCCACCCTTAAAAAAAAGTGCAAACCAGTAAGTGTAATAGAATGATACTGGATGCTTTTCTTTATATCTCTGAAATTAACTCACCTTTTAAGAATGTATCCTTATCTCCATATAAATAGATATGTTATATTCCATTCTATATTTACTTTCTCTTCAAACACTGTCAGGGAAAATTTCTAAATTTTTCATAGTACGGTTTGGAGCTCCCCAAATTTCCTCCTTCTTTAGTCTTTCTTTTCCAGATAAATAGCACCATTCTCTACTCAACAGCCTCAACCAAAAATCTAATACTAAACCTCAATTTTTTTTCTTTTTTTGCTTCAGACTCCTGATAGAATTCACCAGCAATCTAAGTGCTTCCATGATTCTAGCCCAAATCACCTATTATTGCCCATCTATGGGACTCTGCTCAAAGTATACCCTGTTTCAAATATCATGGCTCCTATGGTAGATAAAATGGATATTTAATCTGCCTTACAGTACTGCACTGTACAAAATAACTTTGTACAATGATGAAAATGTTCTGGATCTGCACTGATATAGTTGCCACTAGATACATGTGGCTACTGAGCACTTAAGACGTAAGTACCATGACTAAACAATGAGTTTTAAATTTTATTTAATTCGAATTCATTTAAATTCAAATAGTCACATGTGGTCAGTGGCTATTACACTAGAAAACACATTTCTAGAGTGCTTTCCCATAATGTAGAGGCTAAAAAGCTAAAAACTAAAAGTTATTTAGGTTCTGTGAATCAGATACATTTTGATATAGTAGGCAGAAATGGGGAAAAAGACCACTTCTGATGGCAAATGAGGTCACTGGCTTTTCTGTGACAGTGTTTGCTGAGGTCCTAGTATTGAACTACTAGCATTATGGGTTGTTTGGTACTCCTTTGAGTGAGGTTGGGTATGGTTCTGGAGCTGGCAGCAGCTGCAGTGGATGACTGATCCTGGTAGTTTCCTTGTCCCAGTGACTTCCTAATTGTAGCAATTAGTATGGGGCACAGGTGACAGAGACTGGATAAGTCAAGGATAATGGCAGGGGAGAGATAATTAAAATACTGTGGAAGAGTGGCTGTGAATTTCTCTTGGATAATCTGCAAAAGAGACAGAATCAAGAGTCTGTAAAAAAAAAAAATGTTATTAGTCAGCTGGGCATGGTAGCTCATGCCTGTAATTCCAGCACTTTGGGAGGCCAAGATGGGTGGATCACCTGAGGTCGTGAGTTTGAGACCAGCCTGACCAACATGGTGAAACCCTATCTCTAGTAAAAATACAAATGAACCAGGCATTGTGGTGCATGCCTGTAATCTCAGCTACTTGGGAGGCTGAGGCAAGAGAATCGCTTGAACCCAGGAGGCGGAGGTTGTGGTGAGCTGAGATCGTGCCATTGCACACCAGCCTGGGCAACAAGAGTGAAACTCTGCCTCAAAAAAAAAAAAAAAAAAGTTTATTAATCAAATCATGTTGTGTACCTTAATGTATACTGTTTTTGTCAATTATACCTCAATAAAGCTGGAAAATGAAGAGAAAAAATATTATGAGAACTTTTGATGAATTAGATTGGGGTAAGGTTGTAAATGATAGATAACTTGTGGGTATCAGACTTGCATCAGCAAGGACACTGATATCACTTGCAAAAATAAGAAAACACTGGAAGAACATCAGTAGATCAGAGAAGACCATGAGCTTGCCAAGTAGGAGGTGTTTTTGAAATAGTCAAGTGGAACTGCCAGTTAAGCATCTGGATACATAGTTCTGAAACTCAAAGCAGTAGTTTGTATTACACATATATAAATGTAGATGCTATTGGTATATGAAGAAAAGTCAAATCATAGGCATAAAGGAGATTGCTTAAAGAAAGAGAGAAGAGTGGTAATATATGAAGGGTTAAATGAGCTTTGAAGAATGTCAGCACTGTCAGTACTGATGATGTTAGGTAAAATGAACTAAAAGTTATCAACTAGACCAGCTATTGTGAAAATCTTTGGTAACCTTGGGAACAGCTGTTTTGCTAGAGTAATAGGTACAGATAGATACCTAAGCCAAGTGACATAAAATGAAGAGAAATCTGGCTGTTGAACAGAAAAAGATACGTGGCTGAGAAAGACTTTATTTTATTTATAGAGAAACATTTCTGCTCGCTTCGGCAGCACATATACTAAAATTGGAACGATACAGAGAGGATTAGCATGGCCCCTGTGCAAGGATGACGTGCAAATTCGTGAAGCGTTTTTTTAATTTAATAATAATAATAATAAAGAAACATATCTACTTAAATACTGATGAGAAAGATGTAGTTGAGAGAGGGCTTTAAATAGAGGTGATAGATAACGCAAGTGACTGCATGTTTCCAGAATAGGTAGGGGTAAAGAATAGAATCCAAAATATGGGAAAAAAGCTGGCATTCAAAGAGGGGTCATCACTAGCAGGAAGAAGGAGAGGATACACGTAGGTCTAAGTCTGCTGGTTGGTTTTAAAATAAAAGTAACTGAATATAAATGTTATAGATACTGACCACATATACATGTCATGGCCAGTAAAAGTTGAGAAGGGAATTCTTTTAATTAACAGGCATTAGTGTGCAAGTTGATGGTAAGTGAGATCTTTTATATCCTTCATCACAGGTGTCTGAAAGTTCACAGTAAGAGAAAAATGGACATGTAGATATAATGAAGATAGGACTGGTAAGATAGTCTATATAATTTTGCCCAGCTGTTCTTTAAAAGAAGATCTACAATGCTTAATTCTACATTCAACTTAACCCTTTCTTTCCAAATTAGCGTTTCTCCTATTTCCAACTTTATACAAAATAACTGGTAATTTAGTAATTTGAGAAGTGATAAATGCAAAATCAAAAATCATATTAATCACTGAATAAATTAATTCAAATTCCTTGCTTTTGTTTGTATATACCACTATTACATAGAAATACTTTATAATCTATATATTTTATATCCAAATGGCCATTAAATACATAAAAAAGTACTCAATTTCCTTAATTATAAGGAAAAAGCAAATTAAAGTCAAAGTGAGATACCACTACATACCTATCAGAATGGCAAAATAAAGAGATAACATATCTTTATTTATTTTTTTTTTTTCCTTTTTTTTTTTTAATTGCATTTTAGGTTTTGGGGTACATGTGATGAACATGCAAGATTGTTGCATAGGTACACACATGGCAGTGTGCTTTGCTGCCTTCCGTCCCCTCACCTGTATCTGTCATTTCTCCCCATGCTATCTCTTCCCGATAACATATCTTTATAAATACTGTATGTTTATAGAAAAGATAATTAGTCCCAAATGATAAAACTGTAGAGCAACTGCAGCACCAACACACTCTGCCTCTGCAGGAGGGAGGATAAACTACTATAACCATTTGAAAACAGTTTGGCAGTACCTACTAAAGCTGAACATACACAAACCCAGCAATGATGGAGCAATTTCATTTCTAGGTATATAAACAACAGAAATGCATATATAAGCTCATTAAAAGGTAGGTACAAGAGGTCCCCGGGCAAGATGGCTGAATAGAAACAGCTCTGGTGCGCAGCTCCCAGAGGGATAGACACAGTAGGCAGGAGATTTCCCCATTTCCAACTGAGGTACCTGGTTCATCTCACTGGGACTGGTTGGACAGTGGATGCAGCCCAAAGAGGGTGAGCCAAAGCAGGGTGGGGCGTTGTCTCACCCAGAAAGCACAAGGGACTGGGGAACTCCCACTCCTAGCCAAGGGAGCCATTAGGGACTGTTCTCTGCAATCTGGCACAGATACTGTGCTTTTCCCATGGTCTTCACCACCCACAGACCAGGAGATTCCCTCTGGTATCTACACAACCACCAGGGACCTGGGTTTCCAGCACAAAACTGGGCAGCTGTTTGGGCAGAAACTGAGCTAGCCGCAGTTTTTTTTTTTTTTCATACTCCAATGATGCCAGGAATGCCAGCGAGACAGAACCATTCACTCACATGGAAAAGGGGGCTGAAGCCAGGGAGCCAAGTGGTCTGGCTCAACGGGTCCTACCCCCATGGAAACCAACAAGCTAAGATCCACTGGCTTGAAATTCTCACAGCCAGCACAGCAGTCCGAGCTTGACTTGAGACGTTTGAGCTCAGTGGCGAAAGGGGTGTCCACCATTGCTGAGGCTGCAGTAGGAAGTTTCAACTCTGCAAGGTAAGCAAAGCTGCCAGGAAGTTTGAAATGGGCAGACCCCAACACAGCTCAGCAGCTCCAGGCACTCTGTCTTGTTAGATGTCCTTGGTGGGCATGGCATCTCTGAAAAAAGGCAGCACACTGTCAGGGACTTAAAAATAATGCCCCCACCTTCCTGGGACAGACCACCTGAGAAAAGGGGCAGTAGTGGGTACAGCTTGAGCAGATCTAAACTTTCCTACCTAGCAGCTCTGAAGAGAGCAGTGGATTTCCCAACACAGTGTTCAAGCTCTGATAAGGCACAGACTGCCTCCTCAAGTGGCTCCCTGACCCCTATGTATGCTGATTAGGAGACACCTCCCAGTAGGGGCTTACAGACAACTCATACCAGAGAGCTCTGGCTGGCATCTCGTGGGTACCCCTCTGGGATGAAGCTACCAGAGGAAGGAACAGCAAACTCCAGCAGACCTGCAGCAGAGCAGCCTGGCCATTAGAAGGAAAACTAACAAACAGAAAGAAATAGTTTTAACATCAACAAAAAGGATGTCCACTCAGGGACCCCATCCAAAGGTCACTGACCTCAAAGACCAAAGGTAGATAAATCCATGAAAAAGGGAAGAAACCAGTGCAAAAAGACTGAAAATTTCTCTTTTAAGGGATCACAATACCTTGCCAGCAAGGAAACAAAACTGGATGGAGAATGAGTTTGATGAACTGACAGAAGCAGGCTTCAGAAGATGAGTAATAACAAACTTCTCTGAGCTAAAGGAGTATGCTCTAACCCAATGCAAGAAAGCTAAGAACTTTGAAAAAAGGGTTAGATGAAATGTTAACTAGAATTCCCAGTTTAGAGAAGAACATAAACGACCCGATGGAGCTGAAAAACACAGCACAAGAACTTTGTAAAGCATATACAAATTTCAATAGCTGAAGTGATCAAGTGGAAGAAAGGATATCAGAGAGTGAAGATCAACTCAAAGAAATAAAGTGAAAACACAAAATTAGAGAAAAAATAATGAAAAGAAATGAAGAAAGCCTCCAAGAAATAGGAGATTACATGAAAAGACCAAATCTACGTTTGATCAGTGTATCTGAAAGTGAAGGGGAGAATGAAACCAAGTTGGAAAACACTCTTCAGGATATTATCCAGAACTTCCCCAACCTAGCAAGGCAGGCCAACATTCAAATTCAGGAAATACAGAGAACACCACAAAGATAACTCCTTGAGAAGAACAACCCCAAGACATATAATCATCAGATTCACCAAGGTGGAAATGAAGGAACAAATACTAAGGGTAGCCAGAGAGAAAGGTCTGGTTACCTACAAAGGAAAGCCCATCACACCAATAGTAGATCTCTCTGAAGAAACCCTACAAGCCAGAAGAGAGTGGGGACGAATATTTGACACTCTTAAGGAAAAGAATTTTCAACCCAGAATTTCATATCTAGCCAAACTAAGCTTCATAAGCAAAGGAGAAATAAAATCCTTTACAGATAAGCAAAAGCTAAGAGATTTTGTCACCACCAGGCCTGCTCTATAAGCGGTCCTGAAGGAAGCACTAAACATGGAAAGGAACAACCGGTACAGCCACTTCAAAAACATACCACATTGTAAAGTACATCAACACAAGGAAGAAACTGCATCAACTAATGGGCAAAATAACCAGCTAGCATCATAATGACAGGATGAAATTCACACATGACAATATTCACCTTAAATGTAAACAGGCTAAATGCTCCAATTATAAGTCACAGAATGGCAAACTGGATAATGAGTCAAGACCCATCAGTGTGCTGTATTGAGGAGACTGACCTCACATGCAAAGACACACACAGGCTCAAAATAAAGGGATGGAGGAATATTTACCAAGCAAATGGAAGCAAAGAAATCAGGGGTTGCAATCCTAGTGTCTGATAAAATAGGCTTTAAACCATCAAAGATCAAAAGAGACAAAGAAAGGCATTACATAAAGGTAAAGGGATCAATGCAACAAGAAGAGCTAACTATCCTAAATATATATGTACCCAATGCAGGAGTACCCAGATTCATAAGGCAAGTCCTTAGAGACCTACAAAGAGACTTAGACTCCCACACAATAATAGTGGGAGACTTTAGCACCCCACTATGAATATTAGACAGATCAACAAAGCAGAAAATTAACAAGGATATCCAGGACTTAAATCAGCTCTGGACCAAGAGGATCTAATAGACATTTACAGAACTCTCCACCCCAAATCAACAGAATATACATTCTTCTGAGCACCACATCACACCTATTCTAAAATTAACTACATAATTGGAAGTAAAATACTCCTCAGCAAATCAAAAGAATGAAAATCTTAATAGTCTCTCAGACCACAGTCAATCCAATTAGAACTCAGGATTAAGAAGCTCACTGAAAACCACACAACTACATGGACTTGAACAACCTGCTCCTCAATGACTACTGGATAAATAATGAAATGAAGGCAGAAATAAAGATGTTCTTTGAAACCAATGAGAACAAAGACACAACATACCAGAATCTCTGGGACACATTTAAAGCAGTGTGTAGAGGGAAATTTATAGCACTAAAAATGCCCAACAGAGAAAGCAAGAAAGATCTAAAATCAACATCCTAATGTCACAATTAAAAGAACTAGAGAAGGCTGGGCACAGTGGCTCATGCCTGTAATCCCAGTGCTTTGGGAGGCCGAGGCAGGCAGATTGCCTGAGCTCAGGAGTTCAAGACAGGCTGGGCAACACAGTGAAACCCCATCTCTACCAAAATACAAAAAATAAGCCAGGTGTGGCAGTGTGTGCCTTTAGTCCCAGCTACTCGGGAGGCTAAGGCAGGAGAATTGCAAGAACCAGGGAGGTGGAGACTGCGATGAGCCAAAAAGCGCGCCACTGCACTCCAGCCTGGGTGACAGAGTGAGACTCTGCCTCAAAAAAAAAAAAAAAAAGAGGAACTAGAGAAGCAAGAACAAACAAATTCAAAAGCCAGCAGAAGACAAGAAAAAACTAAGATCAGAGCAGAATTGAAGGAGATAGAGACACAAAAAAACATTAAAAAAAAAAAAAAGCAATAAATGCAGGAACTGGTTTTTGGAAAGATCAACAAAATAGATAGACTACTAGCCAGACTAATAAAGAAGAAAAGACAGAAGAATCAAACACATGCAATAATGATAAAAGCAGTATCATCACCGATCCCATAGAAATACAAACTACCATCAGAATACTATAAACACCTCTATGCAAATAGAAGATAAAATCTAGAAGAAATGGATAAATTCCTGGACACTTACACCCTCCCAAGACTAAACCAGGAAGAAGCTGAATCCCCAAATAGATCAATAGCAAGGTCTGAAATTGAGGCAGCAATTAATAGCCTACCAATCAAAAAAATGTCCAGGACCAGATGATTTCACAGCTGAATTCTACCAGAGCTACAAAGAGGAGCTGGTCCCATTCCTTCTGAAAGTATTCCAAACAACAGAAAAAGAGGGAATCCTCCCTAACTCATTTTATGAAACCAACATCATCCTGATACCAAAACCTGGCAGAGATACAACTAAAAAAGAAAATCTCAGGCCAACATCTCTGATGAACGTCAATGTGAAAATCTTCAATAAAATATTGGCAAACCAAATCTAACAGCACATCAAGAAGCTTATTCATCACGATCAAGCTGGCTTCATTCCTGGGATGCAAGGCTGGTTCAACACACACAAATCAATGAACGTAATCTATCACATAAACAGAATGAAAGACAAAAACCACATGATTGTATCAATAGGCAGAGAAGGCCTTTGACAATATTCAACAACTCCTTCATGCTAAAAACTCAATAAACTAGGTATTGATAGAACGTATCTCAAAATAATAAGAGCTATTTATGACAAACTCACAGCCAATATCATACTGAATGGGCAAAAGCTGGAAGCATTCCCTTTGTAAACTGGTACAAGACAAGAATGCCCTCTCTCACCACTTCTGTTCAACATAGTATTGAAAGTTCTGGCCAGGGCAATCAGGCAAGAGAAAGAAATAAAAGGTATTCAAATAGGTAAAGAGGAAGTCAAATTGTCTCTATATGCAGATGACATGATTGTATATTTAGAAGATTTCATTATCTCAGCCCAAAATCTCAAGCTAATAAGCCACTTCAGCAAAGTCTCAGGATACAAAATCAATGAGCAAAAATCATAAGCATTCCTACAGCATTCCTATACACCAATAACAGACAAACAGCCAAACCATGAGTGAACTCCCATTCACAATTGCTACAAAGAGAATTAAATACCTAGGAATACAACTTACAAAGGATATGAAGGACCTCTTCAAGGAGAACTACAAACCACTGCTCAAGGAAATAAGAGAGGACACAGATGGAAAAACATTCCATGCTCATGGCTAGGAAGAATCAGTATCATGAAAATGGCCATACTGTCCAAAGTAATCTATAGATTCAATGCTACGCCCATCAAGCTACCACTGACTTTCTTAACAGAATTAGAAAAAACCACCTTAAATTTCATATGGAACCAAAAAAGAGCCCACATAGCCAAGACAATTCTAAGCCAAAAAAAAAAAAAAAAAAAAAAAAAAAAGAAGCTTGAGGCATCATGCTACCTGACTTCAAACTATACTACAAGGCTATAGTAATCAAAACAGCATGGTACCGGCATCAAAACAGATATCTAGACCAATGGAACAGAACGGAGGCATCAGAAATAACACCACACATCTACAATCATATGATCTTTGACAAATCTGACAAAAACAAGCAATGGGGAAAGGATTCCCTATTCAATAAATGGTGTTGAGAAAACTGGCTAGCCATATGCAGAAAGCTGACACTGGATCCCTTTCTTACATCTTATACAAAAATTAACTCAAGATGAATTAAAGATTTAAACGTAAGACCTAAAACCATCAAAACCCTAAAAAAAACCTAGGCAATACCAGTGAGGACACAGGCATGGGCAAAGACTTCATGACTAAAATACCAAAAGCAATGGCAACAAAAGCCAAAATAGATAAATGGGATCTAATTAAACTAAAGAGCTTCTTCACAGCAAAAGAAACTATCATTAGAGTGAACAGGCAACCTTGCAGTCTACCCATCTGACAAAAGGCTAATAATCCAGAATCTACAAAGAACTGAAACAAATTTACAGGATAAAAAGAAACAACCCCATCAAAAAGTGGGCAAACAGACACTTCTCAAAAGGAGACTTATGCAGCCACCAAACATATGAAAACTCATTATCACCGGTCGTTAGAAAAATGCAAATCAAAACTACATTGAGATACCATCTCATGCCAATTAGAATGGCGATTATTAAAAAGTCAGGAGACAACAAATGCTGGAGAGGATGTGGAGAAATAGAAACACTTTTACACTGTTGGTGGGAGTGTAAATCAGTTCAACCATTGTGGAAGACAGTGTGGTGATTCCTCAAGGATCTAGAACTAGAAATCCCATTTGACCCAGCAATCCCATTACTGGGTATATACCCAAACAATTAAAAATCATTTTATTATAAAGACACATGGACGTATATGTTTACTGCAGCACTGTTCGCAATAGCAAAGACTTGGAACCAACCCAAATGCCCCTCAATGACAGACTGGATAAAGAAAATGTGGCACATATACACCATGGAATACTATGCAGCCATAAAAAAGGATGAGTTCATGTCCTTCACAGGGACATGGACGAGGCTGGAAACCATCATTCTCAGCAAACTAACACAAGAAGAGAAAAACAAACGTCTCATGTTCTCACTCATAAATGGGAGTTGAACAATGAGAACACATGGACATAGGGAGGGGAACATCACACACCAGGGTCTGTTGAGGGATGGGGAGCTAGGAGAGGAATAGCATTAGGAGAAATATCTAAAGTAGATGGAGAAGTGAAAGATGCAGCCAACCACAATGGCCTATGTAGACCTATGTAACAAACCTGCATTTTCTACACATGTTCCCCAGAACTTAAAGTACAATTAAAAAAAAAAAAGATATGTACATGAATGTTCACAGAAACATCGCTCATAAAAGCCCCAAATTAGAAATAACCTAAATAGGCATCAAAAGTAGTATCTATTAATAAAATGAGATAACACTATAGTTTGAATGTGTCCCCCTGAAAGCATGTGTTGGAAACAATCCCCAATACAACAGTGCTGGAAGGAGGAACCTAATGGGAGGTGTTTAGGTCATGAGGGCTCCACCTTCATGAACGGATTAATGGCATAAAAGGGCTTGAGTGTGCCAGTTCCATTGCTTGCTCCCTCTCGTGCCAGAACATGATGCAGCATGAAGGCCCTCACCAGATGCTACCACCTTGATATTGGACTTTCCAGCTCTAGAACTATGAGAAAGAAGTTTTTTTTTTTACAAATTAGCCAGTCTATGGTATTCAGTTATAGTAAAACAAAATTTTATGTGCATGATGTGATGTGCAAAATGTCATGTGCATGATATTGAGCAACAGAAGCCAATTTAAGTAATTTAAAAAATCTGTATCAGAATACACATAGCTGACCCTTGAACACCAAGAGGTTCAATCTGCAAGGGTCTACTTTATATTCAGATTTTTTTCAACAAAAGTTACACAAGTATGCCTGCCTCTCCTGACTCCCATTCCACTTCTTCCACCTCTTCTGCTTCTGCCATCCTTGAGACAGCAAGACTAATGCCTCCTCTCTCTGCTCCTCTCAGCCTCTCAGCCTACTCAATGAGAAGATGCAAAGATGAAGACCTTTATGATGATCCACTTCCACTTAATGAACAGTAAATGTATTTTCTCTTATGATTTTCTTAATAATATTTTCTTCTTTAAGAATAAAGTATATGATACATATAACATCCAAAATATGTGTTAATTGACTGTATATGTTGGTGGTAGGCTACTTGTAGTTAGGTTTTGGTGGAGCCAAAAGCTATTCGTGGATTTTCCATTGTGCTGGGGGACTGGCACTCCAAACCCCTCCGTTTTTCAAGAGTCGGCTATAGGCTGGGTGCAATGGCTCACACCTGTAATCTCAGCACTTTGGGTGGCTGAGGTGGGTGGATCACCAGATCAGGAGTTCAAGACCAGACTGGCAACATAGTTGAAACACCATCTCTACTAAAAATACAAAAAAATTAGCTAGGCATGGTGGCGGGCACCTGTGATCCTAGCTACTCAGGAGGCTGAGGTAAGAGAATCACTTGAAGCCAGGAGGTGGAGGTCACAGTGAGCCGAGATCATGGCACTGCATTCCATTCCAGCCCAGGAGACAGTGTGAGACTGTCTCAGGAAAAAAAAAAAAAAAAAAAAAAAAAATCAGCTATAATTGGATACTGCGTATCTTTTCTATACATTGTAGCAGCTCCAAAAGCCAAAAATTGTACAACAATTTTGTTTCCTCAGAGGAATTTTATTAGGCAGTAGCTGCTTATTGATTATTTCCTGATCATTATCCTTTAGGAAAAGTTTCATAGTTCTTATTCTCTGAAAATAATTAAAACATTTTATTTCAGTATATTTGTCACATTTGACTTTTGACCAAAATTTTCCATCAAATTTGTAATAATTTATCATTCAACCTTTGCAGAAATAACAAAGAAACAAAGCGAACACATAGTTTGATTTCTCAGATATCTAATGTCATGATTCAAAAATATGGGATATAATAAAAGTCTTAATACTAATCAGTCCTTATTTCCTTCCCAGCTTGCAGTTTTTGTTAATTTTTTTAAGATGAAGTCTCACTCTGTTGCCAAGGCTGGAGTGCAGTGGTGCAATCCTGGCTCACTGAAATCTCCGCCTCCCAAGTTCAAGTGATTCTCCTGCGTCAGCCTCTCGAGTAGCTAGGATTACAGGTGTGAGCCATCGCACCTGGCCCAACTTGCAGTCTTGAATGTTAAAGTATCTATCAATTATGAACATTTGAAATTCTGCATATTTACTATTTTTCAAGAATGCCAGAAGTCACTGCGCAAAATAATTCTAGGAGCAAAGTAAATAAATTGGTGAATCTAAGAAGCACTTAGATATAGTATCACAAAAATCTTCAAGTCAGTATTATTGGAATTAATGTGGAAATTTCTAATTCCAGGCAGAGTGTGTTTGGTGGCCTGCAGTATATAGCAATCTTCCCTTAGCCAAGCTTTTGCCTTCTGAGTTTCAGTTACCCATGGTCAACTGCAGTCTGAAAATATTAAGATATTTTGAGACGAGAGAGAGCTATAATATTCACATAACTTTTATTATAGTATATTGTTGCAAATGTTCTATTTTGTTATTAGTTACTGCTGTTAATCTTATTGTGTCTAATTTATAAATTGACCTTTATCATAAGGTATGAATACATACAAAAAAAACCACACACACACACACACACACACCCACTTTAAGGCACCCATTGGGATTTTAGAACATATCTCCCCCAGTTAAGGTTCAAAAAAAGCTTGGGACAAGTTAAAAGTACTACTTTTTTAAAAATGCTTGCCACTTATCTCAGCTTCATGCTTCACTCCCTCCCATTTGGAAAATTTCCAGGATAGAGATGCTAGTAAAACTCATTTAAGTAATTCAGAAGAGTAGCCAAACAAATGGTACCTGTTCCAGCAGGAAGTCAGACCTTGTCAGTTATAATGGAAGCAATATATTTTTTAAAACTCTTTTTCATCATCAGCAATTAAAAGTTTAAAAATCTTTTAATTGTCTATCTGTATCTATATCTGGGTTAAATGTTTTCTGTCTACTGCAAAACAAACAAAAACAGGACAAAAGATTCCAGGAAGGGAAATGAAATAACTGTACCTAACCAGTTTTAGAATGAGGAATCAATATTTTCCTTCATGTTACATATGTATGAGAATCAGAAATAAGTTGTTGAATTAATTTCTGGATATATTTGAGTACAGTTTCTTTTTTGTTCTCTGCTTTTAGCAAACTAGCTAAATGATTTTGAATCATTTCCAGAATTAAAGAGTTATGTCCTATTCTATTTTAAAGTATCCATGCTTCAATAAGTGATTGTCTTCCTCTTTTTCTTTCTTTTTTTTTTTTTTTTTGAGATGCAGTCTCTTGCTTTGTTGCCCAGGGTAGAGTGCAGTGGCGTGATCTCAGCTCACTGTAACCTCCGCTCCCAGAGTTCAAGTGATTCTTGTGTTTTAGCCTCCCAAGAAGCTGGGATTACATGTGCCTGCCACCACGCCAAGCTAATTTTTGCATTTTTGGTAGAGACAGGTTTCTCCATGTTGGCCAGGCTGGTTTCGAACTCATGACCTCAAGTGATTTGCCTGCCTTTGTCTCCCAAAATGGGAATATGGGTGTGAGCCACGGTGCCTGGCCAACAAGCAATTGCCTTCTAATGCCAAACGAGGTAAATCAGTCCTTAAAACCTTTGGAGCTAACTTGGTAACTGGGAGAGTTAAGGAGGACTGCCATTTTATGTTATATAATCACAGCACACTTTTAGTCTAGTTACTTATTTATTGGTGTGTCATTCTGGATGATGACCAGTATTGAGAACTGGGTTGATTTCATTCAAATTTGCTTTCATTTTTGCTTAAATAAGTGCTCCATACTAAAAATGTTCTTAGTCCAATTTTCCATGTCATATAATTTTCTCCTGTGGTAGTCTACAAAGGCAAAAATATGTAGTAATGCACAAGAATCTTTTTTTTTTTTTTTTTTTTTTTTGAGATAGGGTGTCACTCTGTCACCTAGGCTAGAGTGCAGTGGCACGATCTTCACTCATTGCAACCTCTACCTCCCAGGCTCAAGTGATTCTCCCACTTCAGTCCCACAAGTAGCTGGGACCACAGGCACGCACTACCACGCCTGGCTAATTTTTGTAATTTTTTTTAGTAGAGACAGGGGTTTCGCCACATTGCCCAGTCTGGTCTCGAACTCCTGAGCTCAAGTGATCCACCCACCTCAGCCTCCTAAAGTGTTGGGATCACAGACGTGAGCCACCATGCCCAGCCAAGAAGCATTTTTTAACTGAACTACAGACTTGGTAATTTCTATTCCATGTGCCTTATTCTAAGCTATTTTTATGCTAGAACACTGAATTTAGATGACTGCTTATTCTTTAGTAGGATGGAAACAAAAGTATACAAATCTAACTTTTGTTAACTATCATGTGTCGATTTATAATTACATACAGACAGGAACACAACA
This sequence comes from Saimiri boliviensis, assembly GCF_048565385.1. NCBI lineage: Eukaryota > Metazoa > Chordata > Mammalia > Primates > Cebidae > Saimiri > Saimiri boliviensis. Next base: position 100,238,283 of record NC_133456.1, on the reverse strand, counting down.
TGAATATATACTAATTACATAACATCTTTAGGGTTTTTCCTAGAGTCAGCTGCATTTCAAATTTTATAATAGTAATGTTGTGCTAATATACCATTTATAAATAAATATACACATATTGGTAATGTACACTCCCAAATGTTTCATAACCACTGCATTAAATCACCTTTGTAAAGCTGATACACTGACTCCTATATCGTTCATTGCAGTAGCCTTTTTTATTAACTACTTTACCCTCACAGGAAGCAGCATTACTAAAATCTTGAATCCCTAGCACACCTGAATGTTTTTATTTTGCTTCCCAGATGATATCAAACTCCTAGTCAAGCTATTCTCAGTCCACATACCACTGATGCACTTCCTCTTAATCCTTCATAATCATTCTCTACTTCAACTATTGCCACAATCTCTTCAGCTCATTCAGACAACGTATTGATTCTTTCAAACACAGATGAAACAGAATTTAAAATGTAGTAACCCAAACAGGCATACCTCAGAGATACTGTGAGTTCAGTTCCAGAGGACTATAATAAAGCAAATATCACAATAAAGCAAGTCATACAAATTTTTTGGTTCACCAGTGCATATAAAAGTGATGCTTACACTACATTATAGACTACTAAGTATATAATACCATTATGTCTAAGGAAATCACTGAACATACCTTAATTTAAAAATAATTTATTACTAAAAAATGCTAAAGAACATTTGAGTCTTCAGCAAGTCGTAATCTTTTTTCCGGTGTAGGGTCTTGCCTCAATGTTGATGGCTACTGACTGATCAGGGTGGTGGTGATTGCTGAGAGTTGGGGAGGTCGTGATAATTTCTTAAAATATGACAACAATGAAGTTTGCTGCACTGACTGACACTTACATTCATGAAAAGATTTCTCTGTAGTATATGATGCTGTTTGATAGCACTTTACCCACAAAACTGCTTTCAAAATTGGAATCAATATTCTCAAACCCTGCTGCTGTTATCAATTAAGTTTGTAGAACATTCTAAATCCTTTGTTGTCTCTTCAATAATGTTCACAGCATCTTCATCAATATATTCCATGTTAAGAAATCACTTTCCGGCCAGGCACGGTGGCTCACGCCTGTAATCCCAACACTTTGAGAGGCTGAGGTGGGCAGATCACCTGAGGTCGGGAGTTCGAGACCAGCCTGACCAACATGGAGAAATCCCATCTCTACGAAAAATACAAAATCAGCTGGGTGTGGTGACACATGCCTGCAATCCCAGCTACTTGGGAGGCTGAGGCAAGAGAATCACTTGAACCCGGGAGGCAGAGGTTGCAGTGAGCAGAGATGGCGCCACTGCACTCCAGCCTGGGGAACAAGAGCGAAACTCTGTCTCGGAAAAAAAAGAAAAAAGTAAAAAAAGAAATCACTTTCTTTGCTCATCCATAAGAAGCAACACCTCTTTCTTCAAGTGTCATCATGAAATTACGGCCATTCAGTCACATCTTCAGGATACACTCTTAATTTTAGTTCTCTTGCTATTTGCACCAACCTACAGTTACCTCCTCCGATGACATCTTAAGGCCCTCAAAGTCAAACATGAAGGGTGGTATGAACACTTTCCAAACTCCTGTTCCTGTTGGTATTTTTATTTCCTTGCATAATCACAAATGTTTTTATTGGTATCTAGAATGGTGAATTCTTCCCAGAAGGTTTTCAACTTACTTTGCCCAGATCCAAATACATTTCATAAGGCTATAGCTGCCAAAGAGAATTATTTCTTAAATAATAAAACTTAAAGTCAAAAGGGCCCCTTGATCCTTGAGCTACAGAATGTATGTTGTGGAAGCAGGAATAAAAACAACATTCATCTCCTTGCACATCTCCATCAGAGCCATTGGGTATAGGTGCATTGCCAATGAGCTGTGATATTTTGGGAAAAAAATCTTTTTTTCTGAGCAGTAGGTCTGAACACTGGGTTTCAGTAAACGATGCTGTAAACAGATATGCTGTCATCCAGGCTTTGTTGTTCCATTTATATAGCACTGGCAGAGCAGATTTATCATAATTCTTAAGGGCCCTAAGATTTTCAAAATGGTAAATGAGCATGGGCTTCCACTTAAAGTCACCAGCTGCATTAGCTCCTAACAAGAGAGTCAGCCTGTTCTTTGAAGCTTTGAATCCGGGCATCAACTTTTCTTCTCTAGCTATGAAAGTCCTAGATGGCATCTTCTTCCAAAAGAGGGCTATTTCGTTTACACTGAAAATTTGTTGCTTAGTGTAGCCACCTCATCAATAATATTAGCTAGATCTTCTGGATAACTTACTGCAGCTTCTCTATCAGCACCTTCTGTTGCACTTTTACGCTGTAGAGATGGCTGCTTTCCTTAAGTCTCATGATCCAACTTCTGCTAGCTTCCAACTTCTCTTCTGCAACTTCCTCACCCCTCCTGGCCTTCTTAGAAACGAAGAGAATTAGGACCTTGCCCCGGATTAGGCTCTGGCTCAAGGGAATGTTGTGGTTGGTTTGATCTTCTATCCACATCACTAACACTTCCTCCGTATCAGCATTAAGGCCTTTTCACTTTCTTATCATTCATGTTTTCACTGGAGTAGCACTTAATTTCCTTCAAGAACTTTTCCTTTGCATTCATACATGCCAGTTTGGTGCAAGAGGCCTAGCTGTTGGCCTGTCTTGGCTTTCAACATGCCTTCCTCACTAAACTTAATCATTTTACAGTATGAGATATGTGACTCTTCATTCACTTGAATACTTAGAGATCACTGTAGGGTTAAGCGTCCTAATCTCAAAATTGTTGTGTCTCAGAGAGTAGGAAGGCCCAAATAGAAAGAGAGAGATGGGGGAAGAGCAGGTCATCGGATTAGTCAGAACACATACAACATTTACTGATTAAATTTACCAATTTATATAGGCATGGTTTGTGACTCCCCAAAATAATTACAATGGTAATATCAAGATCATTGATGATAGGTCACTGCAACAGATGTAATAATAACGAAAATGTTTGAACTGTTTCAAAGTTATCAAAATGTGATACAGAAACAGGAAGGGAGTACATGCTGTTGGAAAAACAGCACCCATAGACTTGATGGACTCAGGATTGCCATAAACCTTCAATTTGTTAAAAAAAAAAAAAAAAAAAAGTAATAGCTGCAATGTGCAATAAAGCAAAGCACAATAAAGTGAGGTACTCCTATATATCTAGTGGGATGTAGAGCTATCTAGATCTATTTTTCAAAATTTATGAATGTAATTTGTATTGTTCAAAGTCTGTATTGCTGTTACGGCAAGAGTTGTTTTGACAAATCAACATATTTTTATTAAGCACTATAATAACTGCTACAGGTTTCCTTGTGCTTATTATAATCTTTCAACATACAATTAAAAAAATCTGTTAACTAGAAAGCATTTCAGGAAAATTTACTTTAGGAACTAGTTTAGAAAAATAACTGAGGGCTGGGCATGGTGGCTCATGCCTGTAATCTCAGCACTTTGGGAGGCTGAGGTGTGTGGATCACCTGAGGTCCAGAGTTCAAGACCAGCCTTATCAATATGGAGAAACCCTGTCTCTACTAAAAATACAAAATTTTACAGGCATGGTGGCACATGCCTGTAATCCCTCTGAAGGATGAGTCAGGAGAATCACTTGAACCCAGGAGACAGAGGTTGCGGTGAGCTGAGGTCGTGCCATTGCACTCCAGTCTGGGCAACAAGAGCAAAACGCACACACACACACACACACACACGAAAGAAAGAGAAAAAGAAAAGAAAAAGAATTGAGAAGTTTGATAAGTACTTTTCTACTTGGTTAATCTATTTTTGTCTTATCAACACTGATAAAATTTATGTTTAATAATGTCTACAGTATTAATACTGAAAGCAAGTATAATACTCTAAATATAATCGGAAATATTAGTCAACAGAAATGCTTAAATTCAGACTTGGCACTACTGCCAGAAAGATAAAAAAGAAACCTAGACAAGCTTAAAATAACTACAGATGATAATGCCAAAGTACTGGTTAAGAAAGCGAAAAATGTAACCTGGCAACCTAAATGATTGTAAAACAGAGAAGTTTTGCTGGGCGCAGTGACTCGCGCCTGTAATCCCAACATTTTGGGAGGCTGAGGCGGGCAGATCACGAGGTCAGGAATTCAAGACCAGCCTGGCCAACAAGGTGAAACCCTGTCTCTACTAAAAATACAAAAATTACCGGGCATGGTGGGCGTTGTAATCACAGCTACTCAGGAGGCTGAGACAGGAGAACTGCTTCAACTCAGGAGGTGGAGGTTGCAGTGAGCCAAAATTGCGCCACTGTACTCCAGACTGGGCAAGAGAGCAAGACTCCATCTTGGGGAAAAAAAATAGAAAAGTTTTTCTTGTACCAAATTAAAGACAGTTTAAACTGTGACCATAGCAAAGTACAACTTCGTGTTTTATTTGTTTTCCTTTAAAATAAAAAAAGGTTTAATAATATAAAATTAACTTCCTATATAAACCATTCCTTCATAGTGCAAGTGCTTCACGGAAATGGAAAATAACAGTTTGCCTTTTTCCAGAAGGATCCCTCAAGTTACAAATTAAGTTGAAACTTATCCGTAACTGTTTTAAATAAACTTATTTCATTAGTAACTACTACCACTACATGGTAACCACTGATAAATAATTGTACTGGCATAATAGTTCCATAATGAGGAGTTTTCCTACCCCTGAGAAACAGGCCATATTTTTTGTAAGTTCACTTCGTTACATAAAAGCTAATTTAATTATATAAGTTTATATAAGTTTAGTGATTATATAAGTTTAGAAAGTACTAATAATAGGCCGGGTGCGGTGGCTCAAGCCTGTAATCCCAGCACTTTGGGAGGCCGAGGCAGGTGGATCACGAGGTCAAGAGATCGAGACCATCCTGGTCAACATGGTGAAACCCCGTCTCTACTAAAAATACAAAAAATTAGCTGGGCATGGTGGCGCGGGCCTGTAATCCCAGATACTCTGGAGGCTGAGGCAGGAGAATTGCCTGAACCCAGGAAGCGGAGGTTGCGGTGAGCCGAGATCACGCCATTGTACTCCAGCCTGGGTAACAAGAGCGAAACTCCGTCTCAAAAAAAAAAAAAAAGAAAGTACTAATAATACAAGAACGCTTGAACATTTATGTGATGTTCCTGAAATGTGTCCCTTTGCTACTAAAGTCCAAAAAAATTAATTAGATAAAAAACAAATAAAGCAACACACGGCTTTCTGGGAGATTGTTACTACTGAGGTGATTAGCAAGCAAATTAAGCTGCAAATTTAGCGGACTATACATCCTAAAATGAATTTACACCATATTTGCCCAGCCAAATAGAATATCAACTGTTGCCAACATTATTGTTACGTGTAATTATAAAAAATTACTGGCAACTACTCTGTTTTAGTGAAGTTTTTGTCTTAAAAAAGAATAAATAACACATTTATTCATGAAACTGAAAAGAAGTAAAACCACCACAAACCACTTTTCATGCTCCTCATATAATTTTCCAGTTATACATTTTTTCAACATAAAACAATGATTATCCATGTCAATTTCAAACCAAAGATTACCCAAGGCTTTCCTCTAATATTTTGAGTCCTTAAAAAAATGGGCAACAGGCCGGGCGTGGTGGCTCATGCCTGTAATCCCAGCACTTTGGGAGGCTGAGGTGGGTGGATGATGAGGTCAGAAGTTTGAGACCAGCCTACTCAACATGGCAAAACCCTATCTCTACTAAAAATACAAAAAATTCGCTGGATGTGGTAGCAGGCACCTGTAATCCCAGCTACCCAGGAGGCTGAGGCAGGCGAATTGCTTGAATACAGGAGGCAGAGGTTGCAGTGAGCCAAGATCGTGCCACTGTACTCCAGCCTGGGTGACAAGAGCAAAACTCGGTCTCAAAAAAAAAAAAAGGGTTGGGGGGCAACTTAAAGCAATAGCTGTTTTCTCCTTCACTGAATGCTTTAAGAGACATCAATATTAATCTAGGTAATGGCATACTAGAAGAAAAGTAAGAGAACTTACTATTCTTTTTGTTTTTTTAAAGACAGGGTCAGGCTGGCGCCATGGCTCATACCTGCAATCCCAACGCTTTGGGAGGCTGAGGCAGGTGGATGACTTGAGGTCAGGAGTTCATGACCAGCCTAGACAACATGGCGAAACCCCATCTCTACTAAAAAAAATATAAAAATTATCCAGGCATGGTGCCACGCACCTGTAATTTTAGCTACTCTGGAGGCTGAGGTGGGAGAATCGCTTGAAACTGGGAGGCAGAGATTGCACCACTGCACTCCAGCCTAGGCGTTAGAACAAGATTCCATCCAGATAGATGATAGATAGATAGATAGATAGATAGATAGATAGATAGAAAGATAGATAGACAGATAGACAGACAGACAGACAAATAAAGACAGGGTCTCGCCATATTGCCCAGGCTGTTCTCAAACTCCTAGGTTCAAGTAATCTTCCCACCTCAGACTCCTGAGCTGCCCAACTAGAAAACTTACTGTTCTTTCTTTTTTTAAATTCACCATACAGGGTCATTCTGAGAAAACGTACTGTTTTAAGTTTTCTTATTATTCAGGAAGTAGACACTAAAATCAACAGTGTACTGAGAACATTAACATCATCTATTAATAAAAATGACAACTTCCTTTCAGTATATAGTAATAATGGACACTGTAGAAGGAAAACATTACTGATGAAAGAATATTTACTAAAGAACATATACATTCTTTAAAAAATTATTTTACATTAAAATTCCTAATGCTTTTAACTTTTTTAGTTGGGCAATTGAATTGGAGTAATATTTATGTTCTTGTAGGAACTCAAATGTTGAATGATAATAGGCATAATAATAGAGATGGTCAGATTTAATTGTGGTACAATATTGATTTCAAGCACCTGATTTCTTATTGTCTTTTACTAATTTGTTAGATATGCAAATCATTTATACTAAATAGAAATTTTAACTCAAAGTTTAACATAATTTTTCAACAAATATTAATCATGAAATAAAAATGTAACATACTTAAATAGCCATTTTTTCAAATTATTAGGTAATTTAGTGAATTAATTTTCCTAATTATAGCTAAAATAAATTCACCCATAAATATTTTTAAAAAACCCATTCTGGATTCAATATATTATGTAAAATAATAAAAAAAAAATTCATTGGAAAAGATACAGCAAACGTTTTCCCTTAGAAAGTACTGAAGCTCCATCTAGAGGCTTTCCCCCCTATTACTGTCACTTGCAATATAAGTAATACTACCTAGAAATGTGAATAATATTAAAATGTCAGGGATTTCCTTTGTACCTACCCTTTTGTTATTCATAATGAGTTCTTGCCCTAACCTTCTCATGGTAGAGCTCTAGCTCCATCACTGCCATCAAGTGGTAAAAAACTAAAACTGAACTTAAAAAAAAAAAAAAAGGAAGAAAGAAAAAAGAAAAAAAACCAACAGTGTATTCTTCACCACTCACACACCTTTTTTTAGTTTAAGGAATGGCTTTGTGTTTTTAACCTTTGGTATTTAATTAAGTTAAAAAAAAAAAAAGTTGCCATATGTTCCTAGAAAATAGCACTATACATTGTCTCTCAATCTAAAATTTTTCCTGGGCATTTTTATATTTCCAAGGCATATAAAAATATTTTGAATTAAACCTTCATTTAGTTAAATTATGTGTTATAATGTAAGTACAGTTCATGAATTACTCTACTGAGAGGAAAAGCAATAAGAAACACAAATAATTACTTGGGATTAATGAATTTCAGAGTACTTTTTTGTTTTTTTTGAGATGGAGTTTCACTCTTGTTACCCAGGCTGGAGTGCAATGGCTCACCGCAACCTCTGCCTCCTGGGTTCAGGCAATTCTCCTGCCTCAGCCTCCTGAGTAGCTGGGATTACAGGCACGCATCACCATGCCCAGCTAATTTTTTCTATTTTTAGTAGAGACGGGGTTTCACCATGTTGACCATCCTGGTCTTGATCTCTTGACCTTGTGATCCACCCGCCTCGGCCTCCCAAAGTGCTGGGATTACAGGCTTGAGCCACCGCGCCCGGCCTATAGTACTTACTAAAAGGAAATAAAATCATGATGTGACAAAATTAAGTATTTTCTCTTGCCTCTAAAAATAAGGTATATTTTATAAATCAGACACTCTCATTGTACCCTCAGGATATAGTCATAGTGATACTTCCCAAAAATGTCTTCACCAGCCTAGAAGTGAAGAAAGATTAGAATAAGGATTTAACACTATGTTGCAGGAACTGAAACTTTCAAAGAGGCAAAACTGCAACTATAGAATCTAAGAGAAAAGGCCAATGAAATGCTATCTCAATCCAAGGGCTACTGCTCTACAAAGAGGCAGCATCACCCCAAACATAATTTTTTAAATATTAAAAAAATAGTTTGTGTAGGAAACAGTAGGCTGAAATATAAAGTTAACTTAGTCACTCTCAAAATCATGTTTAGAAACTCCCCCAAATTACTAAGATACCTTTATTAACTGGCCATTCTTTTGATGTTATATAATTGATTAGATTTTAGTTTGTACTGAGAAACAATAAAACAATAGCAGCCAACATTCCTACTATGTGCCAGGCAAAAATCTAAGTATATCAAATAATAAATGTATTAAATAGCCTCTTATCAACCCTATAAGATAGGTACTATTATTATTATATAATGAGGAAATTGGGACCAAGAGGTTAAATAACCACCCACAGTCACACAGTTCGTAGGGGGGATATGATACAAAACCCAAGCAGTCTGCCTGGGTAGAACTTACTCTTAACCACTTTCATGTAAGTCAGGTTTTTCTCAACCTTGGCACTACTGACATTTTTGAACCAGGTAATTCTTTGTTGTAGGCTGTTCTGTGCATTGTAGGATGTTTGGCGGCACCCCTAACCTCTACTACCAGATGCCAGTAGCATTACCCACTCTCACCACCCACCACCCACCCCACCGCCACCAGTTCTAATAACCAAAAATGTCTCCAGACATAGTCAAGTGTCCCTGTTGTGGGGAAAGCCCCCAGTTCAGAATCACTGCTATAAAAGAAAAAATTAGTCCATTACAACATTGCAGGAACAAGTGATGAAAGATTTACCTGTAATTAGTTTTCCTCAATTTAAAATTATTTACTGGAACACAGAAATTCTTTAATCTACAGATGATTTAGAATAGTAACACTCTACATCTTACTATTTAAGGTAAAAATTACATGAGGGGAAAACCTCTTAAGGTAAAATTTATATAAGCAAACATGGAAATAATGGAGACATAGGATATACATAAATTTCATCAAAATTTTTAAAAGTATTACCTGTGACAAATGGTACTGAGGGACAAAGTATGAGAATATCACCTTTTACTTTACATATTTTTGTATTTTATTAAATTTTTTCTTTTGATGAATTTTTAGAACAAAAGTTACATATATTTATAAACAACATGTTTTGAAATAGGCATATATTGTTGAATGGCTAAATAGAGCTAATTAACATTTTCATTACCTCATATAAATTTCTTGTAATGAGAACACTTAAAATATATTGTATTTTATTAAATTTTTATCAAAAATATTTCATCGAGTTTTTTAAAAACCAAATTTTAGGACAAGTATTTTCTTTTTGACATTAGCATCTCCATATGCTTACACTTATAAACTAAGCTATTTTCACATATTCTGTATTATGTTCTATCCTGCATGCTAACATAGAAAACAACAAATTCATGTGTCTCTGTCCATCTGTTTTTGCATTGTTATAACAAAATATGTACATGTAATACCTTATTTTTTAAAACTACTTTAAAAATTTAGAGAAAAAAGTTATTTTACCTTTGTATTCTTTTCATGTCAGTGTACATAGGCCAAACTCATTGTTTTTGTATCGTGCGGCTCTAATAATACCTGAGACTGGGTAATTCATAAAGAACAGAGATTTATTTCTGATAGTTCTGGAGGCTGAGAAGTCCAAAGTCAAAGGGCCCACTTACGGCAAGGGCCTTTTGCTGCATCATCTCACAGCAGAACACAGAAGGCAAGAGGGTATACATGAGGGAGAAAGAAGGGAAGGGGGCTGAACTCATCCTTTTACCAGGAACCCACCACCATAACTAATCCCTCCCACCATAAGTGCATTAACCTTTTTAACCTTTCCATGAGGGTAGAGACTTCAGGACCTAAACACTTTTAAAACTCTCACCTCAACATTGTTGCATTGGGGATTAAGTTTTCAACACATAAACTTTAGGAAATACATTGAAATCATACTATGATTATAAAAATAATTGTGTCTAATTAGACAAAAAGTATTAATTAACCATAGGTTTAAAAGCTAATAAATAATTAAGAGGACACATGGCCGGGCGCAATGGCTCATGCCTGTAATCCCAGCACTTTGGGAGGCCGAGGTGGGTGGATCACCTGAGGTCAGGAGTTCAAGACCAGCCTGGCCATCAAGGTGAAACTCCATCTTTAAAAAAAAAAGAGGACACTAAGGTATTATTTTCGAGTGCTGCTTAAATATATGTACACATATATTTATGTATATATACATATATGTATACATATGTATATAAATACATATTTATGTACATATATAAACATATATGTATATATAAATATATAATCTATATTTATATATAAAACATTGCTCTCATTACTGCAATGGGCCAAGCCACTATAACTTTTTGCCTGGATCATTACAAAATCTAACATATTTCCCAACTTCAGCCCCTGCCTGGCACATTCCCTCAACAGTCTATTTTCAGCATGTCAGCCAGATTAAAACAAAAGACAGATTCAGTTAAAAACCTCCAACAGTTTACACACACATACACACACACACACACACGTGTGCGCGCACACACATAAAAAAGTGGGTACAAATTTTTCTGTTCAGACAACTCATTTCTAGAATTCTTTGTAATAACTTTAACCATATGTATTTTGCCAATCACTGATTATAGCAATGTTTCTTTTTTTATTTATGATTATTCAGAGACCCTTTAAAGAAAGCATGAAAGAATAAGGGCTCCTCTATTCACTTAACTTTATCATTAATATTTTCATTGTCATCTTAATTCTTTTCTTCTATTTTCCTATTTGTTTTTACTGCTGAAAACAAAAATGTACATATTATATTGTACCTTCTTTTTGTCAGTATATATAAAAGTTTCCATTTTACTTCACAAATTTAATAAAGTAATGTTTATGTTTACGGTCAAGTAATGTTATAGTTCCATTGAGTTAATTTACTGTAATCTACTTACCCAATCATTTTTGATCTTTGCAATAGTTCTGTACTATATCAACTTGGCAACTGAACATTTTTCATGTGTTTACTTTCTTCTCTATCACCACTGGCATTATTTAGGCCTTAATCTTCTTTTTTTCCTTTCAGTTATTTAATCTCTTTATACTTTGCTTTCTATCAGTTACACAAGTAACACATGAATAAATAAATATATACATTCTTCAAAGCCTTATTCTCTCAACAGAAGTAATTATCATCAGTTCGGTACACAAACTTCTCAACTTTTTTAAAAAATGCACTTACTTTCATACGTACATGGAGAAACGTTCCATTTTCTTTAAGTCATAGTACATTAGGTGATGGCATACTTAATGTACTATTATTAGGCAAAATACTTTTCTAATGTTAAAACAGGCTCATAATATCTGCTTCTGTCTATTCACATATTTCTCTGCTGAACTTTACTGTAATATTCATTTTCATATAAGATATGCTACTCAATGCTAATGTTACCAAGGATTTGGCTTTTTATTAGAAGCATATAATTGAGAATACTATTGTATAAAACACATACTGTTTTAAAACAAAAAAATACGTAAGTAGAAACCTGAAACTAAAACTATCATGGAATTTAAAAGTTCAACCAAAATTTCTCCATATAATATTAATAAAATTTTAATCAAAATGATTGAGATATAAAGGTCTTTTTCTTTCTTTCTGGCCTTTATGTATTTTTAACAGCTTTATTTAAGTATAATTTACAAACCACAAAAGTCACCTGTTTTAAGTGGTTAGTAATTTTTAGTACATTTATACAGTTCTGCAGCATCACAATAATCTAGTTTTAGAATATTTCCATCAGCCCAAAAAGATTCCTTGTACCCATCTCCACAGATTTGCCTTTTCTAGACATTTCACATGAATGGAAAGATGAAGTTTTTCTGACACACTTAAACGTCAGATTTGGTAGCAAAAACAAAAACAAAAAATCACTATTTTTTCACAGAAAAATTTTGCTGTTCAACTTCTTTCTAAAAGTTGTTAACATGCTTTGTTCATTTGGTAAGAACATTATGAACATAACAGAGCTCCTTTTCCTTCTTTCCTTCCCACCCTTCCTTCTCTTCCTTTTACCAATATATACTCTTCTAGTATTTAACAATCTTTACTCTCAACAGCCCGGTTTCTCAGTATAGAATGCATGGAAGGATGAGGAGTTGGCCTTTCTTTCAACTCCACTAAATATCCTGATAGTTTAATGGGAAAACAAAACACCAAGAAATCCAACATCATAAACTTTTTTTTTTTTTTTTTTTTTTTTTTTTTTGAGACGGAGTTTCACTCTTGTTACCCAGGCTGGAGTGCAATGGCGCGATCTCGGCTCCCCGCAACCTCCGCCTCCCAGGTTCAGTCAATTCTCCTGCCTCAGCCTCCTGAGTAGCTGGGATTACAGGCACATGCCACCATGTCCAGCTAATTTTTTGTATTTTTAGTAGAGACAGGGTTTCACCATGTTGACCAGGATGGTCTCGATCTCTTGACCTTGTGATCTACCCGCCTCGGCCTCCCAAAGTGCTGGGATTACAGGCTTGAGCCACCATGCCCGCCCTGAACTTTTTTTTTTTTTTTTTAGACAGAGTCTTGCTCTGTCATCCAGGCTGGAGTTCAGTGGTGCGAACTTGGCTTGCTGCTGCAATCTCAGCCTTGAGGGTTCAAGCGATTCTCCTCCCTTAGCCTCTCAAGTAGCTGGGATTGTCGGCCCCCGCCACCACGCCCAGCTAATTTTTTTTTTGTATTTTTGGTAAAAATGGGGCTTCACCATGTTGACCAGTCTGGTTTTGAACACCTGACCTCAAGTGATCTGTCCACCTCGGCCTCCCCAAAGTGCTAAGATTATAGGCATGAGCCACTGCATCGGCCATCCTGAACATACCATATCCTCGACATGTTTTAGTTTCTCCTAAATGTGGAATACATTTTTTAAAATATTGATGAGAAATCTGGCTGGGCACAGTGACTCACACCTGTAATCCCAACACTTTGGGAGGCCGTGCGGATCACCTGAAGTCAGGAGTTTGAGGCCAATGTGGCCAACATGGTGAAACCCCATCCCTACTAAAAATACAAAAATGAGCCAGGCATGGTGGCGGGTGCCTCTAGTCCCATCTACTCGGGAGGCTTAGCCAGGAGAATCACTTGAATCCAGGAGGTGGACACTGCAGTGAGCCAGGACTGCGTCACTGCACTCCAGCCTGGGAGACAGAGGGAAACTCCATCTCAAAAAAAAAAAAAAAAAAAAAAAAAAAAGAGAGAGAGAGAGAAATCTATTTCATACAGATCTTCTAAAATTTAGAATGTTATCTCCAAACATAACTCCATCTCCCAAAAAACTTTAGTGTCACTTTTGACTCCTTTCTCTCACTGTCCACATTCAATTCATTAATAAGTCCTGTTGGGTCTACTATCAAAAGCATACGCAGAATCTGAACACTAATATCCTTACCATTACCACAATGGGGCAAGCCACTATGATTTTTTTTGCCCGAATTATTAAAAAAATCTAACATATCTCCCAACTTCAGCCCCTGCCTGGCACCTTCCCTCAAACAACTATTTTCAGCACAGCAGAAAGATTAAAACAAAAAACAGATGCAGTTAAAAGCCTCCAACAGTTTTCCATTTTACTCAGATCAAAAGCCAAACTCCTTAGTGTTTATCTTGGAAATTACAATTAACATCTTAAACTTGTAACAACCTAGTTTAACTTAATCTAGGTAACCACTAAGGAAATAATTAAGAAAGATCTAAACAGGGAAGAAGGGAATCAAAATAGTACACCATTAAAAAAAAATCAATTAAATACAAAAACAGGTAATAATTGAAGAATTAATGAATAAAAACAAGTAAGATATAGAAAACAACTAGCATTAAAGGAAACAATAAAGAAAGTGACAACTAAGGCCAATTACCTATTATCCCAGCACTTTAGGAGGCTGAGGTAGGAGGATTAATTGTGCCCAGGAGTTGGAGACTTGCCTGGGACACATAATGAGACCTTGTCCCCACAAAAAAAATTGCAAATATTAGCCAAGCATGGTACTTGGAGACAGAAGTCAAAAGATCACTTGAGCTCTGGAGGCTGAGGCTGCAGTGAGTCAAAGTTGCATTGATGCACTCTAGCCTAAAGGAAGAAGAAAGACTCTGCCCCTAAAAAAAGTGAAAACTACAGAAGGAGAAAAATACTTGCAAATCATAAATCTGGTAAGGAGTTAATATCCAGAATACATAGAGAACTCCTACAACTTAGCAATGAAAAGACAAACAATTTAATTAAAAAATAGGCAAAGTTACCATGGCACATGTATACCTATGTAAGAAACCTGCTCATTCTGAACATGTATCCCAGAACTTAAAGTAAAATTAAAAAACAATAGGCAAAGGATTTTAATAGATATTTCTCCATAGAAGATATACAAATAGCCATGAAGTACATGAAAAGATGCCATCATTAGCCATTAGGGAAACACAAATCAAAGCCACAATACATATCACTTCACACCTGTAATCACTATAATTTTTTAAAGGGAAAATAACATGTTTGTGAGGATGTGGAGAAACTGGAGCCCTTATACAGGTAGTGGGCTCTAATAGTGCAACTGCTTGTGAAAAACATTAAGACAGTTCCTCAAAAAGTTAAACAGTGAATTACCACACGATTTGGCAATTCCATTTCTAGGTATATACCCAAAAGAACTGAAGGCATAAACTCAAACAGATACTTGTACACAAATGTTCATAGCAGCATTATTCACAATAGCCAAAGGTAAAAGCAACCCAAATGTCCATCAGTAGATAAATGGATAAACAAAATGTAGTATATACATTCAATGGCTGCTATTCATCTATAAAAAGAACTGAAGTACTGACATGTGCTACAACAGAGATGAACTTTGAAAACATTATACTAAGTGACATAAGCCAGATACAAAAGGACAAATATTGAATGATTTCACTTATAAGAAATATCTAGAATAGGCAACTTCATAGAGACAGAAAGTAGATGGGAGGTTACCAGGGTTTGGTGTGGGGGAGAAGGAAATGAGGGGTTATTGCTTAAAGGGTACAGTGTCTGTTTGGAGTGATGAGAAAATTTTGGAAATTTTAGATAGTTGCTAATAGTTGTACAACATTGTATGTAACAGTATTGAATTACATACTTAAAATGGGCAAAATGGCAAATTTTTGTTACATACATTTCATTTTTTTGTTTTTTTAAGCCAAAGTTCTTACAGTCACATCAAATTCTCCAAAGTCTTTTAAATGGCAGCGAAGGTAACTGGGACCCGACACCTCACTCATCTCCCATCACTTTTCCACTAACTTTCTCTACATTCAGGCCTCCCTCATGTTCCTTGAGCACTCTGGGCATGGTCCTGATCATGGCCTCTGCATTTGCTGATCCTTCTGCCTGAAATGGTTCTCCCCCTTATCTCCATTATTCACATCCTCCTTCCTTCAGGACTTTGCTTAAATATCACCCTCTCAGTGAGGACTCCCTTGTCTACCCTTATCTAAAACTGCAGTCTCTCCCTTCATGCATCCTCTACCTCTTCTCTGCTGTATTTTTCTCCATTGAATTGTAACTGTCTAGTATATGATATATATTTTTTATTTACATTCATTCTCTTCCACTAGAATGTAAACACAATAAGGGCAGATATATTTTGTTTAATGCTGTGTCCCTAAAACAGATACTTTAGCCAGGCACATACATACTAAGCAACCAATAAATAATTGTAAATTAATGTATAGTAATTTATTCAAACTTCCAACGTAAGACTATTGACCAATTATTAAGACTTGCCACATCTTAAAGCTTCTTTGAAATTGGATATGGCTCCATTTTTACTTAAAACTTCAAATTCTATCCATCTAGGATGCAATTAAAACTTGCTACTATATTGCTGCCTTTTTTTTTTTTTCTTTTTTTTTTTTGAGACAGGCTCTCCCTCTGTCATCCAGGTTGGAGTATAGTGGCACCAAAACATGGTTCACTGCAGCCTTGATCTCCTGAGCTCAAATGATCCTCCCACCTCAGCCTCCTGAGTAGCTAGGACCACAGGTGCATGCCTTCATGCTTGGCTTTTTTTTTTTTTTTTTTTTAAATTTTGTAGAGACAGGGTCTTGCCATGTTGCTCAGGCTGGTCTTGAACTTCACCATGCCTGGCCTGACTTTTTGTGTGTATTATGTTTAACTTAGCATTGAAAATCATTCATACTGTTCCTGTACATTATTTAAAATTCCCCTATTCATTTTAACAGATGAGAAAACGTAAAATATTGAAAAAGACCATATAACAATTAAATGGGAAAACCAGGCTTCTAATTTCTAATGTAATTTTCTTTCTAGAAACTTTTCCTTTGTTTTCTTGTTTTAAAATAATACGGTTTAAACTGATACGAGGATTAGAATAAGCAGTTCCCTGATGTAATTCAGTATTTCATGAAGAGCAATCGGTTGGTTGAAAGACATTTCCATTTTGTTCAAGTGATCAAAGGACATCTTATTGCTCCTAAGAACCTGTTTGTTTCTGGTTCTTCCTGATTACCATAAAGAAAGAGAAAAAATAATATCATATGGGCAGGTAAAAGTCAATTTAATCATTTTATAAGAAAAAATACACAGAGACATGGCTATATCTCACTAACTACAGCTATTTATAACTAGCTCCACAAGTACATAATTTAAATCCTGAACTTAGCAAGGTTTTCACCAGAAGTAAAAGCTGCTAAGAGTTAACACTGTAACATATACGTGAGGCAACTGAACAGTTTTACATGCAATGTGTCTAAGGAAAATACTTTTGGTAAAAGATTATTAAAAGGCATAAGACTGGATTTTTCTTGCCTAGATTAAAGGGTTAAAGAATTGTTTTACGTTAGAATAAAGCTGAAGGTTTGAACAAGTTGTGGAAGGTTTATAAATAAAACTATTATCTAAAAATCTGCCTTATACAATTGTGAACACTTATGCATAAAAGGAAATGCTGTTCAGTAGTGCAGTCTATGCCTTACTTCTAGGTACTCAGTGGGTTCAATCACATTATTTCCAACTCTTGACTTCTGATATTTTTGAGTTTTTCTATTTTAAGTATGTCTCTTATAAACAGCATATATTAAGTTTGTCATTTATTTTTTTCATTTGGTCAATGTTTGTCTTTAGAGTTTAGTAATTTCCATGTAATGTGTTTATTGATACATTTGAATTTTTTCTATCTATTTATTGTATCCTGGTCTTTTTGCTTTTTCGTTTCTATTCCTTTCCCTTCCTTTCATGCCTTTATTTTCACATGAGTGTTTCCTGTTTGTTTTTCTAAACTCTTAGGACATTCTTTTCCTACCCCTACTCCCCATACATTTTTGGAAATCATAGGCTCTATTTAGTGGTTACTCTAGATAATTTTGGATGCATTTAAACTTAACAAAGTCTAAAGATAATCAACGTTGTTCCCTCCTGAAAAATAAAAACCTTAAAATATTTGAACTCTGATCACTCTCATCAAACATATACCACTGGCACCCAAAATTTTATTTTATTATTTTATTTTTTTTAGACAGGGTCTCACTCTGTCACTCAGGTTGGAATGCAGTGGAATGATCTCAGCTCACTGCAACCTCTGCCTCCCAGGCTGAAGCAATCCTCCCACCTTATCCTCCCCAGTAGCTGGGACTACAGGCACATGCCACCATGCCTGGTTACTTTTTTTGTATTTTTAGAAGAGAAGGGGTTTTGTCATGTTGCCCAAACTAGTCTTGAACTCCTGGGCATAAGCCATCTTCCAGTCTTGACCTCCCACAGTGCTGGGATTACAGGCATGAGCTGTCATGCCCAGATTCAAAATTTTAATTTTATCCTATTTACTATCTTTACAAATTAGGTATTTCTCTTATACAGACAATGCTTGCTTAGGATTTATCTACATATTTATTATTATGCTTATTCATTATTCTGTGTTGCATCTCAGACTTTCCATTGGCTAATCATTTTCCTTCTCCCTCAAGTTTAGTCTTTGGTATTTGTGTCAGAAAAGGTCTGTTGGTTTTTATCTTTAATTAACTCTGTTTTTGTTGTTTTTCAGGAATTGTCTTCATTGTGTTTGCTTTATTGAAAGGCAGCTTCACTTGGCATAGAATTCTATTATTCTAGCATTGAGCTTATATTTCCTCAATGGCTTGAAGACAATACACTCTTTTTCTTCACTGTTGCTATGGAAAAGTCTTTTCTCAATCTGCCATTCCTTTGTAGATAATCTGTCTTTTCTCTTTGGCTGCTTTCAAAAATTTCTCTCTCTCTCTTCTGCATTTTTATTATAATGTTTCTGTTGATGGTTCATTTAGCTTCTTGAAAATAATGTATTGTTAAACAATTCTCAAAAATATCTGAGACACTCTTTCAATCTTGCCGTTTCTTTGTTCTTACTATTTATATTATCATATACAACTTCTGTAACACCCACTAGATAGGTTTTTTATCTCTCACATTTTCTATATCTCAATCCCTCATGTCTGCATCTTTTTTATCTCTAGAGATAATTCAAGACAATTTTTTTCTGTTTTCTCTTTCAGTTGACTAACTCTCTTTTCAGCTGAGTCTAATGTGCTATCTAGTCTATTTTGTATTTTATGAAACTTCTTTGAAATAATTTTAGACTTACAGAAAAATTGTGAAAATAGTACAGAGTTTCCATATACCCTTACCTCACCTTTCCTTAAAGTTAACCATACTACAAGTACTACAACCAGGGAACTCACATTGACGCAATACTATTGGTCAGAGGCATTCTAACCAGAATGACTCCATTTTGAGTGAGGGCTAGGAAAAGGAGGCTAGGATTTGCTGGCTACATTCTCAGAAAGTTAGGCATTCCTAGTGTCTAGATGTTTACATTTACGGGAACAAATTAATGTTTACTAAACTAACCCAGACTTGGGACTGTCTAGATATCTGGAGAACAAAGGCATTCATAATTTTGCTTTAAAGACAGTAATATCTATTTTACAAAATATAGTGACTAAGAAATTTGATCCTTTATGACAAATACTTGTAGCAGAACACACCTCCCCATACATACAAGTATTGTGCCTAGGGCAGATGCATTCCTCCTCTTATTTTTGGCAATGCCCTACTCTACCTATGGAGTAGCTGTACTTTCACCACTTTCTTAATAAACTTGCTTTTACTTTGCACTGCAGACTCACCCTGAATTCTTTGTTGTGCAAGATCCAAGAGCCCTCTCTTGGAGTCTGGATCAGGACCCCTTTCCTGTAACGGTATTATCTACAGACCTTGTATAAGACATTTGGTTTTCAGATCTCTGTAGATACTTACAACTTGTGACAGTTCTTTAGTCTTTCTTGTGTTTCTTGATCTTGACACTTCTAAAGAGTACCAATGAATTATTTGTAAAATGTTCCATAGTTTGGGTTTGCCTGACATTTTCTCATGATTAAATTCAGGTTATGCTTTTTTGGGGTCAAGACTACTATGTAAGTTATATTGTACCCATCTCTGTGCATCCTATCAGGGGGTAAATATATTGATATATATTCTTACTGGTAATATTAACATTGATCACTTGGTTAAAGTGTATTTGCCAAGTTTCTTCTCTATGAAGTTATTATTTTTCCCTATATAATTAATATCTATTTTGTGGGAATACTTATTAAGTATTCTGTGCATACTTTTATCAACTAATTTGAACATCCATTGATAATTCTTGTCTGTAACAATTGCTGCTGGGGTATTTAGTGATGATTTTTTTTTTTAAATTAGTCCTTCTACCTTTGTTATTTGGGATTCTGCCTTTAAAAAAAAGCTGTGCCTTTCCCCAGATTTGTTCAGTTATTTCTTTATGTAGAATAAATTCACGGATATTTATTTTATCCTACAAGCTAAAATCCCTTACTGTCATCATTCTGTTGTCTAAGTTGTCCCAGATTTTGGCCATTGAGACATCCTCTAAGCTAACTCCTGAATTCTTTTGCTCACCTTTTTCTTCTTTTTATCTTTTTTTGAGGCAGAGTTTCACTCTTGTTGCCCAGGCTGGAGTGCAATGGCGTGATCTCAGCTCACTGCAACCTCCGCCTCCTGGGTTCAAGCGATTCTTCTGTCTCAGCCTCCTGAGTAGCTGGGATTACAGGTACCTGCCACCATGCTCGGCTTATTTTTATATTTTTAATAGATACAGGGTTTCACCATGTTGCCCAGGCTGGTCTCAAACTCTTGACCTCAGATGATCTACCACCTTGGCCTCCCAAAGTGCTAGGATTATAGGCGTGAGCTACTGTACCCAGCCTTACCCACCTTTTCTTCTTTTTTTTACAGTATCTAATTTTTTTAGTCTTACTGAAATATAATTTGCATACCACACAATTCACCTACTGTAAGTGTACAATACAATGATTTTTAACAAATGTATTTAGCTGTGCAACATTCACCACAATCCCATTTTAGAATACTTTCATCACTCTTGTTTAATGTCCATTTGCAGTCAATCCCTGCTCTAACACCCAACTGCAGGCAAACATTGATTTGTTTTCTGTATCTTTTCTAGAGAATTTCATACAGTACGCAGTCTTATGTGTCTGGCCATTTTATGTACCTTTTTTTTTTTTTTTTTTTTGAGATGCAGTCTCACTCTGTTGCCCAGGCTGGAGTGCGGTGGTGCAACCGCAGCTCACTGCAACCTCCACCTCTCCAAGCAGTGCTCCTGCCTCAGCCTCCTAAGTAGCTGGGACTACACGTCCAGCTAATTTTTTTTGTATTTTTTTTGGAGAAACAGGGTTTCACCATGTTGTCCAGGATGGTCTTGAACTCCTGACCTCGTGATCTGCCAGCCTCAGCCTCCCAAAGTGCTGGGATTATAGGCGTGAGCCACGCTGCCTGGCCAGCATAATGTTTTTGAGGTTCATCCATACTATCACATGTATCAGTTCTCCTTTTCTTTTTTAAAAAAATTGCCAAGCAGTATCTTCTAAGCACCTCCTTACTTTCTTGCACTACAGTATTTTGGATTCATCCTCTATGTCTCCTGTCCCAGCCCTGGAATCAACCATTTCTCTAGGCAGCCCTATGTACCCATTGAGTTTTCATTTCAGTTCCCTTTTTCATATTTAGAAGTACTATTTGGTTCCTTTTAAATCTGTTTGGCTGTTCTTTAAAAGGTGATTAGCTAACACCCTGTAACAAAAAGATCTTAAAATGTAGTAGTGGCTTAAATAAGATAGAAAATTGTTTTCTTCTCATGTAATAGTTTGGAAATAAGACATGTAGAGCTGGTGATTCAGCTCAACACATACTTCAATCTCTGTGTTCAAATTCTGCAGACTTGAGTTTTCATCAATTATCAGTATAGAAGAAGAGGAAATAGGTAGGGGGCAGCACCCACGGATTCCTTCTTAAGGCAAAACACAAAGGTATCACACATGACTTCTATTCACAACCCACTGCCAAAACCTCAGAGGCCATACCAACGTTCAAGGAAAGTTAGTACATATTGTTTCCAGCTTAACAGCCAATATCTATACAACTTAACTTATCACCTTCTAAAATACGGAAAGATCAAACAATCGCTTAGTCTAAAGTTTCTCAAATGAGACTTCATACAATTCCACCCTTTAGTGACAGATAATATCTAAATAGTTTTATATTACATCAATAATATAAAAGTTCAATTTTTAAAATTTTCCGTGATTTTCACTTGGCCATTTGTAACGGATTATTTATATTTATCAGTATCTTTTCCTCTCTACAAGTTACCACTTTCTCAAAGTAAAAGGATTAAACAAGTAAAAGAGTATAACCAGGAGTTCAACGATAAAAGTACACTGCCATAAAACCTAAGCTAAAGTATTAGCTAACATTTGTTAAGCGGTGTATTTTACATAAATAATTTCAAAAAAACCTCACAATCACCTTATAAGGTAAGGGCTTCTTATCTCATAGGCAAGAAAACTAAGGATTAGAGACCTTATGTTACCCAAGATCATAAAATTAGTATTACAGCAATAGTTTGTATTTATATAGTTTCTAAGACTGAGAGTAACAACTGAAAATATTTTAGATATTTAAGTCACTTTCTTAAAGTATCATTATTACCAGGAAGATTTTTAACAATTTACTTTTATTAGCATTTCTTACTACTCAGCATTTTGGTGTTTCTAAGTTTTCTTGACTGGAAAAATTTATTACAAACACAAAGTTAAAAATAATATAATTCAGATTTATATTAATATAATTTTGTACTATCTAATAAAACTGGAATGAACACCATATATTTGCTAAATTCTTTCTTTGTGCCTTTCCAATCATTCTGAAAACTAAATTATCTATAAATTAATACTTTCATTTTCATCTTTTCCTAAGTTGTTAAAGGAGGTGAATACAAGAAAACAACAACAAAAATTCCACATTTCTTAACAGGTATTAAAATATGATTTTAAAAAGCCCCCCAAATTTAAAAATAGCACTGGAACCAGAAAGCAAATAGAAGCAGGAAACTCTCAGTTACAAGATAGGCTAATAAACATTTTTTAATTAAGGATGTGAAATTTATCAAGAGGGGAGAAAGTGCTTGTACTCCTGTTCAAATATTTGTTCCTGTCCTTTCATAATGAATGTTTTCCTTTGTAGATCTTGACAAACTCCTTCCCATGTCAGCATCTCTATCTAAAGTTGATAGACCAAAGATTTATTTTCAAACATGGACTAAAATGGAATACAAAGTTGACCTGATGCCTGCGGTGCTACTCCCACAAAAATATTCCTGAAATTATTTTCTCAGACATAGTATGTTCTCTGATTATGGCAGGAAAAAAAAGATCAAATTATTAGCCAAAGAGTTTGCTAATCATATCCTAATTTTTCTATATTTCTAATCTCTTAAATACATTTTACACCATCTTATGGTTTTGAAATATAGCTTCTAAACTGCCCCCCTTATTGAGGTCTAGTTGATAGTTAAATAGTGCATATATTTAAGTTATAAAACTTGATGATCTGATATATGTATACACTGTGAAATGTCACCAAAATCAAGCTAATTAACATTATCAATCACCATATATAAGTATCTTTTAAAATTTTTTTTAGTTTCTAAACTTTTATACCATACTGAATAAAACAGTATTTTAGTTTATCCTGATATGACACTAGACACATAAGTATATATCAGTAAATATAACTATCTAATCTTACATGTGGCACATCACCTTTGAATTGGTAATTTCTCTAGAGATATTTAGGAAACCAATGACTGCTAGTGAATATTTCCCTTTTAACATTAGATTTGGCTCATCAACAATTCAGTAATAGCTGGCAATGAAATAAATAATTATTTAGATATTTTCTATTTATGTCACGTAATGAATTGTTTAACATATTTTACCTTCAGAAGTTAAAATTCGTACAGAGTCATATCTTATTCTTCTCTTTGATATGTATTTATAATGACCAACTTACTTAAGAGAAGTTTTTAAGTTCTATGAGAAATCAAAAGAAAAGAGCATCTGAAAACAGAATTTGAAGAATATTTTAATAAGAAATACTTGCTTAGAATAAATGACATGAAAAACGGGACAATTTTTGAGCACCTTCCTTTAAGAAACATAAAATATGCTGTACTTTAAAAAAATAATAATTTGTCACAACAAATTTCTGCTCGTGAGAAACTCTTCTAAAACTTACTTTGAAAATATTTTGAACTGAGCTGTTTGACATCATAATTCAAATTACTTCTGTTAAAACTGTCATTAAAATTAAAGAGCAAATAGTACAACTATGAATATATAACATTAAAAATAACTAAATCATTTTCTAAACTTGACTTTTAGCTCAACCTTCATGGTATTATATCTGATAGAATGACTGGAACATAGTAAGAGAAAACATAACTCAATATATCAAGTAAATAGATTTCGGATATGTAAAAAAAAAATGTCCACTCTCAGAAAAACTCAGAAACTGGACTCTACAACTTAAGCTCACCCTCTCTCACCTCATTTTTTCTTTATCTTCTTCATTTTGTATATATCTGCATAAAATTAAAAACTACATTCCACTGTAGTGGTTCACTGATACGGAGTGTGACCTAGTCTTTGTTTTGCTTTCAAGGGGACTTCTGTAAAATAGAACATAAATCAATTACTAAAAGAATGAAATTTAAAAACAAAGACATATACAATATAACTCCAAATGTTATTAGATTCAATAGCCATGCAATTACCATGTAAAATTGCTATAAAATTTTCTAAATGTTTATTCTCAATTTCCATACTTATTTCTACTTATTTCATTGCCAACAAGTAACAAACAATCTGCAAACCAGCGCAAGTCCATAGGCCATATTTTGGGTAGCGCTGCCCTAGACAGGGATTGAGAAAGACATCATATAAAAAATATTAATTAGGAATTCATAGTTAAAGCTTTAAGTGATACTCTATCAATTTTCTACCTAAAAATATGTATTTAAATGTAAAATAAATGTATCAATGTAACTTTCTTCTCAAAATTAAGCAGCAGCTTTATTACATTTGAAGACAAATACAGAGTCTGAAGGTTATTTGAGCATGCAGGTAATTTAAATGAGAAAAAAACTTGGCCTTGAAAATAAAAGAAACTCTGCAAGTTTAATTAATCTAATTTGTCTGCCTGTTTTCTCTTAAGAGTAACACTGGTTGTTAAATTGGTCCTATAAATAATTCCTACTTGTCTACTATAAAACATTACTTGTTCTAAATGAGTGATTAGGAAGTTACAGCCATGATTCACAAAAAATGAACTTAAGATCATCTATTGGTTTTAAACCAGAAGTATTTCTGCCCTAACTACTACATGCATTTCCTGTTCTACACCAAGAAACTGAAAATAGGGTATTTCAAGTTGAAAACAGAACCAGAGAATCTAAATAAAATAATATTTTCCAATAAAATGTCTTTGCTTCAAAATAATAGAAAGCTGAAAGGCCCTTCAAAATATGACACTATTTTTCAAATCAACTTCCAGCTTTGTTTACAACTTTATAACTCACATAGTTAAATGAAGTAAAGAAATGTTAAAAAACTGATAATTTGTGGAATAGGCCTTAAGGAAGCAATAAATCCAGAAATGAAATAAATACATATTTATATTTACATTACCTAAGTAACAGAGCTATCTGTTATTGGATGTGTATTCTGGTTTACAATTCTGTAAAAATCAAAATTTCTATAACCAAAGAAGAAAACTTGTTACTTCCAATATTTGAACTGTCATAATTACAGCAGCAGTCTTTCCTGCGTGACTCCTGAAGGCAAATGTAGCACCAATGAATGAAACTGACAGTTATCAGGTGAACTTTTAACAATCACACTAACAATAAAAATGACTGTCTAGAAAGAAACTCCTATATTACTATTACCAGAGAAAATTAAGCTGAAGGTACATAACCAACGATTAAGCTAAAATTATTTTCTAATGTACTATTCAGTACTAAGATTTTATTGTTCTGTTGTGATCCTAGCAAAGGGATAAATACTTTCTAGCACTTGGAGCTAGAACCTATCTTCTCTTATACAGTAGATGAAATAGGCACGATAATTTTTTGCTGAAATGAATCTAAATCCACATACTGAGGTTTATCAGTATTTCTCAAATATGCAGTTGGACCTGAGGTTACTCATATTGGGTAAAAGAACTGTGTTTCAAAAATATGTGACAAACCTGAATGTAATACAATATGCATAGTTAACAAAATTATTTTTGGTAATTACTAAGGCCGAACAGTAGTTTTATGCTCACTACTTAAAAAAAAAAAGAAGTGTTAGAAAAGATCTGGAGATGAGGTTTCTTTAGCTTGAAATATTATTTTTGGCTGGGCATGGTGCCTCACACCTGTAACCCCGGCACTTTGGGAGGCTGAGGCGGGTGGATCACCTGAGGTCCAGGAGTTCGAGACCATACTAGGCAACATGGTGAAACCCCATCTCTACTAAAAATATAAAATTAGCCAGGCCTGGTGGTGCATGCCTGTAATCCCAGCTACTCGGGAGGCTGAGGCAGAAGAATCACTTGAACCAGGGCGGTGGAGGTTGCAGTGAGCCGAGATCACATCACTGCACTCCATTCTGGGCAATAGAGTGAGACTCTGTCTCAAAAAAAAAGAGAAAAGAAAAAAAACATGATTTTCGATAGTAACCTACCAACCAGACAGGTTACTTTTCTTTTCAGTAATGAGGAAGTTAGGCTCAACCTCACCAGTTAAAATGAAAATTCAAACAAAATGGAATTTTCACCCTCAACAATATACAAAATGTAAAAGTCTGACTAGAATGTCAAATACTGATTAGGGTATGGGGAGTGTAAATTAGTATAGCCACTTTGGAAAGTAATTTGGCTGTGTCTAGGAATATTCAAAATACTATGTAATCTGTGATGTAGCTAATCCATTCTGGGTACATAATCCAGAGCAAATTGAGATACATAGCACAAAATTTATTTTGCATCACACCATAAACTTTTTGACTGAAAATAGGAAATACATTTTATACCACAACTCAGAACACAATCATATATGTTTAATGAAAAAGTAAGTACCTTTTACCCTGACACTTTGTACCACATTCTATCTTCTTAAAAGTACAGATTCCAACTTACTAAACTGATTTAATTACCTGCTGTTTGGAAAATACTGCCCTAACCAACTGTAGTAACATATACAAGACAATATTTATAAGGTTGTTCACTGTGGTATTGTTTAAAATGGAGAATTAATGAGGTTTAAAAATACCTCATTAATAGGTAGACAACTAAACTGTAAAACATAATGTAATATTATGAAGCAGTTAATGGTTTAAAGTAGATTTCTCTAAGTAATATGTATACTTCTTATGTAATATGTATACATCTTAAAAATATAATACAGGATAAAAAAACAAGAAACAATGTCTCAGAATAACATCATTTACATAAATTTCTAATAATATGTTTATGAATATATTTACACATATAAAATTATAAAAATGGTATGGAAGTATATATTTTAATATATTAACTCACAGTAGGTTGGGGGTACTCATACAGTATAGGTTGGTTAAAGAGGACTTTAGCATTATATATGTAATGTTTTCATTTTTAAAGAGCTATTTAAATGTTACTTGAAAATAGTTATTTGGAAGAGTTGCAGCAAGTTCTGAGAATTTATTAGTAAAATGGGAATGGAGGTAAGAAGAAATGAGGTACAGATGAGTAGAACCAGTTTATAAATATTCCAATACTCAAGTCAATGAATATGAGGAAAAAAGCTGCAAAAAAATGAATAAATAAATAAGAGAGTGAGAGAGACCAAAATCATAAAGACTAAGGAATTATTAGGGAGGTATATAGCAACAGCTGGGGAAGAAAAGCATGAAGTGGGCTGAAAAGGCAGGAAGAAAAGGCCTAACAACTGGTAAACTGATCCATTCCTCATTGGTGGTTCAACTGTATAAATAAAAGGGTGGCAGCTTAGTGGGAAAGTACTTAGCAACTCTGTTTACACAGACAACAGAAAGTGCCACTAGAGTGGCAAATTGAACTGTGCAAGGCCAATTAACCCTTTCACCTTAGTGTTTTATACTAGCTATCTTACTGTGCCTCTGTTAGATCTACACTGATATGTGCTAGGACCAAATGCAATTATAAATCATTGTTACATGTATTGATGAATTCTGCAAATTCCATGAAGCACATTAATTTTATTTAGTGTTCTGAATATCTTCTTTGCTACTCTCACCTGGTTTTAATTAAGAAACATTTTCAAAGGAAGAGAGGTTATCCAGAAACTCAAAGTACACATGTCCTTCATTAAACTATGAATTGATTACTACTGAACTTTTTTGGCCTAAGGTTTTTTTGAAAGTTAGATTCACCTCAATAATCTTCTAGATAAATTAGGGGGAAATTGGGGAAGAGTAACATATTTAGGTGGGCAAAAATATAATAGGGAAATCTTAAAATGCATTAAAGAGGTCCATAAATCAGCTGCTGCATAAGCAGCTTTAACTATAACTACAATGTATTACTTATAAGAGAAACTTTGACTCTCAAAGGGCCATACAAAATTTTTTTTTTCAAAAGACTAATAGTTTTACTGCTAGAAACTGTATTCATCTTCCTGATTCCAAAATACAGTCATGTGTCTTCTTTATCCATATTTGAGAACAAGCATCGAACTTTTTTACATGTTCTACAAAAACTAGAAAAGCATCATGTACCAACCAGGCATGCAGTATTTGGTAACGAACACATTGTAAAATGTTGGCATATGCAAAAGGCTTCGATTCTATGAGGTACGGCCAATAATAAAAGTATGTGATTGTTCAGTGGTAAACTAAAGCAATCCACACAAATGTTTATTAACTGTTACACTGTGTTTTTCCTACTGCCCACAGGTCCTGAAAGTACCAACATCATCTAAAATTACATGCCACATCTTCTCCTGGCCATGTTATTTGTCACTGAATCTTTGTAGTAATAATTCTTGACATGCTAGTCAAATAATGGGAAAATGCCAACAGACTATATTGGTGGTGAGGGGGGAGTGGTTTAAAGGAGTATGCCCGTACTGTATTTCTTAACCAGTCAAAAATCAATAGGAATCTGAAACGGTTACCCTTGCATTTTAAGAGCAAGAGATATTTTCCAGTTCTGTTTTTTCTCAGCTTTTCCCACAAAGTAACAAAAGGCCAAAGAGCTAGAAAATTATGCCTTCCTTATGCTACAGAGGCTATGTTTAATGACTTCTATGGCCATATTAAAATCAGTGAAGGAAGAGACAAACATTGCAGTTTCTGCCTTTCTCTAAGTCTTCTTGAATGCAGGCCACCCACTAGGCTCCCCTCTTTCTTTTTTCTTCCATAACAACAACACAACAAACATTGCAAAAGCAACCAATCAAAACAGGTAGCATCAGTAAAGAAGCAATAGGGCCAATAGAAACCAACAGAAGAAAAAAGCAGCAAGAGTCTCCAATCTGCTGTCATCAATGAGCCAGAGCACACTAAGGCTTCTTTGTAGGTAGGTAGAGAACATAGTGACTTTGATGCTGCTGGCCTCTTACTCACCAGGCAGTTCTCACAAACACAAAAGCAGACTACTAGGACTCAGTACTAAAATACCAGAAAAATATTCAAGACTTTATCCTAGCAATTTTTAAAAAAGAAAACTACCACACTTAAGAAATGGAAAAAAAAAAAACAAACACACACACAAAACTAAATGACAGACTATGCCAAGTAAACTCTTATTATGTAGCTAAAAGTTACACTTTAGATAAGTCTAATTAATCATAAAGTTCAGTTTCTATAAAACAACTATTAGAAGGTTTTCTTTAAGAATTTAGTTATTTTGTAGATATTCACAACTAAAGAATGAATCAAAATAACAACTCTGAAGGAGAAATAATTTTCCAAACTAGTAATTACTAACTAAATCCAAGAAAAGACTTGTGTGGCTTAAAGAAGTACAGGTATCTCTCTCTATTTATAGTCAGAACACTCTAACTGCAGAAGCCAATTTTGAACTTGAGTTTAGAATTGATTCCCAGTGCAAGGGACCAAAACACACATGCCCAGGAGCCAACAGTCAATTATTAAGATTTTTTCACATTAAATAAAACAAAAACATCTTAACACACCCAATACATATTTAAGACTCAGGAGGCTTATGTTGTAGTGCAACCCTGCATATGATCATTACATCATTCTACATCCCTACTTCCCCATCTGGAGAGTGAGGGTTCACAATCAGTGTTTTCTCTCTTTTGGAAAGCTGATGTGATTATCTAATATAAAAATTCTTTGAAAAGCCTACAGAAAAATAGTAAGTAAATTTCTTTTCAAAATGACAAGGGAAAAAAAGTTTATGCCCAAGATATTTTTCTACATTTGTATATCAAACCTATATTTAGATGGTATTTAACTGCAAAAAGTTTTTTAAGTAAGGATGTCTACCTTTTATATAGGAGCATTTGACTCACTTTGTAATTTAGATAAGCTACAATAGTTTCTCTTCCTAAAGTTCTTTTACTCTTCAAAAGTTCTTCCATCTATCTCATTCCTCAGCATCCAAATACATATATATATATATATTTTTTTTTCTAAATTAACTATTTAAATAGGTAATAAAATATTCAAAAAGAACTTAGCATCTAAGAGTTCCCTGGTAACCAGTCACCCAGAAGCATATCTCCATCAAGAGGGAAATTTGAATACAGAGAGAAACATGCAACAACATGCAAACTCTTTAAGAATTTCCATTATTTCTTGAAGCCAGATTTTGAAGAACTAATATACTGATAAAATACAGAATTTGAAAGCCTCTCCTTTCAGTAAAGTGGGAAAGTCAATTAGCAAGTGAAAAGATCGGCTCAAAACCTAGAAGGCAGGGGTCAGCAACTTCTTAAGCTTGAAGTGCTTTCAGTAAAAACAGACAATGCTAGGGAACAGCACACACAGGCCTACTATTTACAGACAGCGTGTAGCAGCCCATCAGTTGATGCTATTTTGTCTTCCAATGCTATCAAATTATTTCCTGTATGTAAAGGTCAGGAATCATATACTTCCTTCAAAGATTCCATAAAACCTGGCAGTGCTAGTGACTACTAAAGTAGATGAAGAAGTAGAATGAGGGACAGGAAAAAGAGGAAAAGAAGTTAAAAGACTATGGAAACATACACAAACTACCCACAAGAGCTGATACAAGACCCAAGGATCCTAAGGTAAAAGTACTTTTAAAAACTGTATCATGAAGCCACCATTTATTCAGAGTTGGTAAATTGAGTAAGTGATATGTTTATATGATGCTATCAGAAACATCTAAGGCTATAAAAAATACATGTATAGGAAATATCAACTCTGGTTAAACACACTGTCACTGAAGTGCAATCGGTTACTCAAATTATTACAGGTTAATTATTGCTATGACTTTTTTTTTTCTTTACTTTGAATGATCTTATATAAGATTAATAAACAGCGGAATGATCTTATAATGCAGAGTTATGTAAGTTCAACTTGATTTTTTTTTTCCCCCCGGCACACTCATTTTTTAAAAAATAATCTAAGTTTTTTTTTGCAGTTAAAGACAAAACCTTAGTAAAATATAAAGACCTTAAAAAAAACAGCTAAAAATCTATTTGAGGTGCCTTCTATTAATGTAAGTAGTAGCTGGTTTAGTGGCTTCAAGAAATTCTATGGTTTCTACTATGTAAATGTACCTGATGAATCTCTGAGTGCAGCTCAAGAAACTGCAAAGATATTTCTTCCATTTTTAAACTTATTCATTAGTAACAAGGGCTCTTCTTGGAATCATATTATGTATTTTTATTCAACTGATCTAAAGAATCTATATCGCAAAAAAGGAAGCATAAGAACAACGGTTTAAAGGATTTTAAGAACTAACTATGATGCTAGGTGAAAATGCTGGAGGAGATTTAATTAATTTTTTAAAGTACTATAATTTTCATCAGTGTTAATAAGGTTTCCACAGACTTTGAAGGCTCTCCCTCACACCTATTTTTCCTATAGGTACTGTTATTTTTAGGGTGTGATTTTGCAGAATAGGAAATCATATATCGTTTTACAGTATGAATATATGTAGTTGGATCTGGTCTACCTGGATAAAGAAAGAAATAATGGAAAGCAAATTAAAGACTGAACACCTGTAAAGGAGATACCTTTATTTGTAAATTATTTATTTATTTATTTTTTAACCATGGTTTTACCTTCCACAAGTCAATCAGGCCAAGGTACAATGGATAAAAGGACAATCAAGCTTCTCTTTCTTACCTACCGACAGCAAAGCTTATTCCAGGCCTTTGACACCTTCATTGTTTTTCATAATAATCAAAACTTTCTGCTCCTATGACTTTTGCATTTTGCTTATTATGAACCTTGTTCAGAATTCATTTTTGTCTTGTTCCCCAGCTTATTTTTCCAGAATCAAAACATTAACAGAGTTGTGGGGCTGAAAAGTTCTTAGGTTATCTAGTCTACCTTTACACTATTCCATATTATTAGTTACAAATATCTACAGACCACAGTGCTGAACAAGTGCTAAAGAAATGGCAGTAAACAAAAGCTAAGACACAAAATCGAGATATTGAACAAACAATATACACACATGTATTTCCTAGTTCGGTCCATTAAGAAATAATTTTCTACAGGGAAATTTTTTTCTTTTCATTGGAGAAACCTGGCAGACTCAACCAAATAAACATAATCTGTGACGAGATATAGGGATATCATGTGTTTCCTGATACGATACTCTGAAAAGGGCACAACACTTCCATGGTATTTATAACAAACATGCATAGCCTGAATTTAATCATGAGGAAACATTAGACAAACCCAAAATGTGGGACACATTAAAATATAACTGTCCAATACTCTCCAAAAATGTCAAGGTCAAGAAAGACAAAGAAAGACTGAGGAACTGTCCCAGAGTGGAGGACATAAATGAAACAACTAAATGTGTGAATCTGGACCAGGAAAACTATGTTAATGGGACAGCTGGAAATAACTGAATAACATGTGTGGATAATAGCATAGTAACAATGTTACTGTCCTGGATTTTATAAATTTATTAAGGTTACATCTAAGAAAGCCAGGTGAAAGGTATATGAGAACTCTGTATTATTTTTGCCACCTTTTGTTAAGTCTGAAATTATTTCAAAATGAAAAATTATAAATAAGAAGTTTTAAAATCTATTTCTTAAGTCTAATATTCAAAGTCAGTGACCACATATTTCCTTAGCCTTTCCTTTTCAGACTAAATATGTTCTTTTTGGGCAAGATTCCCAGAACCCCTACTGTATTTGTAGCTTCCCTTAAAAAAAAAAAAAATTCAGTTTGTTAATATTCCTCCTTAAGTGTGGTACCAGGAGTGTTTATAATACATTGATGCAGATTGTATTAAACTTCTCATTTTCTGTGATCAAGTCACCCTGTTTCTATGTTTACTAATGCAAATTACAGTTGAATTTTAAAAGCAGATGCATAATGCTATTGGCCTGATTCAGCATGTGAACAACTAACGTGAGTATTTATCTTTACTGAAGTCAAACCACATCTCCCTGTTTTATGTTTATGCAAATAATTTTCTTTCTTTTTTTTTTTTTTTTTTTTGAGACGGAGTTTCGCTCTTGTTACCCAGGCTGGAGTGCAATGGCGCGATCTCGGCTCACCACAACCTCCGCCTCCTGGGTTCAAGCAATTCTCCTGCCTCAGCCTCTTGAGAAGCTGGGATTACAGGCACATGCCACCATGCCCAGCTAATTTTTTGTATTTTTAGTAGAGATGGGGTTTCACCATGTTGACCAGGATGGTCTCGATCTGTCGACCTCGTGATCCACCCACCTCGGCCTCCCAAAGTGCTGGGATTACAGGCTTGAGCCACCATGCCCAGCTATGCAAATGATTTTCTTAAGCAAAATGTAGAATTACATTTTTCCCTGACTATTTCCATCCTTTAAACTCATATTTTACACTGATATGGGGATCAGTTAGATTTTTTTGAATCACAATTCTATCATTTACTTGCTTGGCATGTATTGAACACATACCATTTGCAGTGTACTATAAATTCAGAATCTACTAAAAATTTGCCATGACAGTAGTCATATCTGATTAGAAGGGCAAGCAACGGAGAAAATCTTAATAATGGGATTAAATTTGGGCTGGGCCTTTAAGAATAGGTAACATTTAAATAGTAAGAAACAATAACAAAATAATGGTTAAGATTTTTGAATCTAGCAAATAAGCTCCACCAGTTGTTAGTTTTCTGAGACTGGGTACGTCTCTGAAATTCAATTTCCTCATTTGTAAAATGGGGATAAAAAACTAGGTAGGGCTGTTTTAAAGATTACGCAAGATAATATAAATGTTCAAAAACAGCCTTTTCAGCAGATGGTGCTCGGAGAACTGGATATCTGCATGCAAAATAATAAAACTGAAACTTTACCTTTAACAAAGACTCCCTCCTTGACCAAACTCTGGTCAGGCTCCTCTAAACCATCTTCACCAGTTAGGCCTCAACCTTTGGACTTCTATCTCCTCCTATGCATTGCCCAATTTTAGCAAGAATTCTGCTAAGAGTTAAGCCAGAAACCCTGCCATTGATATCTGATCACCCTCCAAATTCATCATTGCCACTACTCCCCAGGCAATACTTGATTCCCTTGGCCTGACTTTGGCAAAAATCTTGTTAAAGTGGTGTCACCAGAGTTCCTCGCTTAACCTTGATGTTTCCTCTTAGTAATCTTTCATCCACTGACCCTGTTCCTTGGCTATAAATCTCCACTTTCCATGTTGTATTCAGAATTAAGCTTCATTTTATAATGAAGTCTTTTTTCTCCTACTGTAATAGTTTCTAATTAAAATTTGTTTTTATGGCTTTAACTACTGTTAGGCTCTGTTTGTCTTTGATGCCTCACTCCATATATATAAATTAACTAAAACATAGATCAAGGATCTAACATAAGAGCTAAAACTATAAAATGCTTAGAAGAAAATACAGGGGAAAAACCTTCATGATATCAGATTTGGTGATTTTTTGATATGACGGAAGTATAGACAAATAAAAGAAAAAATAATAAATCGGACCTCATCAAAATGAAAATCTTTTTGTGTATCAAAGGACATTAGTAAGAGAGTAAAAAAACAATCCACAGAATAGGAGAAAATATTTGCTAATCATATATCTGATAAGAGATTAATATCCAGAATATATGAATAACTCCTACAACCAACAACAACAAAATAATCCAATTAAAAATGGACAAAGGACTTCAAGAGACATTTCACCAAAGAAGACAGACAAATCACCAATAACCCACAAGAAAAGATGCTCAATAACACTAGTCACTAGGTAAACGCAAATCAAAATCACAACAGATACTACTTCTCACCTATTAGGATGGCTATCATAAAAAAAGTAGAAAATAAGTGCTGACGAGGATGTGGAGAAATTAGAACTCTTGTACACTGCTGGTAGGAATGGAAAATGGCATAGCAGCTATGAAAAACAATTTGGTGGTTCCTCAAAAAGTTACATACCGCCTAGCCAACAAAGTGTGACCCTGTCTCTAAAAAAAAAAATTAGCTGGGCGTGATGACACACATCTACAATCCCAGCTACTTGGGAGGCTGAGGCAGGAGGACTGCTTGAGCCTGGGAGTTTGGGGCTGCAGTGAGTTATAATCACGCTGCTCAACTCCAGCCTGGGCAAGAGAAGAAGACCCTGCCTCAAAGAAAAAAGAAGTTAGATGTAGAATTACTATATGATCTAGCAATTCCTCCTGTAGGTATATACCTAAAAAAATTGAAAGCAGGGGCTCAAACACATACTTGTACACTAATGTTCATAGCAGCATTATTCACAAGTGCCAAAGGTGAAAACCTAAATGTCATCAACAGATAAATGGATAAATAAAAGTGGTATATACATGCAATGAGATATTATTCGGCCTTAAAAAAGAATGAAAATTCAAGATATAATATAACATGAATGAAACCTGAAGACATTATGAAGATAAGTGAAACAGCCAGACATAAAAGGGCAAATATTATATGATTCCATTTACATGAGGTGCTTATAATAAGCAAATTCAAGAGTAAGAAAGTAGATTAGAGGGGCTGGGCACAATAGATCACGCCTATAATCCTAGCACTCTGGGAAGCTGAGGCAGCAGATCACTTGAGGCCAGGAGTTTGAGACCAGCCTGGTCAACATGGTAAAGCTCCATCTCCACTAAAAATGCAAAAATTAGCTGGGTATGGTGGCACTCGCTTGTAAATACCAGCTACTGGGGAGGCTGAGGCACAAGAATTACTTGAACCTGGGAGGCAGAAGCTGCAGTGAGCCAAGCTTGCACGACTACACTCCAGCCTGGGCAACAGAGCAGGATTCCGTCTCAAAAAAAAAAAAAAAAAAAAGAAAAAGAAAGAAAGTAGATTAGAGGTTACCAGGAGCCAGTGGTGGGGAGGAAAGAATGGTAAGGTATTATTTAATCAGTGCAGAGTTTCTGTTTGGAATGATGGAAAAGTTTTAGAAATGAATAATGAAAATGGTTGGACAATGTTGTGAATGTACTTAATGTCACTGGGTTTTATACTTTAAAGCAGTTAAAAAGGTAAAATTTACATTATATATATTTTACTACAATAAAAAACCAAAAAAGCAGTTTGCATACTGTACTCACAACTCAAGGAGTCAAAAGAAATTTTAGGTGCAGTTAACAGTATGAGCAAAGTTACCAAGACCAATAAAAAAGACATAAGAACTTGAAAGGCCGGGCGCGGTGGCTCAAGCCTGTAATCCCAGCACTTTGGGAGGCCGAGGCGGGTGGATCACGAGGTCAAGAGATCGAGACCATCCTGGTCAACATGGTGAAACCCCGTCTCTACTCAAAATACAAAAAATTAGCTGGGCATGGTGGCTCGTGCCTGTAATCCCAGCTACTCAGGAGGCTGAGGCAGGAGAATTGCCTGAACCCAGGAGGTGGAGGTTGCGGTGAGCCGAGATCGCGCCATTGCACTCCAGCCTGGTAACAAGAGCGAAACTCCGTCTCAAAAAAAAAAAAAAAAAAAAAAAAAGAAGTTGAAAAACCTGAAATGCTATAGATAACACCAAGAGTGGTTTTCTTGTAATGTTTTTAAATTTACTTTTACTTTTTGCTTTTATATAAAAAATTTAATAGAAAAAAATACTTAAAGAACAACCCCTCATACTGGTAAGAACAGTAATAAGAAACAGGCTGCTTGTAACAGAGACCCCAAATAACAACAGCTTAAAAAGTGAAAGAAGTCTATTTTTCTCTTACATAATAGAATAGAGGTGAAGTCGTTATAGTCACAAGGACCCAGGCTACTACTATTATCTCTCCTCTTGACTTCTCAAGGTCACTTCAAGTTGCAAGATATCTACTACAGTGGCTATACACATCTCATCCAATTCCAGAGAACGGAAAAGGAGCAAGAAAAAAGGGTAAAATGGTGTGTTACCCTTGAAAACCTTTACCAGAAGCCCCACCCATGTCTTCTGCTCATTGGCCACCACTACCTGTAAAGAAGGCAGAAAAATGTACTTTTTAAACCCCAATATCCAACAATATAGGAGTTCTATGAAAAGAAGAATAAATAGGTGATTAGTCTGACATAGCTACTTAAAATCATTTTTCATCTGAAATTTCAGCTTTCAGCTTTATCATTTGGAAACTTTTCTAGAAAGTATAAAAATCTAATCAAAAGATACAAACACAATAACAAATCTTTAAGAGACTGTACACTAAAGAAATTATATTTTAATAAATATCAAAACTAACAAGATACCACCTTACTTCAGCCAGACAAGATACCACCTTACTTCAGCCAGAATAGCCATTATGAAAAACAAATAAACAATAGATGTTGGCATAACTGTGGTGAAAAGGGAATGCTGGTTAAAATATGAATTAGTACAACCTGTATGGAAAACAGAATGGAGATTTCTCAAAAAAAAAAAAATAAATAAAAGTAGATCTACCATTCAATCCAGCAGTCTCACTATAGGATGCCTACTTAATGAAAAGAAACAGTCATTATATCAAAAAGAAAGTACTTGGAATACCACTCAGCCATGAAAAAGAACAAAATAGATGGAATTGGAGGCCATTATTCTAAGTGAAAAAACTCAAGAATGGAAAATCAAATATCATATGTTCTCACTTAGAAGTAGGAGCTAAGATATGGGTACACAAAGGCCTGTAGAAGGGCACAATGGACATTGGAGACTTAGGAGGGAGGACAGCAAGAGAGGGATGAGGGATAAGAAACTATATAGCGGTTACAATGCACACTACTCAGATGAAGGATGCACTAAAATCTCAGACTTCAACACTATGCAATTCACCCATATAACCAAAAACTGCTTGTACTCCAGAAGCTATTGAAATAAAAAGAAAGTACTGCACTATTAATATTGCAATAACCTGTGGTCAAAATTTTAAAGTGTTTTTAATTTCCAAGAAGAAAATCTGTCATTGAAATGAATTGGAAAAATAAAAAATGAGACCAAGTGGCAAACTTTTCAATATTTATTACCTTTCCCAATATTCTTTCAAATGAGGCCAACAAGTAACTAAAATCCAATAGAGTCATTCACTGGTAGGAGAAGAGTGCTACTTAGGCAATGCAATAAAACAAAATATAAAATATAATAAAGAAAAAATTCTGGTAGGAATAAGAAGTTAAAAATAACCTCACTTTGAGCTAAAGCATAAAGCAGAGCTAAAATTTCTAGAAAAATTAAAAATGTCCCCTTTTCTAAATGTAATACTATAATTGAACACTCATTAGGTTCTCCAGACCATAAACCATTGCCTGGTTAAGGTAGGCATTTGAGAAGCTGCACGAACTCTTTTGGGCCATGAGGGTCCCATTTAGTAAATAAAAATAAATAAATAAATAAATAAATAAATATCAAAACTAAAAACAAAATGAGACCAAGTTCTGACAGCAAAGATGCAACAGTAGCAATAACCTTATGTACTCAGTTTACACAGTTGTGTCTGTGTATGCATGTGTTGGTATGAAGAATTTGCAGAGTGAAAACATTTAAATGCTCAGACATATCATAATTCACAATTTAAGTTCTTTTACAGACTATCAAACAAGACTCAATTTAGAAAATTCTGAAAATTTCCCATAAAATAACATGTCTTATTTTTCTAATAGCTTAGTTGAGGTACAATTTCAATAACATAAAATCTACCCATTGCAAGAGTATAATTTTAAAGAATTTATAGAGTTGTACAATCATCACCAAAATCCCATCTTAGAACATTTCTATCACCATAAAGAGATCTCTTCTGTCCATTTGCAATCTATCCCCATTCCCAGACAACCAGTATCCTGCTTTCTTTTCTTTTCTTTTTTCTTTTCTTTTTTTTTTTGAGATACAGTCTTGCTCTGTTGCCCAGGCTAGAGGGCAGTGGCATGATCTTGGCTCACTGCAGCCTCTGCCTCCCAGGTTCAAGTGATTCTCCTGCCACAGCCTCCCAGGTGACTGGGATTACAGGTAGGCACCATGGCACCCAGCTAATTTTGCATTTCTAGCAGAGTGGGGGTTTCACCATGTTGGCCAGGCTGGTATCAAACTCCTGACATCAAGTGATCCACCCTCGTCAGACTCCCAAAATGCTGGGATTACAGGTGTGTGCCACTGCACCCAGCTACCTGCTTTCTATCTCTCTATATAATTTGCCTTTTCTGGACAGTTCAAATAACTAAAATCATACAACATGTAGTTGTTTTGAGTCTGAATCCTTTCACTTAACATAATGTTCTTGGAATTCATCCGTGTTGTGGTTTATCCCAGAAGTTCTTTCTCTTTCTACCAAATATTAAATTCCACTGAATGGATATACCACATTTTGTTTATCTATTTATGGGTGGCTAGGCATTTGGAATTGTTTCCAATTTTTGACTAACATTATAAATAATGCTGCTATGAACACTAATGTACAAGTCTTTGTGTGGATATATATTTTCACTTCTCTTCTGTGGATACCTGGGAGGAATTGTTGAGATGAATGTTAAGTTTAACTTTATTTTTTTTAATTTTTAATTTTAATTTTAATTTTTTTATTTTTTTATTTTTTTGAGATGGAGTTTCGCTCTTGTTACCCAGGCTGGAGTGCAATGGCACGATCTCGGCTCACCGCAACCTCCGCCTCCTGGGTTCAGGCAATTCTCCTGCCTCAGCCTCCTGAGTAGCTGGGATTACAGGCACAAGCCACCATGCCCAGCTAATTTTTTGTATTTTTAGTAGAGACGGGGTTTCACCACGTTGACCAGGATGGTCTCGATCTCTCGACCTCGTGATCCACCCACCACGGCCTCCCAAAGTGCTGGGATTACAGGCTTGAGCCACCGCGCCCAGCCAAGTTTAACTTTATTAAGAAAACTGCCGTACTGTTTTCCACAGTGGTTGTATTTTACATTGCCCCATGGATGCATAAGTATTCCAGTTTCTCCACACCCTTACGAGTACTTTTCATTGTACTTCATGTTAATTATAGCCATGCTAGTGGGCCTAATATGTTATCTCCTTATGGATTAAATTTGCATTTCTTTAATAACTAATACTATTGCGCATCTTTTCATGTGCTTATTAGCATTTGTATATCTTCTTGGGTATATTCAGATATATTTTTAAATTCTCTTTATTATGTTGAGGAAATATTCTTTGTCTGGAATGATCACATAATTCTTGTTCTTTATTCTATAAATATGTAATCTTCTATTAATCAATTTTTAGGAACTAAACCAACCTAACCAACCTTGCATTCCTGGGATAAATTCCACTTGATCATGGTATTTAATCCATTTTATATGTTGCTACATTCAGTTTGCTAACACTTTGGCTGGGAAATTTTTTGTTTGTTTTTGTTTTTGTTTTTCTCTTGAGACAGAGTCTTGCTCTTGTTGCCCAGGCTATAGTGCAATGGCATGATCTCAGTTTACTGTAACCTCTGCCTCCCAACTTCAAGCGATTCTCCTGCCTCAGCCTCCTGAGTTGCTGGAATTACAGGGGCCAGCTACTGCCTCCAACTAATTTTTTGTATTTTTAGTAGAGATAGGGTTTCACCATGTTGGCCAGGCTGGTTTCAAACTCCTGACCTCAGGTGATCCACCTGCTTCAGCATCCCAAAGTGCTGAGATCAGGTGTGAGCTACCACACCCAGCCCAGTGTATAGTTTTTACAACACATCTCAGTTCATAAGCTAAATTTTTTTCTTTTTTTGAGACAGAATCTTGCACTGTCACCCAGGCTGGAGTGCAATGGCACAATCTCGGCTCATTGCAACATCCACCTCCTGTGCTCACATGATTCTCCTGCCCTAGCCTTCCAAGTACCTGGGACTACAGGTGCCCACCAACACACATGGCTAATTCTTTGCATTTTAGTAGAGACAGGGTTTCACTATGTTGGCCAGATTGGTCTACAACTCCTGACCTCATGATCCACCCACCTTAGCCTCCCTAATTGCTGGGATTACAGGCATGAGCCACTGCACCCGGCCCATAAGCTACGTTTTTGATAATTAAAGTGAAATAAGTGAAATGTAATTCTATCCAAGCAATAAAATTATGTTTAATGGGAAAACATTTTATACTCCCTCAGCTTTTCAAATTTTAAGTGCGTTAAAACTAAATACAATGTAAAATTAATGTTCTTAGTCTAACTGGCCACATTTCAAATGCTCTATAGCTATATGTGGCTGCAGTGCTGGACAGCACAGCTTTAAACTATAAGCACTGTGAGTATTTAAACGGTAAATATTGTAATACAGGTGGTTGTTCAGTAGTACCTACAATACTGAATTAAAGAGATACAGTATATACAAAAGCATTCAGAAGAATAATACAAAGATTAGAGGCACTGAATTGGTGTCATCCTCAAGACCAATTAGTTAGCTTCCTTGACCAGGATAACATGGTATTTACCAGAATGTAGAATTATACCCACAGCTTACTGTAAGTATATTTACAACCACTTTTATTCAACACAGACAACAAATCTACTTCATTCAACCCAGGCTGTTTGAAAAAAATTACCTTATTTAACTTCTCATTTATAATCTTTAGTAGGTTAAAGGCTTAAAAATATCTATATAATTTATCTCATAAACATGAAAACATTTGTTGCTAACTTGTCCAGTGTGCTTTAATTGTACAATAGTCTTCTTTCCAAAGTAAGATAATCTACACAGATACATGTTAGTAATATTAGCAGAACTCTAAATAAATAAAATTCTCCTAAAATTCCACCAGCCCCACAATTCAAACTTTTCTCAGCCTATGTTTCTGCCTTGCCCTTGTACACATATAATCCTGCAAAATAACAATAAAATCTGAATACAACTTGATATTTGGCTTTTTTCACTAACATTACAAGTATTTCCTAGGTTGCTACGTAGTTTTCACATATATTACTGATTTCGCAGCACACCAATAATGTGTCATAATTTTCTCAAATACTCTCCTTATTATAATTTGATTGTTTTTCATTCTTTATAATGCTTTACTACTTTACAGTAACACTGTAAAAAGAACTAATGAATTAACAAACATGAAAAGCAAGGTTTATGATCAACATTTCTTAACATAATCTAGGTAGCTGTGCATATTCTATTGTGTCACAAAAACAAAAGTTAGAAACATTACTACAGAGGACTGGCGGAGAGAGTATTGTTACTCACGTTAGAAAGTGAGTAACTGCCTATACGTAAAAATACCTTTTAAAAAGATCATTACACTACTGTTCTTTCCATGTTGTTACCCTTAAAAGACTTATCTTGGATTAGCAATTCAGTATTAAAGGTATGTAGTAATTTAAAAATCAATATGCTCCTCAAATTATACAAAAACTAGCACCAGAAATGTTTATGATCTAATGTGTAGTGAAAAATGCAGCATCAAATTGAGATGGGTATTATGATTAAAATAATGTAAGAAAAATCATGTGTACGAAGAATAGGAAATGCATTAAAATTCTTGTAATGGCTATGCTGAGACACAGTGACTAAGGGTGATTGCCTATATTTCTTTCTCTACCACTGGTTTCATAGTATTTCAAAATATAATTTTGTTTGTTTGTTTGTTTGTGATGGAGTCTCACAGTGTCATGCAGGCTGGTGACTAAATCCTATGATTTCAAAATGAAAGGGCCCTTTACCTTCTCTTGTATATTTGAATTATATGTTTCTTTCCTTAAAAATAAATCATTTCAAGTATGTTCCAAATGTGTACTCTATAAACAGCTTAAAAAGCTTCAATTACGGATCATGTTTAATTTTATGAAGCTAATAGCCATTGAATGCTACAATTTTAGTATTGTCCATTAAGTTGATTATTGAAACAGTCTAGAGAAAGATCCAAGATGGCTGATCACTAGCAGCTCGGGATTGTAGCTCCCAGTGAAAGTGCAGAGAACGAGAGGACCCCACACCTTCACATGAATTCTTGTTGCTCACGCACCAGGAGATTCCCAGCGGAGGAGCCCCATGGGTCACCAGCGCAGCTCTTGTGGCCGGCGTCTCCGAATGTCGGTTCTTGGTGCAGAGTCAGAAAAGCACCATCAATCTTAACGCCGCTGATTTAGTCGGCGCAGTGGGTTGCTCAGATTTCAGCGCTGAGAATCAGTAAGTTGGACGTCCACTCAGAAACCCAACTACAAAGATGGTAATTATAAAGACCACAGATGGATAAATCTACAACGAAGGGAAGAAAACAGCCAAAAAAGGCTGAGAATACCCAAGATCAGAACGCCTCTCCCTCAGCAGGGGATCACAGTTCCTCATAAGCAACGGAACAAGGCTTGATGGAGAAGCAGTGTGTTCCAATTACAGAAGCAGGCTTCAAAATGTGGATAATAAGAAA
This sequence comes from Saimiri boliviensis, assembly GCF_048565385.1. Classification (NCBI taxonomy): domain Eukaryota; kingdom Metazoa; phylum Chordata; class Mammalia; order Primates; family Cebidae; genus Saimiri; species Saimiri boliviensis. The sequence continues at coordinate 100,194,526 of NC_133456.1, read as the reverse complement.
CTTCTGTGAATTAAAAGAACTTGTTCTAATGCAATCCAAGGAAACTAAGAACTTTGAAAAAACGTTTGACGAAATGTTAACAAGAATACACAATTTAGAGAGGAAAATAAGTGAATTGATGGAGCTGAAAAACACAATACAAGAACTACATAAGTATGCACAAGTTTTAACAGCCGAATTGATCAAGCAGAAGAAAGGATATCAGAGGTCAAAGACCAACTCATTGAAATAAAACAAGAAGACAAGATTAGAGGAAAAAAGGATAAAAAGGACGAGCAAAGTCTCCAAGAAATATGCGACTATGTGAAAAGACCTAATCTACGCTTGATAGGTGTACCTGAATGTGACGAAGAGAATGAATCCAAGCTAGAAAATACGCTTCAGGATATTATTCAGGAAAATTTTCCCAACTTAGTAAGGCAAGATAATATTCAACTCCAGGTAATACAGAGAACACCACAAAGATATTCCTCAAGAAGAGCAACTCCAAGGCACATAATCATCAGATTCGCCAGAGTTGAAATGAAGGAGAAAATACTAAGGGCAGCCAGAGAGAAAGGTCAGGTTACCCACAAAGGGAAGCCTATCAGACTTACAGCAGATCTCTCAGCAGAAACCCTACAAGCCGGAAGAGAGTGGGGACCAATATCCAACATCCTTAAAGAAAAGAACTTTCAACGAAGAATTTCACATCCAGCCAAACTAAGCTTCATAAGTGAAGGAAAAATAAAGCTTTTTGTGAACAAGCAACCACTCAGAGATTTCATCACCGCCAGGCCTGCTTTACAAGAGCTTCTGAAAGAACCACTACACATAGAAAGGAACAAACAGTATCAGCCTTTCTAAAAAAATACCAAAAAGTAAAGAGCATCAATATAATGAAGAATTTACATCAACTAATGGGCAAAATAGGAAGCTAATACTAAATGGCAGTATTAAACTCACATATATCATTATTAATTCTAAATTTAAATTGATTAAATCCCCCAATCCAAAGACAGACAGGCAATTTGGATAAAAAACTAAAACCCATCAGTATGCTGCATTCAGACCCATCTCACATGCAAGGATACACGAAGACTCAAAACAAAGGGATGGGGAAAGATTTAACAACCAACCAGAGAGCTAAAATAAATAAAAAGCAGAAGTTACAATTTTTGCCTCTGATAAAATAGTCGTTAAAGCAACAAAGATCAAAAGAAGCAAAGAAGGACATTATATAATGATAAAAGGATCAATGCAACAACAAGAAGAGCTAAAGATCCTAAATATATATGCACCCGATACAGGAATACCCAGACATTAATATTAGACAGATCAATGAGACAGAAAATTAACAACGATATCCAGGACTTGAACTCAGATCTGGAACAAGTAAACGTAATTAACATTTATAGAACTTTCCACTTTAAATACACAAAATATACAGTCTTATCAGTACCACATCATATCAACTTAGAAGTTTAAACGAAATGTTGGTTGTCTCCTTGTTTGTTAATCTCTTCCCTCATTTTCTTTCATGTCTCCATTATTAAGGACAATTATAGGCATACCCATATTTAGAATGCATTCTAGCCCGGGCAATAAAGCAATACCCCATTCTCTCTCCCTCTTCCTCTTTCTCTTTCTTCCTCTTCTTTATTCTTTTTCTTATTATTCTTTTTTTCTTTCTCAAACAAACAAACAAACAAAAAAACACATCATATTCCCCTGTGGCCTCTGCAGGGTTTAAAATAAATAAATAAATAAAAATAAAAATAAAACAGTCTAGTGAGGGTTAGCCTCATTGTCCTATGTTTTGTTTGGTGAATCTCTTAAGACTGACTTTAAGAAAACAAATGTTATTTAGTCCAGAAAGAGAAAGTCTTTTTAAGAGCTTTATGAGTGAAATATATTTATAAAGGGTCAATATGAAATTACCTGCATATAATTTAACTTTAGGAGGATTCATTTTCTCAAGCCCATGGTTTTTCTGACATGCACTGAAGTTTCAATATCTCTTTTTCTCACCTGGCAAATTTTTCTAACTAGTTTTATGACAGTCCAGGACTCTCCTTTGGGCATCTCCAATCAGGGCTATATATGTCATTCTGAGATAATGGACTTATTTATCACTATATTCCAAACCTGGTGGGATTCGATTATTTTAGAAATGTTACTTGACTGTTTTACCCCCTAGACTTGAATAAAGTCTTGGAATAGTTGCCAGAAAGAAACAGGGATGGAATGGTAGACAGTCTCTTTCAATGCCTAAGTAACAGCCTCTTAAATTACTGTCAATACCTGACTGTAGTTCTGGATGATACCTGGCAAAAGGTTCTCAGATAATAAGAAAATGAACATTTAAAAAATAATATAAAATAAATGCAGCTTTTTAAAATGTTCCAACATGAAAATTGCACTCTAAGTATTTGAGGGACTTCCTCCCAAACCCCACTCCAAACATATACCAATGTTAAAATTTACAGAGAGAAAATTATAAACATATAGCCATGATAAAAAAAACTTGTTGAGTATCTCCATAGACAAAAACAAATGAAAACTTGTAACCATAAATAGGGGTTAAGCTATAGGCTTCCTGGGCTTCATGACTACAAGCAGGCAGACAAAACCAGAAGTCTGACTCCCACGGAGTGATGAGGGCTCAAAGTACTCTACGAAAGCCTGGAATCACAGCCAGGCTTGCTGCTTGAAATCAGGAATTATAGTGGTACACCACTGTCTGTGTGGAAAAAAAAAAATGTGAAAAGTGAGAAGGACACTGCCTGTGGCTACAACTTATAAAAACATTACGTATCTAAGATGTTAAGAGGCAATGGTTTCAGCCCCACAGTAGAGACCAGGCCAAGGGACCTGCAGGCTTGATATCTGGATCTGCAATGGCCCCAGTGTAACCTCAGGAGGGAGCCCTAAGCTACCTATATAAGACCTACTTCTTGCCTAGGTGTCTCAGAAAAGAATGAAAACAACTATAAAGCCACTAGGGAGAGGTGAAAAGAGAGGAGAGAGAAACTCCCGCTCAAGATGGGTCTGAAAATTAAAATTCCACCTGCAGAAACATATTTCAATTATCAAAGAGAAATTATTTACTTGGCAGTTTAACTACCTATATGCAATTCTTCTTAAGCATGCCAAAGTCTAAAATGCTTTTATAACATAATGACAGGTTTGAAACAGATACACGAACTGGCCTGTACACAGGGGTGCTGCTTCAAGAGTCTATAGCAATTTCCGGCCACATTTTTAATTAAGTTTTTTCTGTGGCCTTTAAAGATGGCATAAAACAAATCATCTTATTTTTCAATTTTCCAAAAATTTCCTATTGCTGACTTTGATAAACACTGGGAATTATTTATAGTAACCACAAATCATTCCTAGTATAGTGCCAAGACAACCATAACTATGGTGGCTTGAGTCGTCTCTAGGGTGGCTTTGGTACATATCTAAAGACATGAAAACAAGTAGCCCCTCAGTTTGCCTGTATTGAAAAAAAAAAAGAAAGAAAGAAAGCCTTACTGTGTGGAGAAAATCAACAAATAATTATTTCCCTTGTGTATTTTATTTTAAGGCGTACAGAAAAATTATTCAGAAGTATATGTTCAGGGGTACTGCCGTAGACAGTGAATACATTGAAAGTAGATAAGAATTATGATTTAGGCTTTAAGAATCAAATTTCCACTGAGTACTATTATACAAAAACTTAGGTTGTTTCATAATCCCTGTTGCTAGACACCATCGAGCAGGCTGGAAGATCATCTGCTGGGAGTGCTACAGAAGAGACTCCTGTATAAGGAAAGACACATACTCATGAGGTCTCCGCCAACTTCAGGACTCTATTGTCAGTTTTGAAATTTTTGTTTTGCTGCTGTTTTTCCCTCAGCATAGAATGTTTAAGATCTTGGACACCAGTGCAATTTCCTGCATGTACCAGGTCCATTTGAAATAACAGGAGCTACATATATGTGTAATAACTGTCAACAGTAAGTTATACTTCGTTTTCACAGCTATTTATGAAATTACAAAAGGTAAAGGCACGAAGATTGTTAATTAAGTACTCAGTTCAAAGAAAACCAGTACTCATTAGGAGCTATAAAGAGGTAGCAGAGGCAGCTAATAAAAAAGGATGATGTTGGAATGCCTGATTGGTATTATAAAGAGCCAACAGACTGGTACACAAACAGAAATGTATCTAGCAATCTCTTTTTTAAATCATTTAATTAAAGATACTCTAATAATCAAAATAGATGACATCAGAGAATATAGTGAACATTTCACAGCTAGCAACATGTAAGATGGATGAGTTTCAGAATAAGGAGAATGAGCATCCTGAAAGCTAAAATTGTAAAATAGGAACTCTGGTCATTTCTTGGTCAAAATATCACTAATGACCTAATACATTAAGTTAATAAATAACACTTAAAGAATTATAAAATATAATACATGAGTTAGCAAAAGCAAATGACCAACTGTAATTAAACTGATTACCTGAAACCACCCTTAGCAGACAAGCCATGCATGGAAGTTCAGACAACCAATGTTCCTAGAACAGCATGAACTTTCTATCAATAGCCTTTACAGAACAAAGTACAGTCAAAATGTATAGTATAGACAACTAACTAGGAAGATGATAGCTAGCACAACTGGAACAATCTCAGTACAAACTATGTCCCTGACAAATGAAAACAATAATCACTGATTTTACCCAAAAACATTTAGCTATATATACACAATACAGAAATGTTAATTTCTTAAGGCTGTGCTAGCCAATGTATGCTATCCAACAAGCATTAGACATATTTAAGCACTTAAAATGTGCCAGTACAACTCATAAACCAAAATTTTAATTTTAATTAATTTATATTTAAATTGAAAAAGTGATATTCTATTTAATTACTAGAAACTTCTGCTTACAAAAATTTGGGTACGTGAATCTACTTGTTAGCTATATGCCTTATGAAATCTCAATACAGATCAAGTATTTTCAATCAAAATTTGGTTTCCAAATTAAGGCATGCTAGAAGTATAAATGTAAAATACACACAGATTTTGATGACTTAGTACAAAAAGCTAAAATGTGAAATATTTAATTAATAATTTTTGGCCAGGTGCAGTGGCTCACACCTGTAATCCCAGAACTCTGGGAGGCTGAGGCAGGTGGATCACCTGAGGTCAGGAGTTCCAGATCAGCCTGACCAATATGGTGAAACACCATCTCTACTAAAAACACAAAACTTAGCCGGGCCTGGTGGCATGTGCCTGTAGTCTCAGCTACTTGGGAGGCTGAGACAGGTGAATTGCTTGAACCTGGGAGGTGGAAGATGCAGTGATCCAAGATCATGCCATTACACTCTAGCAAGTGAGATTCAGTCTCAATAATAATAACAATAAATTTTAAAAATGAGATTCCATGTTGGAATAATATTTTAATATATTGGGTTAAATAAAACACATTATCAAAATTAATTTCAGGCTGGACATGGTGGTGCATGCCTGTAATTCCAGCTACTTGGGAGGCTGAGGCAGGAGAATCGCTTGAACTCAGGAGGTGGAGGTTGCAGTGAGCATATTGCCCCACTGCACTCTAGCCTGAGTGACACAGAAAGACTCCATTAAAAAAAATATTTGGCCGGGCGCGGTGGCTCAAGCCTGTAATCCCAGCACTTTGGGAGGCTGAGGCGGGTGGGTCACGAGGTCAAGAGATCGAGACCATCCCGGTCAACATAGTGAAACCCCGTCTCTACTAAAAATACAAAAAATTAGCTGGGCATGGTGGTGCGTGCCTGTAATCCCAGCTACTCGGGAGGTTGAGGCAGGAGAATTGCCTGAACCCAGGAGGCGGAGGTTGCGGTGAGCCGAGATCGCGCCATTGCACTCCAGCCTGGGTAACAAGAGCGAAACTCTGTCTCAAAAAAAAAAAAAAAAAAAAAAAATTTAATTTTACCTGTCTTTTAGATTCTTAAACATGACTTTTAGAAAATTTAACATCTCTTCTGTGTTTTGTATCATATATCTATTGCACAGTGCTGCTCTAAGGGATCAATGGCTTGAAAAAGTCAGTCAGCTGTGAAAAATCTGAAATATCTGCAGTCAAGATTTGTATGTAAAATATTATCTTATCACCTAGTGTTACAAAATATTACTTTAGGCTACCCAGAATTTGAATACTTACACACTTCAAAGTCATTTGTATCCTCTACATACAGAGGATGGTTACAGATCATTAAGGTATTACTTTAGAGTTACTGCAAACTTTGGTAACATTTAATGGCCATTCTGACATCCAGGGTAAGTAATCAAGTAAAGAATGCTAATTCATCAAAGACTTACTGATTCTGTCTCTATCTAAATTCCCTTGTCCATACATTAAAAAATGCTTTTGTTTCTATGAGAGCTAAACAAGGATCTTTAGTTAAGAAAAGATTTTGATAAGACTAATTTTATAAAATAATTTTATGTTTACATATATGCTTTTATATTTACCTTATATACCTTACAAGCTAAACACTGTATACTCATAAATTTATTCACTCAGTCTTTACACTCATAAATGTACAAATATATTTACCATATACATACTTATAAGTATATAAATGCATACACACACACATGCACTCTGTCTAATAAATCTTCCCCTGGAAGAAAAGCATCAGAACTGCACGTGTTAGCAGTGCTTTTCCAACCTCTTTCATACCATGGCACACCACAGAAAATTGTATTTGTAAAACATACTGGAGTAAACTGTTAAGGCTGCTCAAGGGAGGGCATCACTATGTCAACACACTTGCTTGCAGCACACCAATTGGGGCACTCGGTCTTAAAAGTCCCTGCAAAATACTGCAAGAACTCTGACTCATATTTTGTTTTCACCTGTCTCATATTTTATCCTTACTTATGCCTACAGTTGTGAAAATACAACCCCTCAACATTTTAAATGGCAATATCCAAAGAAGGCCACAAGATGGAGATATTACTTCATTTTCATTTATATTTGTATTTATGCATTTTTCTGTGTATGTTTCTCTTTTCTGTGTATGTCCATATCCTGCTTTCTTCCTCAGTGGTATTCTCAGCTACTGTCTCGATCTCTAACATTTACTCTAATTCCTCTGTAACTTGGTTTTAACTTGCTTTATTATAGAAATATATATAACGAATGCTTTCACGATCTTTGCTTTTAATATTAAAAGCAGGCAAATAATCCAAATATTTTCTTCTAGTTCTATATTTCCCCACTTCCCTAAAATTAAGTCACTTTTATTTATACATTTTTATCCTGTGAGCAAACTTTTTAAAAAAATTGCTACTCACAAAGTAATAACCAAGAATCATTTACTCTAATACATTCTATTACCTTGTAAAGCTGCAGATTTATTACTTTGTGTCTATATCACTCAAAACTTCTCTGGAACTTTTCTTTGAGAACAGTCCTCAAGGTAGTTTATGAGCATTACATGAAATTTATATTCAGATCTTTTAATCAATATAAACTATTTATCCCAGCTTGCTAACCTAATTTAGTCACCAAATTTATCTCCAAATGACTATTAGCTATAGCTAAAAATCAAATCCAACTTTAAAATTTACTACTAGTGAGGCTAATGTGAAGAATATGCTGCAAGCTTTGAAGGCAATTCAAAGCAAGAAGCTTCAGTGATGTTTTAAGAGATGGCAGCATGTTGAAAAACTGTGAAGCTTTCCAGAATAAATACTAGCAAAATCAATCTAATTTACTTTAAGTTAAACCTTATATACTGCCAAAGGTGTAACATAAAAAGTCATACATTGATTCTGTAAAACTATAGAACTCCACAACATGGCCATCATTTGAACTTTATAAAATGTCTTAACTAAAATGCTTTATTTAAATACAAGAAGTCTATTTCCTACTACAGATAAAAGATCCATACAGAAATATTGTATGATATAATTAGCTACAAGTCACAACTTCCAGACTTCCTACTTTATACATATTTATACATGTTAACTTCTGTTAATCAAATTTAATCACCAACTATTAATACAAAACACCACTTAAAGTCAGAAAAGAACCTAAATAGTAATCTTATCTGTTAAGTGAAAGTGTGGTAACTGGAAATAACTGCTACTAAGATTTGCAATTTAAAAAATTTTTCTAAGAGTCAAAGGTTTCTTTGCAATGTATAAATTCAGTTGGTCATGAAATAGATTCCTTAACCTGACCTATTTTAATGGTATAAATAAAGTCCTTAAAAATTGACTAGAAATAAGTTTCTACCTTCCTTATGTGTATGGACCCTAAGATTTCTCTATGGTCTATTCAGACTTCCCCAGTAAATGGTAACAATGATCTTTTTCTTTCTGGTCGTAACTCATTTTGACTACTGCTCACTATACATGCCACAGTTGGGTCTCATGTAACAGTTTAAAATTCTTGTTCCTTCTATAAACAGAAGTTGTATGTATTCCAGAATGTGTTTAACCAGAGAAATTACTATCTTTTAGAAGTCTAGTATTTGCTCCTGGTAGCATCTTAATGTTGCTTCTTTTCCATTTTAATGCTGCTGCATATACTATGGCATGTCCTTTATTTAATTCTTGTTCTTAGACTCTTAGCTTTAATATTAAACAACTCAAATTCTATTCGTTAACTGTGTAGCTGCACAGAGCTTAACGCCTACTGCCTCAGTAGCAATAAAACAGGCATCCATCTGATAATCAAGTATATTATTTTAAACACATACTCTAACCCAAAAGGTAGAACATGGCATGTCCTTGCTTTTGCAATATGCCAGGTTACATATGAGATTTCAGTTGCTGGATGACATAATCAGAAACACTTATCAAATAAGTGAATGAATCCTAACCCTGCTTAATCTAGTATTATGTAAGATAGGGAATGAAACACAAATTCTAGATTAAATTTCTAATTAGGTCCTAATGACACTCTTAGACAAAAATTTTCAGTAAATACAAGTAATATTCAAATATCAACTATTTAGTTCTTAAAATGAAAACTATGCTGTTATTTTAAACATGTAATCATATTTTTACGTTTATTAGTATAGGGCCCATCTTTTACAATTAAGCATTTTGATGAAAATAAAGATTTTTGAAAATATGACGTAACTTCCTTATAAAATGATCTAGGGTCCTGTTAACCCAATCAGAAGTCTCTCTTTCCAGTGCAATTCCTTTCCTTTATCTCTGTATAACTCTGTAAGAAAGGCTTTGGAATTGTTTTTAACTATAGGTGGAATTAACTGGTATCATTACTGGCTAAATAGACCCAATAAAGCCCACATTAGAAAACAGTTCTGAAAGTCACAGTAGCATTTGTGGAATAACTAGTTCACTTAAAGAGAGCATAACAAAGCTGAGAAAGGTTTAGTATAGATAGTAGGCATTTTATTACAGTACTTTTATTGGCATTACTTAAAATTGCCATATAAATTCTCCTCTCAGTAATCAAGTCAAATAACTTTAACCTCTGTTTTATTCTTTTTTTTTTTCCCCCTTGGCTGTCTTTTATTATTATTTTTTATTTATTTATTTTTATTTTTTTTTTAATTTTATTTTTTTTTATTGCATTTTAGGTTTGGGGGTACATGTGATGAACATGCAAGATTGTTGCATAGGTACACACATGACAGTGTGGTTTGCTGCCTTCCGTCCCCTCGCCTGTATCTGTCATTTCTCCCCATGCTATCTCTTCCCACCTCCCCACCCCCTGCCCCTCCCCCATTTCCCCCCAACGGACCCCAGTGTGTAGTGCTCCCCTCCCTGTGTCCATGTGTTCTCATTGTTCAACACCCGTCTATGAGCGAGAATATACGGTGTTTGATTTTCTGCTCTTGTGTCAGTTTGCTGAGAATGATGGTTTCCAGGTTCATCCATGTCCCTACAAAGGACGTGAACTCATCGTTTTTGATGGCTGCGTAATATTCCATGGTGTATATGTACCACATTTTCCCTATCCAGTCTATCATCGTTGGGCATTTGGGTTGGTTCCAGGTCTTTGCTATTGTAAACAGTGCTGCAATGAACATTCGTGTGCACGTGTCCTTGTAGTAGAATGATTTATAATCCTTTGGATATATACCCAGTAATGGGATTGCTGGGTCAAATGGGATTTCTATTTTTAGGTCCTTGAGGAATCACCACACTGTCTTCCACAATGGTTGAATTAATTTGCATTCCCACCAACAGTGTAAAAGTGTTCCTATTTCTCCACATCCTCTCCAGCATTTGTTGTTTCCTGATTTTTTAATAATCGCCATTCTAACTGGTGTGAGATGGTATCTCAATGTGGTTTTGATTTGATGATGAGCATTTTTTCATATGTTTGTTGGCCTCCTGTATGTCTTCTTTTGTAAAGTATCTGTTCACATCCTTCGCCCATTTTTGAATGGGCTTGTTTGTTTTTTTCTTGTAGATCTGCTTTAGTTCTTTGTAAATTCTGGATATCAGCCCCTTGTCAGATGGGTAGGCTGCAAAAATAGACCTTGTCATTGGTCTATTCAGGGTTTCGGCTTCTTCCAGGTTTAGGCTTGGGAGGATGCAGGTGTCCAGGAATTTATCCATTTCTTCCAGGTTTACTAGTTTATGTGCATAGAGTTGTTTGTAATAATCTCTGATGATGGTTTGGATTTCTGTGGAATCTGTGGTGATATCCCCTTTATCGTTTTTTATTGCATCAATTTGGTTATTCTCTCTTTTCTTTTTTATTAATTTGGCTAGTGGTCTATTTTGTTGATCTTTTAAAAAAACCAGCTCCTGGATTTATTGATTTTTTGAAGAGTTTTTTGTGTCTCTATTTCCTTCAGTTCTGCTCTGATCTTAGTTATTTCCTGTCTTCTGCTAGGTTTTGAGTTTTTTTGATCTTGCTCCTCTAGCTCTTTCAATTTTGATGATAGGATGTCAATTTTAGATCTCTCCTTTCTTCTCATGTGGGCACTCATTGCTATATATTTTCCTCTAGAGACTGCTTTAAATGTATCCCAGAGATTCTGGTATGTTGTGTCTTCGTTCTCATTGGTTTCGAAGAACATCTTTATTTCTGCCTTCATTTCATTGTTTATCCAGTCAACATTCAAGAGCAAGTTGTTCAGTTTCCATGAAGCTGTGCGGTTCTGAGTTAGTTTCTGCATTCTGAGTTCTAACTCGATTGCACTGTGGTCTGAGAGACTGTTTGTTATGATTTCTGTTCTTTTGCATTTGCTGAGGAGTGATTTATTTGCCAATTATGTGGTCAATTTTAGAGTAGGTGTGATGTGGTGCTGAGAAGAATGTATATTCTGTGGATTTGGGGTGGAGAGTTCTGTAAATGTCTATTAGGTTTGCTTGTTCCAGGTCTGTATTCAGGTCCTGGATATCCTTGTTGATTTTCTGTCTGGTTGATCTGTCTAATATTGACAATGGGGTGTTAAAGTCTCCCACTATTATTGTGTGGGAGTCTAAGTCTCTTTGTAAGTCATTAAGAACTTGCCTTATGTATCTGGGTGCTCCTGTATTGGGTGCGTATATATTTAGGATCGTTAGCTCTTCTTGTTGCAGTGATCCTTTTACCATTATGTAATGTCCTTCTTTGTCTCTTTTGATCTTTGTTGCTTTAAAGTCTATTTTATCAGAGATGAGAATTGCTACTCCTGCTTTTTTTTTGCTCTCCATTAGCTTGGTAGATCTTCCTCCATCCCTTTATTTTGAGCCTTTGTGTATCCCTGCATGCAAGATGGGTTTCCTGGATACAGCACACTGATGGGTTTTGGCTTTTTATCCAATTTGCCAGTCTGTGTCTTTTGATTGGGGCATTTAGTCCATTGACATTTAGGGATAGTATTGTTATGTGTGAATTTGATACTGTCATTTTGATGCTACCTGGCTGTTTTGTTGGTTAGTTGTTGCAGCTTCTTGATTGTGTTGATGCTCTTTTACCATTTGGTGTGTTTTTGGAGTGGCTGGTACTGGTTGTTCCTTTATATGTGTAGAGCCTCTTTCAGGAGTTCTTGTAGAGCAGGTTTGGTGGTGATGAAATCTCTGAGTGCTTGCTTGTTCACAAAGGATTTTATTTTTCCTTCACTTATGAAGCTTAGTTTGGCTGGATAGGAGATTCTGGGTTGAAAGTTCTTTTCTTTAAGGATGTTGAATATTGGCCCCCAATCTCTTCTGGCTTGTAGGGTTTCTGCTGAGAGATCTGCTGTGAGTCTAATGGGCTTGCCTTTGTGGGTAACCCGACCTTTCTCTCTGGCTGCCCTTAGCATTTTCTCTTTCATTTCAACCCTGGTGAATCTGACGATTATGTGCCTTGGGGTTGCTCTTCTTGAGGAATATCTTTGTGGTGTTCTCTGTATTTCCTGTATTTGAATATTGGTCTGCCTTGCTAGGTTGGGGAAGTTTTCCTGGATAATATCCTGAAGAGTATTTTCCAGCTTGGATTCATTCTCTTCATCACATTCAGGTACACTTATCAGACGTAGATTAGGTCTTTTCACATAGTCCCACATTTCTTGAAGATTTTGTTCATTCCTTTTTGCGCTTTTTTCTCTGTTCTTGCCTTCTCTTTTTATTTCATTTAGTTGATCTTCGACCTCTGATATCCTTTCTTCTGCTTGGTCAAATCGGCTGTTGAAGCTTGTGCATGCCTCACGAAGTTCTCGTGTTGCATTTTTCAGCTCCATCAATTCACTTATACTCCTCTCTATGCTGTCCATTCTCGTCAGCAGTTTGTCCAATCTTTTTTCAAGGTTCCTATTTTCTTTGCGTTCAGTTAGAACATGTTCTTTTAGCTCACTGTAGTTTCTTACTACCCACCTTCTGAAGTCTGATTCTGTCATTTCGTCACCCTCCTTCTCCATCCGGTCTGGTTCCCTTGCTGGTGAGGAGTGTTTTATTCTTAACATTGAACAAAATATGATTTTGAAATTCACATTAAACCAATCACTCGGTAAAACAGTGACACATACAATATTTTAGAATATATCTCTAGGAATAATTGTAATAGCAGAAGTGAATTCCACTTTCCCAGTTCACCTAAGCTATTATCTATGAATAATAAAAGATAAAATATTCTAAGAGTGTTCTCATAATTAGTGTAAAGAAAAAACTGAGAATAGCATAAAGTGAAAAAGGAAACTAAAAGAAAATCTCTGTTCCATCAGCTCTAGATTATATGTGGCAAAATTTTCACAATAGACTTGCTTTATCCCATAAAATTGTCTCAGGCATCTTCCACTAAACTACATTACCGTATTATAAAAACAGTGTGTACATAAGAAAACTAATTTTATGATAATTCAATCTGATGCAAAGATGTAGACAATTAAACACGTAATTTATTCAGCTCTAACTCTATGCATACCTACATCAGAAATATAAATGAGCGAAAGATTATCTACCATTCTAGATTTTGTGTATCTTTCTCCAAATTAAAAAAAAAAATTGGATTCTACAATAAAAATAGGGAAGCTATTATTACACAACACACATGTACAAAGGATAGACTCAACAGAGAAAGACTGATCTACACTCCGCACCACAAGCTAAGTGGATTCCACCACAAGAATCAATGGAGAAAACTGATAATCACAGTACAAATTCACTGTCATCCATGAATGAAATCATTATCTTCATTTCTAAAAGGACTGTTATAGGCTTTGGGGAGGCCCCATTAACTGGTTTTTCCCATCCAAAAAACTGAGTGGACACAGGAGTCAGGCAGACAAGAGATGAACTATCACATTTATAATTGATACAGCTATTGAACACTACAGATTAGGTGTGATGGCCAAATGAACTTGCTAGCAATTTTTGCCCTCTTCTCTACAGTCTAGACTTTGAGACAGCATGCTCAAGGGTAAGTCTGGTCAGGATAATTGCCTTACTGGTCTGGGCAGAGAGGTGCAAAGAGAGTGATTCCCACTGCTGATAGTTTTCTGATTGATTAGCTCTTCCTAATCAAGCAAAACAGAGCAAAGGCAATCACCCTCCAGCAAGGTAACTTACACCTCTATGGAAAGATGTAAGAAATGGGTCATGCGATCAGTGGTGTTTTTTTATGGAAGTTACTCCCCACCATGGAACATGGATGAATGGGTAAAAATTGCCCCTCCTCTAAACAGGTTGGCTAATCTGTACATTTGAAAATATAGATGGAATGAGCTTAAAAGATTCATTCTTATTTAAAAATTAAAATCCAAATATTTTATAAGCAAGTCAATAATAGCTTTTCTACTGTTAACCAAGTTTTGGCATTCATTTGAATATAAAGAGTTAGTTATAAAACACGAGAGAAAGAGAATGAAGCACATTTTCTAGTTACATAAATAGAAGTCTATAATGACTGACTAGCACCATGAAGACAACTCTGACTTTAGCATAGAATAAATACTACAAAACTTAAGATAATTTAGCTTGTCAAGATTTCAATTCACAGATTTTTAAAAATGAATATGAAGTGTTTACTGTTGGCTAGAATTAATGTACAAAGGATAAGGAAAGCCAGGGTCCCAAAAGACAATTAAAAGAAATACAGAGGCCGGGTGCATTGGCTCACACGTGTAATCCCAGCACCTTGGGAGGCTGAGGTAGGTGGATCACTTGAAATCAGGAGTTCAAGATCAGCCTGACCATCATGGCAAAACCCCACCTCTATTAAAAATACAAAATTAGCCAGGCATGGTGGCAGGCACCTGTAATCTCAGCTACTCCAGAGGCTGAGGCAGGAGAATCACTTGAACCCAGGAAGCAAAGGTTGCAGTGAGCCAAGATCATGCCATTGCACTCCAGCCTGAGCAACACTCCATCGAAAGAAAGAAAGAAAGAAAGAAAGAAAGGAAAGAGAGAGAGAGAGAGAGAGAGAGAGAGAAAAGAATTGCCATTGACCCCACAAGAAGTGCAGGTATTCAAGAAGCAGGTCCTGTTACACAAAATATAAATACTGTGCAGGAACCTATAATTTAAGTTGGTAACCAAAGATCTTTCAACGGCACATCTTTTTTCCTACACTCTTCTCATCTTCCCCCTATCTCCTCTGAAAAGATGCAATATCCACATTGGAATGCCCTATTATTAAAGTCATTCTAAAAATAGTGTGACTAATAAGTCATCTGTATATACCCTCTTCCTAAAGACTTCTGCAACCCCTTTCTAGACTTCTAGAACAAACCTGAAATCTAAGAATACTTGGAAGAGATTATTCTGCTGCTTGAAGGCTGTGGCAAATTATATAGAAGTAAAACTTGTTGAGTAAAAACTATCAAGCAACAACCTCTTTGGAGAATTGCTGTTTACATTTAGTTACAATGTTTAAAATGTTTGATTCAATAAATATTTAAGTGTCTACTATGTGCCTTACTATGGAGAAAATAAAAAGCTACCATCTGTCCTAAAAATGAGGTAACTAACTTGCCCAAGGTCCTAAGGTGGTCTGGTCCAAGTTCTAAGTTATCTGTTATTCAAGTTATAGAGCTTAGAGAGTAAGTCTGAGTTATCTTAGACCTGGTGGATAAGGGGATAAAGAAGATGCCACTGTCAGTCACTACCATCTCTGGCTTCTAGTTTAGGATATGGATATTTCAAAGGAATTTTCTATATGAATTGTCTCCAATTCTTCCCTTTCATTCTATCCTGAAACCTATATCCAAACTATTAATCTCACCAACTCAACAAAACAGTTCTTACTGAGGTAGCCAGTGACCTCCACACTGTTAATTCCAACAGTGAAGTCTCAGAGCTCATCTTATTTGAATCATCATTTTCATTTAACCCAGCTGATCCCTTTCTCTGAAACACTTTCTTCACATGACTTGAGAGAACCTTGTCTTGATTTGCCTCCTACCTCACTGGATGTTCCTGCTCAATCTCCATTGTTGATTCCCCTCCATTACCTTGACTCTTAAAGTCTGGACTCTCCAAGAATTAGTTCCCAGATCTCTTCTCTTCTCTTTTCTTTTACATTCTTTTACTCCCTTAACTCATCCAGTTTTTTGGCTTCAAGTTACTCTGTAAGTGCCAGGGACTTCCAAATTCCTATCTGCAGCCCAGACTTTTCTTCTTGTAACTCAATACCTGAATAACCAATTGCCTACGTACCAGCTCAACTTCAATGTTTAATAGACACCCCAAATTTAGCATGTCCAAAAACCAGATTCCTGATGTTCTCCAAACCAGGCTCCTAATCCAGGATTCCCCATTTTGATAAATGGCAATTACATCCTTCCAGTTACTGTAGCCAAAATCTTTAGAATTATCTTCAATTTCTCTTTTTTTCCTTATATACCACAGTCAAGCCATCAGTAAAATTCTGTTTGCTCCACGTTGAAATTAAATCCAGAATCTGACCACTCTGCACCATCTCCACTGCTACCATCCAGGTCCAATCTATACCACAATTATCCCTCTTAAGTAACTAGTGCCTCACAGACTATACTCAGCACAGTAAAGAGATCATTTTGAAATTCAAGTCAAATCATGTATCTTTTCTGTTCAAACACCACCTCCCCCAATTTACTTGTAAGTAAAAGCTGAAGTCCCTACAAGGGCCTACAAAGCCCTACATGGTCTTCCCTTACCATCTATAACTCAGATCTCATCTCCTATTACTGTTCTCCTTGATCACTCTGCTCCGGCCACACTGCCTGCCCTACTATTCCTCAAACACTAAGCAAGCTCCTGCCTCCTGGCCTTTGCACTTACTGCCCTTCCACTACATTACCATCTGAATGTTTTTTTTCCCTCCAAAGTTCATATGTTGAAATCTAATCCCCAATTTAACAGTAATACAAGGTGGGGGTCTCTGTGAGGTGATTATACATGAAGGTGGAGTCCTAATGGATGAAATTAGTGCCCACATAAAAGAAGCCCCACAGAGCTGCCCTGCCCCTACCACTATGTGAGGACAGGCAGGAAGGTGCCATCTATGAACCAGAATGCCCTTACCAGGCACAGAATCTGTCGGTGCCTTAATTTTGGATTTCCCAGCCTCCAGAATTGTGAGAATTCAAGTTCTGCTGTTGAAAAGCTGTCCAGTTTATGACATTTTGCTATGGCAGCCCAAATGGCCTACAACACAACAATTATCCACATGGCTTACTCTCTGACTTCTCTCAGAGGCTCTGTAACCATATAAAATTTATACTTACTTACTTGGTTGTTTACTACCTGTTTCTCCCTACTAAACTATAAGGTTAGGAGTTTTGTTTTATATAAAGGCCAACTCCCAATGCTCAAAATCCAAAAGGCAACAAATAAATCTCTGTTGCATGAACGACAACAAGAAGAGATTAGCGCATAGAGCCACATCACCATTTTCAGTAGCCTACCTACTGTGTCCTGGTCCCTCATGTCCACGTCTGGCTAGTCACCAAGTAACTCTGGCTTGAAAACTGCACATGAAAGACCTTGGACAGGTTGCGTTTGTCTCCACTTCTGAAAGTCATTGTCAAATTATATACCTTGACAAAGAATCTTCTCGATTACCTATGCTTCTTTATCTTCTTATCTTTCCCCAGAAAGTTGAGTGCTCTAGTGCTTCCCACTTCCTAATTAACTATGCAAATCAAGTTACATGAAATTATAAATGAAAATTCTATGAGAGTTCACATGAAAGGCTAGATTACATAATCTAAATTTTAAACTACTGATACTGAATATCTGTTCTCTTAGTTTTTCATGAATAACTGAATCTTCAAAATTTTTGGATAGGTTATGCGTAAAACCTACAGAATGTAATCAATGATGATAAATTCTAATTATTCCCGATATTAAAGTCATTCTTAAAAGTCATCAGACTTAGAGTTTCACTAATTATTTTTACACATACTCCAACATTTACTTTGAAAATGAGATACATAGTGTCTCTATGTGCAGGGAGTGGCACCAGGTAATAGATCATAAACATGGTTACTACAAAGTTGCTTGCAAATATGAATCTGAAGTGTGGAATGCCTATACTTTGTAACTCCTACAAAAATAAAAAATTGTTAAACTCATGGTACCCTGACAACCTAGCAATTTTATATTCAGTAATGGAATGAAAATGCCATGTTTGAAAATTAAAATTCAGTGAAAGTTCAATAGCTCACCCACATTTATGATAACCTAAGGGGGGAGGGGATGTACATTTCATATCTAGTCACGTGAAGTGTGCCTTGAATGACAACTATAGTAAACATTAATTTTTTACTCCCATAACTATTCAAAGCATTGTACGAAGGGCTCAGTCAGATCGTGTGAAGTATACATCTTTCACCCCACAAGCCTGAAATCCACGAAATGTCATCTTCTTGGCACAAGGCTTCAGGTAGAGAGACTGGATATCTACCCTCACTCAACCACCCTCAATGGTATAACTAAAGCAACATATGAATCTTACGAGTTAGTCTCAAGCTAAAAAAGAAAGCGAAATGAAACAACAGGGGGAAAAAAAAAAACCCACCCCAATCCAACATGACTGGTTGGGGGCTTCTCTTCCAATCGCACCCCAAGTTCTCTGCTGCTCAAAAAACTTAACAGCTCCAACTTGGTCGAGGTTTCAAATTCCTCCAGATTTCTAAACTGCGATAGGAACCCCTACCTAACAGGCTAAAAAGGTGACAACGTGCAAGGAAAGAAAAACTTCTGCAACACAGACACTGGCCACAGTGCTTGCCTGTCTTCCCAGAAGGGAAGCGGAGGGAGGCAGCTGAAATAAGAATAAGCATGAGGGTAAGTGTCGGTGGAAGATGACCATTTAGGGTGAGAAGTGGCTGCGCTTTCTCACATTCAGGGGGACAGGAAGGCAAAGGTTAGGTTTTACATTAAAAAAAAAAAAAAAAAATCTACCCACACTACTCTTCCTTCTTCCTCCAGCACAGCTGGAGGGGGAAGGCTCTTCCCCAGAACGCCAGAGCAGAGAGGCGTCCCACCCCAGGCTGGAGACGCCGTCCAGCCTGTCACTGAAACTGGGACTAGAAAAGTGGGAGCAGGAGTGAGGATCTGGGAAAGGCGGACACGTTCTTCCGAGGCTGGGGACCCTGGTGGCCCGGGCAGAGGGCAGCCAGAGCCCGGGGTGACCAAGCCTTGCCCACCGTGCTCGGCTCTCTCGGAGGCACCCGGGTGGCCTGCCGCCTGCCCTGGCCCCTCTCCGCCCGGCCCCGCGCGCCTCCACGCTTACCTGCTGCACCCCGAGGAACTGGTAGAAGTTGAGCTGCACCTCCTCCACCAAGTCAAACAACTCCAGGTCTCCGCTCTCCCAGCCGCGCGCCGGCGCCACCGCCGCTAGCAGGAGCAGCAGCAACGGCCCCAGGAGCGGCGTCCGCCGCGGTGGCGGCGGGAACGGCACCAGCCCGAGCTGGCGGCGCCCAGGAAGCTGAGCCGGCCGGGAGCAAGGAGCCTTCATAGCGCTGAGCTCGGAAAGGTCACCCGCGGCGCAGCGCCGTTGGCCGAGAGCAGGGACGTGGCGGGCGGCGCAGGTTGTGCGGAACAGCGCCTGTCAGTGAAAAGCGCGGGCAGGCGCACCGGAGTGACCCGCCAGGCGGCCGGCCCCAGAGGGAACGCGGAGGCGGCGGGAGCCGGCAGCCGGACAGGTAAGTGGGCAGGCGGGGGCCGCAGCCTGAGCCACCTTCCGCCGACCCTCGCTCCTAGGCCTACACTCAGCTGGAGAGGCTGCGCCTGGCGCTGGGGCTGCACAGGGGGAGAGGCTTCCCTTCGCGTCAGCCTATCCCAGGCCTCTCTTCCGGTGACATCACGTCTCTTAGCAACCGTGGGGAAGGGGGCGTGGCCGGAAGTTGGGACGCCAAGCGCCCCAGATCTGGGCCTGGGAGAAATTCCTCAGTAGGTCGCGCGCACCAAGGAGCTGTACCTGTGCCCACACGGGCTGAGAGATGGGGACGATTATAGCCATCACGCGTCTATCTGGAACTCCCCACGTGGACTTGCCCCGAAATAGTTACTGTCTTCCCCTCCCCTAGATACCGAACACTAAAAGCATATTTGAAGTCTTATTAATTACGGCTTCGGTTCCATGCATTTAATTAGTCCATCAGCAAAGACAGGACGAGTTGAACCAGGGTCTAAAAGGCGCAAATCTAGTAAGTAGAGAGAGATGGTGCAGAAAAGGAATTCAAACCAAGACAGAAAGTATGCTTTAAATTATAAGATTTACAGGCATAATACCATAAAATGGCCTGGTAGCATTAATTCATTAATTTATCCACCTTAGCCCACCTCCAGATGGGGTTCTTTTGAAAACAGACCTCAATTGAGATTTTTCTTTTCTTAAAAAAAGGCTAAAAACCTCTTCTCTCTTCCATAACAATGTCTCACCTCCTAGTCTTGCATTGCTTCTGTTCAGCCTCTTTTCAATTTATTTTCTGCACCACAATTCTCTTGTGTGAACTCTATTTTCCTTTTGTCTTTCTCACATTTCTCTTCCCTGACTCTCTACTCTTGTTGAGGCAGAAGGAAGCAAAAAATGCCAGTAAAACTCAGAAAGCTAGCTCAGTTTTGAAAGTTTGACCTCATGCTCTTTCCATCTTGGATCTAGTTAGTTAAGCTCAAAAGTGGAATGATAAAGCTTCTTCTCTCTCATAGTCAGAATATACTGTTATGTTAGATAAGGGTTAGAAAAACACTAGGAAGCAAATCTTACTGAAGAAATCCTAGTATGGAGTTTAAAAAATACTTTAAAATGAAGTCAAAAATAAATGTAAATCTTGGTATCATGGGATTTTAGAAATATTGTTGAATGAAGTCATAAATGAATGCAAGTTATCTTGCTTAAAAATAATAGATATGCTTGAATTATTCACATTTTAATCTCTCATGAGGGCTGCTATAACAAAATACTTTAGACTGGGTGACTTAAACAACAGATACTTATTTCTTACAGTTTTGGAGGTTGGGAAGTTCAGGGTCAGGATGCCAGCATGGTTGGGTTCTGATGAAGCCTTCTTCCTGGTTTGCAGATGGGCATCATCTTGCTGTATCCTCACGTGGCCAAGGAAGAAGGGGTAATGGATGGATGGATAGATAGGTAAGAGTTCTCTGCCAGGTGTGGTGGCTCATGCCTGTAATCCTAGAACTTCGGGAGGCTGAGGTGGGTGAGGTCTCACTTGAGACCAGCATGACCAATTTGATGAAATCCCGCTACTAAAAATACAAAAATTAGCTGGGGGTAGCTCGTTCTTGTAGTCCCAGCTACTCGGGAGCCTGAGGCAGGAGAATTGCTTGAAACTCAGAAGGCAGATGTTACAGTGAGTAGAGCTCTCACACCACTGCACTCCAGCCTGGGTGACAGAGTGATACAGTCTCAAAAAAAAAAAAAAAAAAAGCCGGGCGCGGTGGCTCAAGCCTGTAATCCCAGCACTTTGGGAGGCTGAGGCGGGTGGATCACAGGGTCGAGAGATCGAGACCATCCTGGTCAACATGGTGAAACCCCGTCTCTACTAAAAGTACAAAAAACTAGCTGGGCATGGTGGCGCGTGCCTGTAATCCCAGCTACTTAGGAGGCTGAGGCAGGAGAATTGCCTGAGCCCAGGAGGCGGAGGTTGCGGTGAGCCGAGATCGCGCCATTGCACTCCAGCCTGGGTAACAAGAGCGAAACTCCGTCTCAAAAAAAAAAAAAAAAAAAAAAAAAAAAGAGTTCTCAAGTCTCTTAAGAGCACTAATCCCATTATGGGGGGCTCACCTTCATAAGTTCATCTAAACCATTATCTCCCAAAGTCTCAACCTCCAAATATCATCACCTTGGAGATTAGAACTTCAATCCAAGAATTTTGGAAAGATGCAAACATTTAGTCCATAGCAAGGGGAATTGCCTTTTCTGAGTATCCCTAGTACTACGCACAATGCATAGCACATGATAGCCCTCAATTAGTTGAACTGAATCCTGTGAATACCTCCTGCCACCATTCCCCACCACAGATTTTACTTATATACTTATTTAGAGAGGGAATTTCGCTCATGTTGCCCAGGTTGGAGTGCAATGGTTCCATCTCAGCTCACTGCAGCCTCTGCCTTCCAGGTTCAAAGGATTCTCCTGCCTCAGCTTCCCAAGTAACTGTGATTACAGACACCATGCCCAGCTAATTTTTTGTGCATTTAGTAGAGATAGGGTTTCACAATGTTGGCAAACTGGTCTCCTGACCTCATGTGATGTGATCCACTTGCCTTGGCCTCCCAAAGTGCTGGGATTACAGGCATGAGTCACTGCCCCCAGCCTAGTTTATTTCTGGATATATCAGTTTTCTTAAAGCGAATGTCATCTTTACCAAATCCCTAAATTAAGTGACTGTTTATTCAATGAGTAAAACATCAAAGTAAGATGAAATTAATGATCTTAAGCATGACTTTTTCATATTATTGTAACATTCATCATTTTTCCTAATTTTATCATTGGGTTAAGTGCAATATAACATTTGAAACTGGTGCCATATTGCCACAAATCTAGGATTCTTACCCTGATCTTTTAGCAGACAGTCTAGTATTTCCCTCTTGAGTTCTACCTTTATGTGGTGTGAGAACTTCAAGTACATAACTCCATCCAGAGAGCCTATCCTCTTTCCAAGGGCGAGCAGAAACAGAATTGGAATCTATTAACAAAACTTCTCATGGGCATGAGGCATTGCTCTGGAAGATTCATCCTGTTCAGCTCCAATGACACTTGTCCGCCCTGAGATGATGTTCTTGCTTGTCCGAGAGTCCTGCAAAGATCACAATGATATTCCTATCTAGACTTCTAGTTTGGCGTCTTCACCTATTTAGTCATTGTCCCAAAAAGTACAGTGCAATTGAATAAATCTTTTGCTGAGACCTAAACAAAGTGAGTGACGATATCCACTGTTTCTTCCCTGGTGACATTTACTAATTCTGGACATAGATTCATCCAGCTTGGCCTGGGTAGAGGGACTTTACATAGAAAAAGAGAAACTAGTGAGATGTTTAACTGTCATGTGAGTTGTGTAATGGATTGGAAACGTAGGGGAGCCTCAAACATATAGCCAGTTTTCCCATAGGATGTTTGCTGAGTCATGGGGTGGTGCAGGAGGCTGAGCAGCTGGGCCTGATAGGCAAAGTAAAATTACCCCATGTTCTAGTGCATGGAAAGCTAATTCTGCTTAGAAGGAGCCTGCCTCAAATACACAGCATTCTCTCCCTTCAAGACATTTATACTATTTTTGAAGCTGAATGAGAAGGAGGCTAAAGATCTAAGTTTAAAACCTCTCAAAGGCTGAATTGAATCTCCAGAGCAGAAAAGACAGGAGCTGTCTAGGCACTTGATCAAAAGCCCAGAGGAATCACACATGAAGAACAGAGAGAAACCATAGTGAACTGTCTTACTGAAACTGTATTCCAGTCCTAACCAAGCTCATCCTTGATTAGACAGAAGTAATCAGGCCATCATCCTACTTGTCTATTTTTATCCCTAGAAGAAAATAACATCATCTATATTGTCTGTAGATCTTTAATATAAAAGTCAGACATTGGTTAAAAAAATATGAGACATGAGAAGAGCAGGAAAATTTGACCAATAATCAATAAAAAAAAGATAGATAAGCCAGATATTGAAGTTCAGATAAGAACTTTAAAGTAACTATGAAATAAAGCCACAGATTATAAAGTAGAAGAAAATGTGAACAAGATGGATTAAAAGGTACAGAATTTTAACAAAGTACTGAAATCCATAAAAAAGAATCAATGGAAAATATTGAACTGACAAATGTAATGTCTGAAGGACGATTCCAGTGCATGGGTTTAATAGCAGCCTGGACATAGCAGAACAGAGGATTGGTGAATCTGGAGATGGGGCAAGAAAAAAATACCTAAACTCAAGCACAGAGAAGAAAACAAATGGAAAGAACAGAACAGAGCTTAATAGGCATGTGCACAATGAATAAACCCAGGATAGGTGTACCTAGAGTCCTAGAAAAAGAGAAAAGAGAGAATGAGGCAGAAGCAATATTTGAAGATATAGTAGCCAAGGATTTTACAAAAGTAATGAAAGACATAAAACCATAGATGAAAAAATAACTAAAAATTAATCATAGACTTGAATGTCTAAGTTAATGCTGCAAAAATGCAAAACTCTTGTAAGAAAAAAACAGGAGTAAGTCTTAGTGACCTTGGATTAGCCAATGGTTTCTTAAGTATGACACAGAAACATAAATGACAAAAGAAAAAAAATAAATTGGACTGCAGAAAAATTAAAAGCTTTTATGCTGAAAAAAATATTATCAACAAAGTAAAAGACAAGAAAATAGGAGACAATGTTTGTAAATCATATACGTGATAAGGGACTTAGATCCAGAATATGTAAAAAATTCTTACAATTTAACAACTGAAACAACTCCCTTGTTTTGCTAATGGGCAAAGAAGTTGAACAGACATTTCTTCAAAAATGTGCATATGACCAATAATGACGTAAAAAGATGCTCAACATCTTTAGTCATTAGGGAAATGCAAATCAAAACTACAATAACATGCTACTTCTCACCAAGTAGGATGGCTATAATAAAAAATATAGATAATAAAAAGTGCTGGTGAACACGTGGAGAAATTGGAAGCCTCACACATTACTGCCAGCAACTCAAAATGATGGAGCCCCTTAGGGATTTGACAGTTCTTCCAAAAGCTAAATGTAGTTACTATATTACCCAACAATTCTACTTTTAGAGAAGAGAAACATATTGCTACACAAAAACTTGTACACAAATGTTTATAGCAGCATTATTCACAATAATCAAAATGATTGTAAACAACCCAAATGCTCAATCGAAAAATGAGTAAACAAAATGTGATATATCTATGCAATGGGATATTATGCAGCAATAAAAAGAAATGAAGTATGGATATATGCTATGACACAGATGACTCTTGAAAACATTATGCCACATGAAAGAAGCCAGCCACAAAAAATAATCTATTGTATGATTTCATTTATATGAAATGTCCAGAATAGGCAAACTTATAAAGACAGAAAGTAGGTTAGTGGTTAATTAGGGCTAGGGAGTAGAGAAGGTTACAGATTAACTGTTAATGGCTGTAGGATTTCTTTTAGGGGATATGAAAATGTTCTAAGATTGGATTATGGTGATGATTGTATAACCCTGTGAATATACTAAAAAAAACACTGACTTAAATTCACTGTAAATAGGTGAATTGTGCGGTGTGTCAGTTATGTCTCACTAAGGCTGTTAAGACAGAAAGAATAAAAACCACTCACAAATATAATAAGCTCAACAAATCCCAAGTAGGATAAATGCAGCAAAGAAAAGCCAATCTAAGTATATCATTGCCAAACGATAGAAAAGCTTGTGGGATGTAGTGAAGGCAGTAACTTCAAAGAACATTTGTGCCTGGGTGCTGGGCTCATGCCTATAATCCCAGCACTTTGGAGGCCGAAACAGGCAGATCACTTGAGGTCAGGAGTTCGAGACCAGCCTAGCCAACATGGTAAAATCCTGTCTTTACCAAAATTACAAAAAATTAGCTGGGCGTGGTGGTGCACACCTGTAATCCCAGCTATTCAGGAGGCTGAGGCACAAGAAAATGTACTTCAGTCTGGGTGGGAGAGGTTGCAGTGAGGTGAGATCATGCCACTGCACTCTAGCCTGAGTGACAGAACAAGATTCTGTCTTGAAAAAAAAAAAGAACATTTTTAGCCTTAAATATCTTAAGGAAGGAAAGCAGAAAATTAATGAGTTATGTGTTCAAGATAAGGAATTACACAAATAACCATAGGATAAATTCAAGTGAAGATTTCAATGAAGACATCTAGGTGTTTTCGTCATGGAGCTTATGTAGGTGAGCTGGGAGCATATCAGCTCACGCATAAATATTTTTTAATGTCATCATTTTGTGAGTTCTGGTATTGCCAAGGTTCAAGGTGTGACTATGATCATGTATGGCTAAGATGCATTGGAAGAATATGCCATTGGCAATGAGGAGAGGGGGAAGAGTCCAGTGTGCTGGGTGGGTCACTCACATAGAGGCTGATGGGAGAAGTTTTGATCTTGTTACATAAGAACTTCAACATCATGATGAACACTACTTTCCTGAGAAAAACTTGAAAGAATACTGGTAATTGCATAGACCAGTAGGTCTCAAAGAGGTTTACATAAACTATCTGGTAGTCTATCCTTTGCTTTTGGGTGAGATCAAATTTAACTATAGCAAACAAAATTGAATATATAAAATTGACATGTTATAGTCAAAGTCCAAATGTCTCCTTAAATCATCATTAGTGGCCTGTTTACCCCATGATTTAGAAATATCTGGCCCTCATTAAATCTTAAAATATTCTCATTAGCTCCTATATGGCTGTTTCTCAAATATATGAGCTTGAAATTCTAAGATATCATTGTTCTTTCATGGAACATTATCTTCACTCAGTAATGTATTTATCCAAATACCATTCGCAAACTTATATTGAGTTGACAAAGGTTAGAAAAATATTGTTTTGGCGGAGCACCTCCTTAGAAAATAATCCCTTTTGTATTGCAGTATTGAATTTTAATTATTTTGAAGGTCTTCATAAATAAATACAGATGCTCTTCATGTTATAAATAATAAATATATTTCTAACATGTTGACACTATGGTTTTCACTTCCCTGAATAATGTACTATTTACTTAAATAATCTCATGCTGAAGAAGAGAGCAGATTCTAGAGCCAGACTGATTACATTTGCATCCTGGCTCTACCACTTAGGGTTATGTCCTAGTTTCAGTTTCTGCATCTCTAAAATTAGGATCAGACTACTCCCCAAATCATAAGGTTCTTGTGGGAATTAAGTGAAATAATTAGTGCCTGGTATATAGTAATTGCTGTTTAAATGTTACTGTCATTTTATAGGAAGTCTCCACCTATACAGTATTAAGGGTTTTAGAAATAACTTATCTATTTTTAAATGTTTAGATGTTGTATTTAAAGGCATTTGTTATCAAACTTAGGCTATAATTGCTTACTTCATCAATATGTATCCAATCACTTGCTTACCCAGGATGGTGGGAGACAAGTTTTGTTTTGTTTTATTTTTACCAAATAATGACTGGTTAAAAAGTCAATTTAATTTTTTTGTTGCTCCAGCTTTATAAAAATATAGTATTCATGATTCTTCCACTAAATTCAGCTTGAGGTAAAACAGTAGATGCTGCATTAAGAGCAGGCACCCAATTGAACAAAAGGAAGGGAAAATACATTCAGCGATTTAGTCGCTAAAAAGTTGGCCACTGTCATCATTTTACTCTAGTTTAGCTCTGTATTTTCAGACAGTGAGGTTTTGTGCTTTCCCGAGACTTTAATGTGTCATAATAAAATCCATGTTAAAATTTCTTTCTTCTAATATCTACAGTTCCAGGATTATCATTAATTTTTCAAAGTTGTCTAGTAACTCACTTAAATCACTTGAAAATTTCCAAATTAATGTTGTCCTTGTTCCTTTAACCGACCCAGATATTCTCTCCTACTCTCTCCTCAATTCAGCCTGAACACAGCAATCATTGCATTTTCCTCATATTCAAAGGCTCCAATTAGTCTGCAAAAGGAAATTTTTGCAGACCTCTTCATCATCTATTCTTTCAGGCCTTACAGCTTGGTTTTGGCATTCTGCTGCTGAGCCTTAATATTGTTTGTGATGCCAAACTGGAACACAAGGCAAAACAGTACAAAGTTGCTATTCCCCACAATCAACAGGTCCCAGCAAAGGTGATAGTTTGTGTATAGAAATTCCATGCCTCATAAATGCCTGTTATTACATTTACTAAAAGGAGGCAGGATTCTTTACAATACTGAACTAGCAATATGACCAACACAGAAACAAATAGAGGTAGATTAAGGAAAACTTAGTTCCAAATGGTAAGATATGGCAAATTTAAATTTGCTGTCCTAAATATGACTATTGGATCATGCTCATTTTGCGAATCCATACAGCAGTCCCAGCTTTATCTCTCTCCACCTCCAATATATAAATATGTAATGCTGTATTATTTTTGCTTGTGATAGAAGGGTGTTTAGTGCCTCGACTCCATAATTAGTCTTTTAACTTAAAAAAAGAATTAAATAATAATAATTTCACCACCAGGGGGCAAACAACATTTTTATAGGCCAAGGATATTTTTAACATGCTGAAGGAATTATCTTGTGGGAACATAGTTTTGTTGTTATTGTTGTTACCATTTCAATAGCTTCAAGTTAGAAGACACCAATTCGAACCTAAACCTTTAAATTTAAGGAGAAATTATGTTTATAAAAGAAAATTGTACAAGTCACCATTAACTTGATGCCCTTCCATTTACTGTAATTTTTAGATGCTTTAAAAAAAATTTTCCGGCCGGGCGCGGTGGCTCAAGCCTGTAATCCCAGCACTTTGGGAGGCCGAGGCGGGTGGATCACGAGGTCAAGAGATCAAGACCATCCTGGTCAGCAAGGTGAAACCCCGTCTCTACTAAAAATACAGAAAGTTAGCTGGGCATGGTGGCACATGCCTGTAATCCCAGCTACTCAGGAGGCTGAGGCAGGAGAATTGCCTGAACCCAGGAGGCGGAGGTTGCGGTGAGCCGAGATCACGCCATTGCACTCCAGCCTGGGTAACAAGAGAGAAACTCCGTCTCAAAAAAAAAAAAAAAAAAATTTCCCCCCTTTTCCTTTTTTCTTTCATATATTTGCACATGAGAAAGAAAAATAGAATTGAACTTTTAAAATACTCATGTAGCCTTTGTTTGTGACGGCCTTTACATTGCTTTTAGTACATAGTATATTTTGATCATTGGCTTTCTAAGCATGTATTTCAGCTTTGCCTTTTTTGTTAATTTAATACGATTAACTCATATACTCAGATCTCTACCTCCTTCTAAAATTGGGTTTCTTGTCTCTTGTTTTGATTACTGCTTTGCCATTTGTTAATTTTATAACTGTGAAATGATAACTGATAAACATATCTTATCACAAATTATCTCTTTTGAGAGCTTGATACTACTAAACTAGATAAAGTAACAGAGTTGTGAATAACTCATCCACAAAAAAACAAAATGATCCAGTACAATATATAATCAGTAGGAGGCAATGACAAGAATACTTTGGTGAAAACTTTGGTCCAACATATTCTGAAGTTTCAGGATATTGGATTACTTCTGATTTGTAACTTGGTAAAAAATTCTAGCAATGGAAGCAAAACAGAGTTTTAAAATCAAAGTATCTGTGGTGCAGCAAAACAACCGCATTTTATTTCTCTTGGCTTACTTCGTTTTCCTTTCTTCCCGCTCCTAAGTACCCGCTGAGACCACATTTCCCTGAATCGATTATAATGATGCCACTATTTCAAATTAGGGCTGGAGGAGAATGAAGATGTCACAGTGGTCTGGCAAGATCTGCTACTTGTTCTTTTTCTTTTCTGCCCTCCCAAGCCTGGCCATTATTTCCACTGTCGCCCCCCTGGCATTAGGGCTGTCACTATGGGCTGCAGAATTGAGTTGTTCACCTAAAGATGAAATCCATTTCTGTCCAGATGAAATCATATTGAAAGTAAATATAAGGAGAAAAAGAAGTTGCAAAAGTCAGTACTAAGGGTTTATTTAGAGGCACACTGAAAAACATTCTATGACCTACTGCCTGTAATATTAGTGATGCAGGGGAACTTAGACATAAAGACTTTTTTGTCTGTTGTTGATTTGGTTTTTAAAATATTATTTTAGCATGAAATGACAAAAATCAGCTTTTTGTCTCTGAGTGATCCTTAAGCTGTTGCCTAAACACCAATTGCTCAAAGCCTAAACTTTTCACTCCAGTACATTATACCTTGTATTAGTGACCCTGGAACATCTGTTTAATCCTTCTCTATCTCACACAGAAACTAGCCTCAGCCAAGAGACCAGTCTTGTTGACTTCTACCAGCTGCCCCGTAGATGTACTCTGACAGTACTTTACCTTGGGGAAAATTTTCCAACCTCTTTTTGATGGCAAATAGTTGTCAGTAATATGCTACCTGGCTTTTTTTTTTTTTTAAAGCTCAATTATAGAATTTCACTAAGATAAGAAATATTTCAACAATGAATGACAAAGAGGCTCCTACAATAGTGAGAACATGGAAACAGATGTGTGAAAGTATTTCCATCATTATAAGATTTTTTTTTCCTTGTCAAAAATGATATATGCCACTAATAAGCAATCTCATGTTTGGGTCCCTAACAACTTGTTTAAAATCTGCCAAATGAAGATTTTCAGTACAATTAAAATTCATTTATTCAAAATGTAAGAACTTCTCATTTTTCAACTAATTTGCAAGATCAATTATTTTTAAATTTATTTTCCATTTTTGTGGATACATAGTAGATGTTTATATTTATGGGGTACACGCGATGTTTTGATATGGCATGCATATCAAAACATATCAACCATGCAATGTGAAATAAGTACATCATGGGGAATGGGGTTTCTACTCCTCAAACCTTTATTCTTTGAGTTACAAACAATCCAATTACATTCTTTATTTTAAAATGGACAATTAAGTTATTATTGGCTATAGCCACCCTATTGCGCAATCAAATAGTAGGTCTTACTCATTCTATTTTTTTTTTTTTTTTTTGGTACCCATTAACCATTCCCAACCCACTCCAGCCCCCTACACTACCCTTCCCAAGCTCTGGTAATCATCCTTCTACTCCCTATGTCCATGAGAAGAACATTTATTTGACATCAAGGAAGATAGAAAATAACTAAGCTAAATCGTAGCAAAAACGTTTACAGGATTGCTGAATGAAACTAAAAAACGAGTTTACGGCTTAGTGTCCGAGCCCCTCATACACTTCTTTCACTAGGATCTAGGCCTCTTTGCAAGGAATGTTTCTCCCCTATGACGGCCGCTAAAACTAGGCATCTAAATAAATTGGAATTAGACTCAGACCTTTACTTTGTCACAAAATGTTAAATCAGATTTCAAAATTAACACATCATTCTTTAACCATATCACTCTCCTAGAAATGACAGTAATAGTCTTCACTCTTTGGGAAAATCCTGTTTAACAAATGCTTTGTAATACAATAATTAGAAGATTGGTCTTAAGATTGATTTATTTAAAAAAATACTTTATCCATTGCTCAATTTTCTTTCAAAATGTCTATGTTTTTCTCATTGTTAGGACATATCTCAAAAGAAGACGCGTAGTATGTTTATTTATTTGTTTACTTGTTTTTTATTTTTAAGAGAAGGGGTTTCACTCTTTCATTCATACTGGAGTATAGTGGCACTATCATAGTTCACTGTAATTTCAAACTCCTGGCTTCCAGAAATCCTCTTACCTCAGCCTCCCAAGTAGCTGGGACTACAGGTGAGTGCCACCATACTCAGCTAATTTTTAAATTTTTTGTAGAGATGGGATCTTGTTATGTTGCCCAGGCTGTTCTTGAACTCCTGACCTCAAGCAATCCTCCCACCTTGGCCTTTCAAAGCTCTGGGATTACATGTATAAGGCACCATGCCCAGCTTCAAAATATGTTTATTTATTTAATAGTTAATTGAAAAGTCTTGTGGCTTCCCATCACACTCAGAATAAATTCCTGTTCTTTGAAATCCTATGTAACCTGGCCTCTGCCTACCCTCAGCCTTATCTCTCCCCAGCCTTTATCTCCCTGCACTGGTCTTCCTTCCGAGCACACCAAGCTCATCTCTTTTTGGGCTTTCCCACTTCCTCCTCTCCAAAGCTCTGCTTCCCAACCTTTGCATGATTGCTTCTTCCTTTCATTCAGGCCTACATTTAAATTTGATCACCCACATAGGCCAAACCTAATCACTACAGGGTCCAAGGGAAAATTTTCTCTTCACCCTCTAACAGCTCTGCTTGCTGAAAATCAGCAGAAACAGACGGATGAATAGGAGAAAAGACATATGCATGGGGGAGAATCACAGTGATTAACACACTCTACAACGGGGTAGGGGTGGTTATATACCCTTTCTCTTAGGGAAAAGGGAGGTAGGGAAGCGTGAATGGTTTTAGGGGAGTGGTAAATGATTTTTAGGGGAATTCAACAGGCTTGAAAAATATACAATGGCCTGGGACAAAATCTGTTGAGCCTGCAGAACAGACAATGGTGTGTGACAAGTCTGTCCAGGTGTGTTGACAGACTTCAGTCTTTCTTCTGGCCATATGAGTTCAGTTAATGAAAACTCAGGGAATGTACCAGAGGTAAATTGTTTTCTTTGGCAGGTCCAAATTTTAAGCAGATAAGGGAACTTCAGAGAACAACTTCATCCTTTGCTTTGACAGAGACAATGGATGAGAGACAGAAGGTGGGGGGATAGTCAGAGAGACCTTGAGTCTTTGACTTCAGTTCCACATGCCAAAGCCCCATATTTTGGGATATCTGTTTCTGAACCCCAGCATCACCTAACCTAACAAAGCATCACCACCTTCTTAAATTCTCTGCATAGCACTTCTCTGCTAGTGCTTAGTTAATTTTCCTTGTTTATGCATCATTTGTTTATCATCTGATTTGCCCACTGGAATGCAAGCTCCATGATAGCAAGGACTTTATCTTGTTCATTCCTCTAACTAGTGCCTAGCCTGTATTAGACTTGTAATAAATATTACCGAATTTAAAAATGAAGACTCCTTTCTCTCTCTGAGGGTAATAATCAGCTGTATTATGTCAGATTCCTGCCCGATGTATGACTGTATTACATCAGATTCCTACAAAAAAAAAAAAAAAAACAAAACAATCAAGTAAACTGGAGAATTGTACATGTTCAAACTATAGGAGAGTATCCAGCTCTGAGTAAGGTACTACTTCCAAGATGACGTCCATGTTTCACCACACAGGGCAGGGTGAAGGACTTGGTAAAGGATCTGATTAATTGACTCACCAGCTATTGATGCAAAGCGTTGGTTACACTGGTAATAAGTCCAAGGTAACTCTGACTCCACAGAAACACTGCTTAACGTTACTCATTTTTGGTTAGTATGTATTAAACTATTCATGACTTTTAAAAACAAGTTAGATACTAATATGGTGCCATAATGAATAATATGTCCAAAAGTTCTTCAATCACATAAAAATTCTCATTGCCATCTTGAGTAAACATAGCTGAGACGTTCTGATTTATATCATGTTCTTCTCAGTTGTAGTAGGACTTGTCACAGATAACGTCTCAAGATTTGTCCTGCAAATCTGAGGTCATGACTTTAACACACTGAGCAGCAGTATTTCCAGGAGGACAGAGGTATGCAAATGCTATGATAATTTTATATATTCACTAGAAAAGATTTTTAAGCCCAATCAGTTCTTTCATTTAGTAAAAATTTCATTTCACAGAAACAATGTTTTCATTTATATTCAAAAGCTATGTTTGTTAATATTTCAGTTAATGTTATCATTCATTAGCTTTATCATCACATATCTTACATAATGCCATAGTTATGGTAAAGATCAATGACCTCTCATGCTGTGTTCTGACACAGAAACACTTTGTTTTAAATACAGAGCAATAGTCTCATTTCCACAAAGAATAATGCTTGTTCCCATTTTTCTTTATCTCTGAAACTTAAAGGCTTCATGGTAGGGTTGTCAGATTTAGCAAATAAAAATACAGGATACCTAATTAATTTTGAATGTCAGATAAGCAACTATTGCTTGAGATATATGAAAAAATCATTCGTTGTTTATCCAACATTCAGATATAACTGGGTATTTTATCTGGCCTCCCTGATCTATCTTTTTTTCCCCACTTTTGATAAAAATATAGTTTGAAATACACTCAGTTGGTTTCCAGAAAGCAATGATGTCTTTATTACTTTCTTGTTAGTGATCTTTAAATGTTGTCAGCTTTTAAAAATCAAAGTGTAGGGAATTAACACTTCTGACCAAGATGGAATATCAGAAGTCTGAAACACTGAAAAAAAATACAGATAAAATAAATGAAGCCGGGCGCGGTGGCTCAAGCCTGTAATCCCAGCACTTTGGGAGGCTAAGGCGGGTGGATCACGAGGTCAAGAGATCGAGACCATCCTGGTCAACATGGTGAAACCCCGTCTCTACTCAAAATACAAAAAATTAGCTGGGCATGGTGGTGCGTGCCTGTAATCCCAGCTACTCAGGAGGCTGAGGCAGGAGAATTGCCTGAACCCAGGAGGCGGAGGTTGCAGTGAGCTAAGATCGCACCATTGCACTCCAGCCTGGGTAACGAGAGCGAAACTCCGTCTCAAAAATAAAATAAAATAAAATAAAATAAAATAAATAAAATAAAATAAGTGAAATGTTAGTTCACAAGATGTTGAAAATCAGGCAATGAAGGATTTCATCATGCCAAACAATTAAACAGCAAATATTGACTTAGCTTTTACCATATCGTAAGGCATTGTGTTACAACATGCCACAAACACAAGAAGAAAACAAGCTCTCAGCCCTTGGAGAGTTTACAATTTTATAGGAAAGATAACATGGATATACACACAAAGATAATAAATAGTACAAGGAAGTAGGTGGTAAGTGCCAAAAGAGTAACACAGATGAGAGGAGGCAGGAGATCAGTTTCATCTGCCTCTTTGGAGAAACAGTCACGCTAAAGGCCTCAAAGGGAGAGAAGACAGAAAGATAGCATTTCACTAAATGCTTTACATTCATTATAACATTTAAGCCCCCCAATAACCCTACAAGGGAGTTATTATTATGATCACCAGTTTCTAGCTGAAAAAGAGAACGAACAGTTCTGAGTAACATAACTATGATTACACAGCTAGTACACAGCATCTCCACTTCCACCAAGTCCTCCTGACCCCAGAGCCTAAGCTTTTAGCTACTAGGGCGACCTCTGAGATGAGAGGAGAGTAGACTGGGACATCTACTGTTGCATGAAATTCCCAGAGTTTTCAGTGGGAAAGCAAGATAAAATGACTATTTTAGAAAATGAATTCTTCACATACTGCCCCAGACATTCTGGATACAAATGTTATTTGATCACATTGTTTTTAAAGAGGCTAAAGAGAGAGTTAAAGATCAGAAACATTGTGAAATCAAAGCAAACTGAAATGAGCTGGTGGTTATTTGCATGTACAGGTAAGAGAGAAGAAAGAAAGGGAAAAATCAAAGGTAAATGCAAGCCTAAAGATTACACACACACACACACACACAATTAGAACTAGTACATTCAGCAAAGTTGCAGGATACAAAATAATCACACAAAAATCAGTTATGTTTCTATCTAACAATAAACAACCTAAAAAGGAAATTTACAAAACAATTCTATTTTCAATAGCATCAAAAAGAATAAAAAATTTAGAAATAAACTTAACCAAGCTGGGGGAAAAGAATTATAAAACCTATAAAACATTGCTGAAACAAATGAAAGATGGCCAGGCGCGGTGGCTCATGCCTGTAATCCCAGCACTTTGGGAGGCTGAGGCAGGTGAATCACCTGAGGTCAGGAATTTGAGACCAGCCTGACCAATATGGAGAAACCCCATCTCTACTAAAATATACAAAAAATTAGCTGGGCATGGTGGCACATGCCTGTAATCCCAGCTACTTCAGAGGCTGAGGTAGGGGAATCTCTTGAACCTGGGAGGCAGAGGTCGTGGTGAGCCGATATCGTGCCCCTGCACTCCAGCCTGGGCAACAAGAGCGAAACTCCATCTCAAAAAAAAAAAAAAAAGAAAGAAAGAAAGAAAGAAAGACAACACTAATAAATGGAAAGACATCCTGTGTTCATGGATTGGAAGACAATATTGTGAAGATGTCAGTACTATGCACTGTGATCTACAGAGTCAGTTGCAATCCCTATCAAAATCTCACCAATGGTTTTCACAAAAAGAGAAAAATCCATAGAAAAATTCATGTGGAATCTCAAAGGATTCCAAATAGCTAAAACAATCTTTAAAGAACAGAGTTGGAGGACTCGCTCACAATTCCTGATTTCAAAATTTACTACAAAGCTACAGTAATGAAAGCAGTGTGGTACTGGCATAAAGACAGACGTATAGACCAATGAAATAAAAGAGAGAAATAACCCTTATCATATACCTTATGGTACATGAAATAACCCTCCCATATACCCCATGGTCAAATGGTACCAGAAATAACCCTTCTCATATACCATATAATCAAATGATAGTCCATAAGGGTGCTAAGACCATTCAATGGGAAAAGAACAGGCCTCAACAGACAGTGCAGGGAAAACTGAATATCTACATGCAAAATAATAAAGTTAAACCCTTCCTTCACATCACATAAAAATATTAGCTTAAAATGAATCAGCCAGTGTGGTGGCTCACACATGTAATCCCAGCACTTTGGGAGGCCAAGGCAGATGGATCACTTGAGGCCAGGAGTTGAGACCAGCCTGGTGAACATGGTGAAACCCTGTCTCTACTACAAATACAAAAATTATTCCGGTGTGGTGGCAGGCGCCTGTAATCTCAGCTACTCAGGAGGCTGAGGCACAAGAATCATTTGAACCTGGGAGGCGCAAGATGCAGTGGGAATGAATCAAAGATCTAAATATAATAGGTAAAACTATAGCTCTTAAAATACAGGGAGATTTGGCAATTATTTCTTGAATGTGATACCAATAGCATAGGCAACAAAGGAGAAAAATAGATAAATTGAAATTTATCAAAATTAAAACATTTTGTGCATTAAAGGTTACCATCAACGAAGTAAAAAGGCAAACCATATGCCTGATAAGGGATTAATATCCAGATTACATAAAGAGCAATGCTATAACAACAACAAAAACAACCCCCAAATGAGCTAAGGATTTGAATGAATGTATCTTCAAAGAAGATATATAGATGGCCACAAGCACATGAAAAAATGTCCAACATCACTTATCATGAAGGAAATGCAAATCAAAACTTCAATGAGAAATCCCTTTGTACCCATTGGTATGCCTGTTATAAACAAAACAAAATGGAAAATGGAAGTGTTGTGAGAACATGGAGACATTGGAACCTTTGTGCATTACTAGTGGGAATGTAAAATATTTCAACTGCCGTGGGAAAATAGTATGGCAGTTCTCCATTCAACATAGAGTTAACAAATGATCTAGCAATTTCACTCCTGGGTATACACCCAGAAGAATTTAAAGCAAGTACTCAACAGATATTTGTATACCCATTTATGTAGCACCATTATTCACTATAACCAAGAAGTGGAAGAAATCCAAATGTCTGTTGATGGATGAATGGATAAACAAAATGTGGCATATACACAAGGTCGAATATCATTCAGCCTCAAAAAGAAATGAAATTCTGACACATACTACAACATAGATGAACCTTGAAGACATTATGATAAGTGAAATAAGTCAAGCACAACAGTACAAATACTGTATGATTTGTACACCATACAAGTACCTAGAGTAGTCAGATTCATAGATACAGAATGTAAAATGGTGGTTGCCAGGGAGATTCGGTGAAGGGAGAATGGGAAGTTAGTGTTTAATTGGTACAGCTGGATAAAGCAAAAGAGTTCTGGAGATGGATGGTGGTGTGGTCAGACAACAATGTGAATGTACTTAATGTCACTGAACTGTACACTTACAAATCCCTAAAATGGTACATTCCACATTATGTTTATCTTAATAAAAAAATTAAAAAATATATAATCCACAAATCCACACAACTGTGTACCCAGAAACTACAGCATACCATTGTAACCACTCTGATTGTTGGAAAATCCACTCTTCCCTCAGCATACCCTGTGTAGCATTTGTGATATGCGATTCTCTGAAATCCCAACCAAGAAAGGGCATCAGTATAAAATGTGTATTACATATTACTAAAGTTTAATTTCTTCTTTATTTTTTCAGAGGAAAAAAATAGAAGCTCTAATGTTTTCTTCTTGGACTGTGTGGCCTTTTGGAGAGACCATTTGTTTAAAGGAAAGGAAAAAAAAGAGAGGCCAAGAAAGACTGACAAGGTATAGTGAGCAAGGTGTGAGAATAACGACCAGTGTGTGCCCTGGAAGCAAAACGAAGAAGGGGAGATAGAGAAGTTCACTGTGTACAATGCGTGTGCAGGAGAGTAAGTTAAATGCAAGGCCAGGCGTGCTGGCTCAGACCTGTAATCCCAGCACTTTGGGAGGCTGAGGCTGGAGGATTGCTGGAGCCCGGGTGTTGGAGACCAGCCTGAGCAACAAGGCAAAACCTTATTTCTATAAAAATCACAAAAATTAGCCAGGTGTTGTGGCACAGGCTTGTAGTTCCAGCTGCTTGGGAGGTTGAGGTGGGAGGATCACTGAAGCCCAGGAGTTCGAGGTTGCAGTGAACTATGACTGCACCATTACACTCCAGCCTGGGCAAGAGACCCTGTCTCTAAAAAATTAAAAATTAAAAAATTATAAGTGCAGAGATGAGATCCTGGGGTTGGGAACACAAAGGACAGCAGAGATCTCAACAAAAGCAGTCTCCCTGGTGTGATATGGATGGAAACTGGATGGAGTGGATTGAAGACAGGGTATGACAGGAAGAAGTAGAAACAGTAATTATAGTCACTGCCCATAAAATGCTGTGCTTTCAAAGGGACCACAGGAATGAGAGGGGAATTTACAAGGTGCCATGACGCCAAATTAGATGTTGTTTGTTTTGAGACTGAGCCTTGCTCTGTTGCCCAGGCTGGAGTGCAGTGGCATGATCTCAGCTCACTGCAACCTCCACCCCTCACTGGCTTAAAGCAATTCTCCTGTCAGCCTTCAGAGTAGCTGGGATTACAGGCCCCTGCCACCCTGCTAATTTTTGTATTTTTAAGAAGAGATGGAGATTCACCAAATTGCCCAGGGTGGTTTCAAACTCCTGACCTCAAGTAATCTGCCTGCCTGGGCCCCTCCAAGTGCTGGGATTACAGATGTGAGTCACCGTGCCCGGCCTGTTATTGTTGTTTTATTATGGCAGATTACAGCATGTTTGGATGCTGGCAGGAAAAATCTAGAGGAACTGTAGAAGCAGTCTTGAGCACAAGAAACAAGACAGGGTCCAGAAGCACTGGGAGGAGATGGCAGAGAGAGGGGTGAGGTGGGGTATGGGCA
The DNA here is from genome assembly GCF_048565385.1 of Saimiri boliviensis. Lineage (NCBI taxonomy): Eukaryota > Metazoa > Chordata > Mammalia > Primates > Cebidae > Saimiri > Saimiri boliviensis. The sequence continues at coordinate 100,155,566 of NC_133456.1, read as the reverse complement.
GGTAAGACAGTGACTTTAGTGAAAGAGGGTTGAAGAAGGTCTTGTCTGATGAAATGAGGTAAAGGAAGAGGGGGTATACGTAAGTTATGTGATGGGAAAGAAGGTATTACATAGCCAGCTTGGAGTTGGAAAAGAAAATATTTCAGGGATGTAAGAGGATCCTGGGAAGTAGTGAGTACTATTTGAGATATGCAGTTACAGATTTACAGTACTATTTGAGATATGCAGTTAAAGATTTACAGTGAGACTGTTCAGCAGGGCCATGTGTTCTTCAGCAGCACTCGGCTACTCTACTCAGGGACAGGCACAGTACAGGCAGATGGTTGGTCTTAACCAGGTTGGGGCTTTGCCAAAGTACAGCAGAGAAGAGAGACAAGGAGGAAGTTAATGAGGTTTGCAAAGTGTGCACCGGCGAAAGGTAGTAAGAGGAGACATATTAGGGTGGACACAGGGTTGGGTCCTTGCTGATGACAAGGTCATTGTCATAATAGTGAGTACTGAAGTGGGTTGAGGAAGAGATATTTGGAGGCGAGAGGTCAAGGGACTGGGAGGCCATGGTACAAATGTGTGGCAGTGGGCCTATGTCACTGCAGCACAGGGCTTAGGAAACTCTAATCTGATCTTCTTTGGCCTACCTCCAAGTCCTACCTTGGCCAGAGATGTGATGTTTTGCTCCATGACTCTATCCCTACACAAGATAACCAAGTTCTCCACCTTCTGAACAAGGACATTAGTAAATGTCCAGAAACAACAGGATGTCCCCAGTAAGTGGGAGCTTCCTTCCCACTTGACGCTCATTCAGCATTGAGTCCTGTCTACTCCACTTCCTGGTTCTTGAAACTTGAGTCTGTCTCATCTCCCGTTTCCATTTCAAGAACTCTGTTCTTTCTAGGCTTTCCTCTTCTTTGCAAACCATTTCCGTTACCCTCTCTTTCTAGGTAAGCCTGTGTCAGAGTCTTTTTGTCTCATATTTGCAGCAGAGGCATCTCTGAGTCTTGGTTTCTTCTTCATTGTGTGCTGGGATAGAGGAAAACTGCCTTCAGGGTTTTAGAGAGAGCAGAAAAAGAGAAAAATACACAGAAAACACTCAGGAAATTAGAGATGCACCCTGTCTCAGATGAATTATCCACAAGGCCATTGGAGTCATCAAAAAATGAAGACAAGTGTGGATGTGGAAGAGAGTGGGCCCAGTATGAAAGTCAATAGCTATTGAGGGAGAGTGATCAAGACAGACAGATGCTAGCAACAGAGGGACAGCAGATGGAAAGTTTGATGACGTGAATTTTGAAGGACAGTAGGAGTCAGAAGGCCTAGAGACTGCATTTGGGGAGCAGAGAGGATTCTCTCCTCCTCCAGGTCCCAGGTATCTGAAGCTAAAAACAGTCTTACTTTGGATGTAAAATGCTGTTATCAGGAGGCAGAGTTTTCCATTGCCGATGGAAAGGCCTACAAGGAACAAGACCCTCTGTCTGTCATGTTTGACTTGACATCTCCAGCACCTTGTATATGCAATGAGTGCATGATGTGTGCTCAACAAATGTGTGTTGAGTAAATGGAAGGGAAGTTAACTATCTAGTATTTATATTTCAGTCACATGCCACAACCCCATCACTCTTCTGGAAGAAGTGACAGTCTCTATCTTACTGACCCAGGAGATATGACTATTAGGAGAAACAAAGAAACTTCCTGGAGCCGTGTACATATTTCTGGTGCCCGTCAGAGCACTGAGAACAGCACCTGATTATGCCCTTTGCTCACCGCTTAGCTCCCATTACCTCTAGCAGTGACAGAAGATAATCACTCAGGTGTTCCCTGCCCCTCTGATTGATCTGGCTTTCCATTTTTAAGAGTTTTGGGGAATTTTACAGGCCATTAAGTAATAAACTTTTGTTCTCCCTCTTAGCTCAAAACCAAATAAGAAATAGATGCTGGAATCAAGCAAACTGACAAAAAATACCAGCTTTATTACTGATAAGACTTAATTGAAAATCATAATCTGAGCTATAGCCATTATCAGTATCCCTAAAAGGTCCCCCTCTGTACAGGATTATGCTGATCCTGGTTCAGGAAAGGTGGGCAAGGAGTAGGTGTCCTTCATCAACAGTCTAGAGAAGATTGGGCCACACGTGATCTGTCCTTTCAAAAATAAATTATTTCTCAGCTATGAAGAGAAGTGAGTGAAGGGACAGAAAAAACCTTGAAGGTTACTCCCATATATCTCTTTCCTACTGAGTGAACATTTTCTCCTTTCTTTGAAAATATGAAAAGGAGGATAGAAGGGTTCCCTCTAACACATATTAACTTTTAATTCTCCTAATGTGCTTAGTTGAGTACAGTTTCTGTGCTTAGTTGAGTATAGTTTCCATAGGAAAACGGATCCATTGCTTCTCAGGAAGACCTGCTCCCAGCTTCAGGGAGACCCTTGCCCCCCAACCATATCAACGTTGGTTGATTCATATATCTTCCTGACATCAGTGGCCGAAAATTTAAATTTTGCCCCCTGAAACCTCTGAAATGGTGGGAAGAAAAACTATTGAATTAATCATACATCTACTAATTTGACCTGTCTTCCCACCCTTCTCTCTCTTCCCAGGCTCTTCTGTTGTGACCTCTGGACCTCATGGTATATATCATTCATAACTCTCTTATACTCCTAACATCTAATGGTTAAAATGTGAGTCATGGTACATTTTAAAACCAAAACATAACTGCTATGGTTTGAATGTGTCTGCTCCAAAATCCAGTTGTTGCCAATGTGATAGTATTACGATATGGGATCTTTAAGGAGTGGTTGGACCATGAATCATGAGAACCTCTCTCTAGTGAATGGGATTAAGTTTCTTATACAAGAGTCTTCAGGCAGCACTGGGCTCTCTTATCTTTTAGCCTTCCATGATGTAAGGACACAGTGTTCCTCCCCTCCAGAGAATGCAGCCCTCACCAGATAACCAAATCTGCTGGTGTCTTGAGCTTGGACTACCCAGCCTCCAGAATTGTCAAAAAATGGCTTATTTTCTTTATTAATTACCCAGTCTGTGGTATTCTGTTATAGCAGCACAAATGGACCAAGAAGCATACCTATCTACCAGTGAAATTTCTGGGTCATTTAATAACTCTATGATTACGTTTTTAAGGAATTGCCAAGCTGTTTTCCAAGTGATTGTATCGTTCCATCTCTCTACCAGCAATATATGAGGGTTCCCATTTTATATTCTCACCAACACTTACTATTTTCTGTCTTTTAAAATTATAGCTATCCTAGTGGGTGTGAAGTGGTATCTCATTTTGGTTTTAATTGCATTTTCCTAGTGACTATGCCATTAAGCATCTTTTCATATGCTTATTATATATTTGCATATCTTCTTCAGAAAAATGTCTAAAATGATTTGCTTATTGTGAATTGAAAAGTCTTTTTCTTAATGAGTTATAAGAATTCTTTATATATTCTGAACATAATTTCCTTATCTGAGATATTATTATACACATTTTCTTTATTCTGTGGATTGTTTTTTCACTTTCTTGATGGTACCTTCTGAAGCACAAAATATTTTAGTTATATGAAGTATAATTTATGTTTTTTTTCTTGAGGTGTTTCTGGAAACCATAGCCTAATCCAAGGTCATGAAGATTTATGCCTATGTTTCCTTCTAAGAGTTTTTTATGTTTTAATCCTTTCCTCTCTTTTTGGTAATAGCTTTATTTAAATATAATTCATATGCCATACAATTCATCCATTTAACGTATACAATCCCATAGTATTTAGTATAGTCATGGAGTTGTGTAATCATCACTACAGTTGATTTTAGAACGTTTTCATCACCTCCTAAAAAAAAATCCTGTACCATTTAGTTATCATGTCTTATTTTTCTCAACCCAACTCCCTAGCCTGAGGCAACTGTTAATCTACTTTCGGTCTTCATAGATCTGCATATTCTAGAAATTTCATGTAAATGGAATCATATTTGTGGTCTTTGGTGCCTGGCTCTTTTACTTGGTGCAATGCTTTCAAGGTTCAACCATGTTGTAGCATGTATCAGTACTTCATTCAGGCCAAATAATGTTCCATTGTATAGATACATTACTTTTGTCTATCCATTCATCAGTAGATGGACATTTGAGTTGTTCCTGTTTGGGGAATATTATAAACAATATCACTATAAACATTCTCTCAATTTTTATTTTTTCGAGGATGTTTTAATTTCTCCTTCATTTTGAAAGATAATGTTTTTGGATTAAAAAAGAATTCTTGAAAATGTTTTTTTTTTTTTCTTTTTTTTTTTTTTTTTTTGTGACAGAGTTTCACTCTTGTTGAGGAGTGCAGTCTCAGCTCACTGCAACCTCTACCTCCTGGTTTCAAGTGATTCTCCTGCCTCAGCCTCCTGAGTAGCTGGGATTACAGGCATGCGCCACCACGCCTGGCTAATTTTGTATTTTTAGTAGAGATGGGGTTTCTCCATGTTGGTCAGGCTGGTCTCAAACTCTGATCGCAGGTGATCCGCCTCCCTTGGCCTCCCAAAGTGTGGGGATTACAGGTGTGAGCCACCATGCCCGGCTGATTGACAATGTTTTCTTTTAGTACTTTGAATATATCATTCCGCTGCCTCTGGCCTCCACAATTTCTGATATATAACCAGCTGTTAATTTCATTGACGATTCCTTCTACTTGACATGTCTCCTTCTCTTGCTGCTTTCAACATTATCTCTGTCTTTGCCTTTAGTCCCTTTTGTTATAATGTGTCTGGGTGTGTATCTCTTTGAGTTTATCCTTCTTGGCGTTTGTTGAGCTTCTGAGATGTGTAGATTAATGGTTTACATCAAATTTTAGAAGTTTAGCCATTATTTTTTCCAACATTTGTTTTTCCCCTTTTTCTTTATCGTTGGAATTCTCATTAGAGTATGTTAGTAGGCTTCACGGTGTCTCACAGGTCTTTGAGTTTCTGTTTATTTTTCTTTTTTTCTTTCTGTTCCTTGGACTAGATAATAAAAAATGAACTGTCTTTGGTTTTGCAGATACTTCTGCCAGCTAAAATTTTCTGTTGAGCCCCAGAGGCTAATTTTCATTTCAGTTATTGTATTTTTCAGCTTCAGAATTTAAAAAATTTTTAAAGTATTATTTCTACCTCTTTTTAATATTTTCCATTTGGTGAAAATTCACATACTTTCTTTTAGTTTGTTTTAAGACAGTTTCCTTGAGTTCTTTGAGTATGTTTAAAATAGTTAAAGTCTTTGCCTAGTTACTCCACCATCTGAGCTTCCTCAGGGACAATTTCTATTGCCTCCTTTTTTCCCTGTGTGTTGTCAGTCCATACTTTCTTATTTCTTTGCATTTCTCATAATTTTTAGTTACAAATATGATGTTTAAAATTATATAATATGACAAATCTGGAAATCAGATTTCTCTTCAATTCTCAGGGTTTGTTGTTGTGGCTATTTGTTTTTTAGTGAGTTTCTTGAATTCATTCTCTGAAGTCCATTTTTTTTTTTTCATGTGTGAACACTGACATCTCTTCTTGGTTATATTCATGGGCAGTTAATGACTGTACAGAGATTTTTTTAAACTCTTGGAACCAATAAGTCTGCCAGCCTCTGCTGAGGGGTGTTGTGTATGTATTGGGACATGCCTCCAATGTTCAGACATGTAGTTTACAATTCTGCTTCAAACTTCACTTCCCACTTGCACAGAGACTGATGGTTAGCCAAGGTGAGGGTTTAGGGCCTTCTCAGCTATTTCCTGGGCATACACACAGCCCTGTGCATATTAGCTTTCTAGTTTCCCAGGAATATGTCAGAGTTTTTCAAAGCCTGTTATTAATATCTCATTCCCCAGCATCTTCTTTTAAGTTTTTGGTCAGCTTGTTGTTTGTCCCAGCTGTTATCATCACAGCCTCATGCAGCTGTGATGTTAAATAATTGCCACTGATTGTTTTTGACAAATATCTTTGGGTAAAATGCTGTTCATGGTGAGTGAGCTCTAAGTCAGGTCAAATAAAGACAAATGTTATGAGTGAGATTTTCCAGGCACCTGCCAGACAGGTCACATAATGACCATTATCTAGGAATGGGGCTTTGGAGGAGCTTCAACATTTTTTTCCCTCCAGTGCTTCTAGGTTGTTGACTTTCACCTAATCAGTCTAATTTTTTGCCATTGGGACATGAGGCATGTCCCAATACATATACAACACCCCTAAGCAGAGGCTGGCAGACTTACTGGTTCCAAGAGTTTAAGGAAATCTCTGTACAGTCATGATTGCAGTTCTCTTTGTTTTCAAGGCTACTCTAGAGCTAGGGAGAGGAGGATGAGGACAGAGTAGGTTAAAATGCCATCAAGCCCCCTGTTCTTACCAGGATTCAGCCATTTTTCTCACATAAGCACTCAAACTGCTGCAAGCCTTTGGTCAATTTCCAGAATTCTGAAAAGTTGAATTTGACGTTGTTGTTTTTTTTTTTTTGCCAGTGTTCTTATTGCTTTATGGAGAACTAAATTTTCAGAGGTTCTTACTCTGCCATCCGTAAACTATTGTCCAGTTTCTATTATTGTTTTAAAATTTTTATTCTGAGAAAATTATGAATTCACCTGCAGTTGTAGGAAGTAACACAAAGAAATCTCATATACCTTTTACCCAGTTTCCTTTCATGGTAACAGCTTCCATAACTAGAGTCTAATATGCTAACCAGAGAACATATAGTGCCGCAATCCATTAACTTTATTCAGACGTTACCAGATTTGCATACATTCATTTATGTGTGTGTGCACGAATAAGTAGGTGTGTTTAGTTTTATGCAATTTTATCACATGTGGGGATTTTCACCACTGTTAAGTTACATCATGTTTCTATCACAAAGATTCTTTATGTTATTCTTTCATAGCCAGTCACGTCACCTCTCCCCCACCATTACCCCTAACATCTGTTCTCCAAGTCTATAATGTCATCTCAAGAGTGTCATGGAGTATTTTGTTTGATGAAATATCATTTGGCAGTTAAAATAAATAAAGTACCGACACATGCCACAACATGGATGAACCTTGAAAATACGCCACATGAAAGAAGACAAGCATGAAGGATCACACAGCAATGACTCCATTTCTTTTTGAAATGTCCAGAACAGACAAATCTTTAGAGACAGAAAGTAGATTAGTAATTGACATAGGCTAGGTGGGATGGGGGAACAGTTGGTGATGGCTAAGTGACATAGAAGGGAGGGCTTAATAAAAATGTTCTAAGATTGATTGTGATGATGGTTGCACCTCTGTGAATATACTAAAAGCTGTTGAATTGTACACCTTAAATGGGTGAATTACATGGCACATGAACCATATCTTGATAAAGCTGTTTTTAAAAAAAGAATGCAATGGAAATAGAATCATGCAATAGGTGACTCTCTGAGAGTAGTCCTATCATTTTAAAACAAAAGTTTGGTCCCAGAGAAAGTATCTGTTGCAGATTTAGTAGATATATAATAATACAGTACAGAAAAGTTTAGATAGGAGCTATCATAGTTGAGTGTGGTAAGAGGTCACTGGGCATGGTCAAAAGGAAGAGGAGAACCTGCTTCTGCTCTCATAGGAGTCTAGGTGGCATTACCATGCACACACAAACACAATCCAGGCAGGTCTCTTTTCAAGTCTACTCCGAGGATGAGATTTCTGAATTCTCTCTGGAACTGGCCTCAAATGGGATGGATGAAAACATGCTGTTTCAGCTCAATTCAGATAAGGCTTTTGTTGGAAGAGAAAGCCAACAGCAATGATAGCAATTTATCCATACACTGAGGTTCACCGCCTCAGCTGCTTCTAGATTCATGGATAAAAACCATAGAGCAGATTTCTTTCTGTTCTTAGCACAGAGATTAAACACTCTCATATGTGGCTCTTATCTTGTTTTGTACTTTTACTTTCCTCTGCACTAGATCATTACAAAGCTTTCTACCGGGAGAGACAGGTTTCTAGACCTTATGTAATTATTTTCTGGTAGAAATAGAGTGACTCATTCAACTATAGAACACTTTCCCTTTGTCAGTGTTATCGTGGTTACTCACCATCAATCAGCATTCAGTAGAAGTAAACTTGATTGCAATTAGCTTCTACAGATCAGCACATGATTTAGTTTCAAAGCTATAAATTTGAGAACTGAACATTTTCAAAGAGTTCCTAAAGGCAAATCCTTTAATAATTTCAAAATATCAAGAACTCACAGTTTTCTGAAATATATAGCTTATTTGAGTGGTCTCTATTTGAGAGAGAGAGGGAGGGAGAGCAAGAGAGAGGTCAAAGGTTATTTGCTGTTACTCTGACACTGAGTCCGTTGTGTATTGCACTTTCACAGTAGAACAAAACTGCAAGAGTAATTAATCCTTAACTGGCTAAATAAACTCTCTCTCACAGAGCGTTACTTTCTCAGACTTTAGAGATATAACTACAGTAGAAATGTTTCACAAACATGGTATTTAATGAATGTTAGAACAAAGTTCGTTCTCTAAACCAGGGTTGGCAAATGTTTTCTGTAAAGGGTTAGATAGCAACTATTTTAGGTTTTGTAGACCATGTAGTCTCTCTCTGTTGAAACTAATCTACTCTGCTATTGTAGCACATACACAGCCATAGATGATAAGCAAATGAAGAGGTGTGACTGTGTTGCAGCAAAGCTTTATTTATGAACACTGAAGTTTGTGTTTTATATCATTTTATATTGTCATAAAAAATTTTGTTTTGATTTTTTTTTTCCGAAATTTTTTCTTAGTTCATAGGCTTAGAAATAGTGGCCTGTGGGGCTTAGTCTGTCAGCTCCTGCTCTAAACTGATGGAGAGTAAAAACATAGACTGTACAGAAGAGTGGTTTGGAAGTTGTGACTTGGTATTAGGCAGACGTGAGTTTGAATAGTGGGTCTTCCACCCACTAGATATATGACCTTGAGCAAATTACACAACCTGTTTGAACCTCAGAGTTCTCATCTATAAAAGTGAGGATGATAACAGCTATCTAATAGGAATGCTGTGAAAATTAAATGAAATAACATATGTGTGTTTAGCACATACAAGGTCATAGTAAATGCAGTTAAATTTATTGTAAATGTCGTAAGAAGTAAAAAGCCTTTCCTTTCCCCAAATCTCTATCCACATCCTGGAATTCATAGTGGAATATTTATCTAGACAGTGTAGATCAGGCCAAATCTTAAGAGTCATTCCTGAGTTGTTACTCTCTTTTCCCTCCCATTCAATTCAGCAGAAAATCATGTCTTCTCTAACCTCGAAATTTTCCCAGAATCTGACAATTTCTCCGCAACTATCTCCCTGATCCATGGCACCGTTAACTCTCACCTGATCTTTCTGGTTGTACTCTTGCCCTCTCTCGCCTAATCTCTGCAGAAATGCTTCTAAAATATAACTCAGATTGCTTCATTCCTCTTCCCCAAACCCTCTGATCATTCATGTAGTGGGAAATCCCAGGTCCTTACCGTCTAAGCCCTCTGGTCTCCTACACTCTTCCCCTTTTTCCTTCACCCTCAGACAGAGTGCCCCTGCTGTCCTTCAAACCTGTCAATCCTGCTCCCACTTCCCACTTAGTAGTTGTTGGTGTATCTTTCTGTCATGTTCTTTTCCCAGATAACAAAGTGGTTACAATTTTAGCACTTCCTTCATTTTGCTGCCCAAATATAATATTAGAAAAGCATTTCCTGACTCTCCTTAATGATCTCATCCTACTTGGTGGTCATGTTACCACCTCCCACTGTATTTTGTATTTATTTGTGGATTGGATGCCTCTCCCTTCTAGAAGGTAAGCTCATGAAAGCAGACTTTATGTATCTTGTTTACAGCTGAATCCTCAATGTCTAAAACATTGTCTGGGCCGGGCGTGGTGGCTCAGGCCTGTAATCCCAGCACTTTGGGAAGCTGAGAGATGGGTGGATCACAAGGTCAGGAGTTCAAGACCAGCCTGGCCAAGTTGGTGAAACCCCATCTCTACTAAAAATACAAAAATTAGCCAGGCATGGTGGCACGTGCCTTTAATCCCAGCTAATTGGGAAGCTGAGGCAGAGAACTGCTTAAACCCAGGAGGCAGAAGTTGCAGTGAGCCAAGATCAAGCCACTGCACTCCAGTCTGGATGACAGAGCGAGACTCAGTCTCGAAAAAAAAAAAAAAAAATTAAAACTGCCTGACATGTTTCAAATTTGAGTGAATAAGTGATTTTTTGCTGTTCTAAAATCTCTCAAACATGAGAGCTTCTTGAGTATTATTCTTATGTTTATTAGATTATATGTTTTGATATGTATAAAAACAGTAGCATAGAAAGAGAAAATTTTATTTACTTATTTATTACTCAAGAGTCTGGAGAAAGGAGATTTAGATTCTGATGTCTGCTTGTTACCCAGTTCCAAAGTCACTACTGCATTTTCAGGTATCTTCATAGCAATGCCCCATTCTTTGGTACCAATTTTCCATATTAGTCTGTTTCTGCATTGCTATAAAAAGCTACCTGATGGCTGGGTGTGGTGGCTCACGCCTGTAATCCCAGTACTTTGGGAAGCCAAAGAGGGTGGATCATTTGAGGTCAGGTGTTTGAGACCAGCCTGACCAATATGGTGAAACCCTGTCTCTACTAAAAATACAAAAAAAATATAGCTGGGCTGACACTGGAGAATTGCTTGAACCCAGGAGGCGGAGGTTGCAGTGAGCCAAGATTGTGCCACTGCCCTCCAGCCTGGGCAACAAAGCAAGATTCTGTCTAAAACAAAACAAAGCACAACAACAACAAAAAAAACAAGAACAACAACAACAACAAAAAACCCTGAGACTGGGTAATTTATAAAGAAAAGAGGTTTAATTGGCTCACTGATATGGTTTGGCTGTGTCCCCACACAAATCTCATCTTGAATTGTGAGACTCAAAATGAATTGATAATTCATTTTCTGTTGTGGGAGTAACCCAGTGGGAGGTAATTGAATCATGGGGGCAAGTCTTTCTCGTGCTGTTTACATGGTAGTGAATAAATCTCACAAGATCTGATGGTTTTATAAAGGGGATTTCTTCTGCACAAGCTCTCTCTCTCTTTGCCTGCTACCATCCATGTAAGACATGATTTGCTCCTCCTTGCCTTCTGCCATGATTGTGAGGCCTCCCCAGCCATGTGGAACTGTGAGTCCATTAAACCTTTTAACTATATAAATTATCCAGTCTCAGGGATGCCTTTATTAGCAGTGTGAAAATGGGCTAATACACTCTCAGTTCAGCAGGCTGTACAGAAAGCAAGGTGGCTTCTGCTTCTGGGGAGGCCTCAGGGAGCTTTTACCCAGGAGATGGGTCCAGGTAACAAGGCTTCTTCTAATTTGTTGCTATGATTTCCAAAGTGTGTTGTCCTTTTCTGAATAATCCACAATGGCTCTCTATGATATATGAATATATATATATATATATATATATATATTCCAAGTAGCAGGGAGGAGGAAGAAGTAGGAAAGTCACACACAGACCCTATTTTAAGGACACATTCTGTAAATTGTATGAAACATTTCCACTCACTTCTCATTGTAAAATTTTATCAAGGCCAGGTATAGTAGGTCACAGCTATAATCCCTGCAGTTTAGGAGGCCAAAGAGGGAGGATTGCTTGAGCCCAGGAGTTCAAGACCAGCCTGGGCAACATGGGTAGATTCTGTCTCTACAAAAAAAATAAAACTTAAGTCTCCTGTGGAGGCTGTAGTCTTTCTTCTCAATAGCCTTATGTCTAGCTAAGAATCAGTAACTCTATTTCTGTAAGGGAGAAGGAGCAAACACACATTAGGAGGGGGTTAGTCTTTGTTGCAGTTATCTATATTTTTTCTTCTCATTTCAAAAAGATGTAGGTTAACCTAGGAGGCCCTCACCGAGTCCTGATTCTTGGCCCAAATTTTGGAGAAACTGCCTGGGCAGTCAATATTCCTTTGCTATAGTAAGATGCTAGGAAACTGGCTTTTTGTTGAATTGAGTTCATTAACTGAACTGATAATTCATGTTCTTCAGATTTACATCCCAAAAGAATGGAAGTGTTTTCTGAATATTTGAAATTATCTTCCTTGGTTTGCATAGCTTAGTACCTGATTATCCTCTGAAATAGCTATTCGGGTTAGCTTCACGGGTCTATGACCCATGTAGTCCCACAGAGCCCCACACTGGGTCAATGTTCTCCCGTCTCCATCTTGCAATTCTTAATGATGTTGTCTTTGAATCTGTGCTTTGTAAGTGAAGTCCAAAGGGAAAATGCAGTACGCACCTGAGCGGAGCCTGCACATATGTATACACATGCCATCACTGGCTGGCTTGTTTGTATATAGAGTTAAGATACCCATGAACACGGAATACCAGCGGACCTTCAATGGATGGGAATTGTGAGACTCAAAGCACATATAATTAAGTGTTTTTTATGTCTTGACTGCGTGAGCTGGGCACTGGCAGCCCTGGGAAGCCAAGCTTTGTGTTCAAACCTTGCCTCACTCTGAACCTCGAAAGAAGGATGTAGTGTTCCAAGCAACACAAATAACCAACTAACTCTGTGATACCCTGTGTTACTTCTCCATGTGAGCCAACTACTTGTGCTAAAAAGGATGACGTACAAGGAAGGGAAAGATAGTTCCTTTTCCTTTTAGTTCTTAACATCGGTAAGTCAAAAGTCAAAAGTGTTGGTAGAACATGCAGGTATTAAGAAGTGAAATAAAAACAACTGAGTCAATTTTGTATGGTGTTGCTCAGCTAAGAACAAAATACATAGGCATGTGAGAACCACAAAATACAAATTGTATAAGTTCAGCAATTCTGCATACAAATTAAATGCTCTTATATTTACTACACTTAAACTGGCTATGCACAATGGAAAGATGAATGGTAAATCCATGCTAATAACTTATAATTTTAATTTTTCTTTATTTAAAGTGATATTTTCTTACTTAAAGTGACAAAATAAAAAGCACCATGATCTGCTGAGAGAACGAGACTGCAGAAGACAGGAAAACTTTATAGTATTTTACCATCTTGCATGGCACCTTTCCCTCTTGCTTTTTGAACGAGCCCTGCATCTTCACTCTGGATTGGGCTTTGCCAATTGTGTAGCCAGCTCTGTATTCATTTCAGTTAAACCCTGCACAAATTTCAGTCTGTTCTTAGCTACCCTGTCTCATGCCAGAGGGCATTTCACAGCCATGGTGTTACTCTTTCTCAAGTCTCTCTGCTTTATGGTCATTTTCTCCCTTTTCTCGTATTCCTGCAAGTCTTAAAGGTCTATTGCTTTGAGTTGACAGCTGCTCTAAGAATACTCTGGCTACCCACAAGCTCTGTATTGTGCAGAAATGTGTTCAGTAACTCATTACTCTTGTTTTGCTTTTCTGATTTGCCAAGAGTTTCATTGTTCATTTTGTGGATCGAACGTTTGGTTCATTTCCTTGCTTGTTTTTCTTTTCTTTTTAATTTTTTATTTTTCTATATAATTATTATAAAGAAACCACTTTAAAATATCAAGCCTCTCTTAATGACATTCCATCCATCTCCAAGTTTGAGCCATAAGCCTAATCACCTCAGGGAAAGAACCACAGGTAGAGAACAAATAGGGCATTGCCCAGTTTTATGTCCTAAGGATGACTTCATTTTTGAATTGAAAGAGGGAGACAGGCAGACAGAAGGAGAGAGAGATTTGAGTGTCAGGATTTTTAAAAAAAAGAGTTCAGGGACTTTCAAATGCATTTATTTTCTATTAACATATAATAGGACCGGTTATTACAAATTACCTAGGTCAAGGAATTCTTGTACTGATAGAAAGTGAGAAAACAAAGCCTGCCCTAACTGGCTATGGTAGGTGAAGATCTATTACAGTTGGTGGAGTGGAACAGAAAAGAAAACCAAACAACTTTAAACTGGGGGTAGGGAAAGAAATATATCTTGGGCTTGGCCCATTAGAAGTTTCTTCTAGATGCAAGAGGGTTAGGAGGACTCGTGTAGAGACCCAGGTTTACAGGTCCTGCCTAAGACTACAGTTGAACTAGAACAACAGAAAATGTCCCTCACTACAAGGATAGCATGTGCTGACCAACAGTCAACTTCTGAGGGAAGCTCATGAGAATGAAAAGAGATCTCTGATGTACAGGCACAAAGAGAAAATCTGAAGCGGAGGCTACAGCTGTCATTACAAAAAAACAAAAAAACCTCTCTGGTAAAGCAGCCTCCAAACCCGCACCCTAAACCCAAGTTAATTCCAGAGGGATTTGGAATTGAGAGTGGCACATTGAAAATAACTGTAGTAATGACAAGACCCAAACCTAGGCTATCTCATGTCTAGATTGACTGAGCTCCCCACACTCATTGCCTAGTAAAGATGAGGTATGCCTATTTCTAGGCATAAATAGTGTTTACCTTAGTCTATACAGTCCTGTGCATGATGTCTTTTGCAATAGAAGAATAAGAAACACTACCCTGTGAAGAGACATAACAGTAAACAAAACCAGGCTCAGATGTGTCACAGATGTTGGAATTATCAGTCAGAGAATTAACGACAGTGATTATTGGCCAGGGATGATGGCTCATACCTGTAATCCCACACTTTGGAAGGCTGATGTGGGAGGATCACTTGAGGCCAGAAGTTTGAAACAAGCCTAGTCAACATTGCAAGATCGTGTCTCTACAAAAAAATTAAAATTAAAAATTAGCCAGGTGTTCCCTATCATCCTGAAGCAGCTGGGTAGAATGGTAGACCAGGCAAGGTAGTATGTGCCTATTGTCATAGCTACCTGGGAGGCTGAAGTGGGAGGACTGATGGAACCCAAGAGTTTGAGGCTGCAATGGGCTATGATTGCACCATGCCACTTCAGCCTCAATGACAGAATATGACCCTGCTGCAAAAAAAAAAAAAAAAAAGATAATGGCTGAGTTCAGTGGCTCATGCAGCACTTTGGGAGGCCAAGGCTGGTGGACCATGAGGTCATTAGATCAAGACCATCCTGGCCAACATGGTGAAACCCCCTCTACTAAAAATACAAAAATTAGCTGGGTGTGGTGGTGCGTACCTGTATTCCCAGCTGCTCAGGAGGCTGAGGCAGGAGAATTGTTTGAACCAGGGAGTTGGAGGTTGCAGAGCTAAGATTGTGCCACTGCACTCCAGCCTGGCAAAAGAGTGAGACTCTATCTCAGAAAAACAAAAAACAAAAAACAAAAACCCCGATGATTAATACGAGGGTTCTAGTGGAAAAGGTGAATAATGCATATGATCAGATACTCATTTCAGCAGAGAGATAAAAATTACAAGAACGAATGAAATGGAAATGATTGGTAGCATGTTAACAGAGATGAAGAATATCTTTTAGAGGTTTATCAGCAGACTCAGTTAAATAATCACTAAATGTGAAGATTAGTTAATAAAAATTTTCCAAAATAAAATACAAAGAGGAGACCAAAAAAGAAAATGTGGAGCATGCAAGCATTGTGGGGAAAAATCAAGCATACATCTATTTGGTATCCCAGAATAAGAGTGAGTGAATGGGGTAGAATAAGTATATGAAGAAATGATGGCTGATAATTTTCCAAAATTAATGAGATACCAAATCAATACTCTAGGAATCTCAATGAACATCAATAAGTATATATAAGAAAACAAAATGAAACAGGAATCACAGATACATAAGCATAATATTCAACTGCCAGAAACCGACAATAAAGAGAAAATTTTGATGACAGCTGGAGGAAAAATAATACACATTATGTACAGAACAAAGGTAAATATTATGGCAGACTTCTACTCAGAAACTATGCAAAACAATTGACAATGAAGTGACATTGCTGAAGCACTAAAAGAAAAAAGAAAACTATCAACCCATATCTTTCTTTACTGATTCAATAAATGAGTCAATAATACCAATGTAATAACAGGGTAAGTCAAGTAATAAGTTTCAACAGTCATGTATTCTAGAGTAATTACTTTCTTTTTAAAAACTTAGTGCTGAATATTCTTTTTTGAATACTATTACGAATTCATGAATTTTTCTATAAAACTTGTACATATAATCTTTATTTTCTTTCATGTTCTAATTGTTTTATCCTAGCCAATGTTTAATTCTTTTAGCTGTTTATTGGGTCCTTCGGACTCAGCTTCATAATATGAAAATTTTCTTTCTTTCTGACCTGATAAAGTATCCCAGACTTATATCATACCTTCTGTGCATCAGATACAGAATCGGTCATTTTTTCCAAGGATCCTGGGTTTGTTTAATGTAAAATGGTATTAAGGACCAAATTCCAGACCCGAGAGGAACAGGTCCAGTTTGTATTGAAGGTGTTAGATTATTCCCAGGCCATTTCAGTGGACAAAGCTGGAATATATCTATATCGTCACCTATGTGTAACTTTTTATTTGGAAAAAAAATCATATTTGAATAAAGTTGCAAGACTTATACAACGAGTCTTATATACCTTTTTTCTAAATTAACCAATTGTTAACATTTGACCACATTTTTTTATCTCTTATTTTATGTGTACATACATTTATTAATATTAATAGTATCAATATTATTAAGCTGAACTTAATGAGACATTAAGTTACAAAGGCCAAAAACATTAATCCCTAAATACATCAGTACATACTTCTTAAGAATAAGAACATTCTTTAATAGAAGAATATAATAAAATCCAGGCAACGTGACATTGACATTCTTTCTTTTTTTTTTGAGATGGAGTCTCACACTGTCACCCAGGGTTGGAGTGAAATGGCATGATCTCGGCTCACTGCAATCTTTGCCTGCCGTGTTCACACAATTCTCCTGCCTTAGCCTCTTGAGTAGCTGGGATTACAGGCAAACACCACCACACCTGGCTAATTTTTTGTATTTTTAGTGGAGAAGGGGTTTCACTATGTTGGCCAGACTGGTCTCGAACACCTGGATCTTGTGATCGGCCCACCTTGGCCTCCCAAAGTGCTGGGATTACAGGTGTGAGCCACCATACCCAGCTAACATAATACTTTCATTATGGTAAATTCCATGTTTAAAATTTTCAAAACGTCTTAACAATATCCTTCATAGCATTTTTTTTTTTCCTAATCCAGGAGCCAGATCAGGATTATGCATTGTATTCAGTAATCATGTACTTTGATCTCCTTTAATCTGGAACAATTCCTGAACCTTTGTTTTGATGTCACTGGCATTTTTGAAAAAGGAAAGTCAATGACTTTGTGCCTTATTTTTACATTTGGGTCTGCTTGATTGTTTTCTCATGTTTAAGTGGAAGATTATGCATTTTGATAGGAATTTTACATTAACAATGATGTAACCTTTTGCTGCATCAAAACTAAATCTGGTTCCCATTATTGGTGATGTTAAGTTGAATCCAATTCAGTTAAGGTAGAGACCACCAGATTTCTTCCCTGTGGTTCTGTGTTCCTCTCCGTAGTTAATAATCTCTGAGGAGAGACTTTGAAACTATGTAAAAATCTTGCTCCCCTTAAACTACCAACCAATAGTTTTAGCATCCATTGATGGATTTTTTTCAATAAATTATTTCTATGTGGCTGAAAAATGGTAGGTTTTCTAACTCTGTGATCCTTTCTGCATTTATTAATTGACATTCCATTGAAAAGAGCTTTCCTTTTCTTTCCTGCTTCCCTCACTCCTTGCTTTTGCTCCTTACTTTTCTTTAGTATGGATTTAAGAAAGTGATAAATTCCCTCAACAGGATTTAGCCCAAGTTTATCTCTCTTGGGCCATGGAATAGCTCACCAGTCACTGAAAGCCTCATGTCTTTTGACTATCAGAGATTCTGCACGAAGAATCCTCCGATGTGAAGCTACATGTATCGAACCTATGCTTCTCTTCTGTGGCATTAGGGGGTGGTCAGTTATATAATCCTAATGTTAAATATTTAAGACATACACTAATAAAACTAGCACGTTAGTAAGAGGGCTATGTATATTTGAAATAGTCTTGTTTTATAAATAATTGGCATGGTAAACAATTCTGCTGCTCTGCAAGGCTGTTTCCATTTCAATGAACAAGTATTTTATTCTCTTTTCATTTTCTTCTGGATGATTAAAACAACTACTCTGCCTTGAATTTGGTTGTTGCTGTTAACTCTTTCGTAGACATTAGTTTGCAATACACCCCTAAAATATGAGTTTAGAAAGTCTAAATATATTTTAAACATGCAGTGGATGTTGTGGTCAATCCTCAGGCCCCTACCATGCCTACCACTACCCAGCTCTCTGTGGTGTCCTCTGGGAATTGCCCTCAGCTGAGCTCTCTACCTTCCTTCCCAGAACAGCTTATAGAGGAGGACTGGACAAGGTGGAACCTTACTGACGAAATCAAGTAAGGAGAACTCCAGAGGGCCCTCCCAGCTTCAGAGCTGCCTATGGAGTTGGACCACATCTCTGCTTCTCCCACTGCCCAGTCCTATTTCCTTCATTTTTGGGGCCCAGGGCCCTCCTCAACAAATGATTGTATATAAATCTCCATTTCAGTCTGTTTCCCACGGAAACTGACCTTCGTTAGCTTTTGAAGAACCAAATCTGGGAAATAGTCCTATTAATATTTTAGTATGTTTTTATATATTGCTCAGAAGACTATTTTATTTACCTGATTACAGGAAGAGATAATTTGGGGTTGAATTTTTTTGTTCATTTGTTTCACATCACAATAGAAGAGTATTTTTGGAAAATGTGAAAATAAATACAACTCCAAACTCAGTTTTAAAATGGGTTGCCAGTGTAATCTTATATTTAGACACTAAATGGTGTTCTCTATGTATTCTTTTTTTAAACCTCTAAAAACAGAAAAATAAACATTAGAGTAATAATTTGTGAAAGAAAGAGACAGAACTGAAAGTAAAGTTGTAGAATTGGTGGCAACTAGCTAAACATTATCACTGTTCAGATTCAATTATCAAAAATATTTTAAATATATATAGTTTTTTAAATTCTAGGATTCACAATGCTCTACAATTTAACCACCAGGTAGAAAAGTAACTAATGAAATATTGACTATTAAGAAGGATGTCCCACTTTATACAAATATATTTAATTTCCCAACTGTATCATGAGGTAAACATTATTATCCAGATTTTATAGAAAAGAACATGGAGGTTAAGAGACATTAAGTAATTTTTCCAGGTCACCAATATATAAGTGGTGGGATTCTCAATTCAACTCAGATCTGCCTGATTTTAGAATTCACATTCATGATCTAATTCCACAGGGTGTGGTTTCTGGTTTCTAAACTTAAGCATGGGCTGGACCAGATGACAGAGTCTGGTTCTGGGATGACAATGGGTGAGAATTATGACTTCGAATAGTCTGGAGCAGCTTTTATTTAGGTTTGCCCCAACGGCAAAGTGTAGAAAATATTGAGATAAGTGTTCAGGCGAGTGGACGTAGCAGCTGGCACCTTCCTTAATTTTGTGGAGACATTCTAGAGGCTCCAAGGGCTGGGCAAGCTGTGAGGGAGATATTTACCTGGTTGGAGGTGCGTCAAACTGTGCGCTTGCTGCCTTTATACCACCAGTCATGTTGGCATTCAGCATGCATAGACAACTTATTCTACTAACTATGGCAGTACTTCCACCACTGACAAGACCATGTTGATGTTCTGAGCGTTGGAATTCTCTGCCAACACTGGGCATTGTACCTTCATCTCTCTCAAGGTGTCGGGGGAAGGAAGTTTCTACATGTGTCCCCTTGGGCTACCCTGTCCATGGCCTCCCTTAAGGCAGGACTCAGGCTGGACATGGTGGCTCACACCTGTAATCTCAGCACTTTGGGAGGCTGAAGTGGGGGGACTGCTTGAAGCCAGAAGTTCGAGACCACTCTAGGTGACATAGTGAGACCCTGTCTTACCAGCCTCTGTACCCTTCCTCAATAAACAAATAAATTAAATAAATAAGAAGGCAGGACTCCTAGCTATTTGGCTAAACTGTCACCTCTGTAAGTACAGTTCAAAGACTTTATATGCCAAATGGAGTATCTGTATAAATAAATGATTTAAGTTACTTAGAACAATAAATTTTTTTGTCAACTTTTATTATGTGAGGATAATTAAAATTAAAATGCGTTAATTAAAGCATATTAATCAGTCACAATGGCCCAATGCTAAGATGATAAATTTACATAAATTTTAAAGTTTTAAAATAAAATCATCATATAATTTAAGGTGCAGGGGAAAATTGTGAATATGTTTAGATTCCTTTGTCTAGAACTTAGTCAAAATAAAGTGGAGATCTGAGGCAAGTGAGGGTACAAAGAAAGTGAAGACATTTTTGTATTGTGTTTCCTACATAGTTGTAACCTACCTTTAGAGATAGTAAAGCAAAAAGTTAGAATGATTTAGATTGGTTAGCTGGGAGAAAATAAAATATACGATATTCTGTTCTTAATTTGCAATGTTAAGAAAGGCAGAAGAGCATACATTTTTTAAATCCATGTTCTTTCTTTCTATTCCTTAGCAGAAATTTGGCCTAAATCACAGGAAAAAGGACTCAACTGGTAAATAAATAATCAGACATGATTATTTTTATTCTTAAAATTGTCCTTCTGTATTATAAAAGTAATGCATACCATGTAGAAAGTTAGGGAAATATTGACGAACATGAAAAGAGAATAAAGTTTGCTTAGATTCTGCTCAACAAAAGATAATTATGTTAAGATTTTGGTGTGTTTTTTTTTCTATCTTTTCAATTTTGATTAGGTATACATTCACATGGCTCAAAAATTCAAAGTTACAAAGAACATACCCCAGTCACCTGGCATGGAGTTCTGTCACCTGGAAACAAGCAATGTATATTTCTCATGTGTCTTTCCAAATCATTCCAGAGCTAGTTTGTGTATGTAAACAGATACATATAATTTTCCCTTTTTCAGAAACTGTAGCATACTATACACACTGCTGTGTAACTTATCGTTATTTTTTACTTAACCATAGATCTTTCATATCCATCTATGAAGGGCTTTCTCTTTTTGTTACTATTGTGTATCATCTAGTCATATAGATATATCATCATTTATCTGAGAAATTTCCTTCTCATGGATATTCATGTTTTTTTCAGATCTTTTGCAATTACAAATAATACTACAGTGAATTACCCTATTCCTGTGCCATTTTACACCTGTAAGAGTATATCTTTTAGATAAATTCCTACCGTGAAAATACTAGGTCAAAAAAAAAAGTTGGCTAGATACCGCCAAGTTGCCCTCCAGAAAGGTTCTAAGCTCTTCACAACCCATATTTTCTTTTATAATTTATTAAAATAAAAAGTATGTGTTTATTATTTTACTTCCAGAGAAAAGTGATGAGATCATCGAAGTTTTCTCCCACTCACATCTCAATAAATGAATAGGATATAGAAGTAGCATGCACACACAAATAATTATCAAACTAGAGAGGGGCAAAGCACTTCTCTAAGAATTTGGAAAAGTGTTGTCAGATACAGAAGGTTGTAGGAATCAATAGACAAACCCTCAGTTGCTTATTCAGAAAGAGTGTTCATCATTTCTCTAGTTACCCATTCAACAAAGATTTATTGAATGCCTGCTACCTGCTGGAATACTAGACCTCCAATAGATTTCGCAGATGCAAGAGTGAGAGAGAGAAAAAAGCAAGGGGAAGGTGTTGAGACGAAATTCTCCTCTGTGCTAACACCTCCACATTGGGGTTGAGTAGACAGGCTGTGGATAGGCAGCCCAGAAGGGAAGACACAGAAAGCTGCCCCGGAAATCCACATCTCACAGCAGGGAGGAGGTGACTCAGAGAAAGCCACACACACTGCCAATCACATCTGTTTGTTTTTCTCTTGCTGGGAGGAAGACAGGAGGAGAGGAATTGAGGTATAATATGAACTATCCCTAAACATTGAAAAAAAAAAAAAAAAAGAAAGAAAGTCTGGACAAAATAAAATGGAAAAAAAGAAAAATCCATTAAAACTGCTGGTGACATACAGGGTGCATAGAAAGTCCCATGTGAAACTAGTCTCTCTGTGGTCCACACAAATAGTACCTAAGCCTGAACTAGAAGAAGCTCTGCCTTTGCTCTTTCCTTTCCCCTTACTTAGCAAGGAGAAAAGCTCTGGTTGTAAAGAGTGGACAGCAAACACTCCCTCAGGGTTAACAGCTTCTGAAAGCAGCAAAGGTTTAGCAACATCTAAAATAGAGGCATAATCAGGAAATAGAGGCTTTTTCCTCCCCTAGCACCCTTCAAGTACCAGAACAGACAGAAGTACATCTGATCTACAGGAATAAACCCTAGTGCAGGCAGAACACAGACCCCAGAACTATCCAAGCCCAGCCATAAATGAGGTAAGACTACCAATCTCTTTGTTAAACAAAAAATCTGGTAGAATTACAGGCATTTATTCTTTTTATCATCCAGGTGAGGGTAGAAAAAATGCTAGCAATATTCTGCTGATTTGACAGAACAATCTTAAGAGTATTCATAATGTATAGGAACACAGAAATGTCAATCATAACATGAAGACAGCATCAGGTTACTGAGTAAGACAACTCATCAGAATCACAGGGCTCTTTGGAGATTACTTTTAAGGAAACGGCAAGGATTTCTAGAGCCTTGGTTCATATTTTTCTTCCAAGGATAAATTTGTAAGGCTAAAGAACAGAACTAGAGAGTATAGTCATAAATATTCACACAAATCTCAATGCCACATCAAATCAGGTTCTTTGAACTTGTTTTATGACACAAAGACGGTCAGTCTTCTGTAGCTGCAGAGGAGAAAGCACATTTCCTTCCTCTGTCACTTAGAGTCCTTTATGAATTATGAAGATTTGCTTTTTTAAGAGCCAACTCTGGAATTTTACTTTTAATTTAAAGCAAAAAATCAGGCATGTGGAGCTCAATATTATTTAGAGAAATGGAGAAAAATATGAGCATGATTTTACTAAGTAACAGGGAAATAAGCTGAAGCTTATTATGAAGGGAAGATGCCAACTTGCACCTTGATAATGAAGGAAAGGGAGAATTCACTTGCAGTATAATTGGAAAATTAGAGGGCCCAAATAGCCCCATTGCTTTTAGACTAAATAGCCTCAAAGATAAAGTGTGTTACTCAAGATAAACAGGACTAATTTATAATAATGAAAGGTTCATTTCAACTGGTAGCTTTAGCAATTTTAAATTTGTATGCACTTAATAACTTAGCCTCAAAAATTGGCTAATGAAGAGAAATAGACAAGTCCACACTCATAAGGCGGCATTTAATATAGCCCCTCAGTAACTGATGGAGCAAATGGAAAAATAATTTCTAAGAATATGTATAATTTAAATATCATGATTAACAAACTTGAGCTAATAAACATATATTGAATACTGCATGTAACAAGCACATTCACAGAAATTGACCATGTATTGGATTGTAAAGCAGGTGTCAACAAATGTCACAGGAATGAAATAATAATAAGCATATTTTCCTAACAAAATACAACAAGTTAGACATCAGTAACAACAAAAAGACATCAAGATAACTTTCATATGTTTGGAAAGTAATTAAATACACATCTAAGTGTCTCATGGGTTAAATAAGAAATTACAGTGTATTTAAAAAATAGTTTGAACTAAGCAGTAATGAAAATTCTACCTAACAAAACTTATGGGATTTAGCTAAAGCAACATTTCAAGAAAAAGTATATTAGGTACATATATTAGAAAAAAGCTTAAAATTAATAATTAAAAAGTAATAACAATTGAAGAAAATGGAAAAAGAACAGCAAAAAAAAAAAATAGTAAAAATAAGGTGGAAGAAAGGACATGATAGAAATAAGAACAGAAACTAATGAAATAGAAACCATATAGTATGGAGACAATAAAGCCAGAGGGATTTTTCAAAATGCCTAATAAAATTAACAAACTTCTGGTGAGACCAAAAAAAAAAAAAAGTGATAGCACAAACATACAAATAACTAATAACATTACTAAAAAAGTTAAATATTAAAAAAAGTCATTTGAACAATTTTATGCCAATAAGTTTGAAAATGCAGATGAAATGAACATACTCTAGCAAAGCACAATTTAACATAGACTGTCTCAAGAAGAAATAGAAAAACCGAAGGGTGCTAAAATCTGAATGGTCAGATACATTTGAAGAATTAAGGAAAATTTCAGGCGTAGATGGCTTCACATTGAATTCTGACGGTCAAGGAATAAATCTGTTCTCATATTATGCACAAACTCAGAATAAAAAGGAGAATGCTGCTAGTCTCATTTTATAAGGTTAGCATAAAATTGGTAACAAGAGAGAAAAATTATAGGTCAATATCACTCAAAAATATAGATACAAAAATGGTAAAACAAAAAATCAGCAAACTGAATCTAGCAATACATAAAAAGTATAAAGCATTATGACTGTGGTAGCTAGTCTCTAAAACGGACTCCAGTGTTTACCTCTGGGTCATCCCCTCCCACATTCTATTAGGTATGTAACCAAGAGAATACAGTAGACATGATGGTATGTCACTTCTGAGATTTGGTTATTAAAGATATGGTGGCTTCTATCTTTATTAATTTCTCTCTCAGATCATTCACTCTGGGGAAAGCCAACTGCCATGTCATAAGCAGCCCTATTGAGAGGACCACACGGTGAGGTGTTAAGCCTGCTGCCAACTGTCATGTGATGAGCTTAGAACTGCAGTGATGGCTGATATCTTGACTGGAAACCTTATGTGAGACCTTCTGGATTCCTGACCCACAGAAGCTGCGTCAGATAATAAATACTTGTTATTGTTATTTAAGCTGTTGCATTTTGGAGTAACTTGTTATGGAGCAATAGATAACTAATATATATAATAACCAATTTGTATTTATTCCAGGAATGAAAATCTGGTTTGACATGAGAAAAATTAATGAATTCTGCTACATTAAAGGAAAAATTTATATGGTCATCTCAGCAAACATATGAAAGTATTTGATGAAATTTAGCATGCATTGATGATTTATTTTAAAATTTTGCAAACAAGAATGAAAGAAAATGCCCTTAAAAGCAACGAACATGAACAAACTAACGCATGCAACAATCACAGATGAAAAATCAAAAGTAGGTGAAAATAAAACTATATTGTTTACAGATTCATACATAGGTTTGTTTGTTTCCCTTTTATTTTGAGACAAGCTGTTCCTCTGCCACCCTTGGCTGGAGTGCAGTGGTGTGATCATGGTTCACCGTAGCCTTGACTACCAGGCTCAAGTGATTGTCCTACCTCAGCCTCTCAGCCTTCCAAGCAGCCAGGCCACAGGTACATGCCACTGCCTCTAGCTAATTCATTTTATTTTATGTTTTAATAGAGAGAGAGTCTCACTGTGTTGCCCAGGTTGGTCTCAAACTCTCAGGCTCAAGCAATCTACCTGCATCAGCCTCCTAAAATGGTGGGATTACAGGTGTTAGCCACCACATCTCACTCAGGTATTTGTTTTCCAATTATTATTTAAATAATACATATAGGGCTTATGCACTTTTTTCTGTGGGTGTTATCTCTCAACGGTAACAAAAAAAAAGTTTATGATGCAGAAAAATAACATTTGTTAATGTACCATATTAACAGATTAAAGGTGAAAACCCCGTATTATCTCAATAGACATGAGAAAAAAACATTTGATAAAATAAAAGTTATTTAAAATTTTAAAAGACAGTAAATTAGTACAGAAAAAAGAACATTCTTAACCTGCTAAAAGGTATGTAGAAAAAAATCTATAGCACCCATCATATTTAATGATAAGACATAGGAAAAATTCTCTTTAAAATTAAGTATGAGATAAGAATATCTTCCATTGTTGTTTCTCTTTCACCTTGGGTGACAGGAATAACCTTTGTGGTAAGACAACAAAAATAAATAAAATTTATAAAGATTGGAAAGAACGTAAAACAAAACAAAACAAACAAACCCTGACATTTTCCATAGATATCTACAAAGAAAATCCAACAAATATCAACAGGCAAATTATTAGACTTAATAAGTAAGTTCAATAAGGTTATTTCTATTTAAAGTCAATTAAAAAAATCAGTGACATTTTAATATACCAGAAATCTTCATACAAAATACAAAAAAGGTACCTATGAATAAAAGTTAAAAACAGATGTGTAAGCATGTTATAGCCTAAATAAATTTAGGAATGGGAAAACTTAGTAATTATGTCAATTCTCTCTCAATTAATAAAAGACAATTATAATAAAAAAGACATATCTTTTAGTAGACTTGAAAAGGCGATTATAAAATTTGTACAAGAGAAGAGAAAAGGGCCCCAAAGAGCCAAAAGAAAAGGGGAGCAGAGATCGTGTTGTACCAAATATCAAGACTCATTTTAAAACTGCCTCAATGCAGACACTCTTCCTACACCAGACTGATTATGACAGAGGCAGCATTACAGATTAGTGAGCAGAGAATTGACTGTTTAACCAATGGTGAGAAAACACTTGATTTTTCCATTTGTACAAATGTAATATTGAATTCTTACCTTCCATGCATATATTAATACAAAAATTATTTCCAGGGGGATTGTATTAGTTAGGGATCTCCAGAGAAACAGAACTGACAGTGCGTACACACACACACACACACACACACACACACACACACACACACACACACACAGTGGGAAAGAGAGGTGATACGGAATTGGCTCACACAGTTAGAGAGGCTGAGTCTGAAATCTACAAGATGGGCTGATTTGGAGACCCCAGGGAAAGCCAATGTTCCTGTTTGTGGGCTGTCAAGCAGGAAGAGCCAGTGTTGCAGAAGTCTGAAGACCATCAGCTGGAGAATTTTTTCTTACTTGAGGGAGGATTGGTCTTTTTGCTCTATACAGGCGTTTAGCTGATTAGATGAGGCCCACCCTCATCGGAAAGGCAGTATGCTTTACTCAAAGTTCACGGATTTAAATGTTAATGTCATCCAAAAACACCCTCACAGAAACACCCAGTAAAAAGTTTGGCCAACTATCTGGGCACTCCATGGTCCAGCCAAATTGACACATAAAATTAACCATCACAGAGGTTACAGATATACACAGAAACCACAGAACTCTAATGTGTAGGAGAATATCTTTACAACCCTTAGGTAGAGAGAGGTTTTTAAAAGAAGATACAAAAAATACAAATCATGAAGGAAACGTGATAAATTTGCCTACATAAAAATGTAAATAATTTAAAATTCTATCTAGCAAATAATTCCAGTATTTTAAAAAGGGTGAAAAGACAAGCCACAGAAACATCCCAAACTTGATTAGCATCTGCTTCTAGGGAGCCCATCCTAAAACATGCTGCTCTTTATACAATGTTTCAGACAAAACAATATTCTGTATTGTTTATAGAATATAATTCTGAATAGTGCTGGTATGTTGGCTAGGAGATACATTTTGGGAGGAGTTGCCTAGGATTTCAAAAGCATTTGTAATACTTATTCCTTAAGCCAATAGTGGGGGTGAGTATGTATTATATCAGGGCTCCCCAACCCCAGGGCCATGGGCCAGTACCAGTACATGGCCTGTTAGGAACAGGGCCACAGAACAGGACGTGATGTGAGGTAAACAGGGAGCCAGCAAGCATTACTGCGTTTGCTCTGCCTCCAGTCAGATTCATGATGGCATTAGATTCTTATAGCAATGTGAACCCTATGGTGAACTACTCATGTGAGGGATCTAGGTTGTGCACTGCTCATGAGAAACTAATGATTCCTGATGATCTGAGATGGAACAGTTACATCCTAAAACCATCCCCTCAGCCCCCATCCAAAACTGGTCCCTGGTGCCAAAAAGGTTGGGACTGCTGCAATTATATCATTATTTGAATCTTTGATATTTAAAGAATGAATAATAAATAAGTAGCAGAAATAAAACTGTCAGATTTATGTCTTGGAAATCAATCAAAGGAAAAGTAAAAGCCATTATTTTGTTTTTGAACACATGAGTATGAGATTTATAAATAAAACATCAATATCTATAAGCTGAATTTAAAGTCCTGAATAAACTAAATATTAATTAAATCACATGTAACTGTGAGTATTTCATTCTGGCCCACAGCCCTTTTAGACATTAAAAGCCCACTGAAAAGAATTACTCTTCCATACAAATGATAAATGCTTCTATTGCTTCTAAAGGACAAGACCTATGGATGTACTCATTGCACAGCCATTAAGATTAGTGGAATTAAGAATTAACTTCAAAAAAACTGAAGGATTTATATTTGAAGTTAGATGTGCATATACATTTTATCAGTCAACAAATATTCAATGCCTACTCTATGCCAGGCACTATTTTCAGATGATACAGATAAGCTGTAAGCAAGAAACACAAAGTGCTCTTAAATCATTAGCATGATTTGTTTTAAGGGTACTGTCTTACATCATCAAAGTATCCAGTTGCTAATGTCTGACTCAGGCACAGTATTTCTATTTCGGTAAGTCAAGCTATTAGTGGCTATATAGTACACTGTGCAGGGGGAAAATCTCCTCAAAGATTGCATGGAAAATTAAGGAGTTAATTCCATTTCTGTTCAGTGTTGTAATGGAATTTTTTATTCCAGACTGTTCACACATGTCTCTTTCGCTGAAGGCACCAAGGATTACAAATTTATAATCAAATATTTCTGACCATAAAAGTTAACTATCCAAATCTTTAACCACATTTAAACTTGCACATGGTCTGGACAAGGAAAAATTTACAAACACCAATATTTATTGAGGTAAAAATGTAAATTATGAGAAACCACCTAGACACCTTAAAATAAAATACAGGACTCCATGTTTTATTAAATTTGTGTTATTTCTCCTACTATAGTTACCATCAGAAACACATCCCATTTTTTTTTTGTAGTTTTTTTGTTTTTGCAACCCTGAAACAAATAACACAGACTTTATGCACAAATACATTTCCCAGCAAGGACAGAAGTGATTTTAAATCACACAACTTCCCAGGGCAGCTAGTGCACGTGTACTTCAGACAGGAAGGTGGAAAGTGGCCTAGGGGACTGGGTCAGAGGAGTAAGGCATAAGAAGCTCACCAACAAGGAGCTAGGCAAGAAGGAGGAAGAGGATGAGAGGGATTACAGGAGGAAGAGAGGGTAGGAGACTTTCGGGGAGAAGCAGGAGGCAGCTGAGAGGAAGGGGAGCTGGCCTCAGATGAGATCCCCAGGCCTCCACTGGTTCAGCTGGGCCTGCTCCAGAGGAAGAAGTTGCAGCGGGAGGAGGGGTCATTAGGAGGACCCCGGGGCCTGGCATACATGTAGAAGCGGCGGCCCAGGTTGGGTCCTGGCTTCCTCATGGTAGGCATCACACATGTTTCCCTGGCCCCCACAGAGGGTATGGGCAAGGGCCCCAGGATTTCAAAAGACTTCCAGAATGAAGTCCGTACTTCCTTCTCATCTTTGGCTTCTGAAGCCTTGGCCTGCCCCTTCGCCTCCTCTTCTGACGTCTTCGGGGTCATGAGGGCGCTCACCAGTGACAGGCTAGGCAGCTCTATGTCAGGAGAGGCTTGGGGAAGGGTGGGGGAGGGCTGAAAGCAGCTCTTCAGGGTTTTCTGGCCTCTGCTAGAGCCAAGCTGACTGGGCCGAGGCCTGGTTGAGCGCACGCGGGCTTTGTTTTCGCATGTCTGTTCCCGGGTTTGACTGTTATGCAGCGGTGCTGACTGCCCCAACACAGGAGCAGTTGGAGAGGAACTAAGAAGCGATGGACCTTGAGCTAGGTGCCTGCAAACTCAGGGAGGAAGCGGGTGCACAGAAGTGGGCACTGTTTTACAGGCACAGAGGTCACGCTCAAGACTGCACCCACAGGGCAGTGGTCAGAGCCCATCACCTCGGGCAGCAGAAAAGAGGCCTGAAAGGTGTCTATGACCAGGGTCCTGTCCCCCAGCACATAGTCAATCTGGGAGCCAAAACTGAGATGGCGGGCGCCGGTGACTGCTGACCAGCAGGTGAAGGCGCCCTCCTGCTTTGCTTGGAAGCAGTGGTAGCTATCGATGAAGGGCCCTGCATGAGAGGCAGACTGACACCCCAAGTTATTGAGCAAGCCATCCATCCACTTGTGCCCTGGGTCCTCTTTAAAGCATTCCAGGTTGACTGAATCCCAGTGCTCAATGGGGCGGTGGGCTGTATTCAGGTCACCCAGAATGATCACATGGCTGTCTGCCGCCAGAAGGCCTTCAGCTCGCATTTGCAGCAAGCGATAGAAGCGCATCTTAAAGACCAGGGGTCTGCATGGGGGCAGTATACGTTGATTAGGGCCCGGCCCTCACTATCCAGAGACCGGAGTTCCTCTTGGGTAAACTCATCTGTTTCCATAGAAACCCACATCCCCATTCTGGGCGGCAAACAGGCCACTCAAGCCTTCTTCTGCAGCCACTGGGATAGCGCTGTCCTTACAGAAGGTGGCTACACCAAAATAGTCACTACGGTTGCGGCTGAAGCTGAAGTAGGAGTTACAACCCTCAGTGATAGCCAGGGGTTCTGTCAGTGCATCCCTGGTCACTTTGGTCTCCTGGAGACAGACGATATCGGCATCCAGCTCGTCCAAAATGCGCCCCACGGCCACCGCGGCACAGTTGTTGGGTTCCTAATTACCCCTTGCAGGGTCTCCAAATCCCTCTGATGTTCCAGCTCACCACATGCAACATCTTAACCGGTCGGGACAACCCGCGTGAACTGCTTGCTGTTTGGAAGTTCTGCAGTTTTTTTATTTTTAAAAAAGCTATAAAACTCACTCAAAGCTAAAATTTTCAGTCACTTTAAATTTGAGTCATGAAGCAATAAATTTTTTAACTTTGGAGTGCTGAAATGGTGTCATAGGAGTTTGAGGTTGACACACATAGTTTGATCATTTAATAGTCGTGGATGGCATGAAAAACTATGTATTTTAGTAAAAGAACCCTTTGAATGGTTTGACAAACAAACACTAAAACTGAGTTCTATAATTTTTCTCTTGTTAAAATAGTTGGATTGGTGGCATAATAATATTGCATGTATATGTTTCAATTCATAAACTAAATGTACTTATATTTATTTTTTGCTATTTTCATGTTATATTTATACAACATATACTTATTCGGTGCCAATTATGTGCCAGATACTCTGCTAGGCTTTAGAGGGAGCAAAAACAGGTATGATACTTGCTCTTATTTAACTTCTGGTCCAGTAGGGAGAGAGACATTAGTTAATCCAAAAATTACCAGGGTGGGTGTAGTGGCTCACGCCTATAATCTCAGCTCTTTGGGAGGCCAAGGTGGGAGGATCACTTGAGGCTAGCAGTTCAAAACTACCCTGGGCAACATAGAAGAGTCCATTACTATAAAAAATGTTTAAAAATTAGCCACTCATAGTGGTGCATACTGGTAGTCCTGGCTACTTTGGAGGCTGAGGTGGGAGGATTTCCTGAGGTCAGGAATATGAAGTTATAGTGAGGTATTATCATGCTGCTGCATTTCAGTCTGGGTAACAAAGTGAGACTCTGTGTCTCTAAAATAAAATAATATTATCAAACCAAGGAAGTAGTTTCACCGGCAAGAACTAGGAAGGAGAGTCACACAGCACTAACTTAGGAAGGGCATTTGATCTAGTCAAGGAAGGAGGTCAGGGTAGGCTTCTTGGAGAAAGCAGTTGAGATCTGAGAATCTTGGAGTTAATTAGGTAAAGAGAGGAGGGCCTGTAATCCCTGCACTTTGGAAGGCTGAGGCAGGTGGATAACTTGAGGTTAGGAGTTTGAGACCAGCCTGGCCAACATGGTCAATCCCCATCTCTATTAAAAATACTAAATATATATATATATATATATATATATATATATATATATATATATATATTAGCCATGCATGGTGCTGGTCCCTGTAATCCCAGCTACTCAGAAGGCTGAGGCAGGAGAATTGTTTGAACCTGGGAGACAGAGGTTGCAGTGAGCCAAGATCATGCCACTGCACTCTAGCTTGGGTGACAGAGCCAGACTCTGTCAAAAGAGAGAGAGAGAGAGAGAGAGAGAGAGAGAGACAGAGAGAGAGAGAGAGACAGAGAGACAGGAGGGAAAAAGATTCTGGGAAGAGGGTCCTAAATGCCTATCTAGGCCCTATGACTGGAGGCCCCATATGAGGTTCTGAAAAATACACACTGACCAGGAGCTTGTGCAAGCTGAGACTGGGATGCAAAGTAAGGGTCAGAACACAGGGTCACTGTAAGCCACAGGCAAGAAAGTTATGTCTTTCTCTTCATGTGTGTGCATTTGAGAACCTCTACTTCTGTCTGCAGTGTGGAGAGCAGATGGGACAGAGACCAGAGTAGGAGAACAAGAGACCAATCTGGAGATTGTGCCAATAACCTCTGAGTGAGACCTGATGGTAGAGGTGGCGTTAGTAACAGAAAGACACTTCAGGGTTGGAATCAGCAGGTCTTTGTGATGAATTGATAACAAGAAAGCTGGATTGGAATTGGTGGGCAAAGATGTTAATAATGAAATATAATTGACTATATAATTAAAGCTAACAGGGAAATCAGATTAAGTGTAATTTGGACACATCTTCATGGTAGAAGGCTCAATAACTTTATTAGATGACATTACTTCAGTAAAAATGACTTAGGCCTCATAGTATACTTTGAATTCACATGTCTTATATTAAAGAAAATTTACCTTTAACACATTGATTTCCTTTATCCCTCTTCTCTAAACACTTTTCATTTTAAATGAAAATCAGTATTATTACATTCAATTGTTTGTCAGTGGCAGACTTTGAAAATATCATGAACTTCAGGATTATATTTTTTTCATTTAACTGTATATGAATTTTTACCTTTTAAAATAAAAACCCGTGGTTTTATAAACTTCTACTATAATCCAAATTTTACTAAATTAAATACAAAACCCACCAAATGAAGGCCATGGTATCCAGTTTGACTTAAATTTATACCAATGTACATAAAACTGTAGAAACTTCACAACTGGACTTACTTTTTAAACCCAAAGAAATTTCCAGTGTATTTGCAGTAACTTCTGTGTCATTCATGAACCTAGGCTTTAACATAATATAATCTATTCACCCTTGCCTGTTTGGGACTGAGTCAACTTTAATGGAAATTACACATGCACTAGGAGAGAGGAAGCTAATTTAATGTGAAAGAAGCAATTGCAATGCCAGGGCCTCAAAGATTCTACTCTCCATTCATTTTCATTAAGATCGTGAGGCAGATCAGGCTTTACTTCTCCCCTCATTCCATTTCTCTCCCAGCCTCCATCCTGGGAGGGGTCTTTTTATCAGGGAGGAAGAGCAGAACATAAGGACACTATGTCTTGTGCTATCAAGGTGATCAATGTCCACAAGAGAAGATGTTACTGAGCAATTGGCTCACAGTCTGATGCACATAGAGGCCAATACCATGGCATTTGTTTTTGAGAAAAGAAAAGCTTTATTGTGCATCAACTATCAAGGAGACAGGAAGAAATGCTCTATCTATGTCCCCAAGCTGGAGTTTGGGTTGAATCTTATAAGCATAGGGTAATGAGATGTGATCTGATTGTCTCTTACAATGAGGCAATGCCAGGAGGCATGATTTGACTGGATCTTGCCATGGGGTGACGCTAGAGCTTGGTCTGATTGGATCCCGGGTCCTGCCATGCAGTGTCCCTTTCTTTATTCAGTTCCCTGCTCCTTGGTCCAAGTACTTAGGTTCCCCCTGCAATTGCAGGCTTGGTTCATCTGTGCATGTTCAGGTTATGTGACCTTCCAGCTGGGAGTACATGGCAACTAAAACACAACTGACAACTTCATTACATAAAAGTTGACCCAGATTGGTCTGGTGTGGTTACAAAGAGAAGAGCGTTATAGTAGTGGAGGTTTTTCCTTCTCCAAGGGACTTAAGATCCTCTCCCAAAGGACAGAATCTGCCTCTTTAGCCTTCCCAAGGAGAAAACCAAAATAATCAGTTGACTAGAATTGGAAGATGGAGAGAGGAAGAGATGAGGTAAAAACCCTGAGGGAAAACAGACAGAAAGACTAGAGAACAAACACCTCTCTGCTGCGTCCTCTAAGTACTAGGAGAGAACTTGAGGCAAAAAACAAAAAACAAACAAACAAAAAAACCCCAAAAACCAAAACACAAAATGAACAAACAAAAACCCCAAACATCCATTAGGTGACTTAATTTGGCCTTTGTATATTTGTGATCTGCTTATTTAATAAGACTTTTCTGTCTAGTAAGAAATAGTACCTTCACATTCCAGATATTATAGGCTTAAGCAAGAGTTTATGTTTACT
The DNA here is from genome assembly GCF_048565385.1 of Saimiri boliviensis. Taxonomy (NCBI): domain Eukaryota; kingdom Metazoa; phylum Chordata; class Mammalia; order Primates; family Cebidae; genus Saimiri; species Saimiri boliviensis. Next base: position 100,121,357 of record NC_133456.1, on the reverse strand, counting down.
AAAGTATTAATGCTGTCAATTGTACCTTTACTTTTCCAAAGACTTAGATTTACAGTAGAATATCCCATCTTATAAAACTTAGTTCCACAGATTTTTAAATTTTGATACCTTGTTTTATAATACTCTCTTTGTTATCATTTTTACTACCAGAGTCATCCTAAAGATTCAGTGCCCTTGGGGTACTGCAACATGTGGTTTGTTCTTCAATAAAGTATGGTATTTGTTCCAGCCCATACTAAGTAACTCAAAGCCCAGCACCCCGGATAGTTCTTGCTGTAAAATAAAAAATGCCACAGCTATTGGATGAAAGCCAGCTATACAAGTGAACTAGACAGACAATAAACTCTAGGTACTTGACATACTTGTAAACGTCTTGGGATAAAGTGGCCCTAGCTGTTGCATAAGTTGCCATGCTTTGCGTCATCTGATCCTGTTGCCTTGACCACAATTAGACTCTGAAAATTTGTAAAACACTAGCCAACAAGGGCACTTCCTACTAGAATGAGATTACCCAGCCTAGTCAGGTTCTTCTTCACTGAGAACTTGTGTTCAAAATACCCAGAGAGTAGAAGTGAAGAGGAAGCGATAGAGAGAAACTGTGTCATGAATGTAGTGGAGTCACCAGAATAGTGAGCATTGGAAGTCTACCTGGAGCCACGTCTCCAGAGGTGTTACACCAGGAATAACCACTGCGATGGGAAGTCCCTCAAGTCTTGACCAATGCTCCCAATCTCCAGTGAGGCTGGACTATGCTGACACATCTCTGGGTCTTTCTGATTTTTTCTATTCTAGGTGCCATAATAAAATACCACAGACTGGATCATGTGTGAATAATGTGCTTAGAGTCCCAGAGGCTGGAAAGTCAAAGAGCAAGTGAGCTGGCAGATTTGGGGTCTGATGAAGACCTATTCCTCACACTTACCTAATCTTTCTCCCAATGTTCTTTCTCCTTTTTTTAAATTGACAAATAAAAATCATATATATTCGTGGTATCAGAACATGATGTTCTGATATATGTATATATTATGGAATTTGACTAAATCAGGCTAATTAATATATGCATTAACATATACATTTTTATAGTCAGAAGCCTTGTGATCTACTCTCAGCATTTTCAAGTATGCAATACATTGTCACCATGTTGCATACTAGATCTCTTGAACTGACTCCCCCTATCTACCTTTAATTTTGTTCTCATTGACCAACCTCTCCCTATACCTCAGCCTCTCCCTTCCTCAGCCTCTGGTAACCACCATTCCATTTTCTGCTTCAATGAGTCTGACTTTTTTAGATTCCTCATGAGTGAGATCATGTGGTATTTGACCTTCTGTGACTGGCTTATTTCACTTAACAGATGTCTTCCAGGTTCATCTATGTTGTCACAAATGACAGGATTTCCTTCTTTTTCTAAGGCTGAATAGTATCCATTGTGCTCTTGTACTGCAGTGTTCTTTCTGTTCTATCCCATTCACCTGAACCCACTGTAGTGGCTCCACCATAATAATGGGTGGGATCTTGGAGGCAGGACTGAGAAGTTTCCTTCAGGAATAGGAAATTGCTCTTGCCAGTAGTGCTTTGCCTGGTGTAGTCTAGTATGCAGAAAGGCTTGCCTTCTTTTTCAGCACAGTCCACATGCTTGCTGGAAGAAGTTACAAAAAGCAAATTGTGCAGTGGAAGAAAGCTATCCAAGAGTTGCAAATAGTTTCATTAAATTGAAAACCATAAGCAACTGAGGGAATATTACTGTGTAGATTTTTTAAATTGTGTAAACACAGATTAAAGTTATATACTCTTCCTGTAAGCAAACTAAATAGGAGAGTACAATTTGTAATTGAAACACTCTGTTAGCCTTCTTCATTTTCGTTAAGAAAACCTCCATGTTCCTTGCACAACACAACCTATAGAAGATGAACCTCTACCCCAAGCAGTTATCTTAAAGATGGTCCTAAATTACAAAATAAGCTTTTTGTTCATAACTTTAAAAGTTAACACTGATTGTATTTTTTAGAAATATAGCAATATTTCTAAATAAATAAAGAGTGTAGGAAAAGCAAAGTGAAGCATACAATTCTGAATATTACAATCCTCTTTATGAAGGTGATAAAATTTCATGCTATGTTACTTTAATGTAAAAGCATGTGTAGTTTATGTTGAAAGCTCATACAAAATAGATATCAATATAGAAAATTATATCAATTAATGGCATTTCCTTTCTATCATGTCCAAATGTATTTATTTCATTAACTGGAAATCTGTTCTTTTAAAAACATTTTATCTTAAAAATAATTAATTCATGAAAATTACAATTTTTGTGATCACATATCATGATAACTTTGGTGTCTAGAGTTTCACTGCTACATCCTGTAAGAAGCTATTGTATCATGATCTACAGACCTGAAGTTATTCTTCTACAGAAGCCTCTGTTGCCTGCAATGTGAGTTCTCTGGGGACAGTGACACTGGCTCATTCATTCTTTTCTTACCAGCATGTAGGTAGACTGGAGTTCTTTAACAGCAGTGGCTTTTTGTTCTTAACTTGGCATCTATGTTGCTTAGAACATAGTAACTCTTTAATTAGTGTTTAATAATGAAGTGAATCAAGTGCTTCGTTATCAGTGTTTAGTTATGAAATGAATCAGTGATCATGTTCCTTAGAACATAGTAAGTGCTTAATTTGTGTTTTAATAATGAAATGGATCAATGATCAACTTTGCTAAACTCTGGATAGGCAAAGAACAGACACCTTTGCTGCCTTCAGGGAACTTGCAGTCAGTGGGAGAGACAATCATAAAATAAGTTAAATTCTGGCAAGAGGAACAGAGTGATATGGGAACAGCTGAGAAGTAGTGATCATTCCTACCTGGCAAGGTAAAACGATGGACATTGAAGCTAGTCCTCTACGATGAATTGCATTTTGCCAAATCAAAAACAAGGGACAAGGGCCAGGTGTGGTGGCTCACACAATCCCAGCACTTTGGGAGGCTGAGGTGGGTGGATCACCTGAGGTCAGGAGTTCAAGACCAGCCTGGCCAACATGGTGAAACCCCGTCTCTACAAAAATACAAAAATTAGCCAGACATGATGGTGGGTACCTATAATCTCAGCTACTCGGGAGGCTGAGGTGGGAGAATCGCTTGAATTGGAGAGGCAAAGGTTACAGTGAGCGGAGATCATACCATTGCACTCCAGCCTGGGTGACAGAGTGAGACTTCGTCACAAACAAACAAAAAACAAACAAAAAAAGGGAGCAGAAGATATTTCAGAGAGTGGATATAAAAAAAGACACAACTCTTGTGAGCACAGAATAATCTCACTATGCTGTGTACATAATGATATGACAAAAGGGAATTGAAAATTAAGAGAATTAGCACTTATGAACATTATTATGCACTAGGTATTAGAGACTCTATATTATTAACTCTCCAGCAAGATGTTGTGGGGCAGTAATAAGACACCTTATCTTAATGAATAAGATAATTATTAGGTATAGATGTCATTGTGCTAGAGGATGAGTCCTTTTGGCAAAGGGCCTTGAAGGTCATCCAGTTAGGGTTACATAATCAGACGAGTGTAATTCACTAGTCACATGGCATACTTATCACTGTTAGTGACGAAAGTTACCATTCTCCTCCCATAAATTGAGCTACCCATATTTCAAGTATAGAAACATGCTTTATGTTATTTCATTTAACTTCCTTCCTTCCTTTGATCTTTGACCATATTATCTATATTCTTGTGTACCAGACTTTTGTACACCATATAGATTGAAGTTTTTTTTTTAATTTCCCTGTTTCAGCTTCTTCTTAACTTTTTTAGCTCTTCATTTTTGAGCTTCCTCCATTTTATTGGGGACACCATTTTATTTGTGTCTGGATTTAATGAGTCCAAATGCTTTTTCTTTTCAATGATTTTCTTTCATCATTGCATAAATCTAGCTCAAAGCCTTCACATTCCATATTTATCTTTAAAGTGTAGCTTTGATTCTATTTCTCTGTGTTTCTTTGTCTCTTTATCCAAACACCACGTTGTGTCATCTATCACGTAATTTATTTTATGACTTTTAATCATAGGCTTTACTTAATTCTGGTTGTGTCTGTGAACCATGTAGCATTCTTTCATAATAAGAAACTTTTCTGCCTGTTTTTCTTTCCTTTTTTTTTAAACATGTTGTTACTCCAAGCTGAAGAACTGCTTATCTGTATAAGGAATCTGACTTTATTGCTCATTTCTTCTGTTTACTTACTGAGTTATTATCTAATCTTAAGAACAAACTGATTCTAATGGACTCACACGGCTGTTTGCATCCTCGTAGGTGGCCACTAAGAGGATGTGAGATCAAATTTTTCATAAAATTATCAAATGAATAGACAAATGACATAAAACATCTGGACTTTTGGGTAAGCATTTGTTAGCATATGCATTAGAGAAATGGAAATACATGCCTTTGGTTATTGATACCATGAAATGAATCTTAGGACTATAAACAATGTACAGTTTAAAATGAAGTAGCATGTGGATGAACGATCTTGGTTTAGATTAGCAGACCTGGCAGAGTTTAAGGTCAAACTCAGTTTTGTTTAACATCTTCATAAATAATCTAGAAGACATATTTTTAAAAACCCTTTAATTACATGTTTCAGCGACTTTAAGTGGGGAGGTGTTAAAGATGATATGAGGAAAAGGTCTAGAAGAGGTGAAGAGATAAAATGATAAACTTTTTTTTTCATTAATCAGGAAAAGGATAAAATGATAGCTTAGCATCAGAACAAATTTATGTCAAGTTACTAAAAGGAGAAAAAAAACAGGAGTAAAGGAAGAACAATGTTGAAAGGATGCCATAGAAAGCAATTCGAAATGTGGTATGGAAGCTAAAATGGTCATTATTTTATAGAGTTCTCTTAAAATGACTCTATGATTTCTCTCATGGGAGGCACATAAATTGCTGACCTAAATGCTAGTAAGACACAGAATCATTAAGATGCTTATGTCAGTCATAAAATCATATGAACACATTCATGCATTTCTGTACTTAATTTTTATTGATTTTATTGAAAAATTAACAGACTAAAGTTATTTAGGGGGGCAACAATTGTATGAATCTGAACACATGTTTAGATTCCTGTAACCACCATGCTTAGGTGAAAGAAGAGTTCCATCTGTCAGACACTTCCTTTCATATCCCTCTTCCCACCCCAAGCCTCTGGCAATCACTTATGTTCTCTGTTCCCATAGTTCTGCCTTTTTGAGATGTTATGTAAATGGAAACATACATTATATAATGTCTCTTTTGTCTTTTGAGGTGCGTTTTATTTTTAAATTGTAGTTAAAAACACATCACATAAAATTCACCACCGTGATCTTTTTAAGTGTACAGTACAGTAACGTGAACTATATGCACATAGATTTCTAGTGCAACAGATCTCTAGAACTTTGGTGCAATAGATATTTTGAAATTTATCAGCTTGCAAAACTGATACTCTATAGCCATTGAACACCAATTTCCCTCTCCCTGATTCCCACAGCTCCTAGAAACCACCATTCTGGTTTCTGTTTCTAAGAGTTTAACTAATTTAGAAATACTTTATATAAGTAAAATCATGTAGTATTTAACCTTTAGTGATCGGCCTTTTTCATTTAGCATAATGTTCTCAAGGGTCATATAGGACAGAATTTCCTACTTTTTAAGGTGGAATAATATTCCATTGCATGTATATGTCACATTTTAAAAATGCATCTGTTGATGGACATTTAGGTTGCTTTTACCTGTTAGCTATTGGGAATAATACGGCAATGAACACGAAGTGCAAATATCTCTTTGAGATCAGGCAATCCTGCCACCTCAGTCTGCTGAGTAGCTGGGACTATAGGCATGCACCACCCTGCGTAGGCTTATGTTTTATTTTTTGTAGAGATGGTGTCTCACTGTGTTGTCTAGGCTGATCTTCAACTCCTGGGCTCAAGTGATCCTCCTCGCTTGGCTTCTCCAAGTGTTGGAATTACATGCATGAGCCACTGTCCCAGTCTCTTGAATGATTAGTGTCTTAGTCTGTTTTAGACTGCTACTAAAAATACCATAGGCTGGATATTTTATAAAGAACAGAAATTTATTTTTCATAGCTCTGGCACCTGGGAAGGCACAAACAGGTTTGCTGTCTGGTGAGAGTCTGGTTTCTGCTTCCAAGATGGAGTCTTTAACTATGTCATCTGTAGGAGAATACTGTGTCCTCACATGCCAGAAGCTGGAAGGGCAAAAAGGATGAACCCTCTCCCTCAAGCTTTTCCTTAATTTCATTCATGAGGGAGGAGCCCTTATGGTCTAATCACCTCTTAGATACACTCCAGCCCTCACTGTCATATAACGTGTCTTTGTGTGAGCCTCTTTGAGTTCATCCTACAGTTCTTTGAGTTTCTTGAATTTGGATGTCCATTTACTTCCTCAGATTTGGGACATTTTGGGTCATTATTTCTTAAAATAAGCTTTCTATCCATTATCTTTTTCTCTTCTCCTTCTGAGTTGCCCATAATATATAGATTGGTCTGCTTAATGATTATGCTTTCTTCAATTTTCTTCACTATTTTTCTTTTTGTTCCTCTGACTCAATAATTTCAAATGACTTGTTTTGATGATTCTTTCTTGATTTCCTTTTAGTGAATTTTTCAATTTAGTTGTTGGATTTTTCAGTTCCAGAATTTCTGTTGGCACTTTTCTACAGTTCCCATCTCTTGGTCGTTATTCTCATTTTGTTGATGTGTAATTTTTCTGATTTTGTTTCACTGTCTATGTTCCCTTGTAATACACTGAGCTTCTTTAAGATGATTGTTTTCAATTCTTTGTTGGGTCATTCATAGATCTATTTTTCTTTAGGGTTGTTTTCTAGATATTTATTTTGATCCTTTGATTGGGCCATGTTTCCCTAATTTTTTTTATGCCTTGTTTACTTTGTTATCATTTTTGCATTTGAAAAAATAGCCACCTCTCCAAGCTTTTATGAACTAGCTTCATGTGGGAAACACCTTTACCAACCAATCTGGCTAGAGATGCTGAGGGTTATGGGGATGCATATTTTGTGGGCTAAGTAGCCACTTCACGTATTCTTCCCAGGTTTTATAGCTGCATTCACTGAGAGACAGAGTGGAGTATGCTTACATCATCTTACCTAGAACCAGTAGCCCTCTGACTTGTATTTGCCAATATAAATTACAGATTCTTTCATTAGGAAATTTTCAAACTAAAATGGTATTATAGCTACTCTTAAGACCATTTCCCCTTTTTTCTTGTCTTGCTTTTTTCCTTCTTCCTTACCTATTCAACATTATTAACCTAAATCATCTGCCCTGCACAAATATGTATGGCTAAGGAAAGAAATACCCAAAATGAATGAGTAAAAATAAAGGTAACAAGACCAAGAGTCTTCAGCAATCGGATATAGGCAGTCAGTGTAAATGCTAAACCATGTTTCCTACAGTTAGAGCAACTCAAAGATTTCAAAATTCTCTTTTCATAGGAATGAACTTCTCATCATTAGAGGCTCTAAGTAGAGGCTAAATAACCACCTGGTGTAGGTGATTGCAGGGAATTCAAGTCCTAATAGGAGGTTGTGTCTGTTAAACTTTAAGGTGCCTCCTAGATCCTCCTAGGACAGAGATTGTATTAAGGATTTTAAAAGAAGTCATGGGTGAAAGAAAATCATGCTCACCTCTCAACAAATATTCATTAAGTAGCTACTCTTTGGTTGGGCACTGGGAATATGCAAGTGAACTTGACACATTCCCTCTTTCCAGGAATGTATAGGTATAGAGAGAGACAGACAAGTAAATAGGCAATTATGAGTCAGTGTGATAAGTGCTACAGTAGGGGTAAGCACAGATGTTGTGGAGTCTATTGGAGGGTTTCTATACTTAGGAATCAGAGAAGTTCTTCATGGGAAGGGAACTTCTAAACAAAGTCTACTAGGAATCAGGGAAGAGGAAGAGGGAAGAGAGGCTGTTCTAGGAAGAGAAACAACCTGGGCAAGGTTGAGGTAGAACAGTGTGGTGTCTTCTTGGAACTGCAAGTGCTATAGGTAGGTTGAGTAGCATCATCCCTCTCCAGTGAGCTGAAAGCCACCATTTCATTGTCCTCACTTCTTTGGCTATGTGTTTGCATATCTGAGAGCAATGGCATGTTCCTGACACATCTTCACAGTAGTCTTAAACCTTTCATATTTATCTTAATTTTTATTTTAGCTTTTCTTTGTCCTCTCTATATATACAGCTAAAATTTTGTAAATATCAAACTTAGACTCTCCTGTTACAGAAGTTTAATTCATAATATTTTTTGTGTTTTTCTTTTATTCATTTCACCTTATTTAATGTTTATTATTTATCATGGTTTGTTTACAATCATCTTCTTTATCTCTTTGCTTTTGTTTGAATTGATCATATTTTTATTTTTTTAAATCTTTCTTGTAATTTAAAAGATCTACTATATATTTGTAATTAGTGGGTAGCTATTTTTTCCTTAAAGGCTTTTATTTAAAGTTTTATCTTACTGTTTCAAATAGCCATAGTTAAGTCATTATTTCTCCATACACATGACAGAATAAAATACTTAAATCTTTCCCCAGCTAGAAAATGTTATTTCCCATTCCCTTTCACACTGAGATAAGACTTTAGAACATTTTTATTTCCCCGGTCTCTATTACTAGACTTATCCCCTTCATCTGACACTCTACACCAAATATATGAACAAATAAAATATCCCCTTGGTTTTACTAAGAAAATTTATAATGTTAAGTTTCAGATCATTATTAAGCTTCCCTAAGTAGGCAACCTCTTCACTTAAATATTTCATCAACATGCAGCAAACCACCATGGCACGTGTACACCTATGTAACAAACCTGCACGATCTGCACATGTACTCAGAACTTAAAGTATAATAAAAGGAAAAAACATTTCATAAACAAATATTTATTGAGTACCTACTGTATGTCAGTGGTCTTTAGGCTCTAGAGATACTGTCATATATAAGTATAGTAGAGAAGTTAGATAACAAGACAACATGAAAACAAAATATAAAGAAAAATAGCCTGATAGGAAGTGATAGCAAGTGACCAGACGAGGCTGTGAGCAGAAGCAGAAGTCATGAGGGGACAAGCAGGAAGAGCACTCAGCCTAAGGGAATTGTATGTATGATGATCATATGGTGTGGGATTGGTGTTAGAGGTGGGCACAGGCAATTTTCAAATGGCTTTGAAGGGCTCAGGTAAGGAACTAGGACTTTTATTCCAAGTGTGATGGAACTCATTGAACAGTGATTCATTGACTGATTGATTTTAGAGACAGAGTCTCATTCTGTCACCCAGGCTGGAGTGCAGTGACATAATCATAGCACACTGCAACTTTGAACTTCTGGGCTCAAGTGATCCTCCTGCCTCAGCCTCCTGAGTAGCTGAGGCTACTGGCATGTGCTACCATGCCTGGCTAATCATTTGTTTAATTATTTGTAGAGACGGAGTCTCGCTATGTTGTCCAGGCTGGTCTTGAGGTCTTCAACTCCTGGCTTCAAGGCATCCTCCTGCCTTGGCCTCCCAAAGTGCTGGGATTATAGATGTGGGCCATAGTGCCTCGACAATAAGTGTTTTTAAATTGTGGCAGTTATTATTTGTATGATACAAGAATAATCTCATATTTGGCCATTGAAAGCTTCTTCCCATTGGCTCCTGAGTCCTTCTGCCTTGGCTTAGTGTCTTTGATAATTTCCTTATCTTCTGTTGTGACAGGACATTCCAGATTCACCTTTAATTTCCTGCTCCAGATCAGAAATCAGCCATTTCTCTCAGTTACCCTGGTTCCCTTTAGTCGAAATGGTCAACACTCTTATGACCAGGTTGTTTGTTTTATCCAGATCTTCTTAGGACACAGAACTAAGAAATGTTTTATGTATGTACATATTTTTAAATCTCTCATACACCATGAGTTTATATTGATACTTCAAATTCAATTCAAGGCTATAGATTCTTATTTAGACTCTTTGATTTCTATTTCCTTTCTTCCATTACCAACTAGTCCAATTTTCCAGTGATATCACCATAATTAATCATTTGCTTTATCACACAATCCGTCTACAAAATAATCTTCAATGACAATACCCATCACTACTGCTAACATCATAGTTACGAAAGCAGTTTCAGAATTTCTTCAATTCTGGCCTGGTGCAGTGGCTCATGCCTATAACACCAGCACTTTGGGAGGCTGAAATGGGAGGACTGCTTGCGGATAGGGGTTCGAGACCAGCCTGGGCAACATAGCAAGACTTCATTTCTACAGAAAAAATTTAAAAATTAGTCAGGCAGGGTGGCGCATACCTGTAGTTCCAGCTACTTGGGAGGCTGAGACAAGAGGATTGCAGGAGTTGCAGACTCAGTGTGCTATGATTGCATCACTGCATTCCAGCCTGAGCGACAGAGCTAGATCCTGTCTCAAATAATAATAATTTATTGAATTATTTTTGTACTTTGGAGATATCTCATGAGGCATTCACCTAAAGTAATTCCTCTTTATGTGAATATGCCATCAAGTTAATTATTCAAAAATTTTGCTGTTTGTTTTTAGAGATAGTTTTAATTTTTGTTCAGAAGTTATTTAAAGTATTCACATGGTAAAGTTAAAACTGCAAAACAAGGTAGATTTGGGGATATGTTCACCTCCACCCCATTCTTTCTCTTCCCATAGGTAATTTTTTGATGTTTGATTTTGCTTCCATTTAAAAATAATAACAAGTGTTGGCAAGAATGTGGAGAAATTGGAACACTTGTACATTGCCTGTGGGAATGTAAAATGGTGAAGCCATAGTTTGGTAATTCTTCAAAAATTTAAACATAGAATTACTTGATCCAGTAATTCCACTCCTTAGGTATATAAACAATAGAATTGAAAGACTCAAGGGGATACTTTTACACTTGTTCATAGAAGCATTATTCACAATAGCAAAAAGATGAAAACAACCCAACTGTCCATTAACAGATGAATACACCAAGTATAATCTGTCCACACAATGGAATATAATTCAGACATAAAAAGGAATGAAGTTCTGATACATGCCACATGAATGAAGCTTACAGACATTATGCTAAGTGAAATAAGCCACACACAAAAGGACAAATATTGTATAATTCTACAAATATAAAGTATTTTAAATAGGCAAATTCATAGATATAAAAGGCAGATTAGAGGTTCTGGGACTGGAGTAAGGGGAAAGTGGGAGCTATTGCTTAATGGATATGGTTTCAGTTTGGGGTGATAGAAAAGTTTTGGAAATAAAGAGTAGTGATGATTCTACAACAGTATGAATATTATTAATGCTAGAAATCATACACTAAAAATGTTTAAAATGGAAGAAAATAAGCAATTGATATTTTTTCTATCATTTTTCACTTTTTTTGAGTTGGAATCTCCCTCTATCACCCAGGCTGGAGTGCAGTGGCATGATCTCGGCTCACCACATCCTCTGTCTTCCAGGCTCAAGCAGTCCTCCTACCTCAGCCTCCCAAGTAGTTGGGATCACAGGTGCATCCCAGGCTTGTATTTTTGGTAGAGATTAATTTTTGCCATACTGCCCAGGCTGGTCTTGAATACCTGAGCTCAAGCGATCCACCCACCTCAGCCTCCCAAAGTGCTGGGATTACAGGGATGAGCTACCACACTTGGCCAATTTTTACCTAAATAGTAGCACACTATCTACATTCTTCTCCATCTTGCTTTGTTCACCAAACAGTAATCTGGATCACCACTGTACAGCAGTGTATAGAAATAGTCTCCACTCGTCAGCCGGGCGTGGTGGCTCAAGCCTGTAATCCCAGCACTTTGGGAGGCTGAGGCGGGTGGATCACGAGGTCGACAGATCGAGACCATCCTGGTCAACATGGTGAAACCCCGTCTCTACTAAAGATACAAAAAATTAGCTGGGCATGGTGGCACGAGCCTGTAATCCCAGCTACTCAGGAGGCTGAGGCAGGAGAATTGCCTGAGCCCAGGAGGCGGAGGTTGCGGTGAGCCGAGATCGCGCCATTGCACTCCAGCCTGGGTAACAAGAGCGAAACTCCGTCTCAAAAAAAAAAAAAAAAAAAAAAAAAAAAAAAAAAAAAAAAAAAAAAAAGAAATAGTCTCCACTCTTTTTTACAACTGCAGAGCACATTATCATGGGGATATTGCCATAGTGTATGTAACCAATGCCCTAGAGATGAAAAAAAAAATAGATTGGTCATTAGAGATTTTTTTAAAGGAAAAAAGTGGTATCTGATTTATATCCAGATGACATGTGGAAAATGGATCGGGGATGGAGGGAAGGGGAAGATTGAAAGCAGAAAGTTGAGGCCATTGCAAACATCCTAAAGAGATGTTGGTTACTTGAACTAAGGTGGTAGTAATGGAAACAGAAAAAGTTGATGAATCATGGATTGTGATGGCAGTAAGGACTACAGGACTTCTTGAAGAGTTGGATGTGGGAAATAAGGGATAAAGAAAAATCATAGGTGACAACCTAATTTGGGGGCTTCAGAAATTAGGTGGTTGGTGATGCTGTAAATGGAGAGGACTAGAGAAGAAGTAGATTTTAGTTTTATTTTCTTGTGTTTCTTTCTTCTGGAGAGACAAATAAGGAGTTCTTCTTGGGATCTCTAGGTAGAGATGTAAGTCATTAGGAATGTGAATGTAGAGTTCGGTGGGGATGTTAGGAGTTAGGATAGAAATTTTGGAAATCATTGGCATATATATATGGCATTTAAATCCATAGAATTGGAGAAGCTTACATAGAGAGCTGGTGTGGCAGACACCAAGAAAGACAGTCTAGCCCTAGTCCAGGAGAAGACCCTGAGGTCAAGAGTGTGATGTCATGAGATGCAAGAGATGAAAGCATTTTTTTTTTTTCACTGCAACCTCCACCTCCCAGTTCAAGTGATTCTCTTGTTTTAGCCTGCCAAGCAGCTGGAATCAGAGGTGCCCTCCACCATGTATGGCTAATGTTTGTATTTTTAGTAGAGACTCAGTTTTACCATGTTGGCCAGGCTGCTCTTGAATTCCTGACCTCAGGTGATCCACCCGCCTTGGCCTCCCAAAATGCTGGGATTTCAGGTGTGAGCCAGGTGCCCAGCTGAGAAGAAAGCATTTTAAGAGGGAACTGTCAAATCCTACAGATCTCATTTATTCCTTCAATTAATCCTGCTTCTTTGATGCCAACTGCTTCAGTTATCTGGTAGCATGTCTCCTTCAAGTTATAGCATCCTCCTAAATGATTAGTGGGGTTTTCCTTTTTTTTTTTTTGGCTGATTTATATCCTTAGGTATGTAATTCCTCAGTAGGTAGAGAACTGAGGTATCAGACAATGTTAGAAAGTAGAGAGGTGCAGTACAAATGGGAGGCCAAGGCAGACAGATCACTTGAGGTCAGGAGTTCAAGACCAGCCTGGACAACATGTCAAAAATCTGTCTCTACTAAAAATAGAATTTTTAGTATGCTTGCTTTTCATTATACTATTATAGTGTAGAAATTCTTTTGATTTGCTTTGATTTTTTGTTGCACACATACACAGGTAAAGACTATTTCGAAAAGCTTTTAGGTGATGTTTCTTCAGTGTGGCTCAAGGCTAACCCTACAGAATCACCTGAAATGCCCCTTTAATATGCCAGTGCTGGGCTGAAACTAAGAACTCCTCGGGACACATTTGAGAAACTGCTGTGGGTCTTTCTCCATGAAAATTCTAACCAGATACAAACTCAGGCCATGCAGACAGGGTAAAAGTGAAAAGATTTTAAGACCATCTGGCCTGGTGTCAACTGGAAAAAGTATATTCTACTCAACATCACTCATATTCAAATTTTTGCAAGAACACTGTGCTAAGCAAACCAAGCACATCCCCAGGCCCCAGGCAGACTATGCTGCTAGACAGCTAATGACTCACTGTAGATTGCAAATCAGTTTATTATCTTAAATTGTTGGTCATCCAAGCACAACTATTGAGACAGATGGATTCACATATTTGCCATTAATTGATATTAATTAAACACCCTTTAGTAATTTAATAAGAAATCAAATGCAGAAAGGGAAAAAAAAGAGAAGAGAGATTATGGAAATGGAAGAACTATGGAGGCAAAAGACAATTTGTTAAAAAAGAGAAGCATCACTGCTGATGGAAACCAAATTAGAGCTTCAACCTAAAGATGTTCTTGTCTCTTCTAAGTAAAAGCACACAGTATATTTGTTTTTATGTAGAAATCCAGAGAAGACTGTTATAAAAACTGAAAATAGTAAGCAGCTAGAAGGGTCCAGATGTTTGTTTAGGCTTCGCTGGTCTCCCAGGAGCCCGGCTCATATTTCAGCCCGAGAGCGTGGAGCGTCCTTGGCCCCCGGCCACCACTTGCCTCACAGTGAGACAAGCCAGAATCAGGGTTTGGCTTGACAAACATTTTGTTAACTTATAATTTATTTAGAGACATTAATTGAACCGGAATGATTAAAACTTTTAGAATTAACAGAGGTTAGGATGCATAACTCAGCATCTTTGCAGTTTTCCAATACAGTTTCTATATTGGAATTTTAAAATCTGATGTGAAATTTCAAAACACCATTTTAGTTTATAGATGGACTTGGCTAAATTTAAGTAAAAATTATTCTTAAACCAACATACAAGTTCTCTCATGTGGTAACTTCACAAACCCTAACCTGGATTATAAATACCTTCTAATCCCTGATGGAAAATTAAAAATATGTGGTATTTCATGGCAAAGTTTTTACTTGAAAGAAAAATGTTTTCAGGATTCCATTTATTTGAAGAAATAATTTGCTCTTATGACTCTTCAACTAATTCTATACTTCAATGAACTATGTATATTTAATAGCAATATCAATAATCATATACTATATAACCTTATAACACAATATGGCTATATTTAATATTTTGTTCTTGTGCCCTGGGGCAGTGAATATAAAAGTTACAGGCTTAAAACTCAAATGAGCTTCAATTTCTGACTCTTTTTCTCTATGGATTCCAAGGCCACTCAGACAACTACCTACTATTATTGAAGCCTTGAGGAGCCCCCAAATACCTAGACAGCATTGAGTTCTGAGGCAGAAATTATGCATTGAGAACATCACTGTTTGCAAAGTTAGGACTCAAAAGCTATGAAAGAGGCTTGTTTTCTGGTGAGCCAAGGGTGAAGACAATACATCCCATTGTGCCTCCAGAGAGGGACACCAGCTGGCATCAGTAGACCTTTATCTTCTAACCTCAGCAGATAAACCTCAGTTCTCCACCCATTGAGGGATTTTATACCTAAAGATATACATCAGCCAAAAAGATCACTCACAGCATTCAGGAAGATGCTGTAACTTGAAAGGTGCATGCCACCAGACAAACAAAGCAGCTGGCACCTAAGAAGCTGACTTCATTGTAGGCATCGAGGAGACCGTAAACAGTAATGTAGTGAGCCTTGAAGGACATACCAGTGAGGCACAAAAGAAGTTTTCTGAAAGGACAGAACTTGACTGTGCATTTTTTTTGTTCGAGACGGAGTCTTACTCTGTTGCCCAGGCTACAGTACAGTGGCATGATCTCAGCTCACTATAACCTCCTCCTCCTGGGTTCAAGTGATTCTCCTGCCTCAGCCTCCTGAGTAGCTAGGATTACAGACACCAGACACCATACCTGGTTAATTTTGGTACTTTTAGTAGAGACAGGATTTCACCATGTTGGTCAGGCTGGTCTCGAACTCCTGACTTTGTGATCCGCCCGCCTTGGCCTCCCAAAGTGCTGGGATTACAGGCATGAGCCACTGTACCAGCACTGACTGTGCATTTTAAAGGTCAACAGGTGAATTGAAAAACAAAATGGTCACTGTTGAACACTCTATCAGAGTTGTAGCAGACTGAGTGGAGAACATATTCCATCACACAGAGCGAATTCATGAGCCACGAAGAATGGGTTACAAACTTTAGAAGTCCCAGAAGGAAAATAGAGACAAACTTGGGCCTTTGGATTGATAGAATCACTGAGTTATGAGCCGGAACAATGAAAAAAAGACATAGTCATATCATGGTGAAACTTTTATATTCCAGGAACAAAGTCTTACAAGCTTTTAGTCAGAGAGAATAGGTTACTTTATAAGGGAAAAAGAATCAAACAAGCATCAGTCTTCTCACCTACAACACTGGAAGCTGGGAAATATCAAAACCACTTTTGGAGGGCAGTGAGAGATCCAAGAATCCTTTACACAGCCAAGTGATGGCAAAAGAAACGGCATTTTTAACACACAAAGAGCTCAGGAAAATGTACAACCATGTTCTCTTTCTGAGGGAACACCCCAAGGAACAACTGCAGACAAATCGAAATCAAAGAATATCTCAAGATAGTTACAAAGTACAAAGAATAGGATGGGACATTGAATCTTATACTAACTCTAGTTAAATATAAGTGGATGGTGATTGTGTGTCTGAGAACTGCAGTGTAACCATGAAATGGAGATGCTTCCCACAGATGTTTCTACCACATTTACCCTTTCCTTCCCACAGCATCATTCTTCCCCTTCTTAAAAGGGAAGCATTACAAGCATGCTTGAGAACCCCGTCTAAAACTTTTCTCGACCCTTTCCTCCCTCTGCAGACATTTGTGTTTCTGCTGTTCCCATTCCACAGCAGAACTTCCCTTAGTTCCTGTCTCCTATTCTTCACCTCCCATTCTCTCATGCCTCTGCTGAAATTTCTCTTTTGAGTGTCACTACCAACCTTCTTGTTACCAAAACCAGCAAATGGTTTGGATTTGTGTCCTCAAACAAATCTCATGCTGAACTGAATCCCCAGTATTAAAGGAGGGGCTTGGGGAAGGTGATTGGATCATCAGATGGATTTTCCCCTTGCTGTTCTTGTGAAAGTGAATGAGTTCTCGGGAGATCTGCTTGTTTAAATGTGTGTAGCACTTCCCCCTTTTCTCTCTTCCTCCTTCTCCAGCCATGCTTCCCCTGCCTTCCGCCATGACTGTAAGTTTCCTGAGGTTTCCCCAGCCATGCTCCTTGTGCAGCCTGCAGAACTGTGAGCCAATGAAACCTATTTTCTTTATAAAACACCCAGTCTCAGACATTTCTTTATAGCAATGTGAGAACAAGCTAATATGCCAGTGGTTATTACTCACAACAGAATGTGTCTAGAGTGTGAAGATGTTCGTGTCAGTTCCAAATCCCATTTTGTAGGGGTAATGTAGATAAATGCCCCCATGCAGTGGGCTGTGTTACAGAAAGGAACGCTGAGTGTGGCAAACTTTCTGTTTCATAGCAGCCAGTAAGCAAAGCTGCTTCTTGTCTCAGAAGCAGGTATTATTTCATTCTTCAAGGTTACCTGCCACAAATGCAACCATAAAGAGTGGTCAGGGCCTTGGCAAACCCGGCAAGATAAGTGGGAACAGGAGAGACCCAGGGAGGAGTGTCTTCCAGTGCTACCTACCGCTCAGTTTCACATTATCTTGGCTTCTACATGATTTTCACAGACTATGCTTCCCTGTTGGCTGCTTTGATAAACTTGACCAACACAGCCTGCCACTAAATTTGTTCAAGTTTTCTCACATAGCATTTAGTTAAAGCTACTAGTAACAGGAGTCTATGCAGAGTCAGGCCAGTTTTCAGTACTGATCTCAGTCATGTCCACAGGGGTCCTGGATTTATCCAATAAAACATCAGGGTCTACCTTGGAAAGCCGAGTGGTTTTCTCCTTAAGGCTCTGTATCCATCCTTTCAGTTGGCCCAAGGCATTAATCCACGTACAGAATGAATTAGCACTAGCAGAGCCCCTGTCTTGGCAGGGGGATGGCTAGGACAAGTCTATCATCCATCACAACTCTGGCCAGTGAGGTAAAGTTGGCCTTTTAGAAGGTGGATGCCTTCCAGAGCCAGATGGTGTCATTGATTATCTCAGCTAAGGTCAGGGACTCATTTCTAACTCCTTCCTTCCTTCTTTCCTTCCTTCCTTCCTTCCTTCCCTCCTTCCTTCTTTCCTTCCTTCCTTTCTTCCTTCCTGACAGGGCCTTGGCCTGTCACCCAGGCTGGACTGCCATGGCACGATCATGGCTCACTGCAGCCTCGACCTCCCAGGCTCAAGAAATCCTCCCATCTCAGCCTCCCGAGTAGCTAGCACTATAGGCATGCACCCCATGCCCAGCCTCTTACTACCTTTTCTAATTTAATGACTCATCACAGAGATAACTACCTACAAGGTATACATAAAAGAGCTAGTTATCCCTCAGGAGAGCTTCGCTGTGTACCTGAGGGTAGTCTTATTTCAGAAAGATACCTGCAGTTCCCTGTGAACTCTGTGGTCCAGTGGTGTTTCCTTAGCACTTGAAGGTCTTTAATGACCACCCCTAGTGTGCAAGTTGCCATGGTAGCAAACATGGTAACCCTGGAAAGAAAGTGATGCTTACAGTTGCTAGAGCCCACCAGGTAGGACCCTAATTAATTGAAGGGCACATGTTGGCAGCATCTTCAATGTGGCCTCTTGGCCAGCTGATAGGCTTTAGGGTTCTCAATTTCGTTTAAATAATTGAGTCTGCATATCAAAACGCTCATCCACCATGATCAAGTAGGATTCATCCCAGGGATGCAAGGCTGGTTCAACATATGCAAGTCCATAAACATAATTCATCACATAAACAGAACCAAAGACAAAAACCACATGATTATCTCAATTGATGCAGAGAAGGCCTTTGACAAAATTCAACAGCCCTTTATGCTAAAAACCCTCAATAAACTAGGTATTGACGGAACGTATTTCAAAATAATAAAAGCTATTTATGACAAACCAACAGCCAATATCATACTGAATGGGAAAAACTGGAAGCATTCCCTTTGAAATCTGGCACCAGACAAGGGTGCCCTCTCTCACCACTACTATTCAATATAGTACTGGAAGTTCTAGCCAGAGCAATCAGGCAAGAAAAGGAAATAAAGAGTATTCAAATCGGAAAGGAGAAAATCAAATTGTCTCTATTTGCAGATGACATGATTGTATATCTAGAAGACCCCATCGTCTCAGCCCAAAATCTCCTGAAACTGATAAACAACTTCAGCAAAGTCTCAGGATACAAAATCAACGTGCAAAAATCACAAGCATTCCTCTACACCAGTAACAGACTTAAAGAGAGCCAAGTCAAGAACGAACTGCCATTCGCAATTGCCACAAAGAGAATAAAATACCTAGGAATACAACTAACAAGGAACGTAAAGGACCTCTTCAAGGAGAACTACAAGCCACTGCTCGACAAAATAAGAGAGGACACAGACAGATGGAGAAACATTCCATGTTCATGGTTAGGAAGGATCAACATTGTGAAAATGGCCATACTGCCCAAAGTAATTTACAAATTCAACGCTATTCCCATCAAGCTACCAATGACCTTCTTCACAGAACTGGAAAAAAACACTTTAAATTTCATATGGAACCAAAAGAGAGCCCGCATAGCCAAGTCAAGTCTAAGCAAAAAGAACAAAGCAGGAGGCATCACACTACCGGACTTCAAACTATACTACAAGGCTACAGTAATCAAAACAGCATGGTACTGGTACCAAAACAGAGATATAGACCAATGGAACAGAACAGAGGCCTCAGAGGAAATACAACATACCCACAACCATCTGATCTTCGACAAACCTGACAAAAACAAGCAATGGGGAAAGGACTCCCTGTTTAATAAATGGTGTTGGGAAAACTGGCTAGCCATGTGCAGAAAGCAGAAACAGGACCCCTTCCTGACACCTTTCACCAAAATTAACTCCAGATGGATTAAAGACTTAAACATCAGACCTAACACCATAAAAACCCTAGAAGAAAATCTAGGCAAAACCATTCAGGACATAGGCGTAGGCAAGGACTTCATGACCAAAATGCCAAAAGCAATGGCAACAAAAGCCAAAATAGACAAATGGGACCTAATCAAACTCCACAGCTTCTGCACGGCAAAAGAAACAGTCAGTAGAGTGAATCGGCAACCAACAGAATGGGAAAAAATTTTTGCAGTCTACCCATCTGACAAGGGGCTGATATCCAGAATTTACAAAGAACTAAAACAGATCTACAAGAAAAAAACAAACAAGCCCATTCAAAAATGGGTGAAGGATATGAACAGATACTTTACAAAAGAAGACATACAGGAGGCCAACAAACATATGAAAAAAATGCTCATCATCACTGGTCATCAGAGAAATGCAAATCAAAACCACATTGAGATACCATCTCACACCAGTTAGAATGGTGATCATTAAAAAATGGAGACAACAGATGCTGGAGAGGATGTGGAGAAATAGGAACACTTTTACACTGTTGGTGGGAGTGTAAATTAATTCAACCATTGTGGAAGACAGTGTGGTGATTCCTCAAGGACCTAAAAATAGAAATCCCATTTGACCCAGCAATCCCATTACTGGGTATATATCCAAAGGATTATAAATCATTCTACTACAAGGACACATGCACATGAATGTTCATTGCAGCACTGTTTACAATAGCAAAGACCTGGAACCAACCCAAATGTCCATCGACGATAGACTGGATAGGGAAAATGTGGTACACATACACCATGGAATATTACGCAGCCATCAAAAACGATGAGTTCACGTCCTTTGTAGGGACATGGATGAACCTGGAAACCATCATTCTCAGCAAACTGACACAAGAGCAGAAAATCAAACACCGCATGTTCTCACTCATAGGCGGGTGTTGAACAATGAGAACACATGGACACAGGGAGGGGAGCACTACACGCTGGGGTCTGTTGGGGGGAAATGGGGGAGGGACGGGGAGGTGGGGAGGTGGGAAGAGGTAGCATGGGGAGAAATGACAGATACAGGTGAGGGGAAGGAAGGCAGCAAACCACACTGTCATGTGTGTACCTATGCAACAATCTTGCATGTTCTTCACATGTACCCCCAAACCTAAAATGCAATAAAGAAAAATAATTGAGTCTGTCCTGTTTGTCCATGCCACCAGCCAGACACCACAGAATGACTGAGCAAGAGCTATAGGAATGCAGGTGGGAAGACATTTGGAAGTGTAGACAAGAGTTCTGTGTGGGATGTCCAGGACCTGGGGTCATCTCTTGGTTTCCAATAGACATCTCAGTAAGGTTAAGGGGAACAGCATCTAATAGTGATAAGGGCCATTTAGCGAGAGTTACAGATCCAGCAGTTACATTTAAGGCAGTTTTGCAGAGCCAGACCAAGGTGTTTTCCTTTATGAGAAAGTCTTGCAGGGGGCGGGGGGCTTCTGAAAGACAAAAGATGATTTATGTCCTTCTCTCCCCTGTACCTTCTGAGGTCCTAGGGCGTGTTCCATCCCTAGCACTGGGGCCACTACTCTCTACCACCACAAAGATGCTAAGTTCCATTCCAGCAGCTGTAACTTCAGGTTTCCTCTAGGTTTCTCCTACTCACAACCAAACCTTTTGTCCAGAGGGATCAGGAGCAAGATAGACAAGGGTGTTTGTATAAAATACGCAGAAATATTTTTGAGAAGCAGCTACTGATTTGCTATAGAGCTTGCGTCAAAACTGAACACCCTGATCTACAGAGGCCTTGGTTCGATATACCGATTTGGGGTGGATCAACTCAGACTCAACGACGACAATGAACAAGGTGAGAAGGGCCTCAAAAGCCTCATTTGCCAAGTGGAAATGTTTATTTCAGGGCACAGCCAGATGTGTTGGTAGTCAAGATTTCCTAGAGAAACAGGACTAAGGCGACTATCTATCTTTCTATCTATCTATCCATCCATCCATCCATCAATCTGTAGATGTAAGTATTGGCTCATGCAATTATGGAGGCTGAGAAGTCCCTTTGTAAGCTGGAAACCAGCGGTGTAGTTTGAAGGCCAGAAGCATCAAGGGGAGAAGACTGATGTCCCAGCTCAAGTAGTCAGGCAGAAGTTGACTCCCACCTTTCTCCAATTTCTTGTTCTATTCAGGACACCAATGGAGTGGATGATGCCACCCATTTGGGAGGGCCATTTGCTATATTCAGTCCAGCAATTCAAACGTTAATCTCCAGAAACACTTTCACAGACATACCCAGAATAATGTTTAACCAGCTATCTGGGCATCCCATGGCCCAGTCAAGTTGACACATAAAATTAACCATCACATGGCCTTTCTAACAGTTCTCATTATAACTTTAAATAATATTCTTACGTTTCTGTTCCTTTGTCAACTTTATGTAGTCATCGATTGATTACACTATGAAAGATAAAAATTTAACAAGATGATTTCTTTCCATTGCTTCTACTTCCATGTTCCTGATTATTGTTAGCTATATTACTGATTTTACATTGGCACCATTTATAATATTTGCACTATCTTCAGTGATAAGAAGTATTCTATGCTTTTGAAACAGAATCTTAAAACTTTAAATCCACAATATATTACATTACTATATTATTGCAGAATCAAGAAGTACGATTGAGTGCATGGAGAACAAGTTGTAATCTTGAGTCGATAAACCCTTACTACTTGAAGGAGAATGTCTAACGTACAAGAATCACCAGATGCTATTTTAATATATTTCGCACTTTCTTTAGTTTTTTTTTTTTTTTTTTTTTTTTCCTGAGATGGAGTCCTGCTCTATTACCCAGGCTGGAGTGCAGTGGCACAACCCTGGCTCACTGCAACCTCTGCCTCCCAGGCTGAAGCAATTCTCCTGCCTCAGCCTTCCCAGTAGCTGGGACCACAGACATGTGCTACCATGTCTGGCTAATTTTTTTTTTTTTTTTTTTTTTGAAATGGAGTTTCACTCTTGTTGCCCAGGCTGGAATGCGACGGCGGAATTTTGGCTCACCACAACCTCCACCTCCTGGGTTCAAATGATTCTCCTCCCGCAGCCTACCAAGTAGCTGGGGTTACACGCATGTGCCACCATGCCTAGCTAATTTTTTGTATTTTTAGTGGAGACAGGGTTTCTCTATGTTGGTAAGGCTGGTCTCGAACTCCCAACCTCAGGTGATCCACCTATCTTGGCCTCCCAAAGTGCTGGGATTACAGGCGTGAGCCACCACGCCCAGCTGCCCAGCTAATTTTTGTACCTAGTAGAGATAGGGTTTCACCATATTTGCCAGGCATGCTGGCACATGCCTGTGGTCCCAGCTACTGGGAACTACTGACCTCAAATGATGCTCCTGCCTTGGCCTCCCAAGCTGGGTTTACAGGCAGGAGCCACCACACCCAGCTAATTCTGCCACTTCATACTCAACTGGCACAGTATCATGTTGTCCCATTTCTTATTTTGATGATTCACATTGATGGAGTGTAACTGCTGGTGGAATTTTTTTCATATATGTGGGTCATTATTTTAACATTTGGCTGGTATTTTGGCTTGTTATAGAATTCTAGATTTAAAATAATTTCCTCAAGGTTTTTGAAGGCTTTGCTAGCACTCAATATTGGTGGTGAAGGTCTACTGCCAACGTGACTTTAATTCCACCATCAATGATCTGAGATTTTCCTCCTCTGCAAGCTTTCGGAATCTTCTTTGGGGTTCTGAAATTTTACGAGGTTATGTCTAAGCACGAATTTTTATTAATTCATTTTCCCCAAAAGGCTAGTGGACCTCTTTGATCTAAAAATTCACGTATTTCTTTAATTCAAATATATTTTCTTCAGATACTTATTTGATTACTTGCTTCCTGTCAAGTGCTTATTATTTATTTATTTATTTGGTGCTACTCTTAAACAGTAATTGGACTTTTGGATATATCATCCGTGCCCCTCCACTTTTCTCTCATATTTCTCATTTCTTCAGTATTATTTCTATAATCTCGGATGTTTTCTAAACTTCCTTTTCCAAGTTCCCAGTATATTCTTACCTCTATTGCGGAGCCATTCCAGGGCATGTTTTGCTTGGGAAATTATACTTTTAATTGCCAGTAACTTTTTCTTGGCTTCTATTGCTTTTTTTTTTTTTTTAAATAGTGGTCCTGTCACATTTTTTAGATATAATGTCTTGAAACTCAGTGGATAGTAATAAGAATGTTTTCTCTAAATGACCCATTTTCCCTGGAGACAGTTGATCAGCAAATTCATCTTGGTCCTTCTTTTTTTTTTTTATGCTGCTGCTTGTCCTAAAATATCTGGTCATTCTGGGTGGTCCACTCACATTAATGCCTCAAGGATCAGGTTGGTTCCATGGTTATGTGGCCCAGCTGTTCCTTGCAGTACAGTAGGTAGGTTCCCCACAGGAGTTCCCTAATGGGCATGTTGTATTAACTGGCAAACTTTGTTTTAGCTTTGTATGGGCATCAAAAAGCAGGCCAGCTGCCCCATCTCAACCCAGATGTGAAAATAAGGACTGCCATTAATCTGTCAAGAAGGACTTGATGGGACATCTTTCTGGAGCAAAGCTGCCCTGCCCTTTTTCTCTTCTTTTATGCCTTGTGGGGGTCGAGAGTTATTTCGAGGTACTCTGCTTTTTTTTTTAAAGCCCCTCCCCATTCTAGGAGCCCCAAAAGGCAAGTCTTTGGCTTTAGAGGGCAGCTCTTGTTCTGTCAAAGCAGACACTCCAGGAGGAGAGAGCAGAGGCGGGGCAGGGACAGGACAAGTGTCTTACTGTCTCAGCTGTCCTGAATAAGTTTCATCAATGAGTGGCCCTGGCTTAGCTGCCAGTTCTCTTTCATGCATTTTATTTTTTGAGGAGCCATCAGCAGGGGTTGTTTGGGGAAGGGCTGCTTTGGGCTATAGGTTTGTTTTTATTTTTAATTTATTTTTAGAGACAGGGTCTCACTCTGTTACCCAGGCTGGAGTGCAATGGCACACTCCTGGGCTCAAGCAATCCTCCCATCTGAGCTTCCTGAGCAGACAGGACTATAGGTGCATGCTACCACACCTGGTGAATTAAAAAAATTTTTTTTGATAAAGGCAGGGTCTTGCTATGTTGCCCAGGCTGGACTCAAACTGCTAGCCTCCAGCAATCCTCCTGCCTTGGCCTCCCAAAGCACTGGGATTCCATGAGTTGTTTTCTTCAAGCTTCTTCTCCTGCTGTCTCCTCATTCAGGATTTCCTGAGACTTTCTGTCCTAAGGCGACGCCCCTTCTTGTTTTTCCAGTTATTTTTCATTTCTTAAAAAAATAAATTATTTCGGTGCTTTTAATGGGACTTTGGAAGTCAGGACAAGTAAATAGGAACACTCATTTCTGTCTTGAACTAGAAGCTTATAATTTCTCAAGGATTCAGCATCATAAAAAGTGGGCCATGAAATTCCTTCTGCCTCCCCTGCCCTTCGGCCTCCCCTTCACCTTCCCTCTGACCCCCTCTCTATTTTCAGTCTTTCAGCACCCAGGCAAACTGCAAGTCGACAAAGTCTATTAAAATAAAAGAGGCTGGATGTGGTGGCTCACACCTGTAATCCCAGAACTTTGGCCAAGGTGGGCAGATCAATTGAGGTCAGGAGTTTAAGACCAGCCTGGGCAACATGGTGAAACCCTGTCTCTCCTAAAAATAAAAAAATTAGCCAGGCGTGGTGGCAGGTGCCTGTAATCTCAGCTACACAGAAGGCCGAGGCAGGAGGATCCCTTGAACCCAGGAGGTGGAGTTTGCAGTGAGCTCAGATCACAGCACTGTACTGCGGCCTGGGCAGCAGAGTGAGACTCTGACTCAAAAACAAGGGCGAACAAAAGGAAAGGAAAACAGAAGAGCAGTTGTCTTCATGACGCTCATTCTCTCACTCTTTCATGGATGCAAAAAACATTTAAACATTTACTGAGTCTCCGGTATTCAGCATTACTGTAGGCATAAGAAATGAAAAAGTCTGTAAGTCTCTAACTTCCTGGGCACCCAAAGGCCACTAGGAAAGAAACAGGCAAACAAATAACAGGCAATGTGAAAAATGTACAGTGAACGTCATGTACCCCTTGCAAGGGAGACCCTGGCTGGGGGTGGGCACAACTCTGCTTAGGAGGGTGGCAGGGGGGTCTGCTGAGAGGGTGGAGAGGGGAGGATTTGCCATGGGGATCAGGTACCAGCTCAGTCTCAAAATCTAAACAAGACTGTGCCACCCTGACCAGGGGGATGGATGCTTTCTGACTGCATAGCACATACGAAGGCCGAGTCATGACATAACAAGTCCAGGGAAGTTCTGAATTTCCAGAGCTTAACTGTTTAAAAAGGAAGGGGGAGCAGGAAGTCCTTGAGTGGCCATGGGAGTCACCCTAAAGAGTTAGCACGTGGTCACTGAGGCTAAGTGTTGCCCAAAGTGTGCAATGAAGATTGTTTTAATGAACACATGGGCACTTAAAAAAAGTAGTGTCGAGTTTATTATGCATGTTAGAAACATGAGCCAACACATTAAACCCATGATTCTGCCAATATTTACACTTAGGACAAGGCTAGCAGGTGATGCTGTTAGAATCCACCCTGGGCAGGCCACCCTACAGGTAAGAGCTCAGACATATTCATAAATGTTTCAAGCCTCCAGCAACCCCCACACTTAGAGAAATGAGAAAAAGAACATACCAATAATAATAAGTAACTTGAACTAAGAAAAAAAAAAGTAGGCCAGGCACAGTGCCTCACACGTGTAATCCCAGCACTTCGGGAGGCCAAGGTGGGAGGATCTCTATGATCATGCCACTGCACCCTAGCCTGGGTGAGCAAGCAAGACCCTGTCTCAAAAAAGAAATTAAAAATTTTAAAAATGAATGGTAATGGTGGTATGGGTCATCTCTCTTTCCACGCCCGAAGTTATTATCTACTGTGTATGTGTTAGGGTTTGAGGGATTTGGAACTGATCTTGACCACCAGAGGCAGTAATACACAACAAGCATTATGGAGTGGTGCTTAGACAAGGTTGCAGGCAGAGGAAGTCCATCACAGAAGGGGGTCACAGCATGGGGCCACCAGCCAGAAAGAGAAGAGGGCAAGGCAACTTCCAGGGGCAAGGAGGATCAGAGAGGGAGCTTTCGTGTCTGGAAGATTTTGCTCAGCAGCATGGCATGTAGTCTCTGGGTCAGGGAACTCTGAAAGGCACAACAGCTTGAGGTCTTACACCCACCCACAAAGCTTTGTCTTACCAACAGCAGCAGACCAGAATGCAGTTTCACGGGATACATAAAGCAGACAGGCTCTAAATGCTAACAATTTGCTTGTTTGGGCTATATTTTAAATAGTTGGATGTGTAAAGATTTGAGTTTGGCACCAGTGAGCTTTGAGCTAACGAGTCTTAGCCTGCAGTGAAGAAATACGCAACTGAGAGGCCAATACACAGAGACCATCTTTGGCTCATTTATATAACAGCATTTGTTCTGCTGTTTCAGGAGCCTGTAGTTTCTGAATATGATTTGGAGCAATGGGTTTAAGTGAAAAAAAGGAAAATCACATTTCAACAATACAACAATACAACTCCTTTGAAGTTGTATTTCTTTTCATTTAGTATAATTCAAAATAAACCCAAACATTTAAATTTTATTTGGCTTCAAAACAATTTTCATTTGGCTTAAACTAAAGAGCCAGTCTGGGATTTAAGAGAACAAAGATTAGAGTTAGAAAAATCTGAATTCAATGTCTAATGTTACAACCTACATAACCTCTATACACATCAGTGTTCTTTTATGTAAAATAAGGATAATCCCTCAATACTATCATAGGATTAAATGAGTTGATGCAGGTGAAATAGGATGTGAGACTCTTCTGACCTCAGTGTCCACTATACAGTGGAAATCAGAATACTCACATCAATGGGAGACAAACCAAGCCTCCACCAAGTGCAGAATTCTCTGACTGAATACAGAAGTCATTTATCAATGACTCTTAAACTTCCTCCCACTTAGAGAACAAGGATTAAAGTGTGGAAGAGAATTTTGCAGGGAGATTGTGGAAGAAACTTCTTTGGAGAAGGTGGCTACAGAGCTTTGAGAGTCCACTCCACCTCTTTGTGGGGAGGGGTGAACATGATAATTTCTAACCCCAACTTTAGTGGGTGGGGGTGTGGGGGACTCATTTCCATGGAACTATGTGGACAAGTTTACAGAAGGCAGCACGTCTCTGCGGTGTTTCATTACGTTATGCTGTTATATTAGTTTTATACCCAGCTGGTTGATATAGTTTAGATGGTCGTCCCTATCCAAATCTGATGTTGAAATATGATCCCCAAGGTTGAAGGTAGGGGACAGTGGCAGGTGTTTGGGTTATGGGTACAGATCCCTCATCAATGGCTGGTGACATCTTTGAGGTAGTAAGGTCTTGCTCTATTCGTTCATGTAAGAGCTGAATGCTAAAAGAGCCTGGCATCTCTCTTGCTCCCTCTCCCACTACATGACATGCCTGCTTCCCCTGTGCCTTCTGCCATGAGTAAAAGCTTCCCGAGGCCTCACCAGAAGCCAAGCAAATGCTGGTGCCATGCTTATACAGCCTGCAGAACTGTGAGCCAAAGAAACCTCTTTTCTTTACAAATTACCCAGTTTCAGGTAATCCTTTATAGCAATGCAAAATTAACTAATATACTGGTTATTTCAAATGACATGTTTTAAGTTTTGATTACAAACATAAATCGGCATGCATACAGTACCAAAAAACCTTTTGGTTGTTACCAGTGATGAAGTGACAATAATTATACCTCTATAGGTGATTCTGAATTTCCTATATTAACAGATGGAAGGAAAAGCTTCATCTAAAGAAATGGAAACAAGCCACCTTAATTCATCTTTCAACAAAACAAACTAGTAGCAAATTCCTCAAGTAGATTGCAAGATCCTTGAGCTTAAAGGTCTTTTGCAGGGACTCAACTGTAGAGACTCAATCACAAGACTTTACGCCCTTTGTTATGGTTTTATGCCTCGTGTCTTAAATGGTGCCCAGAGGATAGTAGGTGCTCAATAATTATTTTTCAGAGAATGAATTATATTTACAAGTTTCCTTGAAAACTGCACAACAGTCTCTCCAGAGTTTCTTTGGCTCCATTTAAGCTGTGTTCCCAGGGGTCCAAATCAGAGACACATGCTAGGGCTGTGATGCTACTTAATACCTTGCTCATGTCCCTAATGTATGCTGGGGGAACATATTTTATGCTTGATAGTTTCTCCTTACACCAAGGTCCCAAGATCAAGGAGCTGCTCTATTCCCAGCTACCCCGATTCCAGTTTAGTGTTAACCTTGTACTCTGGCTTCTCCTCATTAGCTGTTTTCTGTCTTTTTTTTCTCTCTTGGGTTTATGGTATATATGTATTTATTTATTTCATTTTTGCCTTTCTTTTATGACATTGTAATTGTGTTAGTCTGTTTTGTATTGCTATAAAGGAATACCTATGGCTGGGTAATTTATAAAGAAAAGATGTGTAATTGGCTCACAGTTCTGCAGGCTGTACAAGCAGCATAGTGCCAACATCTATTAGGGTTCTGATGAGACCTCAGGAAGCTTTTACTTACCACAGAAAGTGAAGGTGAGCAGGTGTGTCGTATGACGAAAGGGTAAGAGAGATGCCAGGCTCTTTTAAATAACCAGATTTCTCATGAACTGAGTGAGAACCCACTCATCACCAAGAAAATGGCACAAGCCATTCGTAAGGGACCTGCTCTCGTGACCTAAACACCTCCTACTAGGTTCCACCTCCCACATTGGGAATCACATTTCAACATGAGATTTTGAGGGGACACATATCCAAACCATATCACTAATGTTTTTTGGTTACAAATTAATAGAAAGCCAACCAAATAATAGAACGTTGTTTCTCTGTGGTCTAAGAACTCATCAGTATAGGAAATTGTGTTCTCTGTGGTTGAATCTTGTCAAATTCAGTAACCTCTGTATAATTTTCTAATTAATTCACTTTCAAATTGACAAATTCAAATTATATTTATGGTGTCCAACATAATATTTTGATATATGCATGCATTCTGAAATGGCTATATCAAGTTAATTAACATACCGATTACCTTACATATCATTTTTTGTAGTGAAAACATTTAAATCTACTCTCTTAGCAATTTTCAGACACCCGGCACATTGTTGTTAACTACAGTCAACATGTTGTACAATAGATCTCCTGAATTTATTCCTCCTAACTGAAATTTTGTACCCTTTGACCAAGATCTTCCCTTTCTCCATCCTCCCACTCTCCCTACCTCTGGTAACTATCATTCTACTTTGTTTCCATGAAATAGACATTTTTAGATTCCACATATAGGTTAGATCACAGAATATTTGTCTTGCTGTACTTGGCTTACTTCACTCAGCTTCATGTCCTCCAGGTTCATCCACATTGCTGCAAGCAACAGGATTTCCTTCTTTTTAAAGGCTGAATAGTATTCCACTGTTTTAACATACTGTATTTTCTTTATCCTTTCCACTGTCAATGGACACTTAGGTTGATTTAATGTCTTGGCTTTGTGAGTAATACTGCAATGAACATGGAACTACAAATCTCTATGATGCACTTATTTCATTTCCTTTGGATATATACACAGTTGTGGGATTGTGGGTCATGATCGTTCTATTTAAAACTTTTTTGGAAACTTCCAGACTGTTTCCCATAATGGCTATACTCATTTACATTCCCACCAACAGAGCACAAGTTTCTCTTTTCTCTTTGTCCTCACCAACAATTGTATCTTGTCTTTTTTATAATAGCCATCACAGCAGATGTGAGGTTGTTCTTGGGTTTTTTGTTTCTTTTTCTGTTGTTACTTGGAGATGAAGTCTTGCTCTGTCACCCCATCTGGAGGGCAGTGGCATGATCTCGGCTCACTGCAACTTCTGCCTCCCGGGTGCAAGTGATTCTCCTGTCTCAGTCTCCTGAGTAGCTGGGATTACAGGTGTGCACCACCATGCCCCGCTAATGTTTGTATTTTAGTAGAGACAGGGTTTCACCATGTTGGCCAGGCTGGTCTCAATCTCCTGACCTCAAACGATTCACCAGCCTTGGCCTCCCAAAGTGTTGGGGTTACAGGTGTGAACCACCATGCCTGGCTTCACTGTGGTTTTAATTTGCATTTCCCTGATGATTAATGATACTGAGCATTGTTTTATATACCTGTTGGTCACTTACAGTCTTCTTTAGAGAAATGTCTATTCAGGTTCTTGGCCCATTTTAAAATCAGGTTATTTTGGGCTTTTGTTTGTTCGTTTGTTATTGAGTTGAGTTCCTGATATAGTCTGGATATTAACCTTTATCAGATGTATTGTTCACAAATGCTTTCTCCCATCCCATAAGTTGTCTCTTCACTCTGTGGATTTTTTTCCCTTGCAGTGCAGGAGCTTTTTAGTTTCATGCAATCCCATTTGTCTATTTTTGCCTGTACCATTGGGGTCATATCCAAAAAACTTTGCCTACACCACCGTAAAGAAGGTTTTCCCCTAGAGTTTCTTTTAATAGTTTTACCGGGTCAAGTCTTATGTTTAAGTTGTTAAACCATTTTGAGTTTATTTTTGTATGGGGGTGAGATAGGAGTCTAATTTCATTCTTCTCCATGTGGATATCCAATTTTCCCAATACCATTTATTAAAGAGACTATCCTTTTCCCATTAGGTGTTCTTGGCACCTTTGTTGAAGATCAGTTGACTGTAAATGCGTGGATTTATTTCTGGACTTTTAATTTTGTCCCGTAACTGTGATCTTATTCATTTACTTTCAGGGCCCTTCTATCTACTAAGTGTCTTTTCCATTCTTAAGCAATTTTTCACTAAGAGCATTTTCCACTCTCAAGCATTTTTTCATTTTTTTCACTAAAGATGCTTGAGAGTGGAAAAAAACATTTAGTAGATAGAAAGGCCCTGAAATTCTTAGGACAATGAATCATCTCCAGCTGAGCTTTGGCATGCATAGAATCATCCTATTTTTGGTAGTTGCTTTATAATATTTCCTCATCACCCTTTTTCTCAATGCAGACTCTACAACCACAATGATTGGATATACAGATTACCACACAACTTTTTTCTTTATTCAATCAATCATATATTAGAAACCTACTTTTAAAATGATTTTTCCAGTCCTGCTTACATAATTAAATCCACATATGTGGTGGGGATAGGGGATTTTACTACTCAAATCACAGGAATTAGTTACCCCATTACTACTACCAGGTTACTATAAAATGCCATAATATTTTATGTGCAAGAAAAATGCCAGAGGAAGGCTTCAAGCTTTAAACATCATTAGAAAATTAATTTTATGGCCGGGCGCGGTGGCTCAAGCCTGTAATCCCAGCACTTTGGGAGGCCGAGGCGGGTGGATCACGAGGTCGAGAGATCAAGACCATCCTGGTCAACATGGTGAAACCCCGTCTCTACTAAAAATACAAAAAATTAGCAGGGCATGGTGGCACGTGCCTGTAATCCCAGCTACTCAGGAGGCTGAGGCAGGAGAATTGCCTGAACCCAGGAGGCGGAGGTTGTGGTGAGCCGAGATCGCGCCATTGCACTCCAGCCTGGGTAACAAGAGTGAAACTCCGTCTCAAAAAAAAAAAAAAAAAGAAAAAAAAGAAAAGAAAATTAATTTTATTTAAAAATATTATAAGCTTAGAACCTACAGAAATAATTCCATGGGGAATAAATCTTTTTAATTAGCTATGTAGAATATAACTAAATTCACAATAACAGCTAGTTGGAGTATAGGCATCTCAGATTTGTATATACCTAATTTAAGATATTTATACACTACAGCACTTTGAAATAGCTGCTTGAAAGTAATGTGGTAAATGGGACAGCTCCTTCCTTTTTTAGGATTTTTGCTTGGAATTTCCTTTCCTTTGATTTCATGATGGACATAGAGCTGCACTGCTCGGATCTCCCTTCAGGGAAGAACGGGCTGCCCAGTTGCAGAAAGTGGAGTCAGCAGACAACCTCCTGCTGGCAGCCCCTTGATGGTCTGCTTTGGTCTGGATTTCCTGCACTCAGTGACCGAATGAGTCAGAATATGAGGCCCTGATCATTCAGACCAAGCACAGAACAACTCTCAAGGGAAATTCTTGCTCCAGAGCTCTTGTCCAGTTGCCCAGGGCTTTTTCAGGAATACATTTATTTGTCTAACTTCTCCTTCTGCCTAATCCTTCTTCCTTTCCTTTCCCTTCACAGGAAATAAATATCTTGTACCTCAAATTCGGTGTTTAGTGTCTACCCCCGGAATACCTCATCTCTATCATCTCACCTCAATATAAGATAGCTTCTTTTCCCATATCACATCTCACTGTCTTCCAGTGCTAGCTGTAAGAGCAGAAGGGCCAGTAAACTACAGACAGGGGACAGGTGCAATGCGAGTTCTGCCCTTATCGCCCCACCTTGCCTCCTGAGTGTAAATAGTAGACCTAGGATGTGGCATCTGCTGAGCTGGTAGCTTATTCTGGTTTGAGGATAGAAAAGGTCAGCTGAAAGCTCCCCTGGAGGTACTGTGAGATGCTGGTCATGTTACTTTTTCTTGCTATTCACTTAAGGCAAGGCTTTGCTCCAAGGGTTTAAAATGAAGCTTTCACATCATGCAGTATACCCAGGTAACAATCTGCACATGTGCCATCCCCAAATCGAAAGTGAAAGTTGAAAAAGAAAAAAGGAGCTTGGGGGATCCCAAGGTGGTCAAATAAGAGGCAGCTCTGGAGAACAGCTCCCAGTGAGAGAGACGCGGAATCTGAGTGGTCTCCACAATTCCAAACGAGGTACCCACATTTTGTGGGTCTAGACATTGGGTATAAACCAAATAGGTCAAGTTAGGCAAGGCGGGGCACTGCTCCACCCAGGAGGTGCATGCAAACAACCGGAGGACTGGGGCATCTCCCCCTCTGGGACTTTGGTTCAGATACAGCGCTCCAGCCAAGCCCTCTACAACCCACAGAACGGAAGATCTCCGCCGGACTGAAAAGCCTCAGTGAGCTACCTGAACAGGGCAGACCAGCAACTTCGGCTGGCACTGAGGCCGTCAGCATAGATCTAGGTGGAAGCACTGGCTGATGCCAAAGCCAGAAAGCTGGCTGGCTGGAGACACCTGCCCCACAGAAAGAAGGGGAGCTAAAAGCAGGGAAACAGCCCATATGGCAGGACGGATCCCACCACCCCCACCCTAACCCCCACTCCCACCCCAACACCCACTCCCACCCCAGCCCCCACCCCCCCACCGCCACCGCACCCCACACAAAGCCTAGCAGACTAAAAAAACTCTCACTCCAAAGTTACACACCCAGAACACCAGTTAGAGAGTGACCAGGAATGATTGAGCTTGGCAGGGGAAGGGAAGTCGCCATTGCAGAAGCCGGCCTAATTTTCCTGAGTAAATAGAAGATGCAGCAGCTCCAACGAATATGTGGCAGCCCAGCGACGCCTCTGCAGGCAGACAAAGGAAAGGCTGCCTCCCCAGCAGCTACCTGAGATCAAAACTATATAAATCCAGTGAGATGGGAAGAAACCAGTGCAAGAAGAATGAAACCATCAAAAACCAGAATGTCTCTCCCCCACCATGAGATCACAGCTCCTCACTAGCAAGGGAACAAAGAAAGATGGAGAACGAATTTGATGAATTGACAGAAGCAGGTTTCAGAAGGTGGGTGATAACAAACTTCTCTGAGTTAAAGGAACATGTTCTATCTGAATGCAAAGAAACTAAAAACCTTGAAAAAAGATTAGATGAAATTCTAACTAGAATAACCAGCTTAGAGAATAATATAAATGACTTGATGAAGCTGAAAAACACAGCACAAGAACTTCATGAAGCATACACAAGTTTCAATAGCAGAATAGATCAAGCAGAAGAAAGGATGAGATTGAAGATCAACTCAATGAAATAAAATGAGAAGGCAAGAAAGAACAAAGAGTGAAAAGAAATGAACATAACCTTCAAGAAATATGAGAAATAGGAACACTTGTATACTGTTGGGAGTGCAAATTAGTGCAACCATTGTGGAAGACAGTGTGGTGATTCCTCAAGGATCTAGAAATAGAAATACCATTTGACCCAGCAATACCATTACTGGGTATATACCCAAAGAATTATAAATTGTTCTATTGTAAAGACACATGCACACGTATGTTCATTGTGGCACTGTTTACAATAGCAAAGATCTGGAACCAACCTAAATGTCCATCAACAATAGTCTAGATAAAGAATATGTGGCACATATACACCATGGAATACTACGCAGCCATAAAAAACGATGAGTTCGTGTCCTTCATAGGGACATGGATGAATCTAGAAACCATCATTCTCAGCAAACTGACACAGGAACAGAAAATCAAACATTGCATGTTATCACTTATAGGTTAGTGTTGAACAATTAGAACACATGGACACAGGGACAGGGAGCATCACACACTGAGGTCAGTTGGAGGGGGCTAGGAGAGGGACAACGGGGAGGGTGGGGAGGAATAACGAGCAGAGAAATACCAGATATAGGTGATGGGGGGATAAAGGCAGCAAAACACCTTGCCATGTATGTACCTATGCAACAATCCTGCATGATCTGCACATATACCCCAGAACCTAAAGTACAATAAAAAAATAATAATAAGCTGGGCATGGTGGCGCATGCCTGTAATCCCAGCTACTCAGGAGGCTGAGGCAGGAGAATTGCCTGAACCCAGGAGGCGGAGGTTGCGGTGAGCCGAGATCACGCCATTGCACTCCAGCCTGGGCAACAAGAGCGAAACTCCGTCTCAAAAAAAAAAAAAAAAAAAAAAAAGAAATAAAAAGGAGCTTTCGTGAGGTTGGCATTTTCTTCTCTGGCCCCTAGATCCCTACCAGGAAAGCATCCTGTGCATACCTGAGGTGGTTGCCAAGCCCTCAGGTCAAGCCTCTAAGCCCCATCCCCAACCCTTCCCATTCCACCCAACCCCAGCTCCCATCCTTAACATCCTTGAAGATAGAGAACTGAGCAGCTCTGCAGGGCCAGGCTACCAGGAAAGGGCTCATACCCCTGGCTGTGTGTTTGCCCTGGATCTCCCCACTTCTCTTTCCCCTGACCCCCTGGGTGGCTTGGACTTCAATCTGTTTTCTGAAGCTTTTCTCAAAACAGGAATGCCTTATTAATGCATCTGGGAGACAGCCAAGGAAATGTTTAAAGTTCTGTCTTAGGATACAGAATTGGAAGCCGTGGCAAGAAGAGACCCAGACCCTGGAAAATGATGTTGCCCACAGCTCTCCTGACTCTCAGGGAGTCAGATTTGCTGCCGTTATCTTTCTGGTGCTCTGATTAATAGTCACCTATTCATTAGCATACTGACAACCATAAATATTTATTTTAAAATACAGAACTTGGCCGTGAAAGAATTGGGGAAATGGCATTATTTCCTGTTCAACCAGATTATTTGCCCATGGATATTCATCTTATTGGAGAAGCAAGGAGATTTACCTGTCTTGCAATAAAAAGGGAGATTCACTCACTTATACCCTTGGGGGTGGGGTGGGTGGAGAGTAGGCAGAAGGAAGGCGCTATGGCTAGAACTTGTCAGCTGGATGTTTGCAAACTACAGGGACCTGACTTGACCCTGAAAGAGGGGCTGGGGAGGGGAGCACAGGCTGTGGGTGAAATGCAAAAATCTTTGTTGTTTTTCCATGCTGGCTCATTAAGATCATTGTGTTTGAAGTTATAGCTGCTGGCTAAACTCCAGGAGACCTGCTCTTACTTCTTGAATCTATGCCCACATCTTAGAGGTTTTCTGCATGGTCCGTCTGACTGTGTGATCCTGAAGAATGTTTTCAGAAGCTGTTGGGCATGTGCAGCAGTGAAAGAGGCCACTGCATATGTGCAGAAGTGAGACACAAACAGCAATGGTTCAGAGATTGTAGACACCATGATTCTTCTGAAGACCCTACACTTAAAGCTTCTTCTGTGGAATCCGGGGACTTTCCTTGGGGATGTAGTTTAGGTATCTCCTTTGGGTAACTGAGGGTTGGTGAGATCACTCCTCAGCCTCTGTGTGCCCTAAGACTTTTCTGGTTTATGCTTATTTTTTTTAATTGTACTTTAAGTTCTGGGGTACGTGTGCAGGCCGTGCAGGATTGTTACATAGGTATACACATGCCATGGTGGTTTGCTGCATCCATCCCCCACAACATCAACATTAGGTATTTCTCCTAATGTTAGCCCTCCCAACCCCCCCACCCCATGCTACCCCTCCCCTAGCTCCCCTATCCCCCAACAGGCCCCGATGTGTGATGGTCCCCTCCCTGTGTTGATGTGTTCTCATCGTTCGACAGTTTATTTTATGGATTACGTTTATAGATTTGTGTATGTTGAATCAGCCTTGCATCTCAGGGATATAGCCATCTTGATTGTGATGGATAAGCTTTTTGATGTGCTATTGGATTCTGTTTGCCAGTATTTTACTGAATATTTTTGCTTCGATGTTCATCATGAATATTGGCCTGAAATTTTCTTTTTTTGTTGTGTCTCTGCCAGGTTTTGGTATCAGGATGATATTGGTCTCATAAAATGAGTTAGGGAGGATTCTCTCTTTCTATATTGTTTGGAATAGTTTCAGAATGAATGGTACCAGCTCCTCTTTGTAACTCTGGTAGAATTTGGCCATGAACCCATCTGGTTCTGGACTTTTTTTTGTTGGTAGGCTATTAATTTCAGCCTCAACTTCCGACCTTGTTATTGGTCTATTCAGGCATACAGCTTCTTCCTGGTTTAGTCTTTGGAGGGTGTAAGTGTCCAGGAATTTATCCATTTCTTCCAGATTTACTTATTTGTGTGCATGAAGTGTTTGTAGTAATCTCTGATAGTGGTTTGTATTTCTGTGGAATTGGTGGTGATATCCCCTTTATCATTTTTTATTACATCTATTTAATTCTTCTCTCTTTTCTATTAGTCTGGCTAGTGGTCTATCTATTTTGCTGATCTTTTCAAAAAACTAGCTCCTGGATTCATTGGTTTTTTTGAATGTTTTTTTTTGTGTCTCTATCTCCTTCAGTTCTGCTCCGATCTTACTTATATCTTGCCTTCTGCTACCTTTTGAATTTGTTTGGTCTTGCTCCTCTTGTTCTTCTAATTGTGACATTAGGGGGTCTATTTTAGATCTTTCTTCACTTCTCATGTGGGCATTTTTAGTGCTATAAATTTCCCTCTAGACACTTCTTTAAATGTGTCCCGGAGATTCTGGTATGTTGTATCTTTGTTCTCATTGGTTTCAAAGAATGTCTTTATTTCTGCCTTCATTTCATTATATATCCAGTAGTCATTCAAGAGCAGGTTGTTCAGTTTCCATGTCATTGTGCAGTTTTGAGTTAGTTTCTTAATCCTGAGTTCTAATTTGATTGAGCTGTGGTCTGAGAGACTGTTTGCTATGATTTCCATTCATTTACA
Organism: Saimiri boliviensis; assembly: GCF_048565385.1. Lineage (NCBI taxonomy): Eukaryota > Metazoa > Chordata > Mammalia > Primates > Cebidae > Saimiri > Saimiri boliviensis. The sequence continues at coordinate 100,083,088 of NC_133456.1, read as the reverse complement.
TTTGCTGAGAAGTGATCTAATTCCAATTATGTGGTCAATTTTAGAGTAAGTGCAATGTGGTGCTGAGAAGAATGTATATTCTATGGATTTGGGGTGGAAAGTTCTGTAGATGTCCATGAGGTCCGCTTGGTCCAGATCTGAGTTCAAGTCCTGGATATCCTTGTTAATTTTCTGTCTTGTTGATCTAATATGACAGTGGAGTGTTAAAGTCTCCCATTATTATTGTGTGGGAGTCTAAGACTCTTTGTAGGCCATTAAGAACTTTCTATATGTATCTGGATGCTCCTGTATTGAGTGCATATATTTTAAGAGTGGGTTTGGGAATTAAATCATCAGAGCTGGTCTGACCATAGCCCTACTCAAAGCCAAACATTTCACAGGCATTTGGAGGAGGTGCTGTTACAGTTAATGAGGATAATTGTTACTGCTTGTCCCTCAAGCTTTTCCATACCACAGTTATCTCTTCTGTGTTAAGGTTACAGAAGTCAGGGTTTTTAACCAGGCACCAGTGAACATCTGAGCAGATTAAAAGATGTTTCCCAAGATGAGTGCTGGAGAGAACACACCACCAGTTTACCTTAAATATCAACAATCAACCTTTCTTTCCCTGGATCCTGAATAACCATGACTATCTTTCCAGGTAACCAGAGGAACTCCCTGTACCTAGTTCCCTCATCTATGAAAACAGAGATGATAATGACATTGACTTCACAGGGGAGTTGCTGTGAGTGATAAATGAGATAACACATGAAGTTACTTAGAGGCCAGGTGCAGTGTCTCATGCCTGTAATCCTAACACTTTGGAAGGTTAAGGTGGACAGATTGTTTGAACCCAGGAGTTCAAGACCAGCCTGAGCAACACCACAAAACTCTGTCTCTACAAAAATTAGCTGGGCATAATGGTGTGCACCTGTAGTCCCAGCTAGTTGAGAGGCTGAGGTGGGAGGATCACCTGAGCCCAGGAGGCTGAGGCTGTGGTGAGTCATGATCACACCATTACACTGCAGCCTGGGTGACAGAATGAGACAAGAAAGAAAGAGAGAGACAGAGAGAGACAGAGAGAGACAGAGAGAGAGAGAAAGAAAGAAAGAAAGAAAGAAAGAAAGAAAGAAAGAAAGAAAGAGAAAGAGAAAGAAAGAAAGAAAGAAGAAAGAGGAAAGGAAAGGAGAGGAGAGGAGAGAAGAGAGGAGAAGATGCTTAGTATTGCATCCTCTACTTGCGGCTACTAACAGACAGAATTTGCCACTGCCTCTGTGATTGGCATTTGCAAAGGATTATGGTCTTCACTGGGTTTCATGGTGCTTTCCAAACCCAGCCAAAAGCTTGGCTAACGTTATCAATATTTGAGAGGAATATGTTAACTAATCATACCTTGATTCTCCAGTTCTACCCTTTTATTACCAGATAAACAGAAAATCACATACTTATTTTGACTTCCCACATTTAGTTATTTCTACCCTACCATATTCTATCAACAATTTGAAACCACATATGCATAATAAAATATATGTTTTAAAGATTCATATAGGAAAAACTCAAGCAGAGGAAGAGATTTTTTTAAAGTATTTTTTATTTTCATAGGTTTTGGGGGAACAGGTAGTATTTGGTTGCATGAGTAGGTTCTTCAGTAGTGATGTGTGAGATTCTGATGCACCCATCGCCCAAGCGGTATACACTGAACTCAGTTTGTAGTCTTTCATCCTTTCCCCTTTTGCCCCTTCCCACTCTTTCCCTCAAGTCCCCAGTGTCCATTGTATTATTATTATTATTATTATTATTTTTTTTTGAGATCGAGTTTCACTCTTGTAGCCCAGGCTGGAGTGCAATGGCTCAATCTCAGCTCATTGCAATCTCCACCCCCTCGGGTTCAAGTGATTCTCCTGTCTCAGCCTCCCAAGTAGTTGGGATTACAGGCATGCTCCACTATGCCCAACTAATTTTGTATTTTTAGTAGAGACAGAGTTTCTCCATGTTGGTCAGGCTGGTCTCAAACTCCTGACCTCAGGTGATCCAAGCACCTTGGCCTTCCAAAGTGCTAGGATTACGGGCATGAGCCACTGTGCCTGGCCTCCACTGTGTCATTCTTATGCTTTTGCATTCTCATGGCTTTGCTCCCACTTAAGAGTGACAACATATGATATTTGGTTTTCCATTCCTGAGTTACTGTACTTAGAATCATACTCTCAAACAACATCCAGGTTGCTGCAAATGCCATTAATTCATTCATTTTTATGGCTGAGTAGTATTCCATTGCACGTATATACCACAGCTTCTTTATCCATTTGTTGATTGATGAGCATTTGGGTTGGTTCCCTATTTTTGCAATCGTGAATTGTGCTGCTATAAACATGTGTGTGCAAGTATCTTTTTTGTATAATGACTTCTTTTCCTCTGGATAGACAGTCAGTAGTAGGATTGCTGGATCAAATGGTAGTTCTACTTTTAGCTCTTTAAGGACTCTCTACACTATTTTCAATAGTGGTTGTACTAGTTAACATTCTCACCAGCGGTGTAGAAGTGTTCTCTTTTCACTGCATCCATGCCAACAGCTTTCCGTTTTTTGATTATGGCATTCTTGCAGGAGTAAGATGGTATCGCATAGAAGTTTTGATTTGTATTTCCCTCATCATTAGTAATGTTAGCATTTTTCATGTTTGTCGGCCATTTGTAGAATTTCCTTTAAGAATTGTCTATTCATGGCTGGGTGCAGTGGCTCACGCCTGTAATCCCAGCACTTTGGGAGGCCAAGGCAGGTGGATCAGGAGATCAAGAGATCGATACCATCCTGGTCAACACGGTGAAACCCCATCTCTACTAAAAATACAAAAAATTAGTTGGGCGTGGTGGCGTGTGCCTGTAATCCCAGCTACTCAGGAGGCTGAGGCAGGAGAATTGCCTGAACCCAGGAAGGGGAGGTTACAGTGAGCCGAGATCGCGCCATTGCACTCCAGCCTGAGTAACAAGAGTGAAACTCTGCCTCAAAAAAAAAAAAAAAAAGAATTGTCTATTCATGTCCTTAGCCCACTTTGTGATGGGATTATTTTTTCTTGCTAATATGTTTGAGTTCCTTATAGATTCTGGATATTGGTCTTTTGTTGGATGTATAGGTTGTGAAGATTTTCTTCTCTTCTGGATTGTCTGTTTACTCTGCTGACTGTTCCTTTTGCTGTGCAGAAGCTCTTTAGTTTATTTAAGTCCCACCTACTTATCTTTGTTTTTGTTGCATTTGCTTTTGGGTTCTTGGTCATGAAGTCTGTGCCTATGCCAATGTCTAGAAGGGTTTTCTGATGTTATCTTCTAGAATTTTTATAGCTTCAGGTCTTAGATTTAAGTCTTTCATCCATCTTGAGTTGATTTTTGTTTGAGGTAAGAGAGGAGGATCCACTTTCATTCTCCTATATGTGGCTTCCCAATTATCCTAGCACCATTTCCTCATTTTATGTTTTTGTTTGCTTTGTTCAAGATCAGTTGGCTGTAGGAATTTGGGTTTATTTCTGAGTTCTCTATTCTGTTCCATTGGTCTATGTGCTGATTTTTATACCAGTACCATGCTGTTTTGGTGACTACAGCCTTATAGAATAGTTTGAAATCAGGTAATATGATACCTCTAGATTTGTTCTTTTTGCTTAGTCTTGCTTTGGCTCTGCAGGCTCTTTTTGGTTCTATATGGATTGTCTTTTCGAGTTCTGTGAAGAATGATGGTGATATTTTGATAGGAATTGCACTGAATTTGTAGATTGCTTTTGGCAGTATGGTTATTTTCACAATATTGATTCTATCCACCTATGAGTATGGGACATGTTTCCGTTTGTTTGTCTTATCTATGATTTCTCTCAGCAGTGTTTTGTAGTTTTCCTTGTAGAGATCTTTGATCTCCTTGGTCAGGTATATTTCTAAGTATTTTATTTTTTTGGCAGGTATTGTAAAAGAGGTTGAGTCCTTGATTTAATTCTCATCTTGGTCGCTGTTGGTGTATAGCAGCACTACTAATTTGTGTACATTAATTTTGTATCCTGAAACTTTGCTGAATTCATTTATCAGTTCTAGTTTCCTGGAGGAGTCTTAGAGTTGTCTAGGTATACTATCATATTATCAGCAAACAGTGACAGTTAGACTTCCTCCTTGCTGATTTGGATGCCCTTTAATTCTTTTTCTTGTCTGACTGCTCTGGCTAGGACTTCCAGTACTATGAACACCTTTAGGTGCATAAACTAGAAAACCTAGAGGAGATAGATAAATTCCTGGAAAGATCCAACCCTCCTAGCTTAAATCAGGAAGAGTTAGAAATCCAGAAAAGATCAATAAGAAGCAATGAGGTTGAAATGGTAATTTAAAAAATTACCAACAAGAAAAAAAGTTCAGGACCAGATGGATTCACAGCTGAATTCTATCAGACCTTCAAAGAAGGATTGATAACAATTCTATTGACACTATTCCACAAGATAGGAAAAGAGGGAATCTTCCCTAAATCATTCTATTAAGCCAGTATCACCCTAATACCAAAACCAGAAAAGGACATAACCAAAAAGAAAACTACAGACTGATATTCCTGATGAACATAGATGCAAAAATCCTTAACAAAATACTGGCTAACCAAATCCAACAACATATCCAAAAGATAATTCACCATAATCAAGTGGGTTTCATATCGGGGATGCAGGGATCATTTAACATATTCAAGTCAATAAATGTGAAACACCACATAAACAGAATTTAAAACAAAAGTCACATGATCATCACAATAGATGTAGAAAAAGCATCTGACAAAATCCAGCATCCCTTTATGATTAAAACCCTCAGCAAAATCAGCATCAAAGGGATATATCTCAATGTAATAAAATCCATCTATGACAGATGCACAGCCAACAGGATACTGAATGGGGAAAAGTTGAAAGCATTCTCTCAGAGAACTGGAGCAAGACAAGGATGCCCACTCTCACTGCCTGTATTCACCAAAGGAAGAGATTTTTTTAAAAGTTTTTTTGAGACAGAATGTTGCTCTGTCACCTAGGATAGAGTGCAATGGTGTGATCACGGCCCACTAAAGCCTTGATTTCGCAGGCTCAAGTAATCCTCCTGCCTCAGCCTCTCAGGTAACTGGGTCTGCAGGCACACACCACCACCACACCTGGCTAATTTTTTTGAATTTTAGTAGCAATGAGGTCTCACCGTATTGCTCAGTCTGCTCTCAAACCCCTGGCCTCAAGTGATCCTCCCACTTCAGTCTCCCAAAGTGTTAAGATTACAGGTGTGCGCCACCGAGCCTGGCCTGAAATTTGTATGTGTGTGCACGCACACGCGCAAGCGTGTGTCTTTTATATATAACAAATAATTTAAATTATATAATTGATTTAACTTATAAATAAGATTGAGTGTGGAAGTGAATAGTACACAGAAATGATCAACATAAACTTGGAATGTGAATTTGCTTCAAAGTTTCTTGGAAACCAAAGTAAAAAGAGAAATAAGATTACCAACAATCTATGCCGTCCAAACAAAGAAAACACATCAATTCTTCAGGGACAAAACCCCTACAAGTACATATCCTCATACTTGGGAAAAAATGTTTTTCGTATGAACTACTAAGAAGTGCTGTGCCTAATGTCCTCACCACTGCTGAATGGTGAATATAGTAGCTAACATGGTATGAGATGACCAGAATGTCTTTCAATGTATTCCAAGTGAGTAAGGCCAAACATGTTGAAGGTAACTGTGGAAGCTCAAGACAAGGTGTTTCAGTCTGAGACTTATTTTTTGATCTGGCTTCATCCAGGGAAAAATAGACTATGAGGGGGACAAGCAGGGACTGTATGTCCTTACAATTATCTTCCATTTTGTATTGTTTCTCTCAACTGTCTAAATAAAATCCCAAAAAAGCAAAAAGAATGCAGCAGACAATTTGAGATTATAGTTTTTGGTAAGAGGCTACATTGTATTACAGCTTAACATTTAGAACTTTGTCTTTCATTGGGAATTGGTACTAGCTAATGTATGATAAAATTGCTCTATCTTTTAAACACTGTTTTTAGAGATATAATTTTCAATATCCTTTTATTATATTCACCTGTTATGTTCTTACAACTATGTGCCAAGAAGAAATTGATGAACTGGTATGCTTTCAGGTATTAGATATTAAGAGTTTGGTGCCAGAAAGCTTGAGGGTGAATTTTAGATTTAACATCAGTTGCTGTCTTTCACTTAGTTTTTCTAGAATAACTATTTTTCTCTTTTCTTACTTAGCTCTTATTCTGCTATCACGGTTTAAAGAGTCTTGTACTACTTGTGTCATTTATTCTAAGCTACCTCAGAACATTTTTCTAAATAAGGTGAGGCATGGGTTTAACATTAAATGCATAAAAGCATTTTGTGATGCAAAGGAGAACATTTAAAATTCATTCACTAAACATATTAACCAACATTGGTTTTGGCTGGAAATAACACAGAACCTGACACAACTTTGACTTAAAGTGTTTGTCTCACACATCAAGGAGCCCAGAGAAAGGCAATCCAAGGCTGATATGGGTGTTTAATGAGATAACCAAGAACTCAGGGTCTTTTGACTTTTCAGTTCCACCATTTATATGCATGGCTTTCATTTTCACAGCCAAAGGTAGCTATGCACCTCTCACCACCATTGCAGTATGCATGCATGAACTATTATCTTCTAACACTTCCCATGGCGGCTAGCGTAGCATAGGTGCTAATAACTATTTTTGGATAGAATTAATAATATGTATTCCATAACCTGAAAGGATTAGAAGCATATTTTCCTCTGTTTGCATTTTTAACAAATAAACGACTTGCTTTTTCTAATGGATGGTGTTGGGAGTATAAACTATGAATTACAATTCAGAATATGATCATTTAAATTTCACAATAGTACTTCAATTTCATGTTACATTTCGAATCAGCGTTATAAACTCTGCCAGAGGTACATATTCATGATCAAAGTGAAAATGCAATATAATCTGTCAATCAGGGTTTTTTTGTGCATAAAGGTTTAAAAATTTTAAGCCAGTTTAAATGTGAGACATTAATTTTCTTGTTGCTCTTATATGAAATTTAGCAACAATTTGACTTTTAGCTATGACATTTACACACATCAAGTTATATAAACATAGTTTATGTCTAGAGATCTTGTATCAGGTTATATCAGCTAAGAGCCTTAAAAATAACATTTAACTAAATAAAACTAGTTACATCATGAATAACACTTTATGCCTTCACATCTTCTGCAGCCTGTTTTTGTTTTTTATGTAAAAGCTTCTGCCCTAAATCTGTAATCCCCCAAACTTGTATGTTCTAAGCTTCTTGGAAACTATGACTTTTGAAACAAGAATGAATTTTAAGGGAGAGCCTTCTTTTTTAAACGAATGGTTTATGCCAGTTAGCAGAGGCAATAAAATGCATTTAAATATAAGTGTACATCATAATATTTAACTAACATTGTTTTCTTATACATATTCACTAGTTTATTCTGTCATTGACTGAGTATAGACTGTGTGGTGGGCTGGATGCTAGAAGGTATTTTGTTTTATTTCAACAGCAAGAGTTGACCTATGTCCATGAGTGTGAGAGTAGGAGGGCTGATGAAGTTCTGACATTCTGGGATATTTGATCTAATATTGTTTTGTTTTGTTGTAGTATTTTGTTAAGATCATCTCCTATAATAATGTCATTAGGAAAACTAACTTTTATTTACTTTTTTGTTTTGTTTTGTTTTGAGACAGGGTCTCACTTTGTTGCCCAGGCTGGAATACAGTGGTGAAATATGGCTCACTGCAGTCTCTGTCTCCTGGCTCAGGTGATCGCCTGCCTCAGCGTCCTGAGTACTTGGGACTACATGCGTGTGCCGCCACACCCAGCTAATGTTTTGTATTTTGTGTAGACTCTGGGTTTTATTTTGTTCCTCAGGCTGGTCTCGAACTCCCAGGCTCAAGTGATCTGCCTGCCTTGGCCTCCCAAAGTATTGGGATTACACGCGTGAGCCACTGAGACGGAGCAAAACTAACTTTTGAACTGGAAAACCTTTAGTAAAGTCGTAAGGTTTTTAGTGGGGTAAGTTTACACAAGAAAAAGTTTATCTTATTGTAAACATAGCACAGTAAACATCAAGGAGGAACCTGGGTTTGTTTCTAATCTTACCATATAATGAAGTCGACAGGGGAGCATCTACCTGTCTCTTCCGTGTTTGTTTTTTTGAGATTCTTTGTTTGTTTTTTTGAGATGGCATTTCATTCTTGTTGTCCAAGCTGGAGTGCAGTGGTGCCATGTTGGCTCACTGCAACCTCTGCCTCCTGGGTTCAAGCGATTTTCCTGCCTCAGCCTCCCTAGTAGCTGGAATTACAGGCATCCGCCACCACGCTTGGCTAATTTTTGTATTTTTAGTATCGACAGGGTTTCACCATGTTGGCCAGGGTCATTTGGAACTTCTGACCTCAGGTGATCCACTCACCTTTGCCTCCCAGTGTGCTGGGATTACAGGCATGACCACCACCCCCCGGACACCTGTCTCTTCTTTAGCCATTTCCATTATTTGTTTTCTTATTTTTCAGCTTTTTTGGAATATTTGACTTCATTTTGCTAGGACTGTTTTCTTGTGCTAAAAGCAGCGATCCCCTCGGAGTGACTGTCAGAACTTCTGCTATAAATTTCCAAGTTTTCCAAGTTCCAAAATAATGCCTGAATATGTTCAAGGCCCTTGTGTTTGATTCATTGCCTTTCCCATTGTCATAAATGAATCATTGATTCTTTAACATTTGATTTGATATCACTGTAAATTTGAATGGTACAGCTCACTTCTCTCCCCAAACAGCCTTTCTTCCTTTTAACTTATAGAGTCTATTCAGACCATATTATCTACAGTCACAATGATATATTGAAAACGAAATCAGCATTTCTCTGTGAGAAAAGCAAAAGAAAAACAAAAATATTCCAAAGGATAAGAGTGCTGTGATGAGATGAATTCACGCTGACAAATTCTCAGGGAATTTGGAATGTAAAGCTACTTGGTTTTCCTGCAAACTTGGGTTTCTGTTGGACTCAAGAAAAGTGATTTTGTATTAGGTAATAGTTTATTTGACTTTTCTCTCATTGTTAGGGTAGAAGTGACTCTCTTTCCAGCTTTCCACATTCTAGGTGGATGAAGCAATGACAGATCAACCTCTGGGTGTCCCAGGAGGCTTCTCGGCCCTTTGGCTCCTGTTGACTTTGGCCAAGGGGATTCACTAAGGCCGGGAGGAGGGAGAAGGTGGGTGACAAGCTGTAGGTTTGTCTAAGTTTCTGCTTTTCAAGGCTGTTTCTGTCTCAAGGTTCAAATAAACATTTTTCCACCTGCCACTTCAGGTCTTTGGGCGGTAATGGTGCCTTGTTGCTTCTAGCTCTGAATTATTGAATTATCTGTTGTAATTTTCCTAAACTCTGCTTACACATTTATAAATACTCCCTTCATTAAACTCTCCTTAAAATACCCAGTTTGCATGTGCCATCTGTTTTCTGCTGGGATCCTGTCAGAGACAAGAGTTGGACTTTATTTTCCAAAATATTAATGTCTTTCTTTTAGACTGCAAAAATGATTAATGTCATTGCAAAAAAAAATTACAGAATTTTTTTTTCAGGTATAAGTAATCTTAAGTCCCAGGGCCCCAAAATAAATGTTCTTAATATTTTGGTATACATTTTAAAAAACTCTCTCTATATACTTACATATAATTTTTATAAATGGAATCATATTACATATTCTTTTATGATATACTTTTTTCCCATTTAACATTATATTATGGATTTTTTTTTCACATCAGTAAGTTATGGACCAACCATATCGTATTTAATGGTTGCATAGTAATTCATTGATTGGATGTGTCATAATTATTTAGTGAATCTCACATTAATGGAAATAAACATAGCATATGTGATATCAATGATGGATATCTTATTGAGTAATATTCAACTGGAGAATAATATAAGTAATATTCTGATAAACATCTTTCTATATGTAGTTTTATAAAGGTTATTTGCCTATTTCCTTTTTATCTCTTTAAGATAAAACTCTGGAAATGAAACCGCCATATAAAAGTGTGATAGTCGAATGCCCTCCAAAAACAGGGTTGTCAGATAAACTTTCACTTTACACCCAGATAAATAATAAATAGCAAATAAATTTTTAGTATGAATATGTCCAATACACTGGGGACATAAGTATACTTTGAAAAGTATTTGTTGTTTATATGAAATTCAAATTTAGCTGTATGTCCTGTATTTTTATTTGTTAAATCTGGCAACCCTGCTCCAAAAAGCAAGAAACAACTTGTACTATTTATATACACCTTCAGAAACTTCGGGTATTTCAATTATTTTAATCTTTGCCAATCTGATAAAGGAATCTCATTTTAGTTTGCGTCTCTTTAATTACTGGTAAGAATGAATATCAGGTGAGTTTGATCATATGTGAATTATATCTCAAATAACAGTTTATTAAAAATGATTAAATTGAATATGATGAACCCAATCAAAAGTTGACCAAAAAAATGATTGAAGATCTTTTCACATACTTACCAACCATATTCTATTTTGAATTTATGGCTCACGATTCTTGGCTTACTTTTCTATTGGATATACATGTAAAATTTTTGATTTTTTAGATCTTTTTCTATATAATAAACCTCTGTTAACTAAGTTGTAAACATTTTATCTCTGCTCTTACAATTTTTAATAGCATGGAAGTTTTAATTTTTTTAATTAGTCAAATCCATCATTTTTATTTGTGATTTGAAATTATAAAAATCCTTTTATGATATTCTGTGATTATAATAACAGTTTTATCATTTTTCTTTTAAAGTTTTCATTTTAGTCCCACCTGACCTGCAGTTCCTGGCATCAACGCTGATGTAGCACATACAGCTGGCTACTTACCACCTCTTCCTTGGTTTCTGATGGGCATCTCAGAGCCCCACTGGCCAAATCTGAATGATTTGTGTCCCCTCCTCTACGAATCTACGCCTTCTCCAGTCTTCCTGGCCTTAAGAGATGGTACCGCCACTTCTACAGCTACTTGAGCCAAAAACCTACCCATAGTCCTCCTTTCCCTTACCTCCAACATTCAATCCAACAGCAAGGTCTGTCACTTCCACCTCTAAGACACAGCCAGAGCCGTCCATACTGCTAACGCCTCCCAAGCCTAGGCTGTCAGTGTCTCTTTCCTGGACTGCTGTAATGGTCTTGTCACTGTGATCATTGTTCTACTTCCTCCCTGCCACCTCCATAATCCATTCTCTCCATAGCAATCAAGGAGGTTTATTTAAAATTGCACACCAAAATTACTTAACTCTCCTGCTTGAATCTCTATTATCACTTAGGAAATAAAATCTACAGCCCTCACTGCAGTCTTCAAGTCTCCTCAATGCCCAGTGCCACTAATGCCTCTCGAACCCCAGGACTTCTCCTTTTCCTCTGGCTCCAATGTTCTTCAAATACCTGCTTTAGGGCCCACTGCTATATTTTTCTGCTGAGACCTTCCCAGGGCCAGCTGCCTGTTTCCGTCTCGGTGACATTATCACCTGCTTGAGAGGTGCTCCCTGACCCCCTCTCTAAGACAGCCTCCATCATTTCCTCCTTCTCTTCTGTTATATGAAATGATATCCCTCACCATTATCCAACATTTAAAAAAAATTATGTTGTCAGAATGTAAATCAAATGAAAAGACCTCATGAAGTGGCGGGACCTCGTTGGAGGGCTTTAAATACAGGCTGCCATGATGGGGTGGGCCAGGGGTCAGCCTGCAGCTCTCAAGGCCAAGGCCAAGTTCTGCGCCTCATAGCGAAGTCAGAGCAGGCATTCCCCATCAAAGTCTAATTTCTCTTTTTAGAAAATGCTCACAAAGAGCTGACTGTTGACTCCCTTGGAACGGGGACAGATAGGAAAGGTAGGGTGGTGCACATAAGACTCAACAGGGAGGAAACCCTGCATTTCCTCTGTCTTGTTTTTTTTTTTTTTTTTTTTTTTTAGCATCAAACTTAGAAGGAACAAAAAAAAAATCTAATAAATATATATCTTCTCTTCTGAATTTCCTGTCTGCCCATAGCCGGCTCTCAGCAAGAGAAGCCAAGTTCTCCTAACCTCAGTGTGGAAGGCCAATAGGCTGACAGCTGGATCTCAATATTTACATTCTGTTATCACATCTGTTGAGGAACCCCAGGCCTAAGTAGCTAAACCGAATTACTCTAGTTTTATCTCCCTACTACTAGGTTATGAAAAAATACTCTTTCTTTTTGAAAGCACAGGTTTTGTGAAGGGTGACTTCTGCCCGCTAGCCAGACCCCCCAAAATGCTATAAAGCTTTCTCAGCACGAGTTAGCCCTTCCCTAGATCCACTGCTGTTCTGTGTATCTGACGTGCATACTGATTGACACCACATGTTAGAAGCCAACAGTAAAACAATCTGCCATCCATAAGGCACATCTCCAACATGTCAGTAAACACGGAGAACAGACGTTAAGTGAACACGGGCGTGAGTCAGCTGTCAGCAACTGCAAAGGGAAGACACCTTGAAGTCTGGAGGCCTGTCTGTGACTTAGATTTTGTAAGAAAGGAAGTGACATGGGAAACTTTAAGATAGGTGGCTGAAGAGAGAAGTGAAGTGAAGAGAGTGCTGCAGCTGCAGTTCGCAAACCATGGGAAAGTTGCCTGATACACACTTTCATTGGTGGGGTCGGGGAGGAACCTCTTCACAACTATAATCCCAGCATGTTGGGAGGCCGAGGCAGGAGGATTGCTTGAACCCAGGAGTTCAAGACCAGCCTGGTCAACACAGGGAGAACCCATCGCTGCAGAAAATTTAAAAAATTAGCCAGTATAGTAGCCTCAGCTACTTGGGAGGCCCAGGTGGGAGGATGTCTTAAGCCCAGGAGGTAGAGGCTGCAGTGAGCCGTAACTGCACCACTGCACTCCAGCCTGGGCTACAGAGCGAGACCCTGCCTCAAACAAAACAAAACAACCTTATGACCAATATCCTCGGCTGAATATTGCCCACAGTAATAAGTGCTAGACAGCTTAATGATTTGTTGTGTTCTGGAGTCATACTTTCTCCTTCCTTTATTTTCCTTTTTCTTCTCCCATTCATATCTTCATAAGATAAGCACAAACGCAGTGTAGCCCCGGTCCAGATCTATTTTGAGTGTGTGATGTTCTGCATTGTATAGGGGTTGGTTTACACAGAGGCAACGCTTGACAGGTAGCCCTGCTAAATAATTTCCCTGCCAGGCGTGGTGGCTCATGCTTATAATTCCAGCACTTTGGGAGGCTGAGGCAGGAGGATGGCTCGATCACAAGAGTACGAGACCAGCTTGGGCAACATAGTGAGAACCTGTCTGTACAAATAAAGAAAGAAAGAATTAGCCAGGCATAGTGGCTCATGCCTGTAGTCCCAGCTACTCTGGAGGCTGAGGTGGGAAGATGGGTTGATTCTCAGAGGTCAAGGCTGTGGGGAGGTCAAGGCTGCAGTGAGCCATGATCACACTGCTGTACTCCAGCCTGGGCAACAGAGCAAGACCCCAGCTCAAAAACGCAAAAAAGAATTTGTGTCTCTGTCAAATAATGTCAGCATTCATATGTCTGTTTTACAAAATGCGAAGATGGAAAGAAACATTTTTGTTTTTTTAGTTTGGTCTCTCAACGCAGTTTCTCCTTCACACACATTTCAAGTGCGTTTCCTCCACATTTACTCCCTGGATCCCATATTCAAGGTTGCCACGATCAGCCACCGAGGTCAGACTAGAACTTGTTCAGAGGCTGATTCACAGGGCGTGTGGACCTGTGCTCCCCGACATGCTGGACAGCAGCCAACAGGTGGACTCATTTGTCCATGCTCACAAAAGGGAGTGGCAAAAAACCTCTTCAGGTTTCACTTGGCAGCATAAGGACTAGAGCGACTTTCTTGTCAGTACAGAGTTAATGAGAAAAGTCCCGCATTTCTAACTATAGATTAGGGCTTTTCTTTATTTTCTAATTTATTTATTTTTATTTATTTATTCATTCATTCATTCATTCATTCATTTTATTTTTGAGGCAGGGTCTCCCTCTGTCAACTAGACTGGAGTACAGTGGTGTGATCATAACTCAATGCAGCCTCACGGGCTCAAGGGATCCCCAGATTAGGGCATTTCTTTACCGGCAGCCATGGAGTTTGAACACACTTTGGTACAAACTTCTGCTGTATTTTGAGCTGCACAGTAATTAATTGTATTCTGCATCTTAACCATGGAGTGCAATGGACCTTTTTAAGGGTCATATTGGGGTTTTGCAGAACTCTTTCATTTAGGGAATTCTCGATCTTGTGAGAGTCACGGTGGAAAACGCTGCTGAAAATTTCCATTCCTCAAGTTCTCAGCCTCCTAAGCCACTGGGGGCAAGAATGTGACCCATGCTTACCTGACTGAATCACCCCATGCATGAATCAAGTGCTAGGGACATAGGGCCAGTGCAGCCCAACCAGCAAGAGGACACAGCATGGGCCTGGCTGTGTTGACCGTGGGGCACTGAAGGGCCCATGGGGAACATGGGGAGGATGCCCGCTGGCCCTGCAGCCTGGTTCCTTGAAGTCTTTGGGTGGTCCCTGCTGCTTCCTGTCATCCCTGCCTCCTACTCATTCCCCAAAGCGAGAGCTCTATCAACCCCACAGTCATTCGAGCTTTCCAGGATCATTTCAGCACTTTCCAAAAGTCTTCAGGGGTCACTAGCCAGGGACGTAAAACAACACTCTTTAAAGGGCAGGTCCCCAAAACTGGTATGTCCCTGGGAAGTATGTCTTGGCATAAACACTAGTTGGATTTCAAGGCCCTGACTTCACCCACGAATTCTCTTCACCACCAGCATTGCGCTTCTGTCTTCAAAAGACAATTCTTTTTGACAGCAGCCCAAATCAGAAACAACATCAGTAAAATGAAACAATACAAAACCAAGCACCAATGTTCACAGTTCCTCCTCTTACCTCCCAAAATGGTGAGCTCTGACTTTCTAGGGGGGGGGGGGTTAAGAGATGGGTTCTCATTTATTTTTATTTTTTAAATAGAGACAGGGTCTTGCTCTATTGCCCCAGGCTGGCCTCTAACTCCTGGCCTCAAGCAATTCTCCCACCTCAACCTCCCAAAGTGCTGGGATTACAGACATAAGTCACCACATCCAGCCAAGAGATAGGTTCTTGATGCTCAAAGTGTATCGTTCCACGTCCCCTGACGCTTGCCAGTAGAGCTTTAGTGGCTTTAAATGTCCTAACTTAAAAATAACATAGATAGTATATGTTTAGGTATTTTTGTCACTTTTATTTTTAGGCCAACTCTCTGCAAGCTGTTATCTCTTTTCTCAATAGCTAATTTTAATTATAATAAAGATTTTTTGAAGCTATGTTCTAAGCACTTTATATTTCCAACAAGGTTAAGAAGCTGTGGTGCTCATACACCTGCCAAGTGGAGGAGGCAGGGTCTGAGAAAGGCTTACTTAGGGTTCTCCACTTGCCTGGAGACTCATAGAGTGGTTCTGCACAGAACATGCCACATGCCTATTTTTTAAGTGTGAAGGAGGTCTTTTGTAACCAGGCAGACAAATATGCCACCAGTGTGAATTATATCCTTTGGTTCTCTGCAGAGATGAACAAGCACTTGCTTTGGTCTGATGTGCAAACTCAAGCTTCTCTAAATATGACCTTTATTTTCAGCGCTGTTTTCCTCTGCTTTTCAAACTAGTAATTCTTTGAGGGGAAAATTAATTAAGGTAAAACCTTTATCTCCCAGCAAAGTCTCCAGAAGATTTCTGTGAGCTCCTAGGAGAGCTTATACCCATGTCCAGATAATGACCTCACTTCTGTCATGCTCTTTTTTTGTATCCTACTCCCTCCTTCTGCCGAACAGTGATCTATTGAGTTTTCCTATTAGATGGACTGAGTTCTTTATATAGTAAGCTATTCATTCTTTGCCATCTGGTGGCAACTATTTTTCCCTGATATGTTCAATTTTAGTACTTTATAACTTTTTTCTTTTTCTCTTTTCATTTTTAGTGCTTATGCCAATTTAAATGAATTATTCGTATGAGTCATTGTTCAGTGTTTGTATAATACATAAACTTCTTACCATCTCCATGTCCACCATGCACAGCTAGCGACTGCCATGTCTCAGTCGGCCTCTATCAGCAGCCAGCTCCCCGGGGCTCCCTGCCTTCCCTTCTGGTCCCTCCTAGCTCCTTCTCACAGCAGCCAAAAGGAGCTTGTTACTACAAAATTGTGATCATGACACTCTTCCTCAAAAACCTATAAAGACTTCCCTCCTGTCATCTTCCCCCGACCAAGCCCAAGTCCTTCTGGATCGGGTCTCTGGCTCTAAATGTACAGGAAGCAAATTGGTTTTTATATTTTGATCTTGTATCCAGGAAGGTTGGTGAGCAGTCCTCTTAGTTCTAACAGTTTTTCTGCAGAATCCCTCTGAATCCTGTCATGGGCGTATCATCTGACAATAATGCCAGTTTTGTTTCTTCTTTTCAAATCTTTATATCTTTTATTTCTATTTTTACCTTACTGGGTAGAACTCCTCTAATAAAATTGAATAGAAGCAATTATAGCTGCCTTTCTTGTCTTGTTCCTATCTTTAAAGGACATGCTTTAAACTTTTCACCATTAAATGTTTACTGTAGGTTTTTGTTAGATATACTTTATAAGAAGTAGGAATTTTCCTTTTATTACATTTTTCAGAGAGTTTTACAATTATAAAAGCATAGCGAAGGATAATGAAGTAAGCCTTACCCTGTCAGATATTAATATATTAAAAAGTTATAATAAAGATTGTGCCATTAGTGCCAGGATAGATAGAACAATGGGAGATTAATACACAGTCTAAAACTAGATGCAAACATACGTAAGAAATTGGATTATTTATTCTGGCTTCCTTTGTTTATGTTGTTATGTTTTCCTCTTGATTATCTTTCTTTTTTCTTTTTTTTTCAGACAGGATCTCTCTCTATCACCCAGGCTGGAGCACAGTGGTACAATCATGGCTCACTGCAGCTTCAACCTCTCAACCTCCTGAGCTCAAGGGATGCTCCTGCCTCAGACTCCAGAGTAGCTGAGAATTACAGATGCATACCACCATGCCTGGCTAATATTTTTATTTTCTGTAGAGACATGGTCTCACTATGTTGCCCAAGGTTGGTCTATGTTGCCTAGGCTGGCCTCCCGTCTTGGCCTCCCAGTGTGGAAGGATTACAGGTCTGGGCCACTGCGCCCAGCCCTACTCTGTTTCTACAAGTTCAACTTTTAAAAATTCTACATATAAGTGAAACCATATGGTATTTATATTTTTGTCTGGTCTGTTTCATTTAGCATAGTGTCCTCCAGTTTCATTTACATTGTTGCAAATGGCAGGATTTCTTTTGTTTTTGTTTTTGTTTTTGTTTTTTTTTTAAAGGCAGAATACTGCATTGCACACACGCATGTGCACACACCATACACACACACCACATTCTCTTTATCCATTCATCTATTCATGGATACTTAGGTTGATCTCATATCGTGGCTACTGTGAATAAGGACTGATTTCATTTCCTTTGGATATATGCCAAGAAGGGGGAATGCTGGATCATATGATAGTTCTATTTTTAATTTTTTAATGAACCTCTATATGTTTTCTACAATGACTGCACTATTTTACATTCCCACCAGTGGTGTACGAGGGTTCCCTTTTCTGTACGTCCTCATCAACACTTGCTATCTTTTGGCTTTCTTATAATATCCATTCTAACAGGTGTGAAATGGTCTCTCACTGTGCTTTTGATTAGCATTTCCCTGATGATTAGTGATGTTGAGCACCTTTTTATAAATCTGCTGGCCACTTATATATCTTCTTTGGAAAAATATCTATTCAGGTTTGCTTATTTTAAAATTTAAACCTTTTAAATAAAAGATTATTTGGTTTTGTCCTATTGAGTTTATGTGTTCCTTAAATATTTTAAATATTAACCCCTCATATCGAATACATACTTTGCAAATGATTTCTCCTACTCCTAAGTTGTCCATTCACTGTGCTGACTGTTTTCTTTGCTGTGCAGAAGCTTTTTGGCTTGATGGAATCCAGTTTGTCTATATTTGCCTATTCTTTTGAACTCATATCCAAAAAAGTTTTTGCTTATACCACTGTCAAGAAATTTCCCCTAGGTTTTCTTCTAGTAGTTTAACAGTGCCTGGTTTTACATTTAAGTCTTTAACATATTTTGAGTTGATTTTTTAATATGCTGTGAGATAAGGGTACAATTTTATTCTTCTGCATGTGGATATTCAGATTCAGTTTTCCCAACACTATTTATTGAAGAGACTATCCTTTTTCCATTGTGTATTCTTGGTGCCTTTCTTCATAATTACTTAACAATATATATGTGGGTTTCTTTCTGGGCTCTGTATTCTGTTCTATCGGTCTACGTGTCTGTTTTTATGCCAGCACCATACTGTTTTGATTACTATAGCTTTGTAATGTAATTTGAAATCAGAAAGTGTGGTGCCTTCAGTTTTGCTCTTTTGTTCCTCAACATTGCTTTAGCTATGTGGGGTCTCTCCTGATTCTACACAAATTTTAGGATTTTTTTTTTCTATTTCTGTGAAAAATGTCATTGGAATTTTTTTTTGTATCAAATAAAATTATATCAAATCTGTAGATTGCTTTGTGTAATATGGTCATTTTAACAATATTATTTCTTCCAATTCATGATCACAGGACATGTTTCTAATTATTTGTACCTTATTCAGTTTATTTCATCAGAGTCTTCCAGTTTTCAGTATACGAATCTTTTACCTCCTTGGTTAAATACATTTCTGGCTGGATGCTGTGGCTCATATCTGTAATCCCAGCATCTTGGAGGCCAAGGTGGGAGGATTGCTAGAGATCAGGAGTTCAAGATCAGCCTAGGCAACAGAGTGAGACCCTGTCTCTAGAAAAAAATTTTAAAAAATTAGCCAGGTGTGGTGGCATATACCTGTAGTCCCCGCTACGTGGGAGGCTGAGGTGGATCACTTGCATCCAAGGGTTGGAGGCTGCAGTGGCACTTTACTCCAGCCTGAGTGACAAAGCAAGACACTGTCTCTAAATAAATAAGCAAATATATGAATAGACTTAGTCCTAAGTAATTTTTTTGGTGCTATTGTAAATGAGATTGTTTCTTAATTTATTTTTTAAGATAGTTAATTGTTTGTTATGTATAGAAATGCAACTGGTTTTTGTACGTTGTTTTTACATCCTGTAACTTTATTAAATTTGTTTATTATTTCTAGGAGTTTTTTTGGAGGAGTCGTTGGGGTTTGCTATACATAAGATCATGTCATCTGCAAACAGACAATTTTATATCTTCCTTTCTGATTTGGATGCCTTTTATTTCTTTTTGTGGTCTAATTTCTTTTTGTGTCTCTGGCTAGGACTGCCAATATTATGTTGACTAGAAGTGGTGAGAATGGGCATCTTTGTCTTGTTCCTGATCTTAGAGAAAAAGCTTCAGCTTGTCATTGTTGAATATGATGTGGGCTTGTCATATATGGCCTTTATTGAATTGAGGCACATTCTGTCTATACCTAATTTATTGAGAGTTTTTATCATGAAAGGATGTTACATTCTAACAAATGCTTTTGCTATACCTGCTGAGATGACCATTTGGTTTTTATCCTTTATTCTGTTAATGCTGTATATCACATTAATTGGTTTGCATATATTGAATCATTCTTGAATCCCAGGGATAAATTCCACTTGATCATGGTATACACAGTCATTTTAATGTGCTGCTGAATTTGGTTTTCAGTTACTTTGTTGAGAATTTTTGTCTCTATTTTCATCATGGATATTGATCTATAATTTTCTTGTCAGGTTTGAGTTCCTTCTCCCAATCTTGCAGAGTCTAGCTGTCTGCAAAGGCTTACATTTGTTGTCTTGAGAGCACACATGGAGACCTGGCTACTGTCAGGAGAAAAGGGTGATTCACTCAGAGCATTGAGGGTACCTGTGGGCCAGGTGGGAAGGAGGGAGCCTCAGGAGCGGCATCTCCAGAGGACTCCTAATGGAGTCCCAGAAGTGGCTAGTATAATTTAAGACCCTTTGTCAAGTGTCAAGCCCTGACTGCTGTGAGTCCTTTCCTCTCTTCCCTGATCTTGGCCTCTCCCAGCCACTCAGCTGTGCTGGTTCATTGTGTACTCTGGGTAGACAAGGAAGAGGCAGGCCTCTTGGCAAGACCCAGGTTCAGCTAGGGTAGCCTGGAATTCACTATGCTCTCACTTTCCCTTCTGGAGAAAATGGTGGGTCCAGGGGGTGGTCTCTCTTGGCACTGAGCTGTGCCACCTTATGGAAGGGCTGATTCCATTAAAGTGAAACTGTTCTTCCTACCCAATTTAATGCCTGTTCTAGGATTTTTTTTTTTTTTTTTTTTTGTTCCATCACTATGCTGGAACTTCTCCACTGGACTTTAGGCTCTCATAAAGGTACTCTTGTCTGTGGGTAGTTGTCAAAATCCATGCATTGTGGAGTGATGATGATGGAAACTCGCTGTCTTGCTGATGTGATTCCTGACTTCGTTTCTCTTTATTCCTCTTCAAGCAAGGCAAGTCCTAGTTAAAATTTGAACAAGGTGCAATGGTGCATCCATTCTTTTTGGCTTCTGTGTGATGGCTGAATTCTCATGCCAGGTCTGCAGTGAGTGAGCAAGCTGGGGAGCACAGCATCCTGTCTAATTTCCAGATCCTAATAGGCTTTCACACAGTACACCTGTAATATGTTGAATTGACACCTTCTATCCTGTTCCATCATTCAAGTATCCTTTGAACTAAAATTGTACATAAAAATTAAAACCCGTTCACTGTTACAGTGTTATTTCAACGGCCACTCATCTACAGAACTTTACTCATTGGGAATGTATTCCTGAAATTCACTATGTACAAAAGTTATAGGCTTATCCCTGAAGAAGGTCAACTGAAATAATGACGATGATGATGACTGACAATGATAATGGCAATACTTACTAAGCATTACATTGCAAATATTATCAAATCCCTAGCTAACTCATAGACACTGGAATCAGTAGCCCCCCAAGCAAAAAGTGACTGTGTCTATTTGCAGTGCTTCTGTAGGGGT
The DNA here is from genome assembly GCF_048565385.1 of Saimiri boliviensis. Classification (NCBI taxonomy): domain Eukaryota; kingdom Metazoa; phylum Chordata; class Mammalia; order Primates; family Cebidae; genus Saimiri; species Saimiri boliviensis. The sequence goes on along the minus strand of NC_133456.1, from coordinate 100,061,951 downwards.
AAGCATTCTTTGCATGTATCAGCTGTTGTCTTGCTACCTTCAGTCTTGACTGAGCCACCTAGGAGCTCAAATCATAGAACTAGGGTCTGTCTAGTAAGTCTGGCTGTATGATGCAACAGCTGAAGGGACACACTTGTCAATAACAGCAACAACAACGAAAAGAATTCAAAACCACCAGAAAGAGCTTTCAGTAATAGTCGTGGAAAATTAAAGATACTTGTAAAAAAACAGAAGGTTTTAAAAATCTACTGTTGTGGGGAGGTGGGGGCAGAGTGGGGGATGGAGACAGCAAACCACATGGCATGTATATACCTATGCAACAATCCTGCAGGATGCAGGATGTGCACAGGTATCCCAGAGCCCAAAGTACAATTATAAACAAACTAAAAAAAAAAAAAACCTACTTTTGTATCAAAAATAGTTTAAAGTTGGGAATGCTGGGAAGATGGCTGTCTAAGAACAGCTCAGGACTTCAGCTCCCAGTGAAAGTGCAGAGGGTGAGTGGACGCCGCATTTCCAGACGAATTTTTATTGTCCACAGACCAGGAGATACCCAGGCAGAGGGGTCGCCAGCGCCGCAGTCCCGGCCGGTGCGGCTGTTTTGGCCCCGGCGGGGCTGATTTGGCCCGCGCGGCTGCTGTGACCACGCCCTGTTGCGGCGGTTCTCCGTACAAAAGCCACTGGTTTGGGAGCCCTCTTAGCTGGCGATCGGAGCCCTGAGACGGCAGAGTTGCCCATTCATCTGAAATAGCGAGCCAGGCCAGGAGATTCCTAGGCAAAAAATCCGCCAGGAGCCGGCGCCGCAGTTCAAGCTGACTCAGTGAGTCGCAGCACGGGAGATCCCGGCGCCTTTTCAACAAGCGACTGGAACGCGGGGTCGTTCAACTTAAAAGAAAAGACTCTGAGTCAGGGAGCCAGGTGATCAGGCTCAGTTGGTCCCAGCCCCCCACTCCCAACAACAACGAAAACAAAAACAGTAATTGGAAACCCTCTGGGTTGAGCCCTTCAAACCAAGCACAGCTGAACCTGGGACAGTCCGGCTTGGTGGGGCTGGGGCGTCCGCCATTACTGAGACTCTCCACCACTATGGAGGCAGGCTGCCGTTGCCGAGACAGTTCTAACTACGCCCATATAAACAGGATGGCAGGGAAGAGCACAGGGCAGCTGGGCGGAGCCCACAGCAGCTCAGCAAAGCCCCTGTGGGCAGGCAGTGGCTAGGCATGCTGCTTGCTGGGCGGGTCAGACCTGAAAGAAAAATCAAAAAAGGCAGTAGTGCAACAGAAACTCATAGAGCTCCAACTCCCTGGGACAGAGCACCTGGGAACAAAAAGTGCTTTATGAGTTCAGCTGCAGCAGACCTACACGTACCTGCCCAGCAGCCCTGAACGAACAACGGAGCTCACAACTCAGGACTTAAGCCCCAATAAAAGACAGACTGTCTCCTCAAGTAGCTCCCTGACCCCCAGAGATCCAAAGACTCACCTCATAAAGGAGAGAACGTACTGACAGTAGGTGAGCATCCTTCTGGGACAAAGATAGCGGAAGAGGAAACTGGTAGCAACCCTTACTGTTCTGCAGCTGCTGCAGGTGATCCCCAGGCAAGCAGGGCCTGGAGAGGACCTCAGCAGTCCTACAGCGGAGGGACCAGACTGTTAGAAGGAAAGCTTAAAAAAAAAAAAAAAAAAAAAAAAAAAGAAGAAGAAGTAACTTCAGCATCCATGAACTAGAAGCTCACTCAGAGACCCAATCTGAAAGACAGTAACTACAAAGACAACAGGTGGATAAACCCACAAAAATGGGAAGAAACCAGCGCAAAAAGGATGAAAACTCCCGAAACCAGAACACCTCTCCTCCTAAAAGGGATCACAACTCCTTACCAGCAAGGGAACCAGACGGGATGGAGAAGGAGGGGGTTGAAATGGCAGAATCAGACTTCAGAAGGTGGGTAGTAAGAAACTACAGTGAGCTAAAAGAACATGTTCTAACCCAACACGAAGAAACTAGGAACCTTGAAAAAAGATTGGACAAAATGCTAACGAGAATGGACAGCATAGAGAGGAATATAAGTGAATTGATGGAGTTGAAAAACACAACACAAGAACTTCATGAGGCATGCACAAGCTTCAACAGCCGAATTGACCAAGCAGAAGAAAGGATATCAGAGGTCGAAGATCAACTCAATGAAATAAAAAGAGAAGGCAAGAACAGAGAAAAAAAGCACAAAAGGGAATGAACAAAATCTTCAAGAAATGTGGGACTATGTGAAAAGACCTAATCTACGTCTGATAGGTGTACCTGAATGTGATGAAGAGAATGAATCCAAGCTGGAAAATACACTTCAGGATATCATCCAGGAAAACTTCCCCAACCTAGCAAGGCAAACCAATATTCAAATACAGGAAATACAGAGAACACCACAAAGATATTCCTCAAGAAGAGCAACCCCAAGGCACATAATCATGAGATTTCATTTCATTTCTTTGAAATGAAAGAGAAAATGCTAAGGGCAGCCAGAAAGGTCGGGTTACCCACAAAGGCAAGCCCATTAGACTCACAGCAGATCTCTCAGCAGAAACCCTACAAGCCAGAAGAGATTGGGGGCCAATATTCAACATCCTTAAAGAAAAGAACTTTCAACCCAGAATCTCCTATACAGCCAAACTAAGCTTCGTAAGTGAAGGAAAAATAAAATCCTTTGTGAACAAGCAAACACTCAGAGATTTCATCACCACCAAACCTGCTCTACAAGAACTCCTGAAAGAGGCTCTATACATATAAAGGAACAACCAGTACCAGCCACTCCAAAAACACACCAAATGGTAAAAGAGCATCAACACAATCAAGAATCTGCATCAACTAACCAACAAAACAGCCAGGTAGCATCAAAATGACAGTATCAAATTCACACATAACAATACTATCCCTAAATGTCAATGGACTAAATGCCCCAATCAAAAGACACAGACTGGCAAATTGGATAAAAAGCCAAAACCCATCAGTGTGCTGTATCCAGGAAACCCATCTTACATGCAAGGATACACAAAGGCTCAAAATAAAGGGATGGAGGATCTACCAAGCAAATGCAGAGCAAAAAAAAGCAGGAGTTGCAATTCTCATCTCTGATAAAATAGACTTTAAAGCAACAAAGATCAAAAGAGACAAAGAAGGACATTACATAATGGTAAAAGGATCACTGCAACAAGAAGAGCTAACGATCCTAAATATATATGCACCCAATACAGGAGCACCCAGATATATAAGGCAAGTTCTTAATGACTTACAAAGAGACTTAGACTCCCACACAATAATAGTGGGAGACTTTAACACCCCATTGTCAATATTAGACAGATCAACCAGACAGAAAATCAACAAGGATATCCAGGACCTGAATACAGATCTAGAACAAGCAAACCTAATAGACATTTACAGAACTCCTTTCCACCCCAAATCCACAGAATATACATTCTTCTCAGCACCACATCACACCTACTCTAAAATTGACCACATAATTGGTAATAAATCACTCCTCAGCAAATGCAAAAGAACGGAAATCATAACAAACAGTCTCTCAGACCACAGTGCAATCGAGTTAGAACTCAGAATGCAGAAACTAACTCAGAACCGCACAGCTTCATGGAAACTGAACAACTTGCTCTTGAATGTTGACTGGATAAACAATGAAATGAAGGCAGAAATAAAGATGTTCTTCGAAACCAATGAGAACGAAGACACAACATACCAGAATCTCTGGGACACATTTAAAGCAGTCTCTAGAGGAAAATATATAGCAATGAGTGCCCACATGAGAAGTAAGGAGAGATCTAAAATTGACATCCTATCGTCAAAATTGAAAGAGCTAGAGGAGCAAGATCAAAAAAACTCAAAACCTAGCAGAAGACAGGAAATAACTAAGATCAGAGCAGAACTGAAGGAAATAGAGACACAAAAAACTCTTCAAAAAATCAATAAATCCAGGAGCTGGTTTTTCAAAAAGATCAACAAAATAGACAGACCACTAGCCAGATTAATAAAAAAGAAAAGAGAGAATAACCAAATTGATGCAATAAAAAACGATAAAGGGGATATCACCACAGATTCCACAGAAATCCAAACTATCATCAGAGATTATTACAAACAACTCTATGCACATAAACTAGTAAACCTGGAAGAAATGGATAAATTCCTGGACACCTGCATCCTCCCAAGCCTAAACCCGGAAGAAGCCGAAACCCTGAATAGACCAATAACAAGGTCTGAAGTCGAGGCAGCAATAAAGAGCCTACCACCCAAAAAAAGCCCAGGTCCACATGGGTTCACAGCCGAATTCTACCAGACATACAAAGAGGAGCTTGTACCATTCCTTCTGAAACTATTCCAGACAATCCAAAAAGAGAGAATCCTTCCCATATCATTTTATGAGACAAACATCATCCTGATACCAAAACCCGGCAGAGACTCAACAAGAAAAGAAAATTTCAGGCCAATATCCATGATGAACATAGGTGCAAAATCTTCAATAAAATACTGGCAAACCGATTGCAGCAGCATATCAAAAAGCTCATCCACCATGATCAGGTAGGATTCATCCCGGGGATACAAGGCTGGTTCAACATACATAAGTCCATAAACGTAATTCACCACATAAACAGAACCAAAGACAAAAACCATATGATTATCTCAATTGATGCAGAGAAGGCTTTTGACAAAATTCAACAGCCCTTTATGCTAAAAACCCTCAATAAACTAGGTATTAATGGAACGTATCTCAAAACAATAAAAGCTATTTACGACAAACCAACAGCCAATATCATACTGAATGGGCAAAAACTGGAAGCATTCCCTTTGAAATCCGGCACTAGACAAGGATGCCCTCTGTCACCACTCCTATTCAATATAGTACTGGAAGTTCTAGCCAGAGCAATCAGGCAAGAAAAAGAATAAAGGGTATCCAAATCGGAAAGGAGGAAATCAAATTGTCTCTATTTGCAGATGACATAAATGTATATCTAGAAGACCCCATCGTCTCAGCCCAAAATCTCCTGAAACTGATAAACAACATCAGCAAAGTCTCAGGATACAAAATCAACGTGCAAAAATCACAAGGATTCCTCTACACCAGTAACAGACTTAAAGAGAACCAAATCAAGAACGAACTGCCATTCACAATTGCTACAAAGAGAATAAAATACCTAGGTATACAACTAACAAGGAACGTAAAGGACCTCTTCAAGGAGAACTACAAGCCACTGCTCAACGAAATAAGAGAAGACACAAACAGATGGAGAAACATTCCATGTTCATGGTTAGGAAGGATCAACATCATGAAAATGGCCATACTGCCCAAAGTAATTTACAGATTCGATGCTATTCCCATCAAGCTACCAACGACCTTCTTCACAGAACTGGAAAAAAACACCTTAAATTTCATATGGAACCAAAAGAGAGCCCGCATAGCCAAGTCAAGTCTAAGCAAAAAGAACAAAGCAGGAGGCATCACACTACCGGACTTCAAACTATACTACAAGGCTACAGTAATCAAAACAGCATGGTACTGGTACCAAAACAGAGATATAGACCAATGGAACAGAACAGAGGCCTCAGAGGAAATACAACATACCCACAACCATCTGATCTTCGACAAACCTGACAAAAACAAGCAATGGGGAAAGGACTCCCTGTTTAATAAATGGTGTTGGGAAAACTGGCTAGCCATGTGCAGAAAGCAGAAACAGGACCCCTTCCTGACACCTTACACCAAAATTAACTCCAGATGGATTAAAGACTTAAACATCAGACCTAACACCATAAAAACCCTAGAAGAAAATCTAGGCAAAACCATTCAGGACATAGGCGTAGGCAAGGACTTCATGACCAAAACGCCAAAAGCAATGGCAACAAAAGCCAAAATAGACAAATGGGACCTAATCAAACTCCACAGCTTCTGCACGGCAAAAGAAACAGTCAGTAGAGTGAATCGGCAACCAACAGAATGGGAAAAAATTTTTGCAGTCTACCCATCTGACAAGGGGCTGATATCCAGAATTTACAAAGAACTAAAACAGATCTACAAGAAAAAAACAAACAAGCCCATTTAAAAATGGGCGAAGGATATGAACAGATACTTTACAAAAGAAGACATACAGGAGGCCAACCAACATATGAAAAAATGCTCATCATCACTGGTCATCAGAGAAATGCAAATCAAAACCACATTGAGATACCATCTCACACCAGTTAGAATGGCGATCATTAAAAAATCGGGAAACAACAGATGCTGGAGAGGATGTGGAGAAATAGGAACACTTTTACACTGTTGGTGGGAATGTAAATTAGTTCAACCATTGTGGAAGACAGTGTGGCGATTCCTCAAGGACCTAAAAATAGAAATCCCATTTGACCCAGCAATCCCATTACTGGGTATATATCCAAAGGATTATAAATCATTCTACTATAAGGACACATGCACACGAATGTTCATTGCAGCACTGTTTACAATAGCAAAGACCTGGAACCAACCCAAATGCCCAATGATGATAGACTAGATAGGGAAAATGTGGTACATATACACCATGGAATATTACGCAGCCATCAAAAACGATGAGTTCACGTCCTTTGTAGGGACATGGATGAACCTGGAAACCATCATTCTCAGCAAACTGACACAAGAGCCGAAAATCAAACACCACATATTCTCACTCATAGGCGGGTGTTGAACGATGAGAACACATGGACACAGGGAGGGGAGCACTACACACTGGGATCCATTGGGGGGAAATGGGGGAGGGGTGGGGGGTGGGGAGGTGGGAAGAGATAGCATGGGGAGAAATGACAGATACAGGTGAGGGGATGGAAGGCAGCAAACCACACTGCCATGTGTGTACCCATGCAACAATCTTGCATGTTCTTCACATGTACCCCAAAACCTAAAATGCAATAAAAAAATTTAAAAAAAGAAAAAAAGTAAAATAAAATAAAATTTAAAAACCCAAAGTAAGCAGAAAAAAATAATAAGTAAATCAGAAATCAATAAAAATTTAAAAAATAAAAAAAATAGTTTAAAGTTACCATATATCCTTCCTAACAAGAAGTTAAACAAGAGAAAATGTTGAATATAATGCAGACTTCTGCTAAACATTCAACCAGCCTATAAAATAATTATCTTTTTTCCCCACAGATTTTTGAAAGAGGAGAGCTAAGGGTCAGGTAGACTGGAGAATAAATTTAGTTCAAGAGTCTTGGGCAGGCACAAGCTTCAAGCATGCTGGGCTCTCAGCAGCAGACTAGTTTGCGACGGGCAGAGATGTCACAGGGAAACTCTCCCAGGTCAGGGTCCAGTATGTGTAGTAACCCCAGGATTTATCTGGGCTTGTGCTGGCATCAAAGATGATCCAGTTCAACTGGTAGAGAATGACAACAGGACCATGGCCATGCTAGTCCATAAACAGTGCTGGGAAAATCCGTTTATCATATGCAGAATGAAACTGGACCCCATCTCTCACCATATAGAAAAAGTAACTCAAGATGGATTAAAGACTTAAATATAAGACACGAGATTATTAAAATCTTGGATGAAAACCTAAAATTTGCTCTTCTGGACATTGGCCTGGACAAAGAATTCATGACTAAGTCCTCAAAAACAAACATGACAGAAACAAAAATTGGCCTAAAATTTGCTCTTCTGGACATTGGCCTGGACAAAGAATTCATGACTAAGTCCTCAAAAACAAACATGACAGAAACAAAAATTGGCCATTGGAACCTAATTAAACTGAAGAGCTTCTGCACAGAAAAAGAAACTATCAATGGGGTAAACAGACAACCTACAGAGTGGGAGAAAATCTTCGCAGACTCTTCATATGACAAATGATTAATCTCCAGAATCTGTAAGGAAATTAAACTAACAAGAAAAAAACAAATAACCCCATCATAAAGTGGGCAAAGGACATGAACAGACATTTTTCAAATGAAAACATACATGCAGGCAACGAGCATATGAAAAATTGTTCAACCTTACTAATCATCAGAAAATGCAAATCAAAACCACAATAAAATACCATTGTACGCCAATCAGAATGGCTAGTATTAAAAAGTCAAAAAATAACAGATGTTGGAAAGGTTGTAGAGGAAAAGGAAGCATTATAGACTGTTGGTGGGAATGTAAATTAGTTCAGCCATTGTAGAAAGCAGTGTGGAGATTTCTCAAAGAACTAAAAATAGAACTACCATTAAAAAAAAAAAAAAAAAAAAAAAAAAAAAAAAAAAAAAAGAACTACCATTTGACCCTGCAATCCAATTACTGGGTTTATAGCCATAAATAAATAAATCTTTCTGCCAAAAAGACACTTGCATTCATATGTTCATTGTAGCACTATTCACAATAGCAAAGACAAGGAATCAACATAGATGCCTGTTAATGATAGATTGGATAAAGAGTATGTAGTAGATATATGCCATGGATTACTACACAGCCATAAAAAAGAATGAGATCATGTCCTTTGCAGCAACGTGGATGGAGCTAGAAGCCAAAATCCTAAGCAAACTAATGCAGGAACAGAAAATCAAATACTGCATGTTCTCACTTATATATGAGAGCTAAACATTGGGTACATACAGACGTAAAGATGGAAACAATAAGTACTGGAGACACCAAAAGAGGGGTGGAGGGAGGGGAGCAGGGGTTGAAAAACTACCTACTGGGTACTGTGTTCACTATTTGGGTAACAGGTTCAATAGAAGCTCAAACCTCAGCATCACACAATATATCCATGTAACAAACCTATGCATCTGCTACCTGAACTTAAAATAAATAAATTAGTTAATACATTTTTTAAAAGATTCATGGCAGTATCATGGTTGCTAGTGGTATATCTGGTTAAGAACAAAAACCTTAGCCGTCTCCTGAGGGACATAATCTTTGAGGAACAGTGTCTAACAAGAGGCAGGCCAAGTATCAGAATCTTGAGCAACTGACTTGAAGTTCAGGGAAGGCTCAAGTCCTTGTACAAATAAGACCAAGAGGAAAGCCTAGTGAACACAGCAAGATTAGGAGGAGACACATGCATGCTCAGGGTGCCCATCTATTGTGTAGGCTTTCTTGTAGAAGATTAATCCTCGATCTAGGCAGCAGTTGGGTAAATCCACTCAATATGGCAGCCTGACTGGGATTGACTGAGGAATTCAATGGTGTTTCTTTAGCCTGCAGATAAAGGTCCTCATTGCCTACTGCTGAGTGGGACTACACCATTCTGGCCATAATGGTTTTTACCTCTTTCAAAGCTGAAAAAGTGTTGGAGTAGGACAGGAATTCTATTGTAATGAATGAAGAACATGCAGTTGAGGTACTACTATCTGTAGAAAGTATTAGGGAAAAATTTGGTTCCATGACTGCAGCCACAAGTGGTTTATCCAGCTCACTAGACTTCAGTGGAGCACCATGCGGTCTATGTCAGGGCCATACTGTTTGATATGATCCTCAGTGACCTGGAAAAGGACACCCTGACTTCTCTGCTAATGATCTGAGACCTGGGCATTCTTTTGCTTTCTTGTAGTCAGCTTTCTATAAAGCAGGGATTTGTCTCTTGTTAACAATACCAATAAGTTACAAATATAAAGAAGATATTCTCATTAAAATGTGTTGTATGTAAGCATTTATACAAAAAAACAACATCTATGTCATGGAAGAAAGTGAAAGATTTGTTAAGGTCTGTTCACTAACACTTCACAACTACAGGCTGGGTACAGTGGCTCATACCTGTAATTCCAGCACTTTGGGAGGCCAAGGTGGGTGATTCAACTGAAGTCAGGAGTTCAAGACCAGCCTGGCCAACATAGTTAAACCCTGTCTCTACTAAAAATGTAAAAGCTAGCCAGGCATGGCCACACCTGTAGTCCCAGCTACTTGGGAGGCTGAGGTAGGAGAATCGCTTGAACTTGGGAGGCAGAAGTTGCAGTGAGCTAAGATTGTGCCACTGCACTCCAGCCTGGGTGACAAAGTGAGACTCTGTCTCAAAAAAAAAAAAAAAAGAAAAAAAAGAAAGAAAAGAAAAAGAAAAAACTTTACAACTACAGTCATGCATTGCTTAACAATGGGGATACATTCTAAGAACTATGTTGTCAAGAGATTTTGTTATGGTGCAAACACCTCAGAGAGTATGTTTATATGAACCTAGATGGTCTAGCCTACTACATACTAGGCTACATGGTAGAGCCTATTTTTCTTAGGCTACAAACTTGCACGGCAGGTTCCTGTACTGAATACTATAGGTATTTGTAACACAGTGGTATTTGTGTACCTAAACATAGGACAGGTACAGTAAATACATGGTATTATAATCTTACGGGACCAGCATCATACAGGCAATCCATCATTGACCAAAACACTGCTACGTGGTCACAACAGCTCATAAAAATAATTTCTGTAACTCCATCCTGTTTCCCCAGCATCAGAATCATATCTCACTTTGGGTGACTTCAGGTACAGCGAAACAAAGTCTCATGACCTTTCTCCATAAATACTCTGCATTTTCCCATCTCATATCACCTCAGCCTTCTCTTCACTCAGGCTGGACCATTCCTCTCTTTGTCAACCTATGTGAATGGTCATTTCATTCCAAAATTTTTAGTAAAACTCAGTTTTGTTATGAAGCTGATCCTACCTATCTTCTTTCATATACCATCACACTTCAATGTGTATTTTAGTCCATTTAAATATAAACTAGAAGTATCGAGAATGGAGAGATGGCTTCTTAGAGAAGGTAGAATTTGAATTTATTAAAACTAGTAGCATTTTAATAAGCATGACTGGGGGAAGGGCATTCCTGTCATCACCACCACCATCATCACCACCGTCATCATCATCATCATCATCATCATCACATTCATCACAGCTAGTTTTTATTCCATGCTTACTACAAGCCAAACACTGTTTCGAACATTCCATATGCCTTATTTCACTTAATTTTTATACCAACATTATGAGATAAACGTTACCGTTAGCCCCATTTTTTTTTTTTTTTTTTTTTTTTTGGACACAGGGTCTCACTCTGTTGCCCAGACTGAAATCAGCAGCACAATCTTGGCTCACTGTAGTCTCAACATCCTGGTCTCAAGCAATCCTCCCATCTCAGCCTCCCGAGTAACTGGGACTACAGTAACTGCATACAACTATGCCGGCTAATTTTTAAAATTTTTTGTAGGCGACAAGATCTCACTAGTTGCCCAGGCTGGACTCGAACTCCTGGGCTCAAGGGATCCCTCTGCCTCAGCTTCCTAAAGTGCTAGGACTACAGGCATGAGTCACTCTGCCCAGCGAAAGCACCATTTTTTGGATGGATACACTGAGGTACTGATAGATTAAGAGACTTTTCTAAGATTATGTAACCACTGAGCAATGGAACAAAGTTTGTCATACAGAGGCGGTGCTTGCAACCACTAAGCAGCACTGCATGAAGTACTGATTGAGCAAACCATAGCAGAAAGGGGAGATGGGCAGGGTTTGAAGAAAAGCCATAGGTTAGTATGACTAGATGCTAATAAGCGTGTTCAGTCTCTGAAGAGATAGGATCAGGCTAAGTTACAGAAGGCTTTGATTCCTTTCACCAAATTTGCTTTTACAGGAGTTACTGTGTGGAGAGTACAGAGCTGTAAATGTTTTTTCATTTGTTTGTTTGTTTTTTGCAGATAAATATTATAAAATCTGGCTTTAAGTAGGTAAGTTTGGCAGCACTAAATAGAATCCATGCATAATGGAAATTCACTAGAAATTGGTGGTTTTCTTCTTTCTTTTATACTGTATTTAACTAGTGAAGAACTTAACATCCAGTTTAATTTGACTCAAATGCAGACATTTGAAACAATGTGTTTGTTGGCAACCCTAACAAACATGAAGAAATAAGAATTCATGTTATTTTGTATTGTTTTGGTGTTTGAAACAGGGTCTCACTCTGTCACCCAGGATGGAGTGCAGTGGCACTACCATGGCTCACTGTAGCATCCACCTCTTGGGCTCAGGTGATTCTCCCACCTCAGTCTCCCAAGTAGTTGGTACTACAGTGGTGCACTACCACGCCCAGCTAATTTATACATATATATACATATATATATATATATATATATATATATATATATATATATATATATTTTTAATAAAGATGGGGTCTTGCTGTTTTGCCAGGGCTGATTTTGAACTCCTGGTCTCAAGTAATCCTCCCACCTCAGCCTCCCAAAGTTTTGGGATTTCAGGCATGAGCCACCATGCCCAGACAAGAATTAAGTTTTTTTGTGGAGCAGTAAGTATATAATAATGACTCTTGCTAACTTATGAAATTATTATTGTCCAAATCTCCTTTTTCCATGACATACATATACTGGCTCCTTTAATTACTGGATGTGTTTATCAGCTGCATCTTCATTAAGAAAGAAAAAAACAGATGTTTTGTTTGCATAAATCTTTCCCCTTTATTTCAGGAAGGTTGCAATTAGCAGCCAAGGCAATATTGAAAGGGGCTTAGAAAGAACAATCAAAGATGTGTGAATTACATGTATGAACTGAGCCTAACTCAATCCCTTTGCTGACAGGAATGGAAGAACTAACAGTTACTCACACTTTTCAGCTGCTCACAGCCAGCTTCCACAAGCAACCCTCTGAAGCAAAACTGCAAAAGGCAGAAATTCTGCTCTGGACAGACCTGCTGAAGTTCAACTCTGCATAGTTTCCAACCCTTGTTTGTGGTATAGCTATCTCAGTAAAACTTGATCATTTGTCGTTAAATAACCTAACTCATTAAATGACTGAGTTGTTTAACAAGATACAGTTTGGTTAATATTTTGGCAGCAAATCAGAGAGTATATCCTGTGTCTGTTATATTGGTTTCTCCTCTTTCCCTTTAAAAAAAAAATGTATTTGTCCACAGAACCTCCAACTATTCCAAATAGGAGTTTTATTTCAGAATTCTAAATTCCCTGTTTGCTTGATCCAGGAAGTCTCTGTGTTTTTTAGCTCGGGGGAACATTTTTCAGCGAATGCAATTGAGTGTTCATACCAAGAGCTTATGCTTGGAATCTGGCATTTCTCTGGGAATCACTGACCTTGTGCTACTGCCTTAAAAGCAGGCCAAGCATTGTTTTCTAGGCCCAAATCACTTCATTCAGCCACCATGGCTTAGAAGCATGGAGCCTCAATCTGGCTCTTGCCTGTGCTTCTTGAGGAGAAATTTGGTTTTTCTTTGTAGGTGGCCTTGTCCAGGCTAAGATGGGACAGTCTTCATCTAAGGGACCAACTGCTCAAGCCCATTCACTTTTATAACAGAAAGGCAGATAGGACATTCAGAAATGTTATTAATATTATAAATATGACTTGAATCGGCAGCCATTGCTGTAAAGCTGCTGCCAGTGTGTAAAGCCTTGAATTACCTATCCAGATACTACTATTGCCAATGCCTCTTTCCTGCTTCCCAGATCTCCTTGCTAGTGGAACAATCCCAATAACATAGCATCCTGGCTTCTCTCTGCTCTAAGGAGCTAAACTGACTGGAGAATTTGGAAGGAGAAACTAGGTATACACAGGGAGACTCCCCTGCTTTCACTTGGGAGAAGATCAACTGTTCTCTGCTTCTCTTGAGCCCTTCGTGGGAGGACTTCCGTGGGCCTGGGCCTCCTGGCACCATTTGGATTTGTCACTCTGTTTCTGAGGTTCAACAGTAGGGAGTTTACTTGCCCACATTATAAAGGCCACATTTTCTAAAACCAGCCTTTTGGAAATGAAAGTGATATTTCTGTCTTTTATCCACTGACTGATATGTTTTTTCTGTTTTTGTTTTTTAGAGACGAAGTCTTGCTCTGCTGCCCAGGTGGGAGTGCAGTGGTGCAATCACAGCTCACTGCCTTGATCTTCTCGGCTCAAGCAGTCCTCCTACCTTAGCCTCTTTACTAGCTGGTACTACAGTTGTGTGACAACATCTGGCTAATTTCTTATTTTTTATACATATGGCAATTCACTATGTTGCCCAGTCTGGTCTGAACTCCTGGCTTCAAGGGATCCTCCTATCTTGGCCTCCCAAAGTGTTGGCATTACAGGCATGAGCCACTGTGTCTTGCCTGACTAATATGTTTTATTTTTCAATCAATTAGAATGTGGTTGGTAAAAACAAGTGTCATTTGTTGGGCCCCATATAACACCCAACAACTATTAAAGCGAGACTGAGAAAAATCATATTTAATAAAGACAGATTCCCAAGACATTCACTCACTACTTAAAGTTGTCAAAGTTCTAGCCTGGTGTCACATTATATTGACAATATATATCTAGAGCAAGTTAATGTCAGCCCTCTCAGAATTCCCTTCACTGAGTCCAACATTAATGTAGACTTTTTACTGGAAGTCACTGTGAAAAAGGGCTAAAAAAATAACATAACGTTTCTGCTCACTGCTGATAACAACATTGTCTTTTATATGTCTGTTACTCAATGCTCCTCTTGTTTATGTCATGTGGCAAATTTACTTCAGAATTTAGAAGCAGGAGAATATTGTCTTTACCCAAAAATTTGTATGCTTTCTCAGAAAGATAAAGGTAACTATGTAACCTAATCTATTTCCCTCTTTTGACTTTGCTGTCAGGAAATTCTAGGTCCAGTGTATTGCTCAGGCACAGTAACCACCACAGCTAAAATAAACAGCATGCTTGCTTCCTTCTTTTCATAGTGCTAATTTCTAATTTATACTTAAATAACATGCACACAATCAGCTTTGTAAATCTTTAAACTATTAACCAGGCACAGTTGAAATAAAACAAGAAAAATAAAAGTGAAGGACTTCTGGTTTCTATCCAGCATGCAAAGAGTTTAGGAGTCATAACTTCTGAACTCACAACAGCAACAAAAAGGGGAACAAATTGAGTATGAACAACTCTTCTTTTCTTTATTTTATTTTATTTTATTTTTTTGAGACGGAGTTTCGCTCTTGTTACCCAGGCTGGAGTGCAATGGCGCGATCTCGACTCACCGCAACCTCCGCCTCCTGGGTTCAGGCAATTCTCCTGCCTCAGCCTCCTGAGTAGCTGGGATTACAGGCACAAGCCACCATGCCCAGCTAATTTTTTGTATTTTTAGTAGAGACGGGGTTTCACCACGTTGACCAGGATGGTCTCGAACTCTCGACCTCGTGATCCACCCGCCTCGGCCTCCCAGAGTGCTGGGATTACAGGCTTGAGCCACCGCGCCCGGCCAACAACTCTTCTTTAACCTATCAGAGTTGAGGTCACAGAGCAATACATGTATTCATACTACTTTCTGGAACAGAAACCCAGAAGAACTTTGGGCCTGTAATTGATGAATTGTTAGAGACTTAGTTTGGACAAGTCTGAGGGTTAAAAACTTCAGGGGGACCCAGTCTTAGGAGGCACTGCACACCTTTGTGAGTTTTGCCCTCAAGAGCCCTTCCAGGTTCTCACAGTGAAGAATGGAGAAGAATCCCCTCATGCTTATGGCAGAGGGAGGTACAAGATACTATTTTGAAATACATCCATATAATTCTGTTCTTCTTCTAGCAAGGTCTTTTCCCAAGAGAAACTAGTTTACCAGAGCCTAACTGACTGAGGTTTTACCAGAGCCAAGCCAATGTGGAGAATGGGAAATACCCAATTCTAGCCCATTCTAGCCTTCCTATCTCCCCCAGCTGGGAAACAAATAAAATGAAATTGAGAAGCCCCTGTAAACATCACAGCCCAGGGGAACAGGCTCACTAGAAGGACTGAGCTCTAATCGCAGCACTATAGAACACTTCCATTCCCTCTAGCATCTTGCCATCTCATCAATAGGGCTCTTGTATAATAACAGGCTCTTGTATAATAAGTGAAAGAAATACATTTCTCAGGCTTTATTTAAGAAGTCTCTAGGGAAACTCAAAGACAACAACAAAGAAGTCTCTAGGGAAACTCAAAGACTAAAACAAGAAAGGCAGAGAAAATTCTAGCCTTTGATACCTCAGCTACAGCAAATGGTAGACATATTCTAACCCCTAACCAGATCAACATAAAACTTCACACTACTGGCATATTCACCTCAGTTCCTTTTGCCAAGTACATCATGTCCAGCTTTCAAGAAAAAATAGTTTTGAAGAGACAGGACAGGCATTTGAACCAACCTCAGATATAGCAGAGATACTGGAATTATCAGAGCAGAAATGTAAAACAATGATGATTAATATACTAAAGGCTATAATGGAAAAAGTCGACAACATGAAAAAAGAGGTGGCTAATATAAACAGAGGAATGGAACCTCAAAGAAACCATCAAAAGGAAGTGCTAGAAATTAAAAAACACTGTAATACAAAAGAAGAACACTTTATGGGCTTAGCAATAGACTGGACATGACCAGGAAAGAATCACTAAGCTTAGAGAAATGTTAATGGAAACATCTAAAACTGAAAGGCAAAGAGAAAAAAGAATAAAAAGTGAGAGGGTAATATCTGTATTAGTCTGTTCTCACACTGCTATAAGAAATACCTGAGACTAAGTAATTTACAAAGGAAAGGGGAGTTAATGGACTCAATTCCACATGGCTGGGAAGGCCTCACAATCATGGTAGAAGGTGAAGGAGGAGCAAAGTTATGTCTTACATAACAGCAGGCAAGAGAGCACATTCAGGGAAACTGCCCTTTATAAAACTATCAGATCCCATGAGAATTATTCACTGTCACAAGAACAACATGGGAGGGACCCATCCCATGTTTCAATTACCTCTCACCAGGTCCCTCCCAGGACACGTGGGGATTATGAGAGCTCCAATTCAAGATGAGATTTGGGTGAGGACACAGCCAAACCATATCAATATCCAAGAACTGTGGGACAATTACAAAAAAGATAACACATTTCATGGAAACAGGAAGGAGAAGAAAGAGAAAGGACGGAAGAAATAATTGAAGCAATAGTGATGAGATGCTCCAAAATTGATAGACTCCAAACCACAGATCCAGGAAACTCAGAGAGCACCAGGCAGAATAAACACCAAAACAAAAAACAAAAACAGACCCTACACTAGGGATTTCATATTCAAACTGCAGAAAATCAACGACAAAAGGGAAATATTGAAAGATACCAGAAGGGGAAAAATTATACTATGAAGGAAAAAAGATAAAAATTACATGGAACTTCTCTTCAGAAACCATGCAAGCAAGAAGAGAGTTGAATGAAATAATTAAAGTATTGAAGGAAAAATACCACCAATCTAGAATTCTGTTTCCAGCAAAATATTCCTTCAAAAGTAAAGGAGACCTTGTTTCACGCCCCTTCCAGCACAGAGCTAGTGCTGAAGATATGGGGCCACTTAGCCACAAGTTCCTCCAGCAGGCACCTATGATAGGAGCCCACCTTGCCTGTCTACTTTCACAGGGAGAGCTTTGATCCCTTGGGCTGAGAGGCGCTAACTTTCCTTAAGCCAAAACTATGTAGCATTGAGGTACCAGCCAGATTCCTTCCCACAGAGGATCTGTGGCGGCACAGGGCAACTGACAGGGTTCTTTTTCTTCCAGTCCTAGATACTTCGGGAGCTATGGACTACAATGCAGACATGGCCAACCCCAGGAACCACAGTGTACACAACCAGTCCCCAAAATAGCATAGAAATGACATCAAGAAATGCCAATTGCAAAGATAAGAATCTCTTTAGGGGGTGGACCCAAAGTTCCTTTGGCTCTTTGCCAAGCAGCACAAGAAGGACCTGAAGAAGAGGCAGGCTGTGTCAGTCTGTCTTGTGTTGCTATAAAGGAACACCTGAGACTGGGTCATTTATCAAGAAAATAAGTTTATTTTGGCTCACAGTTCTGGAGGCTGTGTAAGCATGGCACCGACATCTGCTCAGCATCTGATGAGGCCTCAGGAAGGCTTTACTAGTTGCGGAAGGTGAAGTGGGAGCAGACATCTCACACGGCAAGAGAGGGAGAAAGAGAAAGGGGAGGAGGTGTCAGGCTCCTTTAAACAACCAGCTCTCTTTGCTGAGTGCAGTGGCTCACACCTGTAATTCCAGCACTTTGGGAGGCTGAGGTGACTAAATCACCTGAGGTCAGGAGTTTGAGACCAGCCTGGCCAATATGGTGAAACCCCATCTCTACTAAAGATGTATTTTTAAAAAGCCAGGTGTGGCGGTATACACATCTGTAGTCCCAGCTACTTGGGAGGCTGAGGCAGAAGAATTGCAGTGAGCTAAGATTGTACCACTGCACTCCAGCCTGGGTGACAGAGTGAGACTCCTTCTTTAAAAAAATTAAAAATAAACAAATAAAAACAGCTCTCACATGAACTTAACAGAGTGAGAACTCACTCACTACCATGGGGAAAACACCAAGCCATTTATGAGGGATCCACCCCATGACCCATCACCTCCCACCAGGCCTACCTCCAACACTGGAGGTCACATTTCAACATGAGATTTGGAGAAGACAAAACACCCAAACCATATCATAAGCCAATAATGGCGAGGCCATGAGTGTGCATGCAGAGGCTGTCATGGCCTCATAAAGCCCAAGGAAGTTAAGCCCAACATCCCAAAAGGTGTCAGCCACAAGCTCAAGTGGCTTACCTACACTGCCCACCTCAAGCTTGAGAAGCATGCCCATGCCCACATTGCCAAGGGTCTACAGCTCTGCTGGCCAAAGTTCCAACTCCAGCTCCGCCTCAGGTTCCCAAAGGTGCCCAGATCCCCACGAAGACTTTGGAGTAGAAGCCTCTGCTGGCCAGCATGAGGACAGAAGGACTGGTGTGACCCCTGAGCTGCCATCTGCATGGGGCTGGTGTCCTCCTGTGCTATGTGTACAAGTAAACCTGAGGCAGGACAACAGCAACAACAAAAAGGAACCTAACGTGGGGGGACTGGCTGAACTGGGACCCCGTGTTAGAAGAGAAGAGCAAACAGGTAAACACCAACCCGAAGTTAAAGAAGAGGGAACGGATCTGGAGTCTCAGGAGAACAAGGAGGAGGTACAGGTACTGATGTTTCCCCTGCAAGCCAAACATCCCATGGAGAAAATGGAGGAGTTTGTGTACAAGGTCTGGGAAGGATATTGGAAGATCATCCCAAATGCTCCTGACTGGCCAGTGTTGCCTGCTACATGGCAATGGACCACTCACACCCCCCTCCAAGAGCATCTCCACATCCATGCAGAAACTGGCAATGTCTGGAGCCATCTGCTTGGTTTCATGTGGGAAATCTTCACCATGCTGAGACCGAATATTCATTTCATGGCCCCATCCACAGAAAGTGGCTTGGAGAATACTCTTGTTGGGTGCAGTGCTCTGACTCAATTTCTCCTAGCTCTTTCACATCACCTATTCTCATTCAGAAAGTTTTGATGTATTCCAAACTGGGTGATTCAGACATCACTCTCCTGAAGATGAGGAGGCTTGTCTCATGGCTGTATTACTCCTCACGCTGTTCCCCAAAACCACAGCACATCGCCTCTCCACTGCTTATGTCCTGGGCATTACTGCATTCTTGTGACACAGCGAGACCTGTTTCCGTTCCTAAGCACTGGCCGACAAGAGCAAGAGTGTTCCTGTGACTTGTCTTGGGTGGTGCTGTGCCTACCCTGGACTTTACTATCACTAAGGACTGTGTCAAGGCCACTGCGGTGGACCAGATGAGCTGGTTCTGCCTCATGGCTGTGATGGACATGACCAGAGTTGCCTTGATGCAGCTCAAATTCTTGAGCAGCATTTTCCTGGAAAATTTGACATATTCTGGTCTCATCCAATTTTCCACATCCTGATGATGGCAGTAGCCTTTGTACACATCTGTAAAGTCTCCAGGCCTGATGTGGTAGTTCACGCCTGCAATCTCAACACTTTGGGAGGTAGAGGCAGGAGGACTGTTTGAGCCCAGGAGTTTGAGACCAACATGGGCAACAAAGTGAGATCCTATCTCTATAAAAAATATTTAAAACTTGTGGGCATGATGGCATACACCTGTAGTCTCAGCTACTCAGGAGGCTGAGGCAGGAGGATTGCTTGAGCCCAGGAGTTTGAGGTTGCAGTGAGCCATGATTACAGCACTGTACTAGAGCCTGGTAACAGAGCGAGAATCTGTCAAAAAAAAAAAAAAAAAAAAAAAAAAAAAATTCCAGCTTTCAGAAATCCTGTTACAGACTAGGAAGTGGCCATACTGATGGCTTCTTTGAGACTCATACCTGAGGAAATACCCAAGTGCCTTTTCTTAAGGGTCTCTGTGGCCCTCAAATGGCAGAACATCAAGAATACAGAAAATAAGGGAATATACTTAACATAGAAGCCCTGTGAGGAATGAATGGATGCCAAGCAGACAAATACAAAATTTAAGAAAACATGGGTAGAACACCCAATCCATCATTTTTTCCCAAAATGGTACAAATCCTTGTGGCACTGTGAGACCCATTTCACACTGTCAGGGGAAAAGTAACGCCCCGCCTCCAGGGCTAGCCAGTTCTTAGATGTAGTGTAACAGTGAAACAGCAAAGGAACAAACATAGCTAACTTCATTTTTGCTTAAGGGGCCTTTACCCATTTGTGTGTATAGGCAGGGATAATTTTAGAGTACTGAGATAAAATGCAAAAACAGCAATTATGTAGTTTTTGAAGCTAACTCTGGAATTAAAGAAGTATGTAAACAACTATGTTTTATCAAAGCTTTATAGGAACAAGGAGGTTTGGCTAGCATCATATAAGAGACCATTACCCGAGGACAAAAGTTTCACAAACCTCCCCTGGACCCTTGCTGGTGCCTAAACATCTGCAGTCATCAGCCCCCTCCTTTCCTAGACATCAAAGGCAAGGCAAAGCCAGCATAACTCTAAGATAACACTTTAGGATGCTAGTCTGCCATCTTCCTGGTTTTCTGGCTCTCTGAAATAAAGTCACTTTCCTTGCTCTAATTCCTTGCTTTAAACTTACAGACTGTTGAGTGGTGAACAGAATGAGTTTGACTCAATTACAGCAGCAGATCATGCCTTTCATGTGCAAACCAACTAATTCACAATCTGTGCACCCCAAACATCTCATCTAACCCACACTCCAAACCAGTATTTCCCCTGCCCTAAATCATCCCAGGGCCAGGTAGCAGGAAACTGGAGACCACGGGATATAACTCAAAGCCCACCGGAATTCTTCACACTAGCCAGTCCTAAATGGTCTGCTCTGCCCTGTGCTGCCTTTCCCACAGAAACCCCAATGAAGGTTGTGTGGCCTATGGCTTTCCTTCACTCCTTTCTTCCTTCTGACCAAAACCAGTGCTTTCTCCCATGGCCCTGTGTGGGCCTGCGTGGCCCCTTCTCTTGGGAAATGTAAGTAATACATTCTTTTTTTAATAGTATTGGCCTCTCTGTGTAATCAGTCACCTTCATAAATTAAAATCTCATGGGCACAAATGAGACACTGGGATTCTTCAAAAATTCTATTTCTGGAAGAAAATGTCCCTCTCTGGCCCATCTTTTCTTTGTAACCTGTCTTATAATAGAATATTTACGTTTTGTTTGTTCGTTTTTGTAGCACACTTTCTAAAAACAATCTAGTCCCATTTTTCTGGGGCTAGATCTGTTTACAACAGGAAGAAGAAGATGCTTATGGCATTCATGGAAACAATACCGCAACATGAAACAATGTCAATACCCGAATGTAACAGAATGTGTGATACAAATTCTGTAAAGAAGTGTAGACAAAAGACAAAGTTTCCTGGAATAAGACGCTTAACTTTAAGAAGGGCAGGATTTGAAAATACAGTCAAAACTAAGGGGGAGAAAAATCCTATTTTTAAATGAGAGAGTTTTCTTTTTATTCTTTTCATGATTTGGGAGCTATGTCTGCCCCAGTAGCCATTATTTTTCCATTATCAAGAAAAGGAATATGCCCGGGGAGAAAATAACAATGCAGTGGTTTGATACCATGTTGCATTAACCAATCTGTCATACTTCCTTGCTGCTAAAATATTAATCTAATTTAAAAACAGATTGTAAAATATTTCCTACAGAGGTAAAGTTGTCAGGAACAAGTGCAGAGACACAAAAAGTACCAGATAATGGCTCAAGGACAACGTGTGATGGTATCTGAGGAGCAAAGCCCATGAGAATATGAGTAACCCTGGGGAAATGAAGACTAGAGAAAAAGAAAGAGACAAGGATATAAATAAGAAAAGGAACTTCAAAAATAGTAAGAGACAAAATAAGAACAGCAAATTTTTTTTCTTTATAGGTTATTAAGAGATGGTATGAAAAGAAAACTTATAATCTTGATGATAGAGTAGTTATTTCAATTAGCCAAACTTCCAAGTAGTGAAATAAATTGCACATAACTCAATTTCACATGTGATGTATAATTTGATTTCACATAATATAATGATATATAATTGTATATAATATAAATTCAGTACTATAAGTTCTGTTTTGCTTGTTCTATTGAACTTCTGGTATTGAATTTATATAATCTATTATTATATTACTTTTATTATTTATTATATTATTATTTATTACTAGCAGTTGAACAAGAAAATTTGCATGAATAAGAAGCAATAAATCATTGTTTCCTTATTCTATGAAGTTCTTAGATCCCCTTAAATAATTTCACTTATGTTAATGAATAATCACCCTAGGAAATACATACTGCACTAAAATATAATTAGTGTAAATATTGAGAAAAGAATAGCAATGTTGCTTAAAGTATTTGCTTGTGTAAAAGAGATTTTCTAGAAACTATGCTAAAATCTAAGATACCAATACATAAAAAAAAAGTTAGTAAGGATTTTATTGAAACATGCAAAATTGCAAAGGATATAGTGTAAACTGATATGGATGATACAACTTTCAACTCCAAACTAAAGTCAAAAAGTAGTAACTTCAGAGAGGGCAAAAGCCTAAAAAACACTCCACAGGACATGAGAACTGCCTCTCAAGTCTCTCAGCACAAAAAGCCATACAAACAAATTTATTTCAGTTAAAAAAAAGTTTGCTATTTGAAGAGCATGGTGATATTTAACAAATGTTAACAAATACATATTCATCAAATATTTACTAAGCTC
This sequence comes from Saimiri boliviensis, assembly GCF_048565385.1. Taxonomy (NCBI): domain Eukaryota; kingdom Metazoa; phylum Chordata; class Mammalia; order Primates; family Cebidae; genus Saimiri; species Saimiri boliviensis. The sequence continues at coordinate 100,038,924 of NC_133456.1, read as the reverse complement.
CGGCTGTGAACAGACTATCTCCACTTTCATTAAGCTTATATTCTACTGGGACAGATGGAGAACAAAGAAGTAAAGAATCAAATAAAGCATATCATTTCAGATGGTGATAAATGTTATCAAAACAAACCAGGAAACAAGACAGAGAGTGACTGGGGTGTGGTGAATTGGGGTACAATTTTAGATACTGTGATCAGAGAAAATGTCTCCGAGGTTATATCTGAAGAAAGATCTGAGTCATGAGAAGCCAGCCATGTGAACATCTAGGGGTGCAGATTTTCTGGCCAAGGGCATATAACAGCTATGAAGTCCTCTTCGTAAGATAGATAAACAGATGGATATATGTATAGACAAAAAGACAGACAAATTGCTTCACTCAACAATAGGAGAATACACATTTTTTCCCAAGTGCACATAACATTCTTTAGAATAGACCATATGTTAGGCCATTAAAAAAGCCTTAATAACTCTTAAAAGACTAGAAGCATATGAGGTATCTTTTCAGATCATTATGAAATAAACTAGAAGTCAAAAATAGAAAGAAAACTTGGAAAAACATTCTTAATCAATAGGTCAAACAAAAAATCACAAGGGAAATTAGAAAACAACTTGAGCTGGATGAAAACAAAATACAACATACCAAAACATATGAGATGCAGCAAAATCAGCGTGAAGAGAAATTATAACTATAAACAGCTACGTTAAAAAAGAAGATCTCGAATCAATAACTTAATTTTATACCTTAAGGAACTAGAGAAGGAAGAAAAAACTAAACCCAAAATTAGCAGATAAAAGAAAACAATGAAGATTAGGATGAAGATAAATAACAGCATAGAAAAACAACCCCAAATCAACAAAACCAAAAGTTGACTCTAAAAATATCAACAAAATTGACACATCTTTAGCTAGAATAAGGCAAAAAAAAAAGAGATGAAACTCAGACTACCAAAAATGAAGATAAAAGTGAGATTATTATCAGTTTTACAGGAATGAAAAGATTCAGAATAGAGTATGGTAAATACTTGTACACCAATTGATGGGGTAGTCTAGATGAAATGAACAAAATCCTAGAAATATACACGCTACCAAAACTGAATCACAAATAGAAAAGTTGAGTAGACCTATAACTAATAAGAACATTGAATCAGTAATCAAAAAAATCCTAAAAAATAAATGCCCTATACCCGATGGCTTCACTGCTAAATTCTACCAAAATTTTAAAGAATTATCATCAAATTTCTCAAACTCTTTCAAAACACTACAGAGAGGGAACACTTCCTGACTTGTTCTATAAAGCCAGCATTACTCTGGTACTGAAGCCAGACAAAGACACTGCAAGGAAAGGAAACTACAGACCAATATCACTGATGGGTAGTGAAACAAAAATCCTTGACAAGATAATAGCAAACTGGATTCAGCAGCACCTTAAAAAGATTATACACCATGAGCAGGTGGGATTTACTCCCAGAATGCAAGGATGGTTTAACATGTAAAAAAGCAATCAGTGTAATATGCCACATTAATAGAACAGAGGAAACAAACCTTACATGATCATCTAACTTAATGCAGACGAAGCATCTGACAAAATTCAACACTATGATAAAAACACTCACTAAGCTAGGAATAGAAGAAAATGTCCTTAATACGATAGAGGTCATTTTTAATGTATGCATTTACATCTATAAATTTCCCTAGCACTACATTCCATAAGTTTTGACATGTAGTGTTTTATTTTCATTTAGCTCACGGTAGTTTTTAATTCCCTCTGTGATATCTTTTTTGATCCATTGATTGCCTAAGAATTTTTTGTTTGGTTTGCACATATTTGTAAAATTTCCAGTTTTCTTTCTGATATTGATTTCAAGTTTTATTTCACTATTATTGGAATACTTTGTATGACTTCAATCTCTCAAAATTAAAATTTGTTTTATGGTTTTATGGCCTAACTACATGATCTATCCTGGGGAATGTTCTGCATGCACATGAGAATAATGTATATTCTGCTGTTATCAGTTATTTTTAATTTATTCTCTATTTTAGTAATCATGTGGGATGTCGAACTTTGTCAAATAACTTTTCTGCATCTATTAAAGTAACTATGTACATTTTACCTTTTTGGGCTATTAATAAGGTATAATATATTCATAGTTTTCCTAATATTGACTTACTCTTGCAGTCTAGGAGGAACCCAATTGGTAATGAGATATTTTTGAAGTACTGCTGAATTACAACTGCTCTTATTTTATTGAAATTTTTACATAAATATTGATATGTGAGGTTTGCTCTATCTTGTCAAGTTTTGATGTCAGTGTTAAACTTCCACAAATAGAATATAGAAGATTTCCTCTTTGGGTGTTTTGGAACATTTTAAATTCTATCCAATTTACCTGTTTCTTAAAATTCTTTAAAAATTAACAGTGACACCATGTGGACCTTGAGATTTTAAGAAGAAGCTCTTCTATAGCATTTTCAGTTGCTTCTATTGATCCATCAGCCAGTGCATTATTTTTTGTCAGTTTTTCTGTCTTTAAAGAATCAGCTCTCCTCCACAATTCTACTCTCTTTCTTCTAAATGTGGTTGGATTATGTGAATTTTTTCTTATACACTCTGTGGATTTCTGTATTGGGTGAACTTATTCCCATTTATATATATTAAAACAATATTTATTTAGTATTTATTCCACTTCATGTTAGGTTTACTATTATCACTATTGCTACCATATATATGTATGGTCTTTTCTGTATTTGGTCTTACAGGTGTGTGAGTGTGTATACTTCTTTGGATACTTTTGAAAGCTTGTTTTCTGCAATTGGGGGAGTTTTTGAGGCAGTCATAACTTTACTTACTATCACTAACTCTCTACTTCTTGATTTAGCAACTCCAGACTGTATCTATTGACTTCTAGTTATAAAGGAATATCAGATAAATGATCACAATAAGCCTCCTCCCACTTCTCTCCTTTCTCCTCCATGCCTGATTTCTTTTTCTCTTTTTTTTTTTTTTTTTTCTTGTAACTTTCATTTTAGGTGCAGTGCTACATGTGCACGTTTGTTGTATAGGTAAAATTGTGTCATGGGGCTTTGTTGTGCAAATTGTTTCATTACCCAGGTATTAAGCTTATTACAGAATAGTTATTTTTTCTGATCCTCTCCCTCCTCTCACCATCCCTCCTTAAGTAAGCCCCACTGTGTTTTTCCTCTTTATGTATCCATGTGTTGTCATAATTTAGCTCCTACTTGTAAGTAAGAACATGCAGCATTTGGTTTTTTGTTCCTGCATTAGTTTGCTTAGCTTCTGGGCTGGGGTGCCAGGGGGCTTTCAGGCTGCTTGGTGCCAGGGGACTGCCCATCCTGCATTAGTTTGCTAAGGATAATGGCCTCCAGCTCCATCCATGTTCCTGCAAAAGACATGATCTCATTCTTTCTCATGCCATACCTGATTTCTGTTATTGCATTATCACTTTTTTACATTGTCAAGGTTTATAACACTTACATTCTGTAACCAGGTTTCCCATCATTTTTAGTCTTAATTCCATATTTAAAGGAATTGAGTCATTCTTACCAGACATTTTTAGTGTGATATTTCTCTTTCCTTCTTAGTTGTTTGGTTTTGACTTTTCTTATTTTTTCTAAAAGGGCATGTGGTTTCTGGGTTTGTTTATGGTTAAGGCTATTTGCCTTTATATTTGAACATCAGCTCGACTGAGAAAAATATTCTTCTCTTGCCTTTATATTTGAATGTCAGCTTGACTGAGAAAAATATTCTTCTCTTTCTCGATATGTGGCAGATATTGAATCATTCTTAGATAAGTCTGAGGCTATTCTGATTTTTTTTTCCTGGTAAATAATTAGTATTTGGGCCAGGTGTGGTGACTCGCACATAAAATCCCAACACTTGGGGAAGGAGAAGCAAGAGAATCACTTGAGTCTAGGAGTTTGAATACAACTTGGGCAACATAGTAAGATCCCATTTCTACAAAAAAATTTAAATATTAGCCAGGCATGGTGGTACTTGCCTGTATTCCCAGCCACTTGGGAGGCTGAACTGGGAGAATCACTTGAGCCCAGGAGATAGAGGCTACAGTGAGCCATAATCACACCACTGCACTCCAGCCTGGGTGACAGAGTGAGACCCTGTCTTGAAAAATCTATAATAATAATAAAAAGTATTTTTGTCTGGATAAATAATTTTGTCTTAATGAAATGTAAACCAACTAGGATATATCTCAGTGTTGGTGCTTCTATACCAATTTTTTTTTCAAGAAAAAGATGTTCTAGATTAATTCTTTCCTCTAATCAGGACAAAAAAAAAAATAAAACCCTTCTGTTGGTTTTTAAGTATATTTTCTGATTCATTTGTCAGCTTCTCTAATTCCAAGACATCAGTTGCTTTTATCATGATTAGTCTTTGTCTTTGATCTTATCTTCTCTTTAAATTGCTTTAGTGTCTGTCTTTAAAAAATAATCTCCAGACGCTGTGTTTGCCAAGTCCTTCCCAAATCAGTCATTTGATTGTAGGTTGTGTCTCTTCTGTTCTTTGCTGTTTCTAATTTTTTTAATGGCTCTGTAAGAAAGTTGTTTTGGCTCTTAATTTGTTTCCTAAACTATGTGCCATTGTTTGCATTAAAGCAGATCCAATAATTTGAGTGTAAGTAGTTTATATGAGAGGCAGTTCCAGAAAACACTGATAGGGGAGCAGGAAGGTATAGCATGAGAGGGAATATATAGAATAATAAAATCAAGCAAGTTACCGCTGTGGACAACTAGAGCTAAAACCTTCTGGGTAGCTTTAGAACTATAGAACAGCTGGGCACAGTGGCTTACACCTGTAATCCCAGCACTTTGGGAGTTCAAGGCAGGCGAATCACTAAGTCAGGAGTTTGAGACCAGCCTGGCCAACATGGTGAAACCCTGTCTCTACTAAAAATACAAAAAAAAAAAAAAAAAAAAAAAATACCTGGGCATGGCAGGCACCTGTAATCCCAGCTACTCCCGAGGCTGAGGCAGGAGAATTGCTTGAACCCGGGAGGTGGAGATTGCAGTGAGCCGGGATCGTGCCACTACACTCCAGCCTCGGCAATGGTTCGAGACTCCATCTCAAAAAATAAAAAGAAGAAATGTCATAGAACATGTCTCAGAGTTATCTCAACCAACAGGCAAAGAAGCAGAAGCATTTATTGACTAATCTCTTGTCTGTCACTGGCTGTAGGCTGTTACTGGGGAGCAGTCATACTCTGGCACTTCTTACTTGCCAAGACTGTAGACTGAATAGACATTCTCTGCTTTGATCAGAAAAAAAGACCCTGGGCAATCACAGGTCTTTACAGAAATCACAGGTACATAAAGAAGAGGCATAGAGGGGGCAAGATGGGGGGATGTACATGGGACATGAACAGCAAACTCCCTTTTCATCTTTGTGTTGTTATTTCCTCTCATCGTTTATTTTTCATTTTTTAGCAATTTCCATTAAATTCCTCTATAGCTACAGTATCCAATATAGTAACCACAAGCCACAAGAGACTATGAGCAATTGAAATGCAACTACACTTAACTGAGATGTGCTGTAAGTGTAAACTATACACCAAATCCAAAGACTTTGTATAAATAAATGCAAAATATCTCAATTATTTTTGTATTGATTATAGGTCAAAATAGTATTTTGGTGTATTGGGTAATTACAATATATTATTACAGCTAATTTCATCTATTTTCTAAAAAGCATTTGAATGCAGTTACTCAAAATGTTTGAATTATGTATATTCTTCCAGAACAGATTTTTTATCTCTATCTTGCATGTTATATTTTATCTTTTTACATAGGGGAGAGGAATTTAATACGTTTACCCAGATACCATATTATTGTGCTTTTTCTTTCACCTTGCTGTGCCTATCTGTCCAGAAATGCCATTTCTGTAACTGTAATATGGGTATATTCTTTTAAGTCTCAGCCTGGATGACACAGTGAAATCTTGTCTCTAAAAAACAAACAACCCACAATATTTCAAGAGACTCAAATCAGACTTCAGTGATGAAAACTACATTGTCTGCGATGAAAAATTCACTGGATGGTACTGATGGCAGATTAGACATTGCAAAAGGAAAGAGGAGTGAACTTGAAGATTTAGCAACTGAAACTATCCAAAAAGAAAGAGAGAAAGAAAAGACTGAAAAAAATGAAGAAAGCATTAGTGAGGACAGAAAAACTTCCAGGGGCTCAATGTATACATAATTGGAGCCTGCTAAGGAGAATCAGGTGAGGAACAGAAAATAGTTAAGAAAAATTGTCCTGAATATTTCCAAATTAGACAGCAATCTAAACCATAGACAAAAGAAGAGCAGTGAGCCTCAAATCCAAGAAAAATGAGAATAACAATAAGGTTTATCACAAATTGCCAAGATCATTGACAAAGAACAATGATTGAAAACAGCAAGAGAGGAAGACAGTAAGTCCTCACCTAAGGTCATCAATAGATTCTTGGAAACTGATTTGAAGTGAAATGACGTATTAGAAAACCAGGGGTTTTTTGTGGTCATCACTGTTATAATGAAACGATGTTTTTAAAGGATCTGCTGTACATCATTTTGTTTTAAGTCCTTCAGGAAGAAGAAAAATACTAGATGGAAAAGTACACCAAGAGATAAAGCGCATTAGAAATAATAACTATGTGGCTAAATAAAACAGAATGCTTTTTACGATTTAATTATCTTTAAAAGATAAACTGCTTGGAACAGAAGTAATAATATTTTGTGAAGTTTATATAATCTAAAGAAATAAAATGTTTAGCAATAGCCCAAAGGCCTGAGGGGGCAAGTGGAAGCATACTGCTATAAGGTTCTTAATCTAAATAAGAAGTGGCATAATATCCCTTAAAGGTTAGAAGTAGACTCATAAGGGTGTATACTGTAAACTGCAAATTAACATATGAAATAATACAAGTTGTAGCTAATATGCCAACAAAGGAACTAGAATACAATTTTATCCAAACATTTGTAAAAGAAATACTAATTTTATACAAAACTCAAATAATTCAAAACAAGGCTAAACAAAGGAAAAAGGGATACAAAGAATAGGTGAGAAAACAGAAGACAAATAACAAGAAAGTGTGTTTGATCCAATCATACCAATTAATGTAATGGTCTAGCATTGGGTAGGGGAATGGTTTTCGGAATGAAACTGTTCCATCTGAGATCATCAAGCATTAGATTCTCATAAGGAGCACGTAGTCTAGATCCCTTGCACACACAGTTTACATTAGGATTCACGCTTCTATTAGAGTCAAATACCACTGCTGATCTGACAGGAGGTGGAGCTCTGGTGAAGTTCACGGACAGGTTCCAGTCATCGCCTGGGAGTTGGGGACCACTGGTCTAACCACCCAAGGTAAATAAAAGGCAAAGATTATTATACAGGATTAAAGAAGAAAGACCAACTATATGCTACCTGCAAGAAAGCCATTTTAAACAAAAAGACACAGGAAGGGTAAAAGTCATAAGATAAAAAAAGGTATAACATGTTAACACTAACTAAAACCAGATATATTAATATTAGATGATATTTTAGAACAAAGAAAATTTCCAGGGATAAAGAGGTCATATAATCATAAAAGGATCAATTCAATAAGAGGACACACAAATCATAAATGTTCATATATCTAATGGAAAAACTTTTGCTCCTAATGGTACAAAAAATGATAGCACTGCAAGAAAAAAAAAAAAAAAAAAAAAACAGACAAATCCACAACTAAAACTGCAGCTTTCAACACCCTTCTGCCTATATTTGATAGAAGAGCACTGAAACCTGCAACATCCTGATAGAAAATCAGAAAGAATATAGAAGACTTCCATAATACAATCAACCAAACTGTCTTAACTGACGTTTATAGAACATCCATTTAACAAGTGAAGAGTAGAAATTCTTGTCAAGTACACGTGGAACATTTACCAAAGAGTACATATTCGGGGTTACAAAACAAGTTTTGATAAATTTAAGTTTTCAAGTCATGCAAAATATTACTTCCGACCACAATTTAAGCAAATTAAAAATAAAACACTGTGTAACCATAAAATGCAATAATATTTGTCTACTACAAGGAATGAAATATTGATACATGTTACAACACGGATGAATCTCAAAAACATTATGCTATGTAAAAGACACCAGTCACAAAAGACCAGGTATTATACAATTCCATTTACATGAAATGTCCGCAATAGACAAATCTATAGAGAAAGTAGATTTGTGGATGTCTTGGTCTAGGGAGGTAGAGGTGGGGCTGCGGAGGAAGGACAAGGAGTGGCTATTAACGGGGACAAGGCCTGTTTTGAAAGTAATGAGTATGTCCTAAAATTAGATTGTTGTGATGTTGTACAAGTCTCTGAATATACCAAAACATTTAATTTTATATTTTAAATGGGTGAAATTGATGGTATATGTATTATATATATCAATAAAAGCCATTAAAAGATAAGACAGAACTATCTGAAAAATCCACCTATTTTTTTTTTTTTTTTTTTTCAGATGGAGTCTCACCATGTGGCCAGGCTGGAATGCAGTGGCGCAATCTTGGCTCACTACAACCTTCAGCTCCCAGGTTGAAGCAATTCTCCTGCCTCAGCCTCCCAAGTAGCTGGGACAACAGGCACATGCCACCACGCCCAGCTAATTTTTGTATTTTTAGTAGAAACTGGGTTTCACCATGACACAGTTCTAAGTAAGCCACGGGTTAAAAAAATCACAGGGTAAAGTAGAAAGTACTTTAAATTAGATGAAAATAAAAATAAAATGTACAACTAGGAGAAAGTCAGTGAAACCCAAAGGAAGCAAAGAGGAAGCAGAAGAAAGGAAATAATAAAATTCAGAAAAGGAATCAATGACCTAGACATCAGAAAAAAATAGAGGAAAATTCATAAAATCAAAGTTTAATCTTTCTATATATCTTTGAAAAGATACATAAAATTGATGAAATTCTAACTGATCAGGGGAAAATAGAGAAAATGAGAGAATGATGTCACTACAGATTCTACAGACACTAAAAGGATAATTAGGGACAACTATATGCCAGTAAGTTCAAGAACGCAGATGAAATGACAAATTCCTTGGAAGACACAAATAACCAAAACTCACTAAAGAAGAAATAGCTAACATGAATAACCCCATATCGGTGAAAGAAATTGCATTAGTAGTTAGAAACTAATTGCATTAGTAGTAAAACTCTTCTCACAGAGAAAATTACAGGCTTTGTTGGTGAATTATTTCAATTATTTAAAGAAAAAAATACTATTTCAGAAAACTCTTCCAGAAGGGAATACTTTCCAATTTCTTCTATGAGATTCTGGTATTACTTTGATAGTGAAACCAGACAAAGATATTACAAGAAAATAAAATAACAGACCAATACATCTCATGAACATAGATGAAAAATTCTTTTAAAAAAGTTTAGCAGATCAAATTTAGTAATATCTGAAAAGGAGAACTCATCGTGACTTAAGTGAGATTGATCCCAGGAATGTGAGCTTGATTAAAAATTTAAAAATCAAACAGTGCAATTCACCATATTAAAAAATGAAAAAAGAGCCGGGCGCGGTGGCTCAAGCCTGTAATCCCAGCACTTTGGGAGGCCGAGGTCGGTGGATCACGAGGTCGAGAGATCGAGACCATCCCGGTCAACATGGTGAAACCCCGTCTCTACTAAAAATACAAAAAATTAGCTGGGCATGGTGGTGCGTGTCTGTAATCCCAGCTACTCAGGAAGCTGAGGCAGGAGAATTGCCTGAACCCAGGAGGCGGAGGTTGCGGTGAGCCGAGATCGTGCCATTGCACTCCAGCCTGGGTAACAAGAGCGAAACTCCGTCTCGGAAAAAAAAAAATGAAAATGAAAAAAGAGAACCTACATGCTCATCTCAGTACACCTGGAGATACGTGGTAAAACCTAACATCAATTCCTGAGAAATACTCTCAGTAATAAAAGAAAATTTCTTCAAAATGGTACATTGATGAGAAACTAGAGCTAACATTATACTCAGTGGCAAAGGACTGAATGATTTCCTTTTGAGATTAGGAATAAGACAATGACATTTACCAACATTAATTCTATTCAGCATTGTACTGAGTTTCTAGGTTCTAGCTTGTACAAAAAAGGCAAAAACTAAAGAACTAAATCATCTGAATTAGAAATGAAGTAAAACAATCTTTATTTACAAATAACAGATCAGATGTGTATAAAATCCTATCAAATCTATAAAAAATAAAATCCACTGACCTACTAAGTTTAGCAAAACTGAAGGATACAAGACCAATATACAAAAATCAATTGTATTGGTGTAAGTAAGCAATGAACAATCAGAAACTGGTATTTTAAAAATTAGGATAGTATAAAATTACGGAATGTTAGGAATAAATCTGATCAAAGAGGTGTAGGACCTGTCCCTGAAAATGACAAAACATTGCTGAGAGACATTTGTCAAGACTTAATTAAGTGAAGAGATATACCGAGTTCTTGATCTGGATAACTCAATGTTGTTTATATATATAAACAATAACTCAATGTTGTGTATATATATATATATATATATATATATATATACACACACACACACACACACACACACAATATAATTATATATATATATGGCATTCAAAATTGACAAGCTGATATTGGATATACCAAGGATCTAGAATAGCCAAAATGCCATTGAAAAAGAATGACAAAGTTGGAGGCTTTCTACTACTTGGCTTCAAGGCTCTTTATAAGGCATTATAATAGAGACAGCATGCTATTGGCATTGCTGTGGTTTGGATATTTGTTCCCCACAAACCTCATGTTGAAATTCGATCCCAATGTTGAAAGTGGGACCTAATATGAGGTGGCTGAGTCATGGAATCAGCTCCATCGTGAATAGATTAATGCCTTCTCTTGGGGGTGAGTGAGTTCCCACTCTATTAGTTCCCATGAGAATTAGTTGTTAAAAAGAGTCTGGCACATCCTGCCTCTTTTATTTCCTTTCCTGACACATGATCTCTATACACACCAACTCCCCTTCAGCTTTCACTATGAGTGGAAGCAGACTGAGGTCCTCACCAAATGCTCAATCTTGAACTTTTTAGCCATCAAAATGACAGCCAAATAAACATTTTTTCTTTATAAATTACCCAGGCTCAGGTATTCCTTTATAGCAACACAAAGTGGACTACGACAGGCATCAAGATAGGCAGGTAGATCAGGGATGAGAATAGAGTGTGCAAGAAATAAACAGACACATATATAACCAATGTTTTTTTGACAAAGATGCAAATGCACTTTATTAGCTAGAGTCGTCTTTTCAACGAGTGGTGCTGGAACATTTGGCTATTCATGTCAAAACAAAAACAAGTAAAAAAACTTTGATCTGTATCTCACACCTTTACAAAAATGATCTTCAATGGATCACAACCTAGATGTAAAACATAAAAGGATAAGAATTCTAGGAGAAAATTTTTGTGACTTAGGGTTAGGCAGATATTTCTTAGATATGACACCAAAAGCACAATTCATAAACAAAAAGTTGATACATCACCAAAATTAAGAACTTTTGCTCTTAAAAAGATACTGTTAAAAGAATGAAAAGACAGTCCACAGGCTGGGGGGGGAAATGTGAAAATTATGTACCTATTGAACACTTGCATGCAGAATATATAAAGAATTTTTAAAACTCATTAAGAAAACAGACAACCTCATAATAATGGAAATACTATAAACACCTCACCAAAGAAGATATATGAATGGCAATTATGCACATGATCAGATGTTCAACATCATTAGTCAACAAGGTAATCTGAACTTTGAAAATTCATGAGAAAATACTATACACCTATTAGAATTACTAAAATTAAAAAGACTAACGATACTAAGTGTTGGCAAGGATGTGAAAAAAAATGGAACTCATATACTTCTGGTGGGAAAGTAAAATGTTATAATCACTTTTGTAAACAGTTTGAAAAATGTCTTTAAAAGTTAAACATATGCCTATGATATTGCTCTACCATTCATATCCTAGGTATTTACACAAAATAAAAGCATATGTCCATACAAAGGCTTGTATGTGAATTTCTATACCAGCTAGATTTGTCATGGCCAAAAACTGAAAACAATCCACAGGTCCACCATGGATAAATAAGTTGTGGTATATCATATGGCAGAATATTACTCTACAATACAAAGGAATGAACTACTGATATATCCAACAACATCAACGAATCTCAAAATAATCACGCAGAGTGAAAGAAGCTAAAGACAAGAACATACTTATGATTCTACTTACATAGAATTCTAGAAAGTGCAAAACTAAACTATAGTAATAAAAAGCAGATCAGTGGTTTCCTGGGACTGGAGGGAGGGTGAGAGAGAAGATTAGAGACAGGAAGAAACTTTTGAAGATGATAAATTCATTATCTTGACTGTGGTGATAGTTTCTGGAGTATTGAATTATAGACTTTAAATATGTACAGTTTACTGTGTGTCATTTATACCTCAATAAAGCTGTCAGAAACTTATTAAAGTGAACTATAAATACCAACATTAGAAATTATGCACATTTTGTTTAAGATATAGAGGGTCAAGGCAGAATGTGGTTTTAAACATCACTTGGAATTTCAAAGGTTTGGTGTAAGACATAATGTAAACACAGATCTTTTTTATGGAATTAATTATTCTTTTAATGAGATGTTACCCAATGTAAAGCCAAGATTTATTAGCCTCTAATGGTCGATTTTCACCTCAGGAAAATAATATTGAGTGGATTTATAAATATTTATAACTGTTACAGAGGAATTTTGATGCTATACATTGAGACAGAAACAGAAACAAAGTATATTACTAAGTCTGAAGACTGAGATACAAATTTAAACATTTATTTCAAAAAGCATTTCAGGATGACAGTAGAGAAAAATAAAAATAAGCATGAAAACTCCTGAGATGAGGTATTATTTAAAGGCACCGAATGCTTTCAATCTGGCAGAAATGAAAACCAGATTGAACCCTGTTATTGGAATAGCAATTATTGCAAGATAATGCTGAGAAAATTTATACTTTTTGACTACAACCACTTCCCCTCTGCCATATATATTGGAACAAAGAATTCCAAGATGAGCAGTGTTTCTCACACCGAGAGTTGAGGATCTTCAGAATGTTTGAAGGGAGGTCTAAAATAAAGTGAGCAGCCAGGTGCAGTGGCTCATGCCTGTAATCCCAACACGTTGGGAGGCCGAGGCAGGTGGATCACGAGGTCAGGAGATCGAGACCATCCTGGCCAATATGGTGAAACCCCGTCTCTACTAAAAAACACACAAAAAATGTACCTGGGTGTAGTGGTGCACGTCTGTAATCCCAGCTACTCGGGAGGCTGAGGCAGAGAATTGCTTGAACCCAGGAAGTGGAGATTGCAGTAAGCTGATTGCATTCATGCCACTGCACTGTGGCCTTGGTGACAGAGCAAGACTCTGTCTCAAAATAATTAATTAGTTAATAAAGTAAGCAAGGCTGAGACACTCATGCAAGCTGGGTAGGGTTATGGGCTCAAGATGACTCAGACTTCTCTACTGCATTTGTCATTAATTAGTTAATTTATTAATCCAATCAACAAGTATGTATTGAGCATCTACTATGCACTGATACTTGGTCAAGTGCTTTTCAAAATTCTGACCTATGGTGAATAAAATCTCTTCTATTTCAGCATCTTTTCCAAATGGTCTTTTTTATTTCTTGCTGTAACAGTCATCCCTCAGGGATACCATGCCTTCTGCAGTCCTATTAGGTGAAAGACCCATCTAAACATCTTTCTTTCTCACTATCATCACTACCAGCATATTATTTCCTTTCCCTTTTATAAAACTCTTGTGCCTTTGACAATCAACCATCTGCTTCTTCCTCCCTCTTCTCCTCTCCACAGCAGTCGCCTACTGTCCCCTGGTTACCGTCCCTCATTCATCAAAGTCTGAGCGCTGTGCTCAGGCTTTCTCCATCCCAAATTCTGCCATCATCCTGAGTCATTTCACCATACCCTTGGGTGATCCATCAACAAGCCGTTCAATTCTTTAGCTGCCTCATCTTCCGTGACTTCTCCTTCACCTCAATAACCCACGGCCAAGACACACCTAAATCAGGAATGGCCTTGTATCAGTAACACTAATTCGTGCATGCCTCGTCTCACCGTGACTTTCTGCAGTTCTTGTTCAAGCACTCGGGCTGTAATGGTTTTTGTCTTTACCTCTTTCCTTCCTTTTTTTCTCTTTCCCCCTTCTTTCTTCTTACCTTTTTTACTGATATCCCTCTATGTTCTAGCCATTACCTTTCATTTCTATGCATTTCTTCCTCAGTCTGAAACTAAATACTGTGCTTAGACACTTTACTAAACTCCGACATTACTTCTAACTTTTGAAAGAGTTTAGTTAGACTAAACTCTCACATTATGTCTAACTTTTCTGTAAGTTCTTTGGGGTCTGCAAATAATTATATTTTTTATCATTTCCTTTACAGTCTTGGGCCCTTAGTTTACTTTTCTTACCTTATTGTGCCTAAGACATACAGTGAAATAACGAACAGGTGTGGTGTACTAATTCAGATATTCCCTTTCTCTCCACCTCCAAGGCAAACTCCCTCGTCTATGCCACAGTTTTCTTTCACTTGATCAACTAAATTACCCTCTGAAGTGAACTCCCTAGAATTATTCTGTTCCTTCCCAATCCTTTTGCATTTCATAACCAGAGTAATATTTTCAAAACACGATTTAGGTTATGTTATGGCCTCGTCTTAAACACTTCACTGATTTATAATTGCACCTGCAATCAAATCCAAAAGCTTTAACAGCGGCTACCTCTTCAGTACCTCTTCAAGCCGTTTTTTGTCACTAGATTTTATTCACACTGCTTTCTTTTTTCCTTTTTTTTTTTTTCCCCCAGAAGATGACACAGCTTTCCTGCCTTGGGTCCTTCTAATGGCTGTTCTTTCTGCCTGGAATGTTCTTTGCCTCTCTCTCTCTCTCGCTCTCTCGCTCTCTCTCTAGAGACAGAGTCTTGCTCTGTCACCCAGGCTGGAGTGCAGTGGTGTAATCATAGCTCACTGCAGCCCTGAACTCCTGGGCTCAAGTGATCCACCATTCTGAGTATCTGAGACCACAGGCAGACGACACTGTGTCCAGCTGATTTTTAAATTTTTTTGTAGAGATGGGGTCTCACTATGTTGTCCATGCCAGTCTTGCACCCCTGGCTTCAAGTTGTCCCACCTCAGCCTCCCAACGTGCAGGGATTACAGGTGTGAGCCACAGTGGCAGCTCGCTCTTTTAAAATGTTTCATGCAACTCTTCATTTTTCCTTCAAAACACTACCTCGTGTAATTATATATATTTATTTTTATGGCTACTTAATATATGTCTCTCTCACTACACTAAACGCTCTATGTGTTTACTCCATCATCGCTAGCCTATGGCACTTTGCCCGGAAAATAGTGTGCTCTTAATATTTACTGAATGAATAACCAGATGAACGAGGATGTCAAGAGGACACAGTCCTGGCTCAGAAAACTGCACTCACAAATCTTTCCTTCCAGTCTCAATCAGTCGTTGTCCTTATCAGGATTAGAAGTGGCAATAAGGAACAGAATGGTATCCATGATCCCAACTCACATTCCACAGGGAGAGGACCTTGCTAGATCAGGAGTGGATTAGTGTAAGCAGTTATAGCAACCTGAATCGAGGTAGTGAAAATGGCAGCAGGAGCAGGATACACGGGTGAGAAATTAAATCCAGGCTTCATTCATTACACAACTAAATCTAGAAAGTAGGATACCCAAAATATCCACAGTTGATTTGGATGTAAACCTAAACAATTCAACACTTAGATTCCTTTAAGTCCATTTGTTATTTCTCCTTAATTGCTTAATAAAAGAGTTTCTTTTCTTAAAGACAGAGTCTCACTCTGTCACCCAGGCTGGAGTACAGTGACACAATCATAGCTCACTGCAGCCTCAATCTCCTGGCCTCAAGTGATCCTCCCACCTCAGCCTCCTGAGCGGCTGGGACTATAGGCTTGCACTACCATGCCAGCCAATTTTTTAAATTTTTAGTGGAGATGAGATCTTGCCGTGTTGCCCTGGCTGGTCTCAAACTCCTGGGCTCATGTGATCCTCCTGCCTTGGCCTCCCAAAGTGCTGGGATTCAGGCATGAGCCACTGCACCCAGCCTACAAAGAATTTTTAAACTGGCGTTGCATGCGAGTAACTAAGGAAAAGATGCACGCTGTTCCCCCAAAGGAAAAACAAGTAGCAGCAACTGTTAGCTTCCGCAGTCAGAGACAGCCAAGGTTCCTTGAGGAGAGATGTGGAGTTCCTCAAGTTTAAATGTGGGTCGAATGGTCAATGTTGGCTCCTTTTCAGAGATCCCATCTTCCTGCCAGTCTTGGATGATGAGCTGTCCCTTCTCATATTCAGGGACCCCACCCTGGTGCTGTGAGACCATCCTCTTGTCCCTTCCCTGAGACCCTCCCCTTAAGTCACCTTGTACCTTCAGCCAGGCTTTCGCTCTCTGTTGGAAACAGCCCCTTGAGCTATAAATTGGCTTCTCTTTTCCCTTGAATTCATATTACCCTCTGGCTACTGTATAATTTATATCTTTCTTTTTCATTAAACTTTTCCATTCCCTTACCTCCCTCATGCCTTAACCCACTGCAATCTATTTAGAAGTAATGTGAAAACCCTCTCTAAAATAACTTCCTATCTAAAAATCCAAAAGCATTTTCTACTGTTTATCCAGTGATGTGCTAGTTAAATATTGAATTATTAGCTTCTCAGAGCAGGAGTTGGGGAGCCTAGATTTGTAGTATATTCTTCTTTCATTAAGTGGTACAAGTACATTCACCATGACTGCTTTCAGCTACCAACTTGGCATCAACTGGTTTGCAAAACTTCTGAAAATTTAACATTGGCACTTGTGAGCCATGATGAGCCTGCCTAGCACACATTGTAATACTGAAGTCCTCTGTTGCACGAGAATCTGTCAGTCACTCTTCACTTCACCTTCCCATTCTCTGATACTCCATGATATTACAGCCTTTGAGACTCCTCCTACGTCTGTGCCTGTTACCTTCCTGGAATCTTCTTTCTCCTCTTGCTTAGGACTTAAGGTTCCCTGGGGTCCAATGATGTTCTTTCTTGACAAACTTTGCCAGTGAAATCAAACATAACGTCCATAGTTTCAAATGCAGTTATATATCTCTCATGCAAGAGTTCACCAGAACTGCCTTGTGGTCAGACAAACTCTACAAACGCAAAATGTCATAATCATTCCATGACCTGGGCTCCCTACCTCTTTCTAATCAGTAAAGCACTGATCTTTTATCTCTCAAATAATTCCTAAATCCAGCTCTGCTTGTCCATTTCTGTCAGTATTGCTGTTTCAGAAGGGGGATCATTTATAAAGCAATCTATAAGAGTCAAAGCTAATGATATCCCCATCAGTGTAAAACTGATCCACAGGTCACCAGTCACTGGTACTGTTTCTCAAGATGTGTATTATATTTTAACAGGGGAAAAAAGAGGTTTTGTGATTTTAAAAAAATGTTTAGAATTCAATGAGTTAAGTGAAGCAAAGATTTGTTTTATTGGTTTTCACTTTTCAGAACCTTTAGTATGCCAATGTGGATTGCAGCGTCTGAGTTAAGACACTACTATCTGTGAGTCAAAGAGTCTCTCTCCTAGGTTGCAATAGCCTTGACCGCACTGTAATAGTCTTGAATCAAGTCTTCCTTTCAAAAACAAACAAAAAACTATTACTGCCTTGCAGCACATACAATGTCTTTAGAATACAGTTCAGAGTAACCCTGGTCTGCAGAATAAGAATCAAAAACCCCAAGAAATGCAAAGCGCTCTTTGACTTGGTCTCTGCCTACCACTGCAGCCTCAACACCGTCCCTGTCTTCGATCTTAAACTTGAACATTTACCTTTTCCTGTTTGCCTTACAAACCATGTTCTTTGCCATTATTCTTTTACTGATGCCCTTTTCTAGGCAAGACTTCCTCTTACTAGCCCTCTTGTCCAGATAGTGCCACTTAGGTCCACTGTCTGGCATCAGTTCTTCCACGGTCCCTCCTGGTTTTCCCAGCGCCTTCTACCTGAGCTAGATGCCTGTCTTTGGTGCTGTTCCCAGTGTGTGTCTCTGTCACTGCGCTTGCTGCACGGTTCTATCACCATCTGCCTGTGTGTGTCTCCCTTGTAGACTGTGAACTCCTTGAAGGCAAAGACTGTATCTTATTTATTCTCACCATCGAACATAGTGCTTGTCTAAGTTTTTTGTTTTTGTTTTTGTTTTTGTTTTTGTTTTTTTGAGACAGGATCTCACTGTTGCCCAGGCTGGAGCGCAGTGGCTCTAACATGGCTCACTGCAGCCTTGACCTCCTGGACTCAAGAGATCCTCCTGCCTCAGCCTCCCATAGAGCTGAGGCCACAGGTGCGTGCCACCACACCTAATTCTTACATTTTTTTGTAGAGACAGGGTCATACAGGGTTGTAATTGAGTCAGGTCTCGAACTCCTGGGCCCAAGTGATTCTCCCACCCTGGCCTCCCAAAGTGCTAGGATTCCAGGTGAGAGCCACTGTGCCCGGCCATCTTCTTATCCTCATGCTTTGACATCTGGGGCCTTCCTGTCCCAGGAGATACTGCCCCCTCCCAGGGCTAACTAATTCCTAGAGACAATAAGGGACTCACCTGCAAATATACCTTTTGTATGCAAACCAACCAGTGCAAAACCTATACCCCTAATCACCTCCTGTACTGGGCTTTTACAGGGCTCTTACATTCCAGGCCACTATTCCCCAACCTTAATACCGCAGCACCAGGTACCAGACAACTTGAGACAGTCCCTATACCCCAGTGCCCACTGAAATTATTCAGACCAACCAGTCCCAAGCCTGCTTCCCCACTTCCCCTGTTCTTCTGCAGAAACCATAATAAAGGCTTTTGCCCATGTTTTTCTTTATTCCCTGTCTCCTCAGGGACTCTGGTACTTCCCCTGGGATCCCCTGTGTAGCCGGTTGGGACTCCTGTTTCCAGGGAACTGTGAGTATAAACTTCTTGCATGAAACTCTTTTCTGTGTCTGCATGTTTTACTATTATTGATTTAAACAAATTCTGAGTAACTCTGAAAATACTGTCACATGGTAAATATTTAAGAAATGTTTACTGAATAAATAATATTAAGTAATGAATTAGTTGAGTTTGCAAGAATGTAAAAGCTGCCATCCTGAGTTAGCCTGCGGGTTCATCTAGCTCTGCACTGTTATCAGTGAATCCATCACAGAATATAGTTGACATCAATAGCTAAGCCATATCTTCAAAACAAAAAAAATCCTTAATGAAAAAAAGAGAAAGGAATCACATATTGTTTGTCTTCCTTAAATACCAAATAATGAGAATTTCAGTTACAGTAAGTAATCCTAGCTACTCCAGAGGCTGAGGCAGGAGAATTGCTTGAACCCAGGAGGTGAAAGTTGCAGTGAGCCAAGATCGCACCACTCCACGCCAGCCTGGGGAACAAAGCAAGACTCTGTCTCAAAAATACAAAACAAAACAAAAAACAAATAGACTAGATAAAAATCCTGTCTACGAGAGGGCAAGGGAATTCTCTTCCGGCCCTAAGAGTCCATCATTTTGCTATGATAAGGAGGGAAGTACAGGGGTCTCCATAAATTCAGCTGATTTGAACTAAATGAAGATGATGGTGTTCTTCATTTCCAATTAAAGTGAGCCATCGAATCAGTTATAAATTTTTTGTTTTTTGGGTTTTTTTTGAGATAAAGTTTCACTCTTCTTGCCCAGGCTGGAGTGCAATGGCATCATCTCAGCTCACCCCAACCTCCGCCTCCTGGGTTCAAGCAATTCTCCTGCCTCGGCCTCCTGAGTAGCTGGGACTACAGGCACGTACCACCATGCACAGCTCATTTTTGTATTTTTAGTAGAGACGGGGTTTTACTATGTTGACCAGGCTGGTCTCAAATTCCTGACCTGAGTTGATCCACCCGCCTCAGCCTCCCAAAGTGCTGGGATCACAGGCGTCAGTTATAAGTTTTGTGTTGCAAGTCACAGAAAAACCCACCCTAAACTGGCTTAAACAATAATAATGCACTAGCACACAAAGGATAAGTCAGGAGGTAGTCTGATGCCCTTCTAATGTAAAACACAACTAAAACAGAAAATACTTTCAAGGAAGCATATAGAAACACTAAAACTGTATTAAATGGGACCAAAAAAAAAAAAAGAGAGAGAGAGAGATATGAACGTAGGATTCAGGACAAGGGTAACTTCAGGTCAGGGAAGGAATGAGGTAAAATGGAGAGGAAGCAATATGGTTAAGATTAAGTTATCTGCCAAGTTCTTACTTTTGTTTTACATGGTGGGTTTGAGGGTGTTTACTACATTATTAAAAACATAATAAATAAATAAGCAAGCATACTTAGAGACAGAGCTAGAACTAGAACAAAGATTTTTCTGATCCTAGGCAGCTGCTGCAAAAGACAAAAGCTATTGTTATAGGATGCCTGCTCCTAGTCCAACCATTTCTCTTCCTCCTCTGTAACTTGGAGAAGGCACAGGGCAACTTCATAACCTTCTGTGCTCAGCCAGGCATAGAGTAAGAGACGATTCAAGCTGAAGAGTTTTAGGTGAAATAAATATACATTAAAAAAAAAAAAAAAGAAAACAAATTTAATGAATAGCCATTCCTAAGTACAATAGATCGATGGAATAAAATAAAAAAACCGAGAACAGCTATCCATTAGTGAGATGCTCCCTTCATTGTTAACTGAGAATTTGCAAATGCTGAATAATTAATGTTGGCATCAATAGTTAACACAATTTAGTAATAGAAGAGGAAAGTTGTCTGATTCAGAAGCCGAGTCTTAGGTTGTATTTTGATGAGTAAGGCCCATAACAGGTAAGCCCAACTCTTCTTTATTAAATTAATCTCAAATGAATACAATTTCAAAATAACATACGTGATATGTGAGGCTTGCCTGCACTAGGGAAAAAAAAGCATTCCAGTGTTTCCATTCTAACTCTTCATTGGTTAATGGAATTCAGGATTGGTTGGAAGTGGAAGCCAAAAAACAAAAACTATGTACGAGCCTAACAGGAGTTTTTTTTCCTGCTTCAGACTATGTTTAAAATGTTATCCAAGCTGGGCATGGCAGTGCCCAGCTATAGTCCCGACACTTCTTGGGAGTGTGAGATGGGAGAAGTGCTTGAGCCCAGGAGTTTGAGCCTGAGCAACACAGCAAGACTCCATCTCTAAAAATAACTACTTCCTTAAAATAAAAGAAAAATACTAAAAATGTTTTCTCCTAATGACTGGTCAGAATCCAATTAAAGCTGTGATTCCTTGGCAAAGTTAAGTGAGCTAAAAAATTATTTTGTGAATTTGATCAATAGAAAAAGTCAAAGTAAATCACACAAAGAAAAGGAATTCTCCAAAACAGCTTCCTGACACCATCGGCCTCCTTCCCCCTCTGTAGTTTATTCTTGAGGAAAATTTGCTGAATTTCTATCAACTCTTTTACTCTATATGTAAGACTTAACTATAAGTTTGTGTGTTGAATTGACACAGTATGGAACTTAAATACTTACCAGTGAACAAAAACACCACGCATTGAAAAAGTCAGAACATGCTTGTTTCTTTTTAAATCATGACTAGTTTAACCACAGGGAGACAAAAGCCAGTGGGATGTTTGCATCTGGTGAGGCTCATCAAGTTGTTTCAAATGCCCTAGAAATTACAGATGATCACCCTGCCATCTGCTTAATTCTGGCCATGAAGACTCAGTTACGTGCTGATGTCACAGTAGTTCCCTCGTGGTGGAGGACCTTAATGTTCAGGCTGCTTTTGAATAAATGTGATGTGATTCATGATTTGAAAGGTAGCTAATCTGACAGCAGACTGTAGTACAGATGGCAGCGGGGAGACAAAAGTGAGGCGGTTATTCTAACATTTTTTAGAGACAGTAATGTGGTCCTGAGTTTGACACTCAAAATAAGCAGGATAGGATGTAGGGGACAAGGAAAGATGAGATCAATGCTAAAAATGTTGAATTTAATTTAGCAACAGGACATCCAGCTTCACCTATAGTGGGAAAGGCAGAACTGGTGCTCAAGAGGGTAACGGTGAGGACTTGACCAAGATGTAGCAAGCCACCTGAGTAGAGATCACTGATGCTGAGAAAGGCACCAGCTAGGTCTGAAGAGTGAGTGTCTGGTCTCCATCCCTCAGCAGATTATAGTAATTGCACTGGCCCCAGCAGATTCCTCTCCCTTACTGTGCTTAGAGATACTATCATCAGGACTTCTTCTCAAACCACACATACACATATATATGTCTCTCATACACACACACACACACACACACACACACACACGCTCACACCTGCCCCCACCCACCCCACCACATTCAAGTGTTCTCAAGGCTTTAAGAAGAGAAGTCTTGGTCATAAAATGTTTATGTAGGGAAGAAAAGACTTCCTGTATCCTTTTAAGATCTGTGGTTGGCCCTGAGAATGAAACTGACGAAAATAGATAAATAGGAGAAATGCAAACAGATTTTATTGGATGTTAATATATTCATGCACATAGGGGCCTTGAGCCTTTGTATAAAAGAAACGAAGGTCAAAAAGAAGTGGATAGGCCTGAGAGCTTGTATACTATCTTAACGAAGAGTGATAAATTGTGCATATGTGACAAGACAAAGGAAAAGGAGGTTTGGCTAGGGTGGTAAATTGTGGGAAAGTGGCTAGGAAATACATAGGGAAAACTAATCAACAGCAAGGATTATTTTAGTAAGATTTGTTTATACAGATTTATCTCAGCATCAATTAACTGTCTTCAGTGATAAAAATGTTCTCCTCTCCAGGGAGGACACATTTCTCACTGGAAATTTATGTCCTGCTTTTAAGTAGAAAGAGGAGTTCAGAGAGCCCTTCCTGCATCTTCTGCTTCTCAACTGCTTTCAGCTCAGAATACTCAATGTGCCAACATGTCGTATTTCGAAGTGGCACATCCTGATGCCCTTCATTCACTATTCTTGGCTTAGCAAATTTTGCTGAAATATAACATGAATGCACTAAGATTTTAGCACATGTACTTGATACATGTATATTAAGTATACCACAATATAAACATTAAAGATATTAATTTGTTATGTTTTGTATTTATTTTCTATAAGAATAAACTCTAGACTAATTTGTTTTTTTACTCTTTAAAGATCAGGCCACTAGATATTTATGTGCCTATTAAACCATGAATTTAAAGTGTTCTTAATTTTAATTCCATTATATTAACTGGCAATTTCTGGTTGATATATCAAGTGTTAAGGGTTTAGTTCATTTTTTTCTTGCATTTGATGGGCCATTAGGTCCAAAAAATACTTTATTTTCATACTACTGAAATAAATTCCTTTTACTTCTTTTTTTCCCCCGAGACAGGATCTCACTCTGTCACACAGACTGGAGAGTGCAGTGGTGTGAACATGGCTCACTACAGCCTCAACCTCCTGGGCTCAAGTGATCCTCCCACCTCAGCCTCCCAAGTAGCTGGGACCACGGGCATGTGCACCCATACCCAGTTTTTTTTTTTTTTTTTTTTTTTTTTTAGACACAAGGTCTAAAAAATATTGCCTAGGCTGATCTCAAACTTCCAGGTTTGAGTAATTCTCCTGCCTCAGTCTCCCAAAGGATGTAATGTGGACTTCGATACCCATGAATACCCTGAGGGTGTGGGGATTATCGGTCACAATAGAATACTGATGTCCACATTTTGTCATGTGACTGTGCCGTATTAAAATGGTGATGTTTTCAACCTACAATATGCCATTTTTGCTGACTCAGTAGGGATTTAGCCTAAGTACAATTTGTAAAATTTTCTACTCTTAAAATAAAGCATCATCAGGAAATACTCTGCTATAACACAGGACACCATGAAAGAATCACACAGGGCAGTGTTGACTGCTCTCAAAGAGAACAGGTAACAATTTTGGCCCTTGATCCAGTGTCACAGTTAAGGAGACATTAGAATTTGTTTTAAGTTTTACTACTCTGTTCATAAAAATGGCAGCTAAGAGGGGAAAACAGTCATCACTGTCTTTATTCAATACCACAATCAAAGGTAAATGATGTTAACTAGATAAGTATTTGGTTTCATGTAAGCATTTTTTTTCAGGCTAAAGTCTGAGGTAATATTCAGTAATGCAGCCTAGGGCTTTAAAGAGTACCATACTTCAATATTGGTTATTCAAATTTTTAAGTTGATTAGACCTGATGCATCAAGTGAATCCTTGATATATTTATAGCTAGGAGAGAAAACAAGACTTTGGGGTATCTAGTGTCCTTTACACTTACAGTTTTCATTCATCAAATCATTCCTTTTTGTCCTTCATGGGCATGAGTAATAAATAGTGAGGAAAACACTAACCACATAAAAACATACAGTAAATGTATGTCTACACATTGCAGTAATTGTTCTGAAAGTGTAAGAGCCAGGCGCCATGAGGGAGAACGAGGGAGGGACAGAGAAAGCATATCAGACAAAGCCTTTCTGCAAATCAGTATTTAAATTGAAGTCGAAGTTAGCCAGGAAAAGAGGGGTAGTGTTTCACATTAAGATAGAATCTCAAGTCTGTTTAATTGCAATAACTTACAATGAAATTATACGACCCTCGTATACACCCTATTAGACCTAGAGGTATAACACAAAAATATTACAGATCATCTAACAATATGTGAAAATGTCACTCATCAATTTCAAATAGCAATTTGCAATTCTATGGTTATAAACTATTTGGCTTGGGGCAATATATTTCCAGGTCTTATGAAATTATTCATTCTCATTAAACACTAATGATCCTTATTGCAAAGATTAGAGCTAATTAACTACTCCTTTCACCTACATTAATTTATTAGTTACTCATGATGAATCCAGTAAACGTTTCCATGTTCGTTGGCCAAAGTAAGTACTATGGGCCAGCTACCAACACCACTAAGCATGAATGTAAACAAATACTTGGAAAAATAAACATTGCTATTAATGTTTATTTTGATAGCAAGGTAATCAAGTTGAAAAACAGATGAACAGAACCAAACATTATGATGTATTAAATAGTCATCCACCTAACGTTAGTGGGGTACCAAACATGGTGTTCCATAGTTACAGGCACTGGTGTACATGGACCTTGGTGGTAAGCAGGGTTACCTCATCACCATTTCAGAATCAAAAGGGTAACTGAAAATGATGGAGGTCATTAGCACTGACTTCCTTGCCTTAAATACTACAAGAAGTAGCTGCTTTTTGGAAGCAGGAAGATTTAAAACAAAGAAAGCCAGCAATGACACCAAGTCATCAATGGCAGGAATAGAAGAAAATGAGTTCATCAATGCTGCAGAGCAGAGGAGTGGTTCCCAAAGTGTGATCCAGGTAATAGTAGCATCGGCAGCACCTGATAAGTTGTTAGAAATTCATGTTAAAGGCTCAGGCTGGGCATGATGGCTAATGCCTGTAATCCTAGAACTTTGGGAGGCCAAGGCAGGTGATCACTTGAGCTCAGGAGTTCAAGACCAGCCTGGGCGTGGTGAAACCACATCTCTACTAAAAATGCAAAAATTAGCCAGGTGTGGTGGCATGCACCTGTACTCCCAGATGCTTGAGGGACTGAGGTGGGTGGATCACCTGAGACTAGGAGATGGAGGTTGCAGTGAGCTGAGATTGTACCACTTGCATGCTAGCCTGGGCTCACACACAAAAAAAAGAAGGAAAGGACAGGAGAGGACAGGAAAGGAAAGGAAAGGAAAGAGGAGGAAGGAAGAAAGGAAGAAAAAAAGGAATGAAGGAAGAGAGGGAGGGAGGGCAGCTCCCTACCTTGGCTACTGATCAGAACATCTCAGGGCAAGACAATCCGTGTTCTAACCAGGTGATCCCGATACATGCTGAAGTTTGAGCACCACTGCTATTGATTTTAAAACAAAACCAGACTAAAAAACTAGCCTCAATTTTCTAAGAGTTACTTTCTTTCCTTTATTTCAATTCAGAACAAATTGAAGCCATGTAATAGCATATCATTTAACTCAATAACTTAGCAATAAATTTGAATTGTTAAACTTTGAATAACCTGAACTCTGATCTTGGCATATTTTGAATGTGTTTTAAATTTAACATTTTTGAAGATTATATAGAGTTTGTGCTATCATAAATTTTTTTAGTTAGTACAACTTAAATGCACAGCAAAATAAAATATGACTTATTGATCTAAGAATGTATATTTTCATTTAAACATTTTTGTATTCTTTAGTATATCTCACATTACATGCACTAACATTATTATTTGCCTCACTTTAAGAGAGCCTGATATAGGACATATCTGATTCTTTTAAAAATATAGAAAACTAAATATTCATTCTTCGCATTACAAAGAGACTTGGGCTTAAAACATATTTTCTTATATAAGTTTAAAATAAATTTATTCATAAAATTCAGTATCTATACAATTTTTCTGGTACATATATGACAATGAAATTCACGGTATTTCAAATGCATTAATTTTTAAGTATTCTGTGCACATATAATGTATCCAATACATGTCCTACCACTAGGCTGGAGCAGAGTCTGACATCCTATAAGAGGATTTTGTGTAATTTATCTGCGGCGCCATACCTTGCATTTCTAAAAATTCATTTTATCTAGAGACAGGGTCTTGCCATGTTGTCCAGGCTGGTCTTGAACTGCTGGGCTTAAGCAATCTTCCCACCTCAGCCTCCTAAGTAGGTGGGACTACAGGTATGCACCACTGTGCCTGGCAACATTGCATTTTTAGAGGTGTCCTAATGCTGTGAATAAATCATTAAACCCCCAAAACATAATTAAACCTATGTGTGAATGAATGGGCTATCATCGAGCAGATGTTACTTTCGTGCCAAAGGCTGCTCTCTAAGGAAGCAGGTCAGGCAGTGTTTTGAGTCACTGATAATTAATATTACAACCAGGCAACCATGTAACATATAAATAAGAACTCTCCCATTTTGGAGCAGAGGCAGTCGGCTGAGAAAGGCTGCAGGGCAGCAAAAGAACCGTGTTAATTCTAGGGGAAGAGTTTGATGAGTAAAATGCAGGAATTTGATGCAAAAGAATTTGATGAGCAAAAGCATTGGAGTTTCCTACGCTTCCCATTATGAAAGTCTCAAGAGTTCTCCAGAAAGAACAAGGAGCTACAGCTATTATTAACGCACTTTACATAACTATAACATAGAGTGGAGTTTCCTCCTGGTAAAGACCTGGAGATAAAGCTAGGAACAAGAAATCTCACTTGGTCTACAGGTAATGACATTCCTTTATCAATTTTTTAAAATTTATTAAGATGTATTTTATGGTTCAGAATGTGGTCTATTTTGGTGAATGTTCTTTGTGACCTTGATTAGAATGTGTATTCTGCTGTTGTTGGACGAAGTTGTCTATAGATGTCAATTATACCCAGGTGATTGATGGTGTTGAATTCAACTATGTCTTTACTGATTTTCTGCCTCTGCGTCTGTCTATTTCTGACAGAGGGTGTTGGAGTCTTCAACTGTAGTGGTGGATTCATCAATTTCTCTTTGCAGTTCTATCAGTGTTTCCCTCCCATAGTTTGCTGTTCTGTTGGTAGGTGCATAGACATTAAGAATTGTGATGGGCCTGGCACAGTGGCTCACGCCTGTAATCCCAGCACTTTTGGAGGCT
This sequence comes from Saimiri boliviensis, assembly GCF_048565385.1. Lineage (NCBI taxonomy): Eukaryota > Metazoa > Chordata > Mammalia > Primates > Cebidae > Saimiri > Saimiri boliviensis. The sequence continues at coordinate 100,011,162 of NC_133456.1, read as the reverse complement.
GAGGCAAGTGGATCACCTGAGGTTAGGAATTTGAGACCAGCCTGGCCAACATGGTGAAACCCCATCTCCACCAAAAATACAAAAAATTAGCCAGGTGCACTGGTGGGCACCTGTAATACCAGCTACTTGGGAGGCTGAGGCAGGAGAATCACTTGAACCTGGGAGGCGGAAGTTGCAGTGAGCTGAGGTCACCCATTGCACTCCAGTCTGGGCAACAAGAGTTGTTATGTCTTCTTGGAGAACTGTCCCTTTTATCATTATGTAATGCCCCTTTTTCACACTGATAGCTTTACTTGCTATGACATCTTCTAAAATTAATACAGCTACTCCTGTTTTCTTTTGACTAGTATTAGCATCATATATATATATACACACACATATACATATATATATATATGTCTTAAGTGTTTTATTGACATTATATAGTTGAGTCTTGTTTTTTTATGTACTCTGACAATGTCTAACTATTATTTTTGACCATTTATGTTCACAGTGATTAATGATTTAGTTGGATTAATATTATTCACTCTTTCTTCTGGCTTTTGTGGTTTCAACTGAGCATTTTATATGATTCCATCTCTCTCTCTCTTTTTTTTTTTTTTTTTTGAGACAAGTTCTCACTCTGTTGCACAAGCTGGAATGTAGTGGTTCAATTTGGCTAACTGACTCAGCCTCCTGGGTCTGGGACTGCAGGTGTGCACCACCATGCCCAGTTAATTTTTTGTGTTCTTTAGTAGAAATAGAGTTTTGCCATATTGCCCAGGCTTGTCTTGAACTCCTGGACTCAAGCAACCCTCCCGTTTTGCCTTCTCAAAATGTTGAGATTACAGGCATTAACTATGTAATGAGCCATGGCACCCAGCTGTTTTCTCTCTTTTCTTAGCACATCAATTATATTTCTTTTTTAAAAAACTTTTAAGGCCGGGTGCGGTGGCTCAAGCCTGTAATCCCAGCACTTTGGGAGGCCGAGGCGGGTGGATCATGAGGTCAAGAGATCGAGACCATCCAGGTCAACATGGTGAAACCCCGTCTCTACTAAAAATACAAAAAATTAGCTGGGCATGGTGGCACATGCCTGTAATCCCAGCTACTCAGGAGGCTGAGGCAGGAGAATTGCCTGAACCCAGGAGGCGGAGGTTGCGGTGAGCCGAGATTGTGCCATTGCACTCCAGCCTGGGTAACAAGAGCAAAACTCCGTCTCAAAAAAAAAAAAAAAAAAAAAAAAAAAAAAAAAAAAAAACTTTTAGTGATTGCCCTAGAGTTTGCAATATATATTTACAGCTAATCCAAGCCCACTTTCAAGTAACACTACCACTTCCCTGATAGTGTGAATGCTGTAGAAAAACAAAATAATCCTAATAATTCCTTCGTGTCTCTTGTTACCACTGCTGTTGCTCATTTCACTTAAAGACAGCATATATACATATGTAGAGTCATAGTCACGTGTTGCTTCATGACATGGCTACATTCTAGGAAATGTGTCATTAGGTGATTTTTGTCATTGTGCAAACACCACATTGTGCACTTACACAAATCTAGATGGTCTAGCCTACTAAACACCTATCGTGGGTGGTGTAGTCTATTGTTCTTATGCTACAAAGCACTAAGTACAGCATGTTGGTATATTGAGTACTGTAGGTAATTCTAACACAAAGGTAAGTGTTTGTGTATTTACACATATCTAAGCAGAAAAGGTGCAATGAAAACACACTATTTTAATCTTATGGGACCACCGTTGTATATGTGGTCTGTCATTGACTAAAACATCATCATGTGGTACATGATCGTGTGTATGTATACTGTATATATATGTATTATGTGTATATATCACATATACACACATAAGATATGTACATAAGCATATATAATCAAATAAATTTTTGCCATTGCCATTTTGAATGAACTGTTATCTGTTAGATCAATTAGTAAGAAAAATAAGTTTTTATTTTATCTTTTTCTTCTTTAAACAGGGTCTCATTCTGTTGCCTAGGCTGGAATGCAATGGCACATTCATGGCTGACTGCAGCCTCCACCTCCTGGACTCAAGCGATCCTCCCACCTCAGCCTCCCAAGTAGCTGGGACTACAGCATGCACCACCATGCCTGGCAAATTTTTTAATGTTTTGTAGAGACGAAGTCTCACCATGTGGCCCAGACTTGTCTTGAACTCTGTTTTACCTTTTCTTATTCTGTCTTTGTTATTCTTCCTTTCTCTATGTAGATCTAAGTTTCTGACCTGTATTATTTTTTACCTCTCTAAAGAACTTTTAACATTTCTTGCAAGGCAGGTTTGCTGGCAACAAATTCCCTCTGTTTCTGTTTGTCTGAGAAAAGTCTTTATTTCTCCTTCACTTTTGAAGGATAATTTTACAGGATACAGGAATCTATGTTGATGGTTATTTTTTCTTACAACTTTAAATATTTCACTCTCTCCTTGCTTGCATGATGTCTGAAGAGAAGTTCAATGTAATTCTTACTTTTGTTCCCTTATAGGTAAAGTTTTTTCCCCTACTCTGGTGTCTCTCAGGATTTTTTTAATCTTTGATCTTCTATAGTTTGAAAACTTCAAACTACAATTTCTCCAATTTCTCCATATGACTCAGGGCAATTCTTTTGTGATTTATCTTGCTTAATATTTTCTGAGTTTCCTGAACCTGTGGTTTGGTATCTGACATCAATTTGGAGAAAATTCTCAATCATAATTATTTTAAATATTTCTTCTGTTACTTTATTTCTTCGTCTTCTGGTATTCTTATTAAGTATATGTTACACGTTTTGTAGCTATCACACAGTTCTTAGACATTATATTCTGTTTTTCTCAGTCTTTGTTCTCTTTGCTTTTTAGTTTTGGAGGTTTATATCGAGATACCCTCAAGCTCAGAGATTCTCTCCTCAGCTGTGTCTGCTAAAAAGCCCAGAGGCATTTTCCAATTCTGTTACAGTGCTTTTTGGTTCTTCCTTAGAATGTTCAACTCTCTGCTTACACTGCCATTTGCTCTTGCATGCTGTTTCATCCATTCCAGCCTTTAACATATTAATCATAACTGTTTTAAATTCCCTAATAATCTCAACATCACTGTTATGCCTGGTTTTCATGCTTGCTTTGTCTCTTCAAACTATATTGTCTTTCAGTATGCCTGGTATTTTTATTCTGGATAGACAGGATGTACTGGATAAAAATGACTGCCATAAGTAGGTCTTTCATAATAATACAATGGAAGGTATGGAGGAAGAGGAAGCATTCATTGGTCCTATAATTAGGCCTCTATCTTTTAGTGAGCCTGTTCCTTTGGACTGTGACCTTCACAAGTGTTTCTGAGCTTTTTCTCCACCCTTTGGTGGTACAGGATGGCTAGAACTGGATGAGTACTTCCCTTCCTCCAGGTCAGTTAAGCTCTGATAAACCAAAGGTTAAGTTCTGCTTAAATAGATTCCCCTGAGGGTAGACCTTGTTAAGAACTAAGTGCTCTGGCATATTTCAAAATGCTTCCTTTTTTCTCCCCCTGCCCAAAGCACAAGGGGATTTTTTCTCTGATATTTCCTGTGAGCACCTGGTTGAGCTCCCAGAGGTAAAACACAGAAACTTCATGACTGGGTCCCCTTGGAGTTTCTAACTCTCAGACATGTCTACATCTAGCCTCTGTCAGTTTTGCAGTTACAGTTCAGGATTTCCTACCCTGGCACTAGTTTCTGATGAGGTTTCTCCTCCATATGCTGTGATTCTCTGTGTCAGCCTGTCTGTTTCTCCAGTTCTAAGCACAACATTTTTCCCTGTGATTTCTCTTCTGTTACACATCTAAGAGGTGTGGTTGAAAGTTTCACCACACCTCCCTCTTAGGATAGTATGGCGACTTACAAGTTTCTTGCACGTGGAACTAGAAACCCAAAGCCTCTTTTTTTCTGTATATACTACTATAACTAAACTATGGAATATATCAGCTTAAAGATAATTAAGAATTGAGGAGAGAGATCCAAGATGGCTGATCACTAGCAGCTCGGGATTGTAGCTCCCAGTGAAAGCGCAGAGAACGATAGGACGCCGCACTTTCAGATGAATTCTTGTTGCTCACGCACCAGGACATTCCCAGTGGAGGAGCCCCACGGGTCGCCAGCATGACTCTTGTGACCGGCGAGGCAGTTTTGCCGGCGCCTGCGAGTGTCGGTTCTTGGTGCAGAGTCAGAAAAGCACCACCAATCTTAACGCCGCTGATTTAGTCGGCGCAGTGGGTTGCTCAGATTTCGGTGCTGAGAATCAATAAGTTGGACGTCCACTCAGAAACCCAATGACAAAGATGGTAATTATAAAGACCACAGATGGATAAATCTACAACGGGGAAGAAAACAGCCAAAAAAGGCTGAGAATACCCAAGATCAGAACACCTCTCCCTCAGCGGGGGATCCCAGTTCCTCATCAGCAACGGAACAAGGCTTGATGGAGAACGAGTGTGTTCCAATTACAGAAGCAGGCTTCAAAATGTGGATAGTAAGAAACTTCTGTGAATTAAAAGAACTTGTTCTAACCCAATCCAAGGAAACTAAGAACTTTGAAAAAAGGTTTGACGAAATGTTAACAAGAATACACAATTTAGAGAGGAATATAAGTGAATTGATGGAACTGAAAAACACAATACGAGAACTTCGGGAAGTATGCACAAGTTTTAACCAACTTAATGAAATAAAACGAGAAGACAAGATTAGAGAAGAAAGGATAAAAAGGAAAGAGCAAAGTCTCCAAGAAATATGGGACTATGTGAAAAGACCTAATCTACGATTGGTAGGTGTACCTGAATGTGACTAAGAGAATGAATCAAAGCTGGAAAATACACTTCAGGATATTACTTGGGAAAAATGTCCCAATCTAGCAAGGCAGGACAATATTCAACTCCAGGTAATACAGAGAACACCACAAAGATATTCCTCAAGAAGAGCAACCCCAAGACACATAATCGTCAGATTCACCAGGGTTGAAACAAAGGAGAAAATACTAAGGGCAGCCAGAGAGAAAGGTCAGGTTACCCACAAAGGGAAGCCTATCAGACTTACAGCAGATCTCTCAGCAGAAACCCTACAAGCCAGAAGAGAGTGGGGGCCAATATTCAACATCATTAAAGAAAAGAACTTTCAACGAAGCATTTCACATCCAGCCAAACTAAGCTTCATAAGCGAAGGAAAAATAAAATTTTTTGTGAACAAGCAAGCACTCAGAGATTTCATCACCACCAGGCCTGCTTTACAAGAGCTTCTGAAAGAACCACTACACATAGAAAGGAACAAACAGTATCAGCCTTTCTAAAAAATACCAAAAAGTAAAGAGCATCGATATAATGAAGAATTTACATCAACTAACGGACCTAAAACCCATCGATATCCTGTATCCAGACCCATCTCACATGCAAGAATACACAAAGACCCAAAACCAAGGGTTGGAGAAAGATTTACCAACCAAACGGAGAGCAAAAATAAATAAATAAGCAAAAAGCAGAAGTTACAAGTTTTGCCTCTGATAAAATAGTCTTTAAAGCAACAAAGATCAAAAGAAGCAAAGAAGGACATTATATAATGATAAAAGGATCAATGAAGCAACAAGAAGAGCTAAAGATCCTCAATATATAAGCACCCAATACAGGAATACCCAGATATGCAAGACTTATAAAGAGACTTAGACTCCCACATAATAATAGTGGGAGACTTCAACATTAATATTTGACAGATCAATGAGATAGAAAATTAACGATATCCAGGACTTGAACTCAGATCTAGAATAAGCAAACTTAATTAACATTTATAGAACTCTCTACTTTAAATATACAAAATACACACTCTTATCAGTACCACATCATAGCCACTTACAAGTTTAAATGAAATATTGGTTGGCTCCTTTTCTGTTATTTTCTTCCCTCATTTTCTTTCATGTCTCCATTATTAAGCACAATTATAGGCATACCCATATTTAGACTGCATTCTAGCCCTGGCAATAAAGCAACACCCCCATTCTCTCTCCCTCTTTCCCTTTCTCTTTCTTCCTCTTCTTTATTCTTTAAAAAAAAAAAAAATTGAAATGAACACTATAAACTGTATTTTTCCTCACTAAATAGGGATACGACTACCTATGTTTCACAATGTTGAGAAGATTAAATAATCCCATGTTTGTGAAGTCCTTCAGATAGTCCCTGGCATACCTACATCATCATGACCAAGGTCACTACTGGATGAGCCGCGTCATCTTTACCCTCATGCTCTTTGTTTTATATGCAACATCTGACAATACTATTATTACATGAGTCTACCAGAGTCAGAACTCAACATCTGTCCTAAATCTAAACTGTATTTAAATCTCACCTCCACCATAGAAAGAATGAAGTAAGCCACGTTTAACAGAATTCCTCCTCCCCATGGCACAGTTTCAGAAATTTCTCCAAACATATATTAATTATTTTAAATTCAGGAAAATCAACAACTTGCCATGATTTCTAAATAATCGGATTTTTCAATTAGTTGCCAGATAATTTTAAACTGAAAATGAAATGATCTAGACCAAACATTCATGGTGTAAGGCACAGGATGGTTAAGATGCATGCCCACAGCCACTCTGCAAGGCAGACTGGCAAAAGTCTCCTGACCACACTATGCCAGGCCAGCTTCATTATAGATGCATCAGGTAACCCACACTATGCAAAAGAGATTCCATTTTTCATGTTAAACAGCATGCTATCAAGATTGTTCAGGCTTTCCTTCTTAGCAAATATTTTTACACAAAACACTTAATTCTGGGAGCTTCCAACAAAACAAAAGGCAATAAAAACACTAGCTTGGGTATTTTACCTCAAATAATATTTCACATAACAGAATTGAAAATGTTTTATGTGTAAACACTATCAAGTCACTACAGCTAAAGCATATAAATTATACACATTATAGAGAAATATTTAACATTCATGTGTGTTACTAAAAATTCTGAATACTAAAGGAATTTATTGACTCAGATTCCAAAAAGATAACTATAGGATATAAGTGGCATTTTTTTATTGATGACATGGTTTATTTTCCAAAACAATTTAAAATAATTCTTATGATGTTTATCTCACGTATCATTCACGCACTCGTCTTCCAGCACGTAAAACGCCAGCCCTCCTTTTCCTAAAGCAAATTTACATTTGGAGAAAGCGTTTTAATAACAGATCTTTTTTCCCAGCCTGGAATTTGATAAGCTTATCTGTTTGAGATAAACTCCAATTTCACAAACTGGCTACAAAATTCAATGTCATTCTAAGGACAACATGAATATTATTATCAGTTTTATTTGTATCTTCTCCAATTCTTATTATATGCAAGTAATAAGAATTCCTTTAAGTTGTCTGCCTCTGCAACCAGGTTTCCTTGGTGCAGTTTGTCAGCCTTGCATTCTGTTGCTTGAATAGACTCTAAAATGTATCCAGTTCAGGGCAGAAGCTTCCATATTAGGACCTTTCTTGGTCTTGTTCCTTTGCCTCCAGTTCTTTTTGAACCTGTTTACTTTCATATATGGAAAACATCCGGGAATTTATCTAAGCTTAAAAGAATAGGAAGTTATAAAAACAGCTACCATAACCAAGATTATTCTATTATCTCCTTCAATTATCAGGTGCAAAAAGAAATAAACTTCATCTTTTCTAAATTTGTTTCATGTCGTTGTATTTTTTTAAAGAAACACAAAATATGGAAAGGTTACTATCTTGGTTCTTATTAGGAAGAAAATAGAACAAAGCAGAGTTAAAAATAAAACTACAAAATCAAACTAGTAAGATCAAGAAAGAACTAAAGAAAAGTAACAAAGTCTATAATTTCCAAAGCAGATTCACTCTGAAATATTTTTCTTCACTTCTCTTTAGAAAGTTTCAAAGTTGACTAGGCGTGGTGGCTCACACCTGTAATCCCAGCACTTTGGGAGGCTGAGGCGGGTAGATCACCTGAGGTCAGGAGTTGGAGACCAGTCTGGCCAATATGGTGAAAATCCATCTCTACTAAAAATACAAAAAATAGCCAGGTGTGGTGGTGCGTGGCATGTATCTGTGATCCCACCTACTAGGGAGGCTGAGGCAGGAGAATCACTTGAACCCGGGAGGCAGAGGATGAAGTAAGGCAAGATCATGCCACTGCACTCCAGCCTGGGAAACAGAGTGAGACCCTGTCTCAAAAAAAAAAGAAGAAAAGAAAAAAAAAAAGTTGTCAAAGTTCAGAACAATATAGCTTTTTTAAAAAAAGTTTGTTTTTCTTATTTATGTACAATGACACGATTTCTGGAAAAGCAGAAAATAAAACATGGATAGGAAAAAAAAATAGTTCCCAAAATGCTTCTTTTAAAATTTCAGTTATGGTTGAAACTTCGTAAGGAGTACTCCTTCCCATTCTGGAATCTCACTCTGTACAAGCGGCTGTTTCTTCTAATTTATATCACTGTATCTCAAAATAACCCCTTCATCCTTCCCTTTCCCCTTCCCTTCCTCACCTTCCTTCCTTCCCTTCCCTTCTTTCCTCTCTTCCCTCCCCTTCCCTTTCTTTCCCTTCCTTCCCTTTATTCTCTTCCTTCCCTTCCCTCCCTCCCTTCTCTTTTTTCCTTCCCTTCCTTTCCCTCCTTTCCTCCCCTCCCTTCCCTTTCTTCCTTCCTTCCCTTCCCTTCCTTCCTTCCCTTTCTTCTTCCCCTTTTTTCCCTTCCTCCCTTCCTTCCCTTCTTCCCTTCCTCCCCCTTCCTTCCTTCTCTTCCTTCTTTCCCTTCCTTCCTTCCTTCCCTTCCTCACTTCCCTCTCTTCCCTCCCTTCCTTCCCTTTCCTTCCCTCCTTTCCTCCCCTCCCTTCCCTTTCTTCCTTCCTTCCCTTCCCTTCCTTCCTCCCCTTCCTTCTTTCCCTTCCTCCTTTCCCTTCCTCTCTTCCTTCCCTTCCTTCCTTCCCTTCCTTCCTTCCCCCTTCCTTCCCTTCCTTCTTTCCCTTCCTCCCTTCCTTCCCCTCTTCCTTCCTTCCCTTCGTTCCTTCCCTTCCTTCTTTCCTTTCCTCCCTTCCTTCCCTTCCTCCCTTCCCTCTCTTCCCTCCCTTCCTCCCTTTCCTTCCCTTCCTTCCCTTCCTCCCCTACCCTCCCTTCCCATTTTAAGAGAGAGGGTTTCCATGACCCCAGCTGGAGTACAGTGGCACAATCATAGCTCACTGCAGCTTTGACCTCCTGGGATCAAGCAATCCTCCTGCCTCAGCTTCCTGAAGAGCTGGGACTACAGGCACAAGCCACCACACTGAACTAATTTTTAAATCTTTTTGTAGAGATGAGGTGTCACTACGTTGCCCACGCTGGTCTTGAACTCCTGGGCTCAAGCAATCCTCCTGCCTCGACCTCCCAAAGTATTGGGATTACAGGTGTGAGCCATGGCACCTGGTTATTCCGCTATTTCTTGTGGGGTTTCTTCGGTGGTGGTGTTCTTGTTCTTAATGTTTTTTGACTTCTTCCCATGGAAAATCATGATTTCTTACCTACTCACCCTCACCAAACAAGCAAACCACTTTACTTCCCCTCAATTACAGTTACAGCCTATGAATCAACTTTCTATGATTTGCAGTTTACAACCACAAATCTGCACAGCTAAGCCACATAGGGTACTACAAGTTTTCTCAGATATTTTATTTTGCTTGGTTTTCTCTGTATCCTGAATTGATTCACACATTCTCCAAAGCAAACCTCCAACCTTCTGAGGGGTTGGGGAGAGGTAGCCGCCCAGCTCTGAAAGGGGAGAGAGGTAACCTGGAAGCCCAAAGCCTTTCAAATAATTCTTTGACCGTCAGTGTCACTTTGCACTCCCTTTTATTTGACTACGAATTCCTGAGGCTTTCTGGGGTTCTGCAGGGAGAAGCGGCTTCTGCAGCTGGCTTCCCACCCAAGGCCTTGGGTTTCAATCTTGCTCATGCTACTAAATCAGTTACCTCTCGTTAGCTTTCCAGATCTTCCATCTCTGTTGACATCTTTCGTTTGTTGTCGTTTCCTTTCCACTCCCTTTGCTCTTTTTAATCCTTTAATATCCTTTTAGTGTGGTTGATAGAGGGAACATAAATAAACGCATCTGTTCAGTCCACCATGTTTAACTGCAAGAGTTTGTGTTGTTTGTAAAGCACGATTATGTTTTCTGAAAAAAAATATCATCACACCTATTTCTCTTTTGTCTATTCAAAGTTATCTGCAGGTAAGTCTGATTAACTAGAATGGATTTTTTTTTAAGTGGGGACAACCTAGTCCTAAGCAAAACTGTAAAGCTGATGAGATTCAAGTCTAACGCTTTTAGCTTCCCCTTTCTTTTGTCATTTTCCCCACTTGATGGCACCCTTCTCTAATATCCATTATCTTCAAAGTCCCTCCAGAAACTAGCTGGGGTAGTGGGGCATGGGGAACAGATGCGCCTGGTGACTTATTCATACTATAATGTAAATGATTGACAGCATTATCGGTTCTTCCCAGTATATAAAAACAATGCAACTCCTCAGATGAAATCAAGGTAAACTGAGATTTCCAAGGATGTGTTTTAGAAACTTTCTCTGGGAGCAGGAATGTGTTAGAAGGAGTGAAGTAGAGGAAAATGAGCAAGAAGGGATGAAGAAGATGAAATGCCAATGAAAAACAGAGGATTTTTTTTTTCCCATACATGCAGAGATTTTTTTTCCTATACATGCAAATCTTGAAAATTCCAGGGTAAAAACATTAAGAAAATGAAGTTCTATGGACTTCAGAAGTTATAACAAGAGATATGGTACTGGGAAAATGTGACTCTCATAAAATTTCTTTTATGCCTGGTGAACAAAATTATAAAAGAGTGTCCCAAATTCCATTTATACTCCGACCTAATATTAATTAGTGGCCTCACTTTTCTGGTGAATGACATTAGTAGCCAGAACACTCAGATTTCAGATCAGAGAAATTTAATTTTTTGACTACTCCAGCAACAATATAAAGGAAAAGAGTCCACTATTTACCATAAAGATAACATCATCTTTGACATGACCAGCAAGGAGCTCTAGTGGCTACTGGAAATGATGACTGGGCCTTTCTAAGTACATGATCTCTAAGGGGCTTTGGCCAGCACAAGCAGGGAACAAAGCAGGAAGCGCTCTTCAGAAAAGAAAAAAAGAATGAAAGAAACACTCACGAATCAGCCTTACTAAGCTTCTGGAAGTATGTCCATCTGGAAGATATACATGGACAGGAATTCTACATTGCTCATCCAAAAAACAAAGAGATTGGCTTTGGTTTGTGGTTCCAGTGCAGGTATGTTAAATGACTTCCCTCTCTCATTAAATTTCCACCAGTCCACAGCATAGCAAGGAAGTAAGGGCCGTGTAAGAACTGTCCATGAAACCAGCTTTTCTCAATTTAAACGATTGTCATCTATTCTGAAATTGAATCCCACCTTTTATGAAAGAGTGATGAAAGTGGACAGCGGTTTTTCTTTACTTCCTCCTCCTCCTCTCCCTGCCATTACATCTTAGTTAGCAAAATTTAAAACTTAAAAGATTTCCATCGGACACCTACATTTAAAAGATTTTAAAGATGCAAACACCTGCTGATTAATGATATCCAAGGTTTCTGCCAATATTGATGCAAATTAACTCAAAACAGTCCTCCAATTTTTTTTTTTTTTTTTTTTTTTTTTTTTTTTTTTTTTTTGGCACCTGAGAATCTCAACATAGCTCTTTTAAACCTTAGTCTTTCTCTCACATTGTTAAATCCCTGTGTTGGTCTATGTTTAAATTATGGAGGAAATCACTTAAAATGCATCAAACACTCAATCAAAGGTCAACATTGGTAACTCGAGGGTCCACTTAGATTCTTGGTCAGAGAAAAGCTACAGGAATCGCCTTTAAAATGAAACTACACAGTAAGCACACTACTTAAATTTTATGTTACAGATTTATTGATGATAGCAGTAATAGATTTCTAAAGACATTTTTATTCACTCTATTCGATTAAGAAACTGTCAATCACTCAAAACAAAGAAAAACAATAAGTACATGAAATTACTTCAACATGCAGGTGAATACAGTGACGCTCACAGTGGCTTTTTCATGTTGTTTTATGTGCCCCTCTCTCCCTCTCTCTTTCTGGTATTGGAGCAAGTTCTCCCTGGCTAATTTCATCAAGCTAATCTTGAAAAGTGTTGGTAGATCTAGTGTCCGTGCTTGACAAGAACATGAGTGTTGAGAAACATTAAATTTACCCTGCCACATGGTTCCCTTGTGGTAGATACTTTTAGTTTGTAATTAGTGGTAGGCAGGTAATAGCTGCCTACTTGGTATATTCTTGAGTTAGGTGTATATGTAGAACACTTGTGTAATGAGAATCACTTGTCAAAGAGTATATAAATTCGTGGATGAAAATCTACTTGGGCATTCAGTCTGGTGAGCTGTCAGCCCTGCAGGCACTTAGGCTGTTGGTCCCCAGAATGGAACCAATATGTTGTTCTATCTGAGTGTCTGCCTCTCAATACCTTCAGCCCACCTGGGTAGGGGTCTCCTGACCAAACTGCTTCTCAGTACACAAGAACAGGTGTTTTATAACCTTTGATCTTAAATATCACGCATACTCTAAAAGTACTAAATGAGGACTCAGACTTGAGCCTCTGCCCTCGCTCTGTGATTCACCTTAGACTGTGACCAAATAACTTTACCTCTTTGTGCCCCTGGTTTCCTGGTCTATAAACAGAGAGAATAATGTCTCCTTAGATCCTCAAGACACTTGTGAGGTAGATAACAGTCAAAAAAATTCTTTGAAAAATATAAAGCATAAAAGGTTTAAAAGGTATATAAAATATTTAAAGATATGCTCAGATTCAATAAATATTTCCTAACATGAGACTTCCAGAGTATGTCCTTACTTGTGTACAACATTCAGGTCAAATACCATAAATCACTATTTATTCATTCATGTACAACCACTAGCTTTTCCATGTATTCCCAGTTTTTCATATCTCCACCAACCTGAGCTTTACACAAAAGTCTGTGCTTTCTAAAAATGGTTCCATGACGCAATTCCTTTATGATGGTTAATGACTGGCTATGTTGCCCTACAACTGCCACTAAAAGTTCTTAGCTTTTCTATGGAATTTCTTTTCCTAGCCCATTGCTCAGTTCACTGTAAGAAACCAGGTGATTTCAAGATCCAGAAACCAAATAGAGAGAAGACAGTGATTCATGTGAAGGAATACTAGCAGCTACGAATCCATTAGTGGCTGGATTTAGGGACCACCAGCAGTGGGTTTCCCAATATTCCAAGTATGAGAACTCCACTTTAATGTTCAGATCCCTCCACAACTGAAAAATATATAATGACAAAAAGGAAACTATAAAATAGTGCTTTTGAGTGAATTTGTATTTTTCTAATCATAATAACATCTGTATGCATTTGAGAATTAGCACACAGATAAAGATTGGTAAGCATAAAGAAATTTCACCAGTTTTTGACTCATAGGATAGCAACAACTGTCTTTTTCTTTTGAGACAGAGTCTCACTCCATGCCAGGTGTCAGGCTGGACATGATCTCGGCTCACTGACACCTCCACCTCCCGTGTTCAAGCAATTCTCCTGCCTCAGCCTCCCAAGTAACTGGGACTATAGGTGCGCGCCACCATGCCCAGCTAATTTCTGTATTTTAGTAGAGACTAGGTTTCCCCATGTTGGCCAGGATGGTCTCAATTTTTTGACCTCGAGATCTGCCTGCCTCGGCCTCCCAAAGTGCTGGGATTATAAATGTGAGCCACCGCGCCCAACTGGCAACCATTACCTTACAGCTAACTCTAGTCATGTTTTTTGCCGTCCGATAGAAAATGATCAACTTCTCACTTAAACAAAATGGGAGAAAATTTAAAATGTTCAGAAGTTGATGTGGCAAGTTTCTGCCTTTATGGTTGTCTTTTTAAAACTGAGAATTGACTAGTTTTTAATCCAAGTAATCTCTTGTTAGAAAAAAAAAAAAAATCTTTGCAAGTTGTTGAATCTTTTAAAAGTCCTAAGTGGGGAGTGTTTACTATCTGTGACAGTGGTTCTCAACAATGTTAGATTTAACAACACTTTTTATAACAGATATGCTGTAACGACTCCCTTTAATTGTCTATTTTGTTTATCATCTAAGTGAAATAAAACATCCCAAACAGCAACGTGTGACTTCTCATGATTCTGTGGGTTGACTGGGCAGTTCTGCTTGACAAAATATTGGCAGCTGGGGCTCTGCGGCCCCTAAGAAGTCAAGTGGCCTCACTCACATAACTGAGCTGGCACTGGCTGCTGGCCCGGAGCTCAGCTGGGGCTGTTGGTCTAGCACCACCCTTGTCTTTCAGGTCAACCTCTCATGTGGCTTCTCGGGCTTCCTGGTAGCATGGCAGCAACGTTCAAAGATAGAACATTCCTGGAAGCAAAGGTGGAAACTGCAAATCTCTTAAGGCCAAGCCCCAAAGTTACAGAGTCTTACGTCGCTGCACTCTTGGCCAAGACAGGTCACAGGCCCAGCCAAAGTTCAAGGAAAGGGAAAAAAGACCCCACCTCTCGATGTTGAAATTGCGAGGTTATATTGAACTCACATGTGGTGCCGGGTGCTGTGGCTCACACCTGTAATCCCAGCACTTTGGGAGGCCAAGGAGTTCGAGACCATCCTGGACAACACGGTGAAAGCCCGTATCTACTAAAATACAAAAAATTAGCTGGGCGTGTGCCTGTAGTCACAGCCACTTGGGAGGCTGAGGCGGAAATTGCAGTGAGTAGAGATCACGCCACCGCACTCAGGCTTGGGCTACAGAAAGAAAATAGTTGTGGAATGGGAGATAATGCTATGGTCACCTTTGGAAACATAATCTATCACATATTCAGGAATGAAATTCTTGGATGATATATTCTACATAAACAATGTTTTAGAAATGAAAACAGTATCTCCATCATTTAACAGAGAACTAAAAGGAAAATAATTCATAACATGTATTTAAATATGTAAATGCTCAGATATGACTACATTACACCTATTAAAATAGCCAGATCCTTGCATCGACTTCATGATTACATTTTGATTTAAGAAAGATAATAAGTCATTCCATAAAAGAGATCTCCTGAAATGAATGGAGGTACAGGGGTACTAGAACCATAACAAACAACAGTGCTAGGGTAGGTGATAGTGCATCAGAGTTATTTCTACATAATTAGAAAAATAATCAAGACAAATTAGAGAGGAAATGTAATAACCTTAAAACTGATCTAGGCCTTATCTATAAATAATAAAATAAAAATAACTCCCTATGTAACTACAGAAAACATTTCAATTATTTCAAAACTCTACCACATGTCAAAGCATATTTTTAGCCTCCAGTACTAAAAAAGACTTTGGAGATCACATCTTTGAATGGCCATAGAGAATGTTAGATAGATTCTTTTAAAGAAGTAAATAAAGAATTATAGAGAAGTTGTGATAGATGTCAGAGACATATCAGACTAAGATTGAAAACAATAGGCAACCCTCAGATAATTTTAGAATGTGATTTTCACATCATTTCTTTTTATATATATAACATGAGGATTAGTTCACGTGTTTGTTATTTAAATCTTGAAATCCAGAAAATGTCGGATTCCTTCTTTTGGCCCAGTATTTTGCTGCCGTTGCTAAGTTTGGGAACATTCGTGGTGATAGCTCCCCAATAACAGGGTGGCAAAGTACACGCCCACATTCAAAGAAATTTCTAAGTACCTTTCAAACCAGTACTTCCTTCTGCTGACAAACTGGAATCTCAGATACAACAGCAGGTAAAGCAATGGAACCATCCATGCACTGATCCAAGAGCGTTCTCAGAGTGTAGTAGGTCGCCATCTGTGCTTTGTGGGCAACTACTTTAACTTGATCAAGTAGCTTGCATGCAGGGGATTCAAATTCCTGCATGCAAGGAGTATGAATATGAACATTAATCCTCCAACCCATGCTCTTGAGTTGATTCCATCTATAGCTGGCCCTGCATCATAGCTAATTAATAAATCAGCACTTTCACCATGTGAAGGTCTTCCAATGGACGCCATCATTGCCTTGAATTGTCTGTGTACTTGGGGCTGTTGGTGCGTATCTGGTCACTCCATCCAGTGGCAATGCCTATCAGAAGATCACAGCAGTGATAGAGAATTGACGACATCTCAAGGGCAGTGAGTTTATTTTAAAATAACATTTATTAATAAATGTATTGTGACTACTGTATTTCATTTGCTCCTTAATTACGCAACATAATTTTGATTTTCTTGCCTTTACAGTAAATGCACAGCTGCCCTGAAACCCTTTCCCCTGTAAACTGTGAACACCAGAGTTATGTCTACAGTGAGAAGAGTCAACCACTCACTTCAAGCACAAAATTTAAGGGTTCCTTAAGTTTAAATTCAATCATCAAGATCAGTAATATTGTAGTATCATCTTTTAAAACATCACATTAGTGCCAAAAAGACTCTGCAATGAACAAAACAACAAAGCCAAGATCACAGAAAGAATAAGTTGTTCAAAAATTCTTATAAAATATCTTTATGTAGTTTAAGCTTTCCTCTACCTAAGGACTTTTGCTTAACTAAGGAGCCTTTTTATGTAGCTTTGTCTAAAACTTTTCATTATTCCCTCACATGGAAGCGTTGCTGACTTAGATCGGTATTAAAAGTACTACTGCCATATTTGTCATCGGCTATTGTTCAGGGCATCTGAATGACAGCAGGGCAGGAACATTTTTTCATTGTGCAGAATCAAATCAAGCTTTGGGGCCATCAGGCACACCTGGTCCCCTCCTGTTAAGTGTCAGTGATACCTAATATCAAATCAATGTGTCAACCCCAGAATGCCCTCATGGGTTTCCAAACTCACTGGCCAAGTGGGTGCTGCCTGGAGCTACTGGAGATAACACTGGAAAGGGAATGGAATCAAAGGTGCACAGATTGTACAGTCTTTTGAAAACTGTCTTGGACATACATCTAAGGTTGATTTGAATTTTAATTAAGTCTCACTTAAAGGCTCTCTGGGGTTTTTAAAAATTAAAGAGCTTTTAAGATATAATATTGCATGCTCTACTTTACAACCTAGACAGTGATAAAAGCTTAAAGCTGGAGCCATCACCATGCTAATCACAATATTCCATGCAAAAGTTCTCCAAAGGAAGGGCTAGAACATCACACAGTCATTCATTTCTTTCTTTTCTCACCTCTTAATACAATGAAAGGTTATTATGTTTTGTCATGGTTTTAACTGTCTTTTTCCAAATGTAGGCTTTTTAATTTGGGTGGTATGTTATACATATCAATAATTATTTTTCTTTGCATTAATTCACAATAATAATCCATTTTTATTTCCCAAAAGTCCACTTGGAGGTGAAAAAAGGTGAGATTTATTAAAAGAAATGTTCAAGGCCAGGCGCGGTGGCTCAAGCCTGTAATCCCAGCACTTTGGGAGGCCGAGGCGGGTGGATCACAAGGTCAAGAGATCGAGACCATCCCGGTCAACATGGTGAAACCCCGTCTCTACTAAAAATACAAGAAATGTTCAAAGCCTCCATACACTTAAAAACATCCTAAAATTTCATGGATTTTTCTGTGGTTACCAATTCCAAAAGCACATATAAATTATAGGGTTTTTGTTATTTCCTGATGTTTAGACAAAGAAAAAATCTAATAGGCATTAAATCATGTTGACCAAAAATAAGTTTGCTTTTGTTTATTTTTGAGAAAGGGTTTCACTTTATCATCCAGGCTGGAGTGCAGTGGCACAATCTCGGCTCACAGCAGCCTTTGCCTCCCCATTCAAGTGATCCTCCTGCCTCACCCCACCAAGTAGCTGAGACTACAGGTGCTTGCCACAAATTTTTGTTTGTTTTTTTGAAGA
Organism: Saimiri boliviensis; assembly: GCF_048565385.1. NCBI lineage: Eukaryota > Metazoa > Chordata > Mammalia > Primates > Cebidae > Saimiri > Saimiri boliviensis. The sequence continues at coordinate 99,993,284 of NC_133456.1, read as the reverse complement.
GACGGAGTTTTGCCATCTTGCCCAGGATGATCTTGAACACCTGACCACAAGTGATCTGGCCTCTCCCACACTTCCCCACCTACCCCACCCCCCTCCGCCGTGGCCTCCCAAAGTGCTGGGATTACAAGTGTGAGCCACTGTGCCTGGCCCGAAAACAATTTAAGGTGAGTCTGTGAGCTTTTCCCTCCACCTTTTTGGTGTGCTAATTAAATCACTTAAAGCTGCTTGTATTTTACTGCATCCTTTCTTAATCCCATGTCTCAAATATACAGTTAATCATACAACTAAACTTAACTAGCGGTTATAATCACAATTACCTGAGCATTCTTTATTGTGACTAGGTATCTTGGGTTACTAAAACCAAAAGTCTTAGCTAAAAACATCCCCGTACTCTTGATTATTTGGATAATTAGGGACTAAGGTTGGTGTTCTCAGTGCCATAAACCATAATGTGTCGTGTGCCTCCAAAGCACTTGGTGGGAAGCTTTTGGTATTATAGGATTTTGTGAGTTTTCCAAAATCCGTATTATCTACAAAGATGACAGCTAATTTAATTAACTAATAAATAACTTGAACTGTCCACTTTTCTGTTGTCCTACAATCTCTACATTAGAATTCAAAACCATCAAAAAGTAAAACAGAAGTGATAAATGATGTGTCTTCTGAAATTTCTAAAATAAGTGGTTTTCAAATGACCTATGAAAATTAGATCCCTTATCTTATAAAAGGCAGTAGCAGTAGGATACAGCTACCAAATAATCTTTTCAATAGTTTTTATTTGTTTTGTAAATAGAGTAAGTTCCTAATGAGACTCTTTAAACCTAGTTATTGACTTAAGTTCAAGAGTATTTCATTAGGAAGCTTTTCTTCCCATTTGGCTATTTTTTAATCCAAGAAACCAGGTCAAATACATGGTTTCTTGAATAATTTCTAGGATGAAAACTGCTGAAAAGGTTTTATACATATACTCTGAGTTTAGAGCATTAAGATCATATTAAAGTTGGATGTGGTGGCTCGAGCTTGTAATCTTAGTGCTTCAGGAGGCTAAGGTGGGAGGATCCCTTGAGTCCAGGAGTTCAAGACCAGCCTGGGCAACAGAGCAAGACCCTGTCTCTTAAAAAAAAAAATTAAGTTAGCTGGGCATGGTGGCATGTGCCTGCAGTTCTAGCTACTTGGGAGGCTGAGGTGAGAGGATTACTTGACTCCAGGAGCTAAAAGGTACAGTGAGCCATGATCGTACCACCCCACTCCAGCCTGGGCAACAGAGTAAGATCCTCACACTAATAGAAAAAAAAAGTTGTGTTAAAAACCCAGTCTAGGATGCAAAGTATGCTATTTTATGTGTACAGGTCTGTAGCCTACACTCTGCATTATGGGCAAAATTATGCTGCATCTGAAGCCTTAAACTTGATGAGTAGCAAATTCATCTAGCTATGGCCTCAGTAAATACTGAGTTTATCAGTCACCACTAAAAAAACGTTTATTAATGACCTTCAATATATGGATCCTTTTCTCAACAAGTTTAAGATGTAGGAAAAATATTACAGAAGATGATATAAGGTTATTGCTAGCCACATAGTATGATTGTTTGTACAAACATTCCAAAATGGAAAAGTAGAAAACAGTTTTATTCAAGATATTTTCTAAGTTTAGTTCTTAGCTTCTTTAATTCCTGTACCAATAATGTATTTGCAATATATTGTCTATCCTAATATATTGTCTACAGGATAGGCACTATATTACAAATATATAATAATAAGATCAACAAAGACATACCTGTGAATAGAAGCCAACTGCCTAGAAAGTAAAGGCAGCCCAGAGTCCACCAGGCTCCTTGCAAGATTACGTACCTAATTTTGTATTTCCAATTTTCTATTCATTTTCTTTAAGAAAACCCCCCAAAATCACATAAGCTTTAGGCCCCTCAGAACCTGGAGCTGCTCCAGTGGGGAGTAAACATTACGTGATTCACATATAATGAGTACAATATTCGGCTGAGCTTTTTCAGAAAACTATAACCAGAGAGATATTCCAGGTTCCTGGATGAAAAAATTTACTGCTATTAAAATGTCAAGTCTCTTGAATTTTCATTGAGAATTTCATGCAAGCGCAATAGATATTCCAACAGTATTTAGAAAGCATAACAGAACTTTGGAAAAAGCTGGGAAACATCTGGAAAAAAGAGTCACTAAGAAATTTTTGAAAGAGACGATTGATTAAATATGAAGAACTGGGTTGAGGGAAATATGGCTGTTTTCCTGGGTACAAAACATATTCTAAACTTTCAGTAATTTAAACAATGTGGTACTGGTACAGGAATAGGCATGCTGACCAAAACAAACATTAGGACATGTAAAAAATTAATAATAAATGAAAGAGGCAATATGAAGACAAATTCAGCAGAGAAAGAGGAAGTGTTCAAAAAATGGTAATGGTACAACTGGTTAGATAATTGGGAGTAAAAATAAATCCACTTTTATTTAAATCTCACATCATCCACCCAAATGACCTAAATAAAGTAATGAAATATTTAAAAAGATCAAATTATAGAAAAACTATAAGAAAATAAATATTAATATGATTCAAACTCCACAGAGGAATAGTTTGTTTGTTCATTTTTGAGACAGGGACTTGCTCTGTCACCCAGGCTGGAATGTAGTGGCACTATCATGGCTCACCACAGCTGCAACCTCCTGGGCTCAAGCAATCCTTCCTCCTCAGCCTCCTGAGTAGCTGGGACCACTGGCATGCATCACCTTGTTCAGCCAAGGAATGTTTTTTTTTTTAAAAAAAGCTTAGTAACAATGAAACAAGTTACAAAATGAAATATTGACAGAACTGACAATATAGAACTGAAAAATATTTGCATACAAAAAACAACTCATCCAAATTAAAGGCAAGCAATATATGGGGATTAAAATACTTTCTGCAAGTATATAAGGCTAACATTGATGTTATATAAAGAGCTCATACAAATCTGTAAGAACAGCACCAAGACATCAATAGATTAACATGCATAAGAGCAAGTATGAACACTCTGGCAATTCCTCAAAGTACTCAGCATGGAGTTACCATAGGACCCAGAAACTGAACTCTTATAGACCCAAGACAAATGAAAATATGTGTCCTCCACAAAACTTGTACATAAATGTTCATAGGAACATTATTCATAACAGTCAAAACATAGAAACAACTCCAGTATCCATCAACTGATAAATGGATAAATATGTGATATCTGTACAACAAACTATTAGGCAATCAAGAAGAAAACACTATTTCAAGTTACAACATGGTTGCCTCTTGAAAACTCACACTGTGTGAGAGAAGGCAGTCACAAAAGATCATGTGTTGTGTGATTCCGTTTATATAAAATATCCAGGACAAGTAGACATATAGAGACATAAGTGGTTGCCTAGGTCTGTGAAGGAGCTTGGGGGAAAATAAGGTGTGACTGATAATAGATACAGGATTCCTTGATGGAGTGATGAAAAGGTTGTAAAATTAATTGTGGTGATAGTTGCACAACTCTATGAATATATTAAAACTCATTTAACTGTTTGCTTTAAATGGGTGAATTGTATGGTGTGTGAGTTGTATCAATATATAGTACATGATATATTATCACAACACTATATATTACTGTACAATATTATAAATAGCTTTATGATAATTATGCTTTTTTAAAGTATGCCCAGCCAAATCACAGAAGAAATCGAGTTAACAAACTTGAGGAAATTATCAACATTTGTAATGACCAAATAAATACAAATTAAAGCAATAAGTAGATAGTGTTAATATTTTTGTCAGTCAAAATAACTAGAAAATAGTTTTCACAATTCTTATTGCTGCTAGAATTATGGCAAAACAGACGTTCTCATATATTGTCACTGGGAGTACAAATTGACACTGCCTTTTTTGAAGGCAGTTTAGCAACAGATATCAAGAATTCTAAATATAGTAATACTCTGCCTCAGTGGTATAGCTTATAAAAACATGACACAAGAAATTCTACCCAAATATGAAAGAAAAAAAATCTTTAAATACAAAGACCCTCACTTCAGCATTATATATGACCATGAAGAAATGACACATCTTAAATGTCTAGTGATAGTAGAATAGTTAAGTGTGCTGCGGTATACGTATTAGATGAAATATTACACAGCATTGAAAAATATATTACATTAATATAAGAAAATAATTATTATATAATATCAAGAGAATATGACAGTACAAAACTGTATTAATAGTATTGTTAGAACTAGGCTTAACTATTTTCTTCTTTTTTATATTTACAAATTATCTTTAATAAACTACCCTTAATTTTTTTACTATCTAAGAAAAATAAAACTTAACAACAATGTAAAGCACTATATGATGTGTGGTTTATGCTATAATGAGCACCAGATATTCAGAGAAGAGTTTCAAACTCAGTGTTTCAATATTTTATCTGCAAGTGACTATGCTTCTATGATTTTTTTTAACCCCAATAAAAGTCATTCAGTGAAGCCCTATTAAGGGACACTTCATCTGGCATGTACAAATTACCAAAACAAACAAAAAAAAAATCAAAAACCAAATTAGAGATAGTTTATACCTCAATCCATATATGTGATGTATTTTTACTTCACTCTTCTACAATTATATTTACAGTAAACATTTAGTCTTCAAACTGTTTCAATCTAGATTTGTTAAATATTTTAAAACTAAAGATAATATATAACCTACTTAGAATTATCACCAATAGACTCAAACAGGGCAACAACCTCTTTAAGGAAAGCAAGCTACTTGCATCAAAATGAGAATACTTTCTATTCTTTTTTTTTAAAAAAAGTATCTGTGGCAACATTCCATGTACAATAGGTAATTTGTGGTTTTATTTCAAAAACAGAATATTTCATTAAAATAGATAATTCTCATCATAGATACTTTGGCACGCAAAACTCTTCTAAAAATACAGGTTAGGCATATAACACAATGAAGACTGAGGAAGGACAGGATTTTAATGAAAAGTTGCAATAATTTATAAATTGTGCTATTACAATTAAACAGTATAAATCTTCAGAAATTTTAACTGGATTTTCAAAATACTGAAAATTTAATCAAGAGTCATTACTGTCACCAGGCGCTGTGGCTCAAGCCTGTAATCCCAGCACTTTGGGAGGCCGAGGCAGGTGGATCACGAGGTCAAGAGATCGAGACTGTCCTGGTCAATATGGTTAAACCCCGTCTCTACTAAAAATACAAAAAATTAGCTGGGCACGGTGGCGCATGCCTGTAATCCCAGCTACTCAGGAGGCTGAGGCAGGAGAATTGCCTGAACCCAGGAGGCGGAGGTTGCGGTGAGCCGAGATCACACCATTGCACTCCAGCCTGGGCAACAAGAGCGAAACTCCGTCTCAAAAAAAAAAAAAAAAAAAAAAAAAAAAAAGAATCATTACTGTCTCTGAAGTACATCTCCTACGTCCATTCCATCTCCATTTTGCCAAAAATCCACATAATCAAAATGTTGTATGATTTTTCTTAAGACTTTTATTGAGATCAAAAACTAAGTAAGTACACTTGAGCTTCAAGTCTAAAACACAAAACCTGCGTGCTGCTTCATTTTACCTTGACTCAGCCAGTCAGAATCCAATGTTACCTGGCAAACCCTCTCACCCTTAGTACAATAACAATTCTGTTGCTTGATTTTTAAAGCAGCAAATACATACTCAGATTTGTTTGTTTTTGAGATGGAGTCATGCTCTGTCACCTAGGCTAGAGTAAGTGGTGTGATCTCTGCTCACTGCAACATTTGCCTTCTGAGTTCAAATGATTCTCCTGCCTCGGGCTCCCGAGTAGCTGGGATTACAGGTGCATGCCACCACATCTGGCTAATTTTTGTATTTATAGTAGAGACGGGGTTTCACCATGTTGGCTAGGCTGGTCTTGAACTCCTGACCTCAGCCTCCCAAAATGCTGGGATTACAGGTGTGAGCCACTGCGCCTGGCCTCAGAAATTATTTTTAAAATCTACTGGGAATTGTCAACATTTCAGGAAAAACAATGCAAAAATGTATTATCCTGGTTGCTTTTCCCTGATCAGCATGTGAAGGCTGAAAGGAATAAAGAGACCCATTTCACTTTCATACTGTTCTCATATTCATTTCTTATGTGCCAAGAACTTGGGGAATATAAAGACAGACAAAAGAGAAAACAAATCCTCTGCTTTTTCTGAATATTCTGCACACCACGTATTTCATTACACACCAATGTGTTTGTCAGATTCAATTGCATTGTTGTTTTATATCTTCCTTGGTATATGCAAGAAAAACGGAAACAAAACTTTTAATGGAAAACAGAAAACTTTAGTAAATGACAAAGTAGATATTATATTGGCTACATTCTCTGACTACACAATGATATAACCATAAATTAATAAAATTAATTTTGGAAGAAACAACCACTTGAAAATGTTTAAGTATTAAGTCGCTCCTAAATAACTTTTAAGTCAAAAAGCAAGCAACGAACACAGACTATTTAGAAAATAATGTAAAGAGGAATAGCTAGGTGTATTAGCCCATTCTCACACTGCTACAGGTACATACTACCCAAGACTGGGTAATTTTATAAGGAAAGTAGCTTTAATTGACTCACGGTTCCTCATGGATGGGAAGGCCTCACGAAGCTACAACCATGGCTGAAGGAGGAGAAGCAAACACCTTCACGAGGCAGCCAGAGCGAGAGAAAGAGCAAGGGCAGTGGGAACTACAGACGCTTTTAAACCATCAGATCTCGTGAGAATTTACTCACTATCACGAGAACTGCATGAGGGAAATCCACCCCCATGATCCAATCACCCCCTACCAGGTCCCTGCCTCAACAGTTGGGGATTACAATTCTAGATGAGATTTAGGTAGGAACACAGCCAAGCTATATTACAGTGAAGCAAAATCTGTCATTTAAATATAAATCTAAATGACTTTGCTGTTTTTTTTTTCTTTTTAAAGTATACAAACCAAATGTGTAACTGAAAAAACAAACAAAAAACAGCAATGACCTAAGAAAGACAGGAAGAAATAATACAAATAAGAAAAAATAAGAAGAAAAGAAATCACTCCTAGAAGACCTGTGCAGTAGATACTATGGCCCCTCACCCAGGCCCCCTTCAGGTCCAAGGCTATTGCTGGGAGTAATTATTAGCTATTGATGGTTCACAGCTGGATCAATTTTCTGGAATTGACCTTGGCTAAAGGAATTTGCCTGAGTATGTGTATGTCTCTTCTTCAAGGGTGGCCCACAGTCCAATAACTGGATTCCGTGCATGGATTCAAAGACCCAGCCCTGGTGCCTTGGATTGGTACACCTCTGAATGATCTTTCCGTCTCGAGCCTCCCCCTGGAACCAGCTGAGGCTACAGACACAGCTGCATCTCAGTTTGGCTTCTTCCTCTGCTCACTATTATTGACTCCTTGGCTTTCTCAAAGGAGTTCTTTCTGAGAGCACTGTCGGATAAACTCCTACAGGTAAATCTCAGAGTCTCAGGGCATCTAACCTGCAGCAGCTAGTGCTGGAAGTGATCCTAGGAAAGTGCCTTTAAAATGAGTTTGCAGGCACAGCCAGATCCCTCACTGGTGGGCAGATACTGAAGACCCGTCACTGGGGATAGATGGAACACGGATACCTCTGGCATAAGACAGTGGTGCGAGCATCAAAACGTTCCTGGTGTGAGCTGGCATTAAATACCAGTAAAAGGGAATGTACTGGCAGGTGCAGTATCTTAGGATTTTGAGAGACAGAGAAAGTGATAATTACAAGGATTAGGGAATTGGCTGCCGCTGACAACAATGGATGCCCTGGAGGAAGATGATGAAAGGCTGAGGTTAATTATCACCAATTAAGGGTAAGCAGGAAAGTCAGATGGCCTCTTCCACAGGATACAAAGAGATTCTCATCTTCCATGAGCCAACACCAAAAGAGGCTAAGAATCAAGCCCAGGCCTCAACGATAAGAGTAACAGACCTTCAGAAGGGGTTGATAAGGAGAGCACCTGTTGGGAAGAAGCTGACCTTAAGGCATGGCACGGAGGCGTATTGAATTCCCACATTCTCTCCAGACTCAGGGCCTATAGAAGTGGCCCGCTTCATCCAGCACTGTCTGCTTGCTTGAAGATGAGACAGTCATCTGCCTTGCAAGGCCACGGGCATTCCCTTCAGATCCACTTCTCCCTCCTCTTTCAGCCATCAGATAAATGAGTAGGGTTGAGTCATACCATGAGCCGGCCTGTTGAGAGAGGGAAGAGATGATGCCCTCAAAAGGAGACGTAGGACCAAGCTGACATGTACCAGCAGAAACCAAGAGAGGATATTTGGCATTGGATGAAACTGAGTAGAAGATAAGGCTGGATAAAGGAGGGTCAATCAAGATGGAGCACTGTCCTGTGAAGCAGGATTTAACCCTGACAAGCACCCTAGGAGTTGGTGACAACACACTACAAGCTCTTAGGAGCTTGTAGAAAACATGGCCACATTATGTGAGAGGAAGTGCTGGAAAATAAAGGATCAAAAGGTTAGGAAAATGATCTAGAGTGAATATAACCTGTTGAGTGGCAAAAAACCCACTCAGCAGTGACAGCCTGTGGGAGGGGCCAGAGGACACTGTTTAATAAAGCAGTAGAGAAAGTCATAGGGATGAGGGGCATCAGCATCTCTGTGAAGGTCAGTGTGGCCGTCCCCCGTGGGCTTGGGCTGATATTGGGGATACTGGTACAGAACTGGGCTCCCTGATAACAATGGGGATGATAGTGTCCTGCAGTGATTGGGCAGACTGTGGGTGATTGTTCTAATGGCTGATAAGGTTGGATGGAAAGAGAGAGAGGTGTCTGACTCACAGAGATGTGAAGTTGCTTAATGGAGCACAGCATCTGTAGGGACATCTTGGATGAGGAGCCAATAAGTATATTACTCAAATTACACAATCAGGATAAATCAAGACCAAGAGTAGTGGCTCATGCCTATAATCGCAACACTTTGGGAGGCCAAGGCAGGAGAAGCGTTTCGAGATCAGCCCGGGCAATGTAGTTAAGACCCCTGCCTCCCTACAGAAAAAAGAAAAATTACCCAGGCATGGTGGCATGGATGTGTACTCCCAGCAACTCGGGAGGCTGAGGTAGGAAGATGGCGTGAGCCCGGGATTTTGAGACTGCCATGAGCCACCACCACACATGCCACTGAGCTTCAGCCTGGGCAACAAAGTGAGACCCCCATCTCCAAAAAGAAAAGAAAAGAAATCGACCATGGATCTTCAGGAGATTGAGACCAGTCACTCCAATAAACGTGACCATATTCTGCCTAGTTTCTGGATCTGAGCCAGTACTCAGACTAGGAACTCTTTGGCTGAAGGATACACCAGGTCCCAGGAAGAATTCTATCACCTACAGCAAATATATATGATAAAGATTCCCCCAGTCCTTTTTTCCAAAGGAACATATAGCCATTTGTTTGGGTGGAATGGGAGAAGAGGAATTCCCGACATTTCAAGGGTTTGAATTCACATTGATGCTAAAGGACCCAAAGTGTCATCAAGTCCCCATTTGCCATCGTTAAGAGTGGGCACATTCACAAGCCAGGTAATAAATTCAATCCTGGGTTCAAGGCCAGGTTGGGCAATGTAGGGAGACGTTGACTCTACAAAAAATTTAAAAATTAGCCGGGTGTGGTGGCACATACCTGTGGTCCCAGCTACTTAGGAGGCTGAGATGGGAAGATCGCTTGAGCTCAGGAGGTCAAGGCTGCAGTGAGTTATGATTGTGCCACTGCACTCCAGCCTGGGCGACAGAGCAAGACCCAATCTCAAACCAAATAATAAAAAATTAAAAAAAATTTAAAACAAAGACATATACAAATCATTGTTTTTAGTCACTGAGTTTTATAGTCGTTTATGGTGCAACAACAGATAACTAAGACAGAACTAGGTATTTGGAAATGGTTGGTGTCTGCCTTAAGAAAAACTTGCAGCCTTACCTTTGGGACCAGTTGGTAGGCAGGAGATGGAAGTCCTTAAACAGATCATTATTGAAGGTTTGAAATACAGTAATGAAATAGCTATTGGAGGCTGAAGGAAAAGGGACATATTATAATTTATTAACAGGAGGTGCAAACCCCGTAGAAGACAGTGGTGAAACTGTCATCTATGGGAATGCAGAAAACAGAAAATATACCTAAGGAACTCATAGGTCTGGCTGAGGATATTTACAGGCACACTGCTAAAAGTACTGTTTTTATTTTGCTTTGTTTTTGTTTTTAGCTGCCTACGAAAAGCACATGAGGAGTAGAACAGGAAAACAAGAGAAATGTACAGTTTTAAAGCGAAATTTAGGGGAAATGTAAAGAAATCAGGATTTGGTTTGGTACCTCTTTGTGGGATGAGCCTCTATTGAAATTTGTGTGATGCTTTCATTGTGAATAGACTGGGATTATACATTTTTGGAAGAAAGCCCACAGAGGTGAAGAGGTACATCCTATCAAGGGTACATACCATTAAAATGATTTATTACTGTTGATGTTGATCTCGATCACCTGGCTGAGCTAGTATTTGTCAGGTTTCTCGACCTAAAGTTACTCTTTTCTCCTTTCCATGCTGAATTCTTTGGAAGAAGTCGCTTAAGGAGTCGGGAGTTATGCCCCTCTTCCTTGAGGAGTCGCTTTTTTTCTTCTTCTTTTTTTTTTTTTTTTTTTTTTTTTTTTTTTTTTTTTTTTTTTAGAGATAGGGTCTCTCTATGTTGCCCAGGCTGGTCTTGAACTCCTGGCATCAACTGATCCTCCCACTTTGGCCTCCCAAAGTGCTGGAATTACAGGTGTGAGCTACTGGGCCTGGGCTTCAACTTCCTTTTTAACTAAATGTGCTTAAATCTGTTCCTGGTTTCTGAATTGTTTTCATTGATCTGGTTATCAATCCTTGCTTCAATATCACACTGTCTTATATAATAAGGGAGTAATCGCCTCAAAATAATTTATATATTCATTTTTAATTGTGATAAAAATATACATAACATAAAATGTACCATCTTAGTCATTTTTAAGTGTAGAGTTCAGTAGAATTAGTACATTCATGTTGTTGTACAACCAGTCCCTAGAACTCTTTTGATATTACAAAACTGAAACTCTATACTCATTTAAAAACAACTCTCCATTTCTCCCTTCCCCCAGTCACTGGCAACCACCATTCTACTTTCTATCTCTGTGAATTTAACCATTCTATGTAGCTGATACAAGTAGAATTACATAATTCATACAAATCATCAATTTGTCTTTTGTAAGTGATATATTTCACTTAAGCATAACATCTTCAAGATTCATCCATGTTGTAGCATGTGTCAGAATTTCCTTCCTATTTAAGGCTGAATAATGTTCCTCTCTCTCTCTCTCTCTCTCTGTGTGTGTGTGTGTGTGTGTGTGTGTGTGTGTGTGTGTTTGCGTGTGTAACATTTTGTTTATTCATTCATCATTTACTCAGTTTCTGTTGGCATCTGGGTTCCTTCTACCTTGCGGGTATTGTGAATAATGCTGCTATGAACATGAGTGTACAAATATCTCTTCAAGATTCTGTCATCAATTCCTTTGGATATATGCTCAAAAATGGAATAGCTGAATCATATGATAATTCTATTTTTAATTTATTGAGGAATCGCCTGCCGCTTTCCCATGTTGCCATAGAATTTGAAGTTCCCATCGACAGTGTCCAAAGGTTCCAATTTCTCCACATCCTCACCAACACTTGTTATTTTATGTTTTTTTGGATAACAACCATCCTAATGTATGTGAGGTGGTATCTCAATGTAGTTTTCCATTTCCCTAGAGCTAATAACGTTGAGTTTTTGGCCATTTGTACATCTTCTTAGGGAAATGTCAAGTCAAGCCTTTTGGCCATTTTTTAATTGGGCTGTTTAGTTTTTTATTGTTGTTGAATTGTAGGAGCTCCTTCCATATTCTAGATATTACATCTTTATCAGGTATATAGTTTGTGAATATTGCCTCTCATCTTGGGAATTACCTTTCCAATCCTTTGATAGTATCCTTCAATGCACAGAAATTTTAAATTTTGATGTCGTTTATTATCTATGTTTTCTTGCTTGTTCTTTTTGTGTCATATCTAACAAATCATTGTCAAGAAGCTTCCCCCCTGTGTTTTCTTTTAAGAGTTTTATTGTTGTAGGTCTTATATTCAGGTCTATAATCCATTTTAATTTTTGCATATGGTATAAAAGAATGCTCCAACTTCATTCTTTTGCATGCAGATGTCCAGTTTTCCTGCACCATTTGTTGAAAAAAATATCCTTTCTCTGTTGAATAATCTCAGCATTTTTGTTGAAAGTCATTTTATTTGTATATTTGAGGATGTGTATCTGGGCTCTCTAGTCTTCTTCAATATATTTGTGACGGTTAAATTTATGTATATAAGAATATACTGTTCCTGTTTCTTTGGGGAACTCAAACAAATACATATATTTTAAGATAGAAAAACAGCATTCAAAATTGCATATAGAGTATGAGTTCAGGTATTTTTATAATAGAAAAAAGTTAACAAATTAAAGTAGTACGCATTTGTTATAGATAACTTGGGAGGTAAAGTATAAAAAAGAAAAAAATCAGATCCTCTCATTTTGATGTATTTCATTTGCCATCAAGAAATATTATAGATCACCTATGTAAGTAATTTAGTCTCATTACAAAATAGGAATCATACTTTTTGGACTGTTTTGTAACCAGCTTTTTGTGACTAATGCCACATTTTAATATTGCCCAAAGGCATTATTCCTGAAGAACACTATATAAATGTCTGTATAAATGCTTTTGATATATTCCAATGTCTAAATAATATGCCACAATTTATTTCACTATTTCCGTTAGTGTTCTCACTATTTTAAGTAATGTTGCAATAAACATAATTGTACTAAAATTTTTATGGATATTTATTATTATAACCTTAGGCATATACCACTTTAATAATAACAATGAAGAATTTTATTTGAAAAAAGAAAGTAAAACTTTTCTTGAGATTCTTACACACTGATCTTTTCTTGAATACCTTTCCTCAGTGGTATTTCTGGACTTTCCACAACTTTAAATATAGCTTTTTTTATATATAGCTCTAGATTTTCCTCTTTTTTTTTTATAGTTTCAAAATGACAGGACAACTATCTGTTTTTCTCCAATAGAGAACTCGATTAAAATTCTTAAGATTTTTGGTTATTTTATTTGGGAAATTATTGAGTTCTCTTATCTTACAGCAACTTTGAAGAGCAAATCTCATCTTGGTTTTAAAATTTAAACTTTATTTCCAAAAATAAAATTGAATTAAGTTAAATGCCCTAATCATTTCTAAAAGGTTTTTTTTGTTTTGTATTTTTGATGGAGAGGGGTAAGAGTACTTTTTACTTGCTTATAGTCAAAATTAAACCCTTCAAGTAAATAGCAAATTTCTCATATTTCCTGCCTTAAATATTACAAATTTATTCTTACCAAGTCTATCATAGATGGTTAGGTCATAAGTGAGTAGGCATGGAAAATTGATTTCTAATTTCTATTATTTTTTCTAATATTCACCTGTAAATATTCCTCTGATAGAGTGTTTAGGATTGAATGTTTCTGTCTCCCCCCAAAACATACATTCTGAAGCTCTAATTCCCAATGTGATAGAAGCTAGAGATGGGGCTTTGGGGAAATAATTAGTGTTACATGAGGTGATGAGGCTGTGGCTCTCATAATTGGATTAGTGTCCTCATGAGTAGAATATCAGAGAACTAGACATTCCTTTCCCAGGTGCATGCACAAAAACAGGTCAAGTGAGCACACAAGATGGCAGCTTCCCGCAGGCAAAGAGAATAGTCAGCAGACTAAAACCTACCTTGCTGGCACCTTGATCTTGAAATTCCATCCTTTAGAACTGTGAGAAATAAATTTTGTCTGTTGTTTAACCCACCCAGTCTGTGGTGTTTTGCTATTGTAGGCTGAGCAGAGCAAAGTAAGACACAGGATTTAGTAGTAAATTTATTTTTCAATACTGATCAATGACAACTGAAAACTTCACATTTTAACCTAATAATCTGTTTGTTTGCAGTTTTAAAGTTATATTTTGGTGACTCATAAAAAATCATTAAGTGAGGGTTCTGGGATCTTGATAGTTGTTTACATAGATGTGTTAACTTTGTAAAAATGTATTCAGTTGTGCTCAATAATTTGTGTACATTTCTAATGTATTTATGCTTAATCAAAAAGTTCCCTTTAAATCCTATTTAAAACAATAAAAATATTAAGATTTTTTTAAAAGTCATCTTTAAAAATAATTTAAGATTTAAGTATTTGGTGTGATTTGTAGAAGTAATTTATTCTCACCCTATTCCTGTAAGTTGAACGTTTATTTTCAACATGTAAAAACATAAAATACACTGACATTACCAAAAGGTATTAACCCCAAGGACGTAAAATGAAATAATACAGTTGATAAAATTAACATTCTTAGTTATTTAAAAGGTTTCAAGTTCTTTATTTTCTTATTAACTGTATTACAGCTAGTTCTACTTTCAATTCATTGCTGTTTTCAGCTGTAGCTGTAAATTGAAGAATATTTTAGGCCCTGTGTCTGTCAAAATTCAGAGAAACAAAATTCATATTTGCATTACTCATTACCATGTATTATTCATGCAAAAACAGGGCAGTTAGTTTTCTTCAGGCTTTTGCATTACATGACATCAGACACAAGCGTTAGAAATGAAAGCAGAGACAGGCTAACCATGTGGCTTCCTCCTAGCCTCCATGATGGTCTACAGAAACACTTGCAGTGTAAGAATACTTTAAATGAATGATTTCTATGACTTTTCTGACAGATCTTTATCTATTGACTATCTGTTTTGTCCTTTCCTGAATTAGATGAATAGTACCTTCCCTAATGAGGTTTTTATTTTTAAATCATAGCAATTGGTTCACCTTTTATTATGTTACTTCAGTAAATTTCCTTTTGATTTTATATATGCAGTTTAAGGATACAACTCTATTAGCAATATTAGAAACATATTTACAATCTCAGATATACATCATAGCCTTTTAAATGCTATTCAGTCTTTAAATAAACCTTTAAATGATCTTGAGATATATCTGCATTTGGCTGGTATTACAGACTCAAGAACTTAAGAACAAAAAGATTCTCCCCAGAAATGGCATTTATTGCAGCATCTGCAACCATGACATGCTCTGTCACCCCGGCTGGAGTGCAATGAAGTGATCACCATGCTGGCCTAATTTTTTATTTTGTGTAGAGATGGGGGTCTCCCTCTGTCACCCAGGCTGGTCTCCAACTCCTGGGCTCAAGCAATCCTCCTGCCTCAGGCTCCCAAAGTGCTGAGACTACTGGTGTTAGCCACCCACACTGTGCCCCACCTGTCTTACCTGCCTGCAAGAGCCAAGGAAATGCCCTAAGCACTGTCCACACAGTAGCAGCAACTGCTTCTGCGTCCATTAGAGGCAAGTTTTGCCCTCAATGTGGCACCTCAACTTCCATTTAATTCTCCTTTATTTTCTGGTCTCTGAATCATTAATATCAAAATAGGGTGAAACAGAACATACTTGGAAATTTAAGATCAAATTTTAAACTGCCACCTAGGCCCCTGGTTAAGTACAAATCCTGGTACTATCTCATAAAAGTGTTCTGAAACAGGGGTCTACATGGATGTTTCTATTCCCAAACATCAGCTTCGGGTCAAAGAGTCTTTAGTCTCTAGACTATTTCCCATGGCCTGAATTGATCCTTTTGTTTTTCTTCCCCTTCCAGATTTTGCCTGCCTCTCTCTCTCATCTTTCCTTCTCTACCTAAATGCTATCAAATTGTTTCCCTAAGACACAGTCCCCAGGAAGATTTCATGTTCACACACAGCTTTCATTTGAATGAAATTGAACAGCCCGATGAATGCATAATTTAACAATGCTCTTTAGCACGCCATAAATGTGGCTTTCATTTTACCCACTTTACAAGATTTGGAGCAAAATAGTAATGAAACTTCATAAAAACCAATTCAAGTACCATTTTGGTTTTAAATTAATTAGGTAGCTGTATGTTAGAGGAAAGAACTTCCAAGCAGGCAGTACAGCAGGAAGGAGCTGGGGCTTGGGCCTCACGACCCAGGCTCCAAACTCACTGCAACTTCAGGCAAATGACTCAGCCGATTACTCAGTCACACTGTGCCTCAGTTGCCTCATCTATACAATGGCAATAATAGGACCCGGAAGGCTTATGAAGATTACACGCCTTTCTCTATGAAAGCACTCAATAAAATTCGCCTTTATTAATATGTCATCTGAGCTGAAATATAACGAAGAGTATAAAACAATATATTCACAGGTATGAGATGTATTAGTTCTTACATCTTTCTTCAAAACTGCCTTTCCATTTTCTGTAGTCCAAGCCAAGACAATAATTATTATAATGAAACTATGATTATTTTTCAAAGTAATAGAATACAAGGTAACGATTTTGAGAGGGCTTTGCATTTTGGGAAATAAAAGGTAGGAGACTTTGAAAGTAGAAAGTTGAAGCAAAATGTGGTAGCAGCTTCACTTGTAATCTTTCATTTCATTCTTTTTTTTTTTTTTCTTAACAATCATACTATTGTAAAAGGGTTTTTCTCCTTTTCTGCATCGATGGGAAGTGTTGCAGGCTTGTTTTATTCTCTACTAAATTCAAGCGTGTTAGTAGAAAAAGTAAAATGTAACATATATTCTTACAATATTGTCCACATAAAAGATTTACTGCAACAAAAATGATCTGAAGGCACTAATACCAGGAACAATTAATGTTTAAATCGCAAACGGAGCAGATGTTTACACTGACAGGGAACAAAAGGGCGTCCATGCTTCAACAAAATGCGAGAGTTTTCCGTTTGCAGCCTGAAGTTGACACTGTTGAAATGCGTGCATTTCGGTGGCCCCGTGACATTTCATGCGTCCCGAAGCGGAGCAAGATGAGCCGGGGCCGAGCTCCCTGTGAACGCGCAGCCCTCCGGGGACGCGCAGAGCTGGAGCGGCGGGCGCGCGCGGCTAACGGGCCCGCGCGGTCTCTGCGCGTCCCCGCCCCGGGATCCCGGCGAGGCCTAGACCCCCGCGACGACCCAGGGGAAGGGGTGGCTGCGCTCACCTGCAGACGGGAGAGGACGGCGAGGAGAGGAGGTCTCAACATGGGCGGAAACCAAAGGGCTCGCCGGCAGGCAACGCGGTGTGAGGATTGCTGGTTTATCTTCTTGGTCCCTCAAAATCCACCCCAGTTTAGCCCGGAGGCCTGAACTCCCATTTGTGCAAAACTTCCTGCGCGCCGCTCGTAAAACGAGAGCGCGTCCCTGGGTGGGCTCGAACCACCAACCTTTCGGTTAACAGCCGAACGCGCTAACCGATTGCGCCACAGAGACTCCCATGCCGCCTGCTCCTTCTGCCACAGTCTTTACGAAGAATATTAAAGGCGGTGTGTGACTTGCCCCTTTCTGCTTTCTGATTGGTACTATCAGAACCAAACTATTTCACTTCATGTTTCCAACCCTCTTAATTCTATTTTCCACCTTTTAAGCATATCGAAAAATTGTACAACAAAATCAAGCAGAATTGCAGATTGCAGGATATATTACTATTGCTCCCCTCACCAAGTCCCATTTGGAAAGTTTTGTGGCAGAAAAATAACTATTTCTGATTAGTTTTATTTTATGAGGAAATCAAAGTTTTCATCTTGTGAGCTGAGAAACTTTCCTTTTGTTTCAATTTGCCCAGTGCTTCGCTCGCTAATCTCTCGTGATTTACTTGTGTGTTATTCCAAGGTCATCTGAATTGTATTTATTTGAGTGCTTTATTTTTATTTTCAGGTATTATTAAATGTATAGATCAAATCCCTATTTGTTTTGTGCTAAAGACAGTACAATGAATTTCACACTAATATTTTGTTACTGGTAAGAAACATCAGGGGGGAAAAAAAGCTACAGGAACATTCCTTAGTCCCAGTGGGTTGTAGTTTATTGCTAAATCTGCCCTCCTCCCTGGAATTAGTCTATACACCCACATCGAAGCCATACCCCTTAAAACACACATCTCGAAAGATAATTAAAACCCAATTTGAGGAAAGAGAAGTTGAAGAAGAAAAAGGAATGATGAATAACTCCTGAAAACTGTTAGCGCAGAAACACTGCAGGCAAGCGTGTTCCATCCCTATAAACACTTAAATGAAAATCGTTCCCTTTGTGTGAATGTTTCCTGGTGCTTTTGAAGGTACTCTTCAAAGTTCCAAACGCTTTTTTTCTCCCTTCTTCTCTCCTCAAAGAATTGCGAGCTTCCGCTCGAAAACGTGATGTTTGAATTTTTAACAGTCACTAAATTGCTCGGCACAGAATCCCTCCAAAAACAGTCGCTATCGTGATTTACAGACGTTGTAAGCGACGCGTCTTAGTCCAATCAGCATTTTGAGTTCCCGTTGCGTGATAAGACAACTTAAATTGGCTTTGGAACCAATTAGAAGCCGAGTTCCCTGAAAGCGTTGAGATGTTAAACAGCTGGGAATTCACGCCAAGCTGCACCACTCCTCTTTCAACAAACTTTTGGAAGTGCACTTAAAATTTTTGAATTTGAAAAAACAATCTAGGAAATGCTTCTACAGAGCATATGAGAAGTCTGATTTCATTAGACGATGCTGCCTTTTCTACTTGGTAATATTTTATGTACCTCAGGTACTGGCTTTTCTTCTCCAAATACCAAACTGAGTGCCCTTTCCTCTATTGCTTTTGTGACTATCCAGTTAGAACAGACCAATTGGAGTACCTCACTGCCCCTTCATTCAGTATTTACTCTCTTGTTTAATGTAGTATTAGGAAGGGTTCTACTCATGTAGAGCTCTTCAGCTCCAATATCTTTTCCTCACTTCAGTCATCATACTAGCATTCGACTTTTAAAAAGAGAAACAATGAGAAGCAGTTGAGAAAAACTAACTCAGGAATATTAACTCATTGTAGGCTGAAAAATTGTCTATGTAAGTACCACTATTGCTTTTAAAAC
Source organism: Saimiri boliviensis (assembly GCF_048565385.1). Lineage (NCBI taxonomy): Eukaryota > Metazoa > Chordata > Mammalia > Primates > Cebidae > Saimiri > Saimiri boliviensis. The sequence continues at coordinate 99,974,232 of NC_133456.1, read as the reverse complement.
TGTCTTCAAGCCTGATTCTGTAGCTTTTAACATCTTACATAAAATAACTGGCTGTTTCCATGGTTAGCTAGCTCTGCCTTTTATTCCCTCTGCACTTGAAAATACTTCAAAGGAGCATATAAATATTTAAAATATTGAATGAACTCTGAACATTTTATTCCAATGATCTATATCAAACAGCTTTTATGCAGAATGACCACTAACAAAAATAAGGGAGCAGTATGCATTGTCATTTAAATCTTTGTGATTATCTCATCTTAGGCCATAAAATTTATGTTCAGTTTTTAAAGTCAAACCAAGACCACTGGATTTTTAGAAACGTATTATTTTTACTTAATTTTAAGATAACCCAAGATAAATGATTCCTCTAGCTTCATTAGCACTTGAGTTTTTATAATTGCTAAAAGTGAAATGGACCGGGCATTTTGCCCCCTTTTTTGGATATTGTACACAAGTGAACTGCAGGTTTACTTTTCCCAAGAATATGCCCTATCAGTGGGGTTCATCTGTGCAGATTCATGGGCCTATGTATTTTATTTTCTTTTGGAGAGGAAAAGAGAGACAAAAGCAAGAACAACTGAGCAACTAGGATTCACCTACACAGGCAAGACACAATGGACCACACTGATCTATAGACCTTCCAGATATCAGGAATCCAAGGCTTTCAGATAATATCCCTCCAGCTTCATCCTAACAGCATAGGCAACTCACAGGATTGCCATTAGCATGATTGTGCATGACCTGAATTCTTCTTCATTTCTGTATTTCAGAAGTGCGGTGATAGAGTTGTTAAAAATGAAAACCCCAGTTAGAATTTTTATTTATTTATTTATTTAAATAGCCAGACATAGTGGCTCATGCCTGTAATCCCAGCACTTTGGGACACTGATGCGGGTGGGTCAACTGAGGTCAGGAGTTCGAGACCAGCCTGGCCAACACGGTGAAACTCGTCTCTACTAAAAATACAAAATTAGCCGGGCATGGTGGTGCCTGTAATCCCAGCTACTCGAGAGACTGAGGCAGGAGAATCACTTGAACCCAGGAGGTTGAGGTTGCAGTCAGTCAAGATCACGTCATTGCACTCTAGTCTGGGTGACAAGAGCAAAAACTCTGTCTCAAAAAAAAAAAAAAATTAGAATTTTTAAAAAATCTAGGGAGTTACAGAAGTCATCGCAATAAATGGAAGACAGTGGCACCAGGAAATAAGTTAAAAGATAACACTACACAGATGTCACTGAGAGCAAGAGGAGAACTATGAACCCAATTCTCAAAACAAATACGAGTCACATTTTATAACTGATTTACAAGTAAAAGTAAATCGAACTCTTCCAACCAGTCTCAAGCTTAAACCACATTTCCTACTCACCAAAAGTATCCTTCTCATATAAAACTGGAGGACTAGAGTCACCTATGTTTAACAATCCAACAGCAGCATCACAGAAACTGGCATTTGGCTGGGCATGGTGGCTCACACCTGTAATCCCAGCACTTTGAGAGGCTGAGGCTGGAGGATAGCTTGAGATCAGGACTTGAAGACAAGCTGGGGCGACATAGGAAGACTTCATCTCCCTAAAATACAAACATTAGCTGGATGTGGTGGTGTGTGCCTTTAGTGCCAGCTGCCCGGGAGGCTGAGGCAGTAGGAGCACTTGAACCTGGGGAGGTTGAGTCAGCTGCAGTTAGCCATGATCATACCACTTCATGTCAGCCTGGGCGACAGAGCAATATCCTATTTCAATAGGATATTGAAACCAGCATTAAGATATATTAGCATATTTCTTTTTTATCGTTTTTTTTTTTTTTTTTTTTTTTTTTTTGAGACGGAGTTTCGCTCTTGTTACCCAGGCTGGAGTGCAATGGCGCGATCTCGGCTCACCGCAACCTCCGCCTCCTGGGTTCAGGCAATTCTCCTGCCTCAGCCTCCTGAGTAGCTGGGATTATAGGCACGAGCCACCATGCCCAGCTAATTTTTTGTATTTTTAGTAGAGACGGGGTTTCACCATGTTGACCAGGTTGGTCTCGATCTCTCGACCTCGTGATCCACCCGCCTCAGCCTCCCAAAGTGCTGGGATTACAGGCTTGAGCCACCGCGCCCGGCCTCTTTTTTATTGTTTTTTAAAGCTGTATCACTTAGTTGGAAAATCTAGTGAAATTATTCAGATAATTATCTTCAAAGAGACATGGTTCAAGAGGAAAGGTAAAGGGGGCAAAATAATATACCAATATTCTGCCTGGTAGGTTCAAACAAAAATTATTTTTTTTTAACTTCATGAACCTCTCTTATGTATATGGAAGTACTTTTAAAACATTTTTTATAGCTTTAATAATGCAGAGCTAACATTTTAATCACTGCAGATCTCTTAGTAGAAGAGTGTTATTTGCAAACAGTATCAATGATTTCATCTGGGTCCAGACCAATAAAATCTTAGATCTAGCTAGAAATGGTTGTAGGGTGGAGGGGTGAAAAGGAGAAGAACTTGAACTTTCTTCAGTGTCTTGGTATACGGGGGAAACTTCTGCTGAAAGAGCATAGGGTTGTCCTAGTAAGTTGGCTAAGTTCTGTATCATCTTCCATCTCCTGACTACAACGCTATTAACTAGGGAGCCACAGCCTTTAATTTTCCATGAGGTGTTCACAGAAGCAACTTGGGGCAACGGTTCTTTGCTATTCCATCTAGACAGAAAAAACGCTGACAAATTGACAGTCCTGCCTAGCCTTCCGAACTCATCTATTAAAAATCATCACTAAAACTGTTAGAATAGATACAGATATCCTCTTTCCATTTGCTTTAAAATAATAAAGTAATCAGGTGCCCAAGGAAGACCTGATTCCTCAGCTGTGACTGTCAGAGGCTGTGGGTAGGGAATAGGAGGGTCAAACAATCCACTGAGGAACTGAGAGACAAAAAAAAGTGTGGGAGAAAAAAAAGGGGAGAAAAAAAGTGTGGAATGAATTCAGCAAGGTAGGCAAATGGAGGAAGAAGAGCACTAAATATTGCGTGATTCGGGGTAAGTGCACCTTTGTTTCCTCCTCTATAAAATTAATAATATTTGCCCTACCTAATTAATAGGCCTATTAGAAATTAACAAGTGGATTTATGGTTTTTCACCTCTAAAATGTTAGACAAATATGCCATTTAAAATTTTAAAACTAAGGCCAGCCATGGTGACTCACACCTATAATCCAGTGTTTTGGGAGGCCAAGGTGGGAGGATCACTTGAGGACAGGGGTTCAAGACCCGCCTGGGCAACATAGTAAGACCCTGTCTCTACAAAAATAGTAATAATAATAATAAAGTTATCTCAGTCTGGTGGCATGTGCCTATAGTCCTAGTTACTTGGGAGGCTGAGGCAATAGGCTGGCTTGAGCCCAGGTATTTGAGATTACAGTGAATTATGACCCTATCACTGCACTCCAGCCTGGGCCACAGAACAAGCCCCTGTCTCTAAAACAAACAAAGTTAAAGATGAATGGTTCTGTTTAAAATAAATGAAAGAAAAAAAATACTATCCTAATTCAATCAGAGGGTACAATTTTGGTTAAACTAGAGAATCTAAGCCTCTTGCCATTAAGGTCAAGATGAGTTATTCAGAAAAAGCTACCAGACAGCATCACATACTTCCTAGTGGCCTCCAGGTGTTCCCAGCAGTGGCATAGAGGGCGTGATGTAAGGATGAAACCAGCCTGGGCAACATGGTGAAACCCGTTTTCTGCCAAAAATCAAAAAGTTAGCCGGGTGTGGTGGTGCATGCTTGTATCCGCAGCTACTCCAGAGGCTGAGGTGGGAGGATCCCTTGAGCCCAGGGAGACAGAGGTTGCAGTGAGACAAGATTGTGCCACTGCACTCCAGCCTAGGTGACACAGCGAGACCTTATCTCAAAATAAATAAATAAATAAAAAGGATGAAAACACTGCCCTCCATTTCCACAGTTCCAGGAAATTTCAGGTATGGGGGGTACAGACCAAATGCCCCAGAAATTGTTCCCACCTTGCTACCTTGAACGAAAGGCAACTAACTCATGAAGACAATTATTCCTAGTAAAATGTTGGTACTCAGCACATGGTTCATTCAACAAATAGTTGTTGCATCATTATAATTTTGAAGTCATATAAACATCTTTGGGATTTATAGATATAGGTGGTGATCTAGATTTTAAGCAAGCTTGACCTAAAACCCGTATTTGAAAAAAGTAACTTTTAAAGGATTATGGAATGATTCACCTTAGAATAGTGTAAACAGCAAGTGCTCTGTGTATTTACAGTATGATCCCACCAAAAGGATGATTTTAAAATATGAGATAATAGGAATCAAGTATTTGCCCAGTGCCTGGAATTTACGGGGTATAGTAAAAGTTGGTTTATTTTCCCTGTGGTTCTTTCGGGTCATTATTAGTCAGCTAGCAGCCCAAGTTTCCTCTTCGTTTATTTCCTATCTGTGGTCAGTTACATGGATTCGAACTTTGCAATGTCTCTCAACTTTTACTTTGTCCTCTCCTTCTCACCCCTATTCCCACCACTCAGTATTAATCCAATACATCCCATGTACCTATTTCTGGGCCATAACCTAGTTTCCAACAAATGTGAACCAAAAATATTATAGTATTATAGATAGCATATGTGATGCACATTTACTGTTAGACCTGTGCTGAATATGACACAGGCATCATTTTTCTCTACTCTGTAAGACAGGTACTGTGTTATGTCCCTCTTATGGAAATGACGGCTTACAATGGTTTACATTTTAACTTTAAATCTGTTTAAACTTCAAATAAATAGCCCAAGATGCCACCTGCTCTGTCTTGTTTTTTTGTTCACACCGCTACTTAGAACACCCGCCTGTCTATCTCACCTACTAAAATCTTAATCCTCCTTCAGATTTAGTCTCATCCTCTATGAAACCTTTCCTGCTCCCACCAACTAGATGTAGTGTTTCCTTCTTGTAAACCTTCTCCCACTCTTTACTTCTCCAAATCTCACATTATAACCATTTCTGTGCTTAATTCCCCCTCGAATTTGTGTACTCCCTCAGGTTACAAACATTATCCTTCTTTAAACTTACTGTAGCACCTGAGTTAGTCAAGTAAAAAAATGTGTTGAATAACTGAAAACTGGTAAGTGAAAATAAAAGAACTATATTCAATATTTTTTATAGAAAACCAGTGCAGTTAGCCGGGCACAGTGGCTCATACCTGTAATCCCAGCCCTTTGGGATACCTAGGTGGGTGGATCACCTGAGGTCAGGAGTTCGAGACCAGTCTGGCCAACATGGTGATACCCTGTCTCTACTAAAAATACAAAATCATGGTGGCACATTCCTGTTAATCCCAGCTACTGGGGAGGCCGAGGCGAGAGAATCACTTGAACCCGGGAGGCGGAGGTTGTAGTGAGCCGAGAAGACATCATCTCAAAAAAATAGAGAGAGAGTAGATGTCCAGCTTTGGAGTGGTAACCTTGTTGAGCCAGTGCCAAAAAAGAGAATTAAATATGGGTGATGTTGAAAAAGGCCAGATTTGTGTTCAGAAGTCTTCCCAGTGCCACACCGTGGAAAAGGGTGGCAAGCACAAGACTGGGCCTCATCTCCATGGTCTCTGGGCGGAAGACGGGTCAGCCTGCTGGATTCTCTTAGACTGACGCCAATAAGAACAAAGGTATCACCTAGGGAGAGGATACACGGATGGAGTATTTGGAGAATCACGAGAAGTACATCTCTGGAACAAAAATGATCTTTGCCAGCATTAAGAAGAAGGGACAAAGGGCAGACTTGATAGCTTACCTCAAAAAGGCTACTAATGAGTAATAATTGGCCACTGCTTTATTACAAAATGAATGTCTCATGACTTATTTATGTGTACCATACTTTAATAGATCTCATACACCAGAACTTAGATTATGAATGACTAAGAGAGTATTTTGTTGGGCAGTCCTGATTTAAAACTAAGACTGGCTTGTGGTAAAATGAATATGTTCAGTTTTTGAATTTTAGTAGTAATTCCAATTGAGTAAAAGCTATCACTGTTTACCCCTTCTAAAGATATGATTAGATTTTGTTAGTAATGTTCAACTTTTCACAAAGATGGTGTCATCTTAAAACCTACTGGAGATTGGTTTTATATTTAGATTTATATAACTAAATATGTGAATATATTTAAATAAGGGGGAAATTCCTTCACTGTTTCAGAACCAAGCAAGATTCACCTGTGTTTTGTGTTCATTTGCCTCTTAAAGGCAAGTGTTGAAGATAAAACAGGTAGCAATGGCTACTTTATATTTTTATCCCTAACTATGCCAATCTAATTAGATTCTCTGTATTTAAAATAGTTCCTTTTACTTATTGAAAGGCATTTTAGTGTGTTTTATGAGTAATATCAAAAATTATTTTAAAACGTCACACAATTTATAGATGATCTATAAGGTCACATGCTTTTAAAATAGTAGGCAATTAAACTTCACCCTTGAATTCTGTATAATCTAGGTCAAACTAAGTTATAATTTAGGATTGTCTTTAAACAGCCATTCAGAAACAAAACTGTACAACTGCTGTGTATTTGTGATTGGGAATGGTGCTTTTGCCAACTTAAAAGGATTAAAGCAGAGGAGATACACACAGGGCGCGGTGGCTCAAGCCTGTAATCCCAGCACTTTGGGAGTCCGAGGCAGGTGGATCACGAGGTCAAGAGATCAAGACCATCCTGGTCAACATGGTGAAACCCCGTCTCTAGTAAAAATACAAAAAATTAGCTGGGCATGGTGGTGTGTGCCTGTAATCCCAGCTACTCAGGAGGCTGAGGCAGGAGAATTGCCTGAACCCAGGAGGCGGAGGTTGCAGTGAGCTGAGATCGCGCCATTGTACTCCAGCCTGGGTAACAAGAGCAAAACTCTGTCTCAAAAAAAAAAAAAAAAAAAAAAAAAAAAAAAAATTATGTGTGATCATATGACTTAAGATAATTAAAAAGAAAACCACAGATCATGAAAAATAAAAGGAAACCAGTGCAATTTACAGGTTCCTAATATGAAGCTGACCAAAAAATTAGTGTAAGAGTTTATTAAGGGAGACTTTAGAAATCCCAAGTTGGCCAAAGGAAAGACTAATAAAAATCCCAATAAGTTATGGAAAAAAAACACTTTTTTTAAAGTTTTTAAATTTCAAAGTACTGCTATTCCTGAAGGTGATTTCATAATAGCACCATTAAGATTTCACCATGTTGGTCAGGCTGGTCTCAAACTCTTGACCTCAAGTGATCCACCAGCTTCGGCCTCCCAAAGTGCTGGGATTACAGGCGTGAGCCACCATGGCTGGTATGGTATTTGTTTCTTAAGTATTTGGTAGAATTCAGCAGTGAAGCCATCAGGTTCTGGACTTTGAGGGAGACTTTTTGGTAAGAGACTTTTTATTACTGATTCCATCTTGTTACTTGCTAGTCTAGCAACGAGACCAACCTGCTATTGGATCTTTATGATTCAATCTTGGTAGATTCTATGATTCGATCATGACTCTTCAAATGTATTCGTTAAGAAAAAGAAATATTTAGATCTATTGGTCCATTCAGGTTTTCTAATTCTTCATGATTAAACCCTGGTAGGTTGTACGTGTTCTGGAATTTATCCATTTCTCTTAGATTTTCCCACTTTTGGCTTATAGTTGTTTATAACAGTCTCTTATGATCCTTCATATTTCTGTGGTGTCAGTTGTAATGTCTCCTTTTTCATCTCTGATTTTATTTATTTGAGTCTCCTCTTTTTCTTTTCTTAGTCTGGATAAAGGTTTGCTGATTTTTTTTTATCTTTTCAACAAACCACCTCTTTATTTCAATGATCCTTTGTATTGTGGGTTTTAGTTTCTATCTTGTTTATTTCTGATCTAATCTTTGTTATCTTTTTCCTTCTACTAATTTTATGTTTAGTTTGTTCTTCTAATTCCTTGAAATGCAAGGTTAGATTGTTTGAGATCTTTTGGCTTTTTTGATGAAGGTGTTTATAAACATCACTCAGAACTGCTTTTGTTATTGTATAGGCTCTTATATACTGCGATTCCATTTTCGTGTGTCTCAAGAAATTTTTAAATTTCATTTTTAATTTCTTTGTTGACTCACTGGTTATTTGGGAGGACGTTTAATTTTCAGGTATTTGTAGAGTTTTCAAAGTTTTTCTTGTTATTCACTTCTAGTTTTATTTTATTGTGGTCAGAAAAGATACTTGATGTAATTTCAATTTTTAAAAATTTGTTCAGTCTTGTTTTATGGACAAACATACGATCTATCCTGAAGAAAGCTCCATGTGCTGATGAGAAGAATGTGTATTCTGCAGCTGTTGGGTGACATGTTCTACAAATATCTGTTAGGTGCATTTGGTCTTTGGTGCAATTCAAGCCTGATGTTTCTTTGATTGTTTCTGTCTGATGATCTGTCCATCACTGAAAGTGGGGCATTTAAATCCCCTACTTTTATTGTATTGCAATTTATCTCTCCCTTTAAGTCTAACAGTATTTGCTTTATACACTTGGGTGCTTTTTTCATGATCTGTTTATCCTCTAAAAACGTCAGTGTGTTTTCTAAATTAATGTATTATTTTACATAACCACAGTACAATTATCCAAGTTAGATTTTTTTTTTTTTTTTTGACATAAAGTCTTGCTCTTTCACCCAAGCTGGAGTGAAATGGCATGATCTCAGCTCACTACAATCTCCACCTCCCAAGCAGTTGGGATTACAGGTATGCGCCACCACACCCAGCTAATTTTTTTGTATTTTAAGTAGAGAGAAGGCTGGTCTTGAACTCCTGACCTCAAGTAATCTACCTGCCTCGGGCTCCCAAAGTACTGAGATTGCAGGCGTGAGCCACTGTGCCTGGCCTAAAGTTGGGATTTTGACACGGAGACAACACTACTAGAACTAGGTCCCAGTCCCCAACTGCACACCTTCAGAGTTCATCAGTTTTTCCCATGAGTTCCTTTGTTGGAAAAAAAAAAATCCATTACCATGATTTGCATTTAGTTGTCACGTCCTTCAGTATTCTTTAATGTGTAACAATTTAACAATTCCTAGGTCTCTCTTTCTCTCTGTTATTTCTCTTACTACCATGATGTTCACATTTCTGAAGAGTACAGGCTAGTTATTTTATAGACTGTCCCTATATGTTGGGTTGTCTGGTGTTTCTTCATGATTAAATTCAGGTTAGTCACTTTTGCTACCTGTATTGAACACATTTAGCACACTGGATATTGCAATGTCAACCCAAAATGAAGGCAAAATGAAAAAGAAGGAGGCTAGAACAAGCACAAAGAGATGTGTGCTGCTGATCATGAGTTTGGTAGAAGCAGAACTCAGTATTCCTCAACTGCATACAATAAGAATAGTCCCAACTAGGCCGGGCGCGGTGGCTCAAGCCTGTAATCCCAGCACTTTGGGAGGCCAAGGCGGGTGGATCACGAGGTCAAGAGATCGAGACCATCCTTGTCAACATGGTGAAACCCCGTCTCTACTAAAAATACAAAAAATTAGCCGGGCATGGTGGCGCGTGCCTGTAATCCCAGTTACTCAGGAGGCTGAGGCAGGAGAATTGCCTGAACCCAGGAGGCAGAGGTTGCGGTGATCCGAGATCGCGCCATTGCATTCCAGCCTGGGTAACAAGAGCAAAACTCCGTCTCAAAAAGAATAGTCCCAACTATTTAAATAGTAATATTCTTGAAATAATTTTTTTATTTTAAAATCTCCTCTCTCTCGCTATCATATTCCAGTTACATATTCACTAGGTATTTCTAATCTGCCATTTCATCTCCTGAGAAATAAGCATCAGAAAGGAGAACAACTATTGTTCAGAATTGGTTCTTATTCTTTGGTGAGATGGAGCCCTCAATGAATGGTCATAGAGCTTGGTGGTTTGAAAACCAAATCCTTTTACATTCGGTTATGAAAACCCAAGTTTTTCCTACCTGTTAGCCTGTTGGTGAGCTGATAAACTTGAATTTCTGAAATTACAAAACTGAGACTCACAGGAAGCCACTGGGATACATTAAGCTTTAGCCAAGTGTTCCTGCTTTTATTCTGGGTTGCCTCCCACGAAACAGTTCCTAAGCATGACCAGTAAGACATAGGAAGCAGAGAATTTTCATAAATTTAGCACTGTCTAAATAATCACAAAGATCAAAAATCCTTTCAGAGTTGATAGAGGGTTCATGTATAATTCAACAAGTGACCTCAATAGAAACATTGTGCCACAGGCTTCCCCTTGGCAAAACCAGAAAATAATTTGTGACTGTTTATTTAGAGGAAAAAATGTTTTCTTATTAGCTAAAGAGCAAAATACAAAATACAAAAACTGTCTATGGCATTTCCAAGAGAACCACTTTTTTCCCTTCATGAGAGCTTCATCTTACTACCACATGTCCTTGTCTCCAGAATATATATATATATATAGACAGAATCTCAATCTGTCACTCAGACTGGAGTACAGTGGCATGATCTCAGCTCACTGTAACCTCCTCCACCTCCCAGGTCCAAGCAATTCTCCTGCCTCAGTAGCTGAATCACCATATGGCCACAAACAAAAGTTTCTGTAATGTCCATGAAAGATATACAGTATTGTCCATAGCAGCATAATTCATAATAGCCAAAAAGTGGAAACAATGCAAATGTCCATCAATTGATGATATTTGATCTATCCAATTAATAGAATATTATTTACCTATACAAAGGAACAAAGTATTGATATATGCTTTAAGATGGATGAATCTTGAAAACATTATGCTAACTTTTTTATGGTTAAACATTATGCTTAAGAGAAAGCAGCCAGACACAAAAGGCTATAAATCATATATTGTATGCTTCCACTCATGTGAAATGTACAAAATAGTAAATATGTAGAGGTAGAAAGCAGTAGCCAGCAACTGGGGGAATGGGGAATGGGGAATGAGAGTATGAGGGTATTTTTTAGGGTGATGAAAATGTTCTGGAATTAGTGATGATGGTTAGATAACTCTGTAAATACCTGAATTGTACACTTTAAAAGGCTAAATTTTATGGTGTGTGAATTACATCTTAAAAACCATAAATATATTTTAAAAGAAAGCATTATTAGCACAAAAAACAAACACAGAGAATTAGCTGAATTTCCCAAAGTTAGCACCAGAATGTGTATTCTGATTTGTAAATCCATGTATTTTAATCTATTCTTCACTGTGATTAGCTGCGCCTAACCCAGTTCCCACAGTGAAACTGTCATCTGGTTTCTGGTTAATTACTGAAGTTTTAGGCCTGGCATAGTAGCTCATGGCTATAATCTCAGCACTTTGGGAAGCCAAGGCAGAAGGATCACTTGAGACCAGAAGTTCAAGACCAGCCTGGGCAACATAGCAGGACTCCATCTCTACAAAATATTTAAAAATTAGTTGGGCAGGTTGGGCATGGTGGCTCATGTCTGTAATTCCAGCAGTTTGGGAGGCCTAGGTGGGTGGATTGCTTGAGTCCATGAGTTCGAGACTAGCCTGGGTAACACGGTAAAATCTCATCTCTACTAAAAAATACAAAAAGTAGCCAGACATGGTGGTGCGTGTATGTAGTCTCAGCTACTCCAGGGGGCTGAGGTGAGGGGATCACTTGAGCCCAGCGGGGAGGGAGTCAAGGGTGAAGTGAGCCAAGACCACACCACTGCACTCCAGCCTGGGCAACAGAGGGAGACCCCGTCTCAAAAAAAAAAGTTGGTTGGGTATGATGGACTGCATTTGTAGTGCCAGCTGCTCAGGAAGCTGAGGCAGGAGGATCCCTTGAGCCCAGGGGTTAGAGGCTGCAGCAGAGAGCCATGATTACATTAGTGAACTCCAGCCTGGGTGACACAGCAAGACCCTGTCTTAAAAAAAAAAAAATTATTTAAATTTTATGTCAAATCTGTTGGGAAACATTTTCTTACTGTGTAAACTTCAGCTTACTTGATGTCCAAATTTTTTCCTGTATCATCAGTTTATTTAGGATCAGCTTTTAAATGAATTAGACATTTACTGAGCTCCTCCTTGTGTCCAGTACTACGCCCATTGTTGGAAATGCCGAACTCAAGCTCAGCAAGTCAGAAAACTATAAATGCAGATGGAGAAATCACTGGTCTGCAGGTGCTAGTTAGAATCCTGAATTGGATGAAATTGCTCAGGAGGAACACGCAAAGGGAGGACAGGAACTAGGCTGGAAGCCAGCGCACCTGGACATTTCAGAGCATCAGAAACCACCCTACCAGTGACAGGTGCTGATAGGAAGAGGCCAGTGAATGAGAGAGGTGAGAGAAAGTTATCCCACCTTATATTAAACCTTACAGGTTATCACAGTGCATTGTTGTTATTATTAGTTTTGACATGGCTGTCCCTTGTTAATCCTGAGATCCTCAGGGTTCTGACTTGCTCTACTGAAAAAAGGTATTTAGATAAGTCCTCAGGGCCTTCCAAATTGTATGTTACATAGATTTTCTCCACTCCTTATTTAATCATTGCATTGTGTTTGATACTACTAACCACTATGTACCTCATTGTTTCTTACATGTGGGGATAAGATGGTACTCTTCTCCTGGAGGCCCAGAACAGCTGCTTTGAGCATAGGCTGAGCTGGCATGGCACAGAAGCCTCGCACTGGGTGGTACCACCTTTCCCCTCCCCGTCCCTCCTCCCCACAATCCCCCACACCTTCCCCTTCACTGTCTCCATTGCAGAACCAATTCCTTGCATAGCTCTTTGTGATGCTGCCTCTCTGAGGCTCTATCCTGGCAGTGCCACCACAAAAGAAAAAGACAGACCCAGGGTCTCTATTGAACAGAACAACAGTGGGGAGAAGTCTTGGCTCCACCCAAAAATATCACCTTACACGAGCTTCATAATACCTGTCTGGCTCTCTCTCCTAGGCAGGACCCTGCCCTTTGTTGGCTCTCTAAACATGATGTATTCATTATAATATCTACTATAAGGAATCCAGACCAAGCATGGTGGCTCATGCCTGTAATCCCAATGTTCTGGGAGGCTGAGGCAGTAGGATTGCTCAAGGCCAGGAGCTCAAGATCAGCCTGGGCAACATAGTGAGATCCCATCTCTACAAAAATTAAAATCAAAATTAAAAGAAAATATTATTATAAGGAAAAAGTCCCACAGTCTGCTGTTTGCAAGCTGGAGACTCAGGAAAGCAATGCTGTAGTTGGAAGTCCTGATTGCCAGAAAGCTAATGCTATGGATCCCGGGCTGGGCTGAAGAACTGGGAATGAAGACCACTAAGGATAGAAGAAAATCAATGTCCTAGCTCAATCACACAAAGAGTAAATCCAAACTCCTTCCCCTTTTTTGTTCAGTTCAGGCCCTCAAAGGGTCAGCTGATGCCCACTCACACTGGGGGAAGGCCATTTGCTTTGTTCAGTCCACCAATTCAGTCCACCCTCACAAACACACCCAGAAATAATGTTCAACCACGTATCTGGGTTGTGTGTGGTCCAGTCAAGATGACACATAAAACTGACCTTCACATATGGGCATGCCTCTTTCTATTCTACCCTCATCCTGAGTCATTTTTCATCTGCTCTCATGTTGTCAGCCCCAATCTACATATTCATAATTTATTAACATATTTATTTTTCAGATCTGCTCCTAGCCCCAATGCCCGATATCTATCTCATCCTTACACGTCTCAAATTCAGCATGCCAAAAAATGGTACAATTTCTCCCAAAGATATGCTTTTTCTATATGCCCATTATTATGTGCCCTTTAACTCAAGCCTACAGTTTAGGAATCATCTTATCTCTTTCTTTGTCTCCCAAAACCAACTGATAAAGAAATCTTCCTCTCCATTCTACCTCCATAACACGTTTTAGATCCAGCAGCATGCTCATTAGTATGTCTCATTTTATATGCCCATCATTTCTCTCCTAAATGATTACCATCAACTCAGTCTCCTTACCTCCCATGCCATTACTCCAATCCACAGAAAGAAGGAGCTTTCTCAAATACAGAATCAAATATTTAATTCACCAGATAAAAAATCTTTAATAACCTATACCACAGTTCTCAAATTGCACATCAAGTCACTCTAGGACACCACAGGAAACACACTCACAAAGGTGCTGTGGGATATTTTAAATGTTTGAGAGAAATACAGCCCTATCCATCAAACACCACACAAATTACCACTAATATGTTGTTTAGACCTACCTACTTAATGAATGGAATTGTGAAGTGTTTCTTCTGGCCGAGGGCACCATGAACAAATTACGGAGATGCTACAGGTGCAGTGAACTGGAAAGTTTGGGAACCTATGACCTACCAAATATCTTCAAGCCTCTTACGCTTGCATGAACTCATCTTTACCTACTGCTTCAGCCTCGTTTTGATTTTTATTGTGCCTTTCTTCCCCCTGCCCCCTAACCCCATATACTACAGCCAAGCAGACAGGCTTGGATCTCCCCAGATATGTTTTTCTTGCCAACCTGAGTGGTTAGGCCCTGAAACCTAAGAGAGCTCCCAGAGTCTAGGTGTGAGACCTGGTGCCTTTCATGGAACACAAATGAAGTAAATAAAGCAGGAAGTGCTTTCCAGAATTCTCATGCCTGGTGAATTCTGTTTCAGTTAGATTCTACATGGATTCTGTATGAGCTGGAATATAATCTGAAGCAAGAAAAACAAAAAGGTTGAACATTCCTGGGAATTCCATGCATATTTGTCAGGCCAAGGAAAGGGAAGAGGGCAGCTCCCTCATCCCTACCCTGCTTATCATTTTCTACAGAGGTCTGTATTATTCCAGGGGAGGAGGCAAAGAGCCAACCAACTAGGAAAGTGTGATTGCTTTTGTTAATGGCTGTACCACCCCATCCTTCCCTGAAAAGAGACATCGCACCTGAGATCCAGTAATGGCTGCTCCTTTTTTTTGTGCCCCATTTTATCTCATTCATCATTCTAAGCCTGGCATGGTAGCTCATGCCTGTAATTCCAGCATTTGGGGAAGCCAATGTGGGAAGGTTGCTTGAGCTCAGAGTCCAAGACAAGCCTGGCCAACATAGCAAGACCCCATTCCTACAAAAAATAAAATAATTAGCTTGCATAGTCCTAACTACTTTGTAGGCTAAGGCAGGAGTATCCCTTGAGCCAGGGAAGCCAAGGCTATAGTGAGCTAGAATCATGCCACTGCACTCCAGCCTGGGCAACAGAGTGAAATCCTGTCAAAAAAAAAAAAAAAAAAAAAAACCTCACAAAACCTAATTTTCATTATTTTTATTATTTTGAGAAGGAGTTTTGCTCTTGTTGCCCAGGCTGGAGTGCACTGGTGAGATCTTGGCTTGCTGTAACCTCTGCCTCCTGGGTTCAAACAATTCTCCTGCCTTAGCCTCCTAAATCGCTGAGATTATAGGCACCTGCCACCATACCCAGGTAATTTTTGCTATTTCTAGCAGAGATGGGGTTTTGCCATGTTGGCCAGGCTTGTCTCGAACTCCTGACCTCAGGTGATCCACCTGCCTCAGCCTTCCAAAGTGCTAGGATTACATGTGTGAGCCACCACGCCTGGCCCACAAAACATAATTTTATCACAGTATCTTTAACATTCTTTTGCATGTATTTATTCACCTGTCTACCCCACTAGGCTATAAACTTGTGAATGTTCAGGGCCACCCATGATTCATTTTTTTATTCTCTTTGCCCAGCAGAGTGACTAATACACATTAAGTGATTAGTGGGTATTTGATGAATACATAAATTTCAAAAAGGGTATGGCTGAGCCCCACAAAAACTTCCAAGTAAGTTAGAAAATAAACATTGTTCATTGGATGAAAAAGTTCAGAAGTCACTAATGACATCAGTCAAAGATATTTTAAGGGAATGATGGCTTTCGGGGAGATGTAGCTGATAGTCTGTTTACTGCCTGCCCAAAAACCGTTCCTCTATTTCTTCTTTGCTTAACTGAATTCCAGTTTTATTTAGGCATTGCAAATTCCCTTTGATGTGGAAATGTGGGTCTGCACCCCAGATAAAGGCTGATAATCTGTCCCAGTTCAGGCTAATATGATGTAAGAGGAAATCCTTGGTGGGGCATTTTGGAAAATATGATACTTCCTTGACATGAGTAAGACTGACGAAGAACAAATTTTCTGCTGCTTTCCCACCCTAGAAGTCAGTGTGGTGTTGGTACTTAATGGCAGCCATTTTGCAACTATGATATGAAGGTCAGATGAATCACAGAGCTGATATTACTGAATCCCCAAGAAAACACTAGCAACTTTTTATCTAACAGACTTCTTGTTGCATAAGAAAAATGAGCCTCTATTTTAGCTGGGTTGTCTGTTAGATACTAATTGATATAAGAAGAGAGAAAAAAGAGACAAACGAAAGACCACTGTTCTTAGCGAACACGTTACAACTAGTGGAGTTACCAAACTGAAGATACGGAGTTTGTTTGGTAATACAGGAAAGAAGCTGGAAATGGAAAAGCAATGCAATTACAGGGGCTTCTAATGCCAGTGAAGGGACAGGCTTTACTTTTGTTGGCAATAGTGGACCATAGAGGTTTCTGAGTAATGTTTTGGAATTTTCAGAAGTGTGCTTTTGCAGAAATCAGCAGGGTCTACATGTGCCCAGAGAGTGATGCATCAGAAGCGATGCATTTGGCATAATCATACTGGTATTGTCCATCACGAGAACCACTCAGTATACAAACCCTCTTAGTTCACATCAAATAAGGAAAACAATAATCACTTTGCTTCATGATGCCTGTCAATCTAAAATAAGCATAAGGTATCAAAGCAAATGAAATGTTACATCTTTCCAGTGCTGTATATGAATAATTCCTGTGGAAGTTATAAGTAAACAAAACTTCTATTTATAAAAAGTATCAATGACAGATGTAAATACTGTTTAACCTCCTGCCATACAAAAGGAGAAAATGAGATCTCACGTAGCTTTCCACAATCTCAATGCCTGACACTTAGCACAGCAAACTAGACACACTTAATAATTATTGCACACTAGGCCTGAAATTATTCAACAGTTTTTAACAGTGTTTCTATAATGGTGAGGAGCTTTTTGTTTGCTCACTTTTTAAACACAGTTTTTATGATTTCATTACAGGAGAATAAACGCTGTTATACATAGTCATATTTTCAGATAGTTTCTGTTCTTCTCATTTAAATCGACTCAGGAAACAAGCTTACAACAAAGAGATGCCAAACTAGAAAGATCTCTGCTCTGAGTATCACATAATATTCAAGCACTGCACAGGAAAAACATTGGGGATTGGTGTTTTCTTTGCCATCATCAAAAAGCAATGTGAACACCACCTTACAAGATTATTATTGACTAAGGAAAAGAAATGTGTCATTTGCTCATTCTTTAGAATAGGAATTGATGTTAGAGATTTTTAAATAAATTATAACAAGCTTTTAAAAATCTACAAAGGACAAAAAATTTTAACATCTTCCCATAGTTGTCTGTGATTCTTTTATAAAGAACTGTTGGCCCTGGGAACCCCTACCTTTTCGCCCTCCTTCCTTCTTTCTATCCAAAAGGAAATTACATTTTTTGGAGTTGACATGTATTCGTCCTATTTTTTTTTTTTTTTTGAGACGGAGTTTCACTCTTGTTACCCAGGCTGGAGTGCAATGGCGTGATCTCGGCTCACGGCAACCTCCGCCTCCTGGGTTCAGGCAATTCTCCTGCCTCAGCCTCCTGAGTAGCTAGGATTACAGGCACGCGCCACCATGCCCAGCTAAATTTTTTTTTGTATTTTTAGTAGAGACGGGGTTTCACCATGTTGACCGGGATGGTCTCGATCTCTTGACCTCGTGATCCACCCGCCCTGGCCTCCCAAAGTGCCGGGATTACAGGCTTGAGCCACCGTGCCCGGCCGTATTTGTCCTATTACTAGTACTATACTTTCACTTCATGTGTATATATCCTGGCCCACATCTTTTATTTATGAAATTCATTACACATAAATTAGTAAATTCTTTCTATATGTTATAATTATATTTTGAATGTTGTCTTCTTTAAGTACATGCCTTGAAAATTATCTTCTCAGTTTATCTTGTAACATTTTATGATATCTTTTGCCATATAAAAAGTATTTTAAAAAATGTTTGTATACAGTCATGTGACACTTAACTACAGGGACATGTTCAGAGAAATAGGTCCATAGGTGATTTTGTCATGCTAACATTATAGAGTGTAAATTACACAAATCTAGACTGTTTGTATATGGTATACGCCTACTGCTCCTAGGCTGCGAACCTGTACAGCATGTGACTGTATTGAATACTGTAGGCAATTATAACACAACGGTATTTGTATAATTAGACACATTCAAACATAGAACAGGTACAGTAAATATATAACACAATCTTATGGGACTATTATCATATGTTAACTAACATTATTATTTGGAGCATGCATGTCATCCAATGTATCATTTCCTTAATCGATTGTGCATTTTAATGTTTTAAGAAACCCTTTCATACTACAAATTCTATATTTCCTTCCAATTTTTTTTAATTCTGTTTTTCTTATTTAACTTTTTAATTCATCTGAAACTGAATTTGTATGTGGGGAAAAGAAGGGATCTAATTTTATTTTTTTCATACGAATGTTTGTTTTCTAAATAAGAGAAAATAAAGATCTACTGCTCTTTATAATCTGTAAACTCTTTAACAACAGACACTATGATTTATACCGATGTCATCAATACATTTCCTCAATGTACTTTGAACATTACTGGTGCACAATATATATTTTTTGGAGAAGTGGTACTTTTTTCCAGCCCCCATTGCTTAGAATATATAGCAAGTTGTCCATCTAAAATAATCTGAGTTGTGCTTAATTTATCCCCCAGAGCAGTAAATAACATCTTAATAGGATTAACTTGGTATAAGCACTGAATCATTCCAATTAAAGTGAAGGGTATTAATCACTTCCCTAACTTAGCCCATTTTTAGAAGGTTCATCTGGAGAAAAATCTATCTACCCATCAAGTTAGATCCATCTATTTATCTACCAGGAAAAATGCATAACAAAGAAGTGGAAGCCTAGACTAAAAACACATTTTAACCTGTTTTATAAGACTTTTAAAACCAACTGTTTGAGTCAGAGAACTACGTGTACCAAACTCAGTTTGATTAATGTTTTTTTAAGGCTATCAATTTACAGATTCAGGCTCTCAGTAAGGCCTAGTTGCACTGGCTTAGTTCTTGCCAGCACCTATTTACTTTCTCCTTTCAGAAAGAAACTTTCTGAAATTAAGATATGTTTATAACCTAATTTTGATCAAAGGCAATTAGTGAAAAACCAAGAAAGGCAATTTTTTAAGGAAATAGTCTAAGATTTTTTTGAGGAATACTTCTCTAATACATTTTTTAAAAAGAATCTCCTTACAAAATTTCGCTCTTTTCAAACAATTCCAGGGGTATTAGTATCTCATAGGGATGAACACCTATTTTTGGGGGGGGGAAGGGAGAGTTAGTTTTTGTTTCTGTTTTTTGTTTTTTTTCTGCTGAAGGATGTGGTTCTAACAGACCGTGATGAGAAGGTAAAACTGACCAGAAAGTGTGAGAATAAACTGACAATTGTAAATAAAGTGAAATGTAGTTGGTAAAAAAGAAAATACAAAACAACCTGGGAAGCAACATCATTTTCTTTTCAAATACTGCATGTAAGTTTTGTTTTGTTTTTTTGCCAAGACTAAGGAGAGGCACTCAGATAGAAAAAGATGTCATTGCTTCCAGCTTTTTACTAAGGGAAGCCCTTCTCTTGAAATTGTTTCTATTAGCAGGTTTCCTAATAAAACCAAGGAAAATCCTGCCCAGCCTCAAAAAAAAAGAAAAAAGAAAAAAAAAAAAAAAGTTTCTACCACGATTCAGAGGTCAGTATCACTGTCTGTTTTATTTTTAATGTAGCAAAATATTTTTCATGGTTCCACTTAACAGCGCTTAGACTTGAACTTCAAAATCAGAATGCATCTAGAGGAACTATCCCAGCACCACAATTTGGGGACGCGGGGACGTTGTGTATTCAAAAGCATGTCTGTTTTGACTTCATTCTTTCTTTAAAAGGATCAAAAGTCAGCCATGAGTGTGAAAGAAAAACTAATTTTTAAAAAGTTTAGCTTTAAAAACCTAACTAACTTAGCGCGTGGGGGTTCCCTCTGTTCAAAAGAAAACAAGAAGAAAAAAAAAGATGGACATTGCTGACTTCTTTGCACGCTTCTCTTAAAATCCTTGTTGGAAGGCCCCTGGGAAAATGAGACTCAGATCCCTCACCTATTCAAAATCACGCCACAGCCACGAATCACTGCAAAATCAAGGCTCTAGCTTAAAACAAAAACAGAAAGTATTCGCTTCTGCGGAGAACCCGACCGCTCCAGCGGCGGGTGCACCGGGTGGGGGGCACCAAGAGCGAGGCGAAGGAGCGCATGACCAAAGGAGATGCTTGGCTCCTACATAACACCTTCAAAAAAAGAAGAAAAAAAAAAAAAAAAAAAAAAAAAAACCCAACTCCATACCTAGCCTCGCGATCCTTGCCACCCCTTCCCCTACTCCGCCACCCACACACAAAATAAAGTGAGCCGGGCGGGGGAGTGCGCGCCCAGAAAGGGAACAAGAAGCAAGGCGCCTGTGACACAAAATGGAGAAAGAAGAACCGAGAGGGGAAAGAAAGCAGGAAAACCGAGTCAAGGAGCTTATTCATAAGAATAGGAAAGGGGCCGAGGGGTAGAGAACACCCGAAGGAAAGCGCAGGAGGCCCTCGTGAGAGGGCAAGGGGGAAAAGATCGACGAAGTAAGAGCGAGAACAGAAAAGGAAAGCAAGACTTTCTAGAAGCCGAGGCTCCATTTTCAGCAGCGCCATATTCGCTTTTCCTCTCGCCGCTTTTGGCTGGGTTTTGTGTGCAGCGGTGGACAGGCGCCAGCACATTTCTGCAGCTTCAGCAGCTCTGCTCCGACACCTGGGGAGGGCCGCAAGGCCCGGGCGGGGGACGCGCTCTTGGCCGGTGCCCCGGCGCGGCCCCCTCCCCGGCCTGGCGGTTCCAGCCCCGCGCTCCTCTGGGCTTCAAAGTGGGCTTCCAACTTGGGCCCGGCCGGCCGGGGACAATACCTCACTCGCGGCCCCGCCGCAGCCCTCGGGGCACGCGGGCCCTCTAGTTTCGCCCAGGGTGTGGTTGGGCGCGCGTCCCAAGGGGATGCGTAACCCAAAATCGAAAAAGACGAACTGAACCTTTGGGGAGGAGGAGAGTGCGCACGCTGGGGGCACCGGGGCTTGGGGGCGCTTCTGGAGGTGACCGGGCCACCCCCACCTGCGCGGGGCCACTCGCTGGGAGCCCGCGACCGATGCCCGCCGCGGCGCCTGGTCCAGGCTGCCAGGCCTCCCGCGGCTCCTGGATAAACGTCCGAGGTCGAGGCTCGGCTGGGAGCCTCAGGCGGGTCCACCGGCCTCTGGGCGCCAGTCCGGGAAGCGGCCGGGACCCGGGTCTCCGCGGTTCCCAGCGACTTTAGCGCGGCCGGTATCTGAAAGCTCCTCAGGGTTACGTCCTGGGGCGATTGGAAGCGACTCACGACTCAGAAAGTCGGGGCTTCTCGCCCCGGGTCCCCACCACTGGCGTCTGTGAAATCCCACCTCGGCCCTCGGGTAAAGGCGCAAGCGCTCCCCAGTACCGTTCTCTTCCGCGCACCCCCGTTATTCTTCACTTGCACTTGACATCGTTCTTCGGTCAAGGTTAGGTCCTCGCTAGTCCCAGAGAAGCCCCTGGGTCCCTGGTGCCCTCAGCCCCGCAGCCTAGGGAGCAGCCGGCCGGGGAAACCTGGAGGCCGCGGCCATGGAGGCCAAAGGCCCGGAGGCCCCGTGCCGTCGGGTTTCCCGCAGCGCGGCTGGCCAGATCCGCCGGCTCCTTCTGTGTCCTCGTCTCCCGCTCTCCACCCCGTAGAAGTGACGGTGGCTGGAGGCTGGAAGCGACGGTTTCTTCGGGCCGGTGGAGGGGAACGCTGTCAGGGTAGACTCAGGATCACAGGGAAGGAAACTGAGCCACACAGGCGTCCCGGGCGCGTTGCTGGTTTTGCTCCTAGAAGGAAAGGCCTTCCCACTTGTGTTCTACCGGCTCACCAGGTCCTCCCTTCCTGGCCAACTCTAACCTCAGCTTTGTGCGTGTCACCGGGCCCCGGGATACTCGAATCCTCCCAGACCCGGGAATTCATCAGAAGCGCTACTCGAATTTGGCGCCCTGGAAGGTCCCCCAGCGCAACGGCCGCGCCCCGGAGTCCATCCACTCCGCGAGCCACTGACGGCACCTGCCCACCTGCGGCTCGGCTTTGCGTGCTGTAAGCCGGCTATTCTATTGCCACTGCAAGATGAGCTGTCCTTTAAATTTTCAGAGCATTTAAGTCATTTTCAACAGCTTATGCTTCTTATATCTCTTTTCAGACTGCAGATTTCCATAAGGAAAAATGTATCTTTCCTAGACGACAAAAAGCAGATTTCTTTTCTTCTTCTTTTTAAAAAGTTGCCTTTAAATGCAGATCTCATATTACTTGGGGATTAAACTGTTTCGCCTAAGAGAAAGTTCAATGACTAAGCTCAAACGTTAGTCTTGACACTTTCAGTGAAGATGATACTTTCCCTGTGTTGTTTGTGAAATGTTAAAATCAAAATTTCAAAATGAAATAACTGTTTAATGGCTCTAGAATATTCCAGAAATTTAAGAACTAAAAATATTGACAAGGTGCAAGGCCTAGTTCACAAATAACATTCCAGCTTCTGTTTCTGAGAGTTCTTTTTTAAAGCTATAAAAGATTTTTGAAGTTAAAAGTATTCATAGCCTGGAACAGACATTTATCATTTGACAATTTATGAAATTTTAAATTGTGCACTGTTAAGTTTTATGTTTATGTTATCTTTCTTGGACATACTCCATAGCCTTTTGTGCTTCCCTCTTTTATGGGAAAGCTTACAATTCACTTACCAGGTTTCTTTTAATTTAATCAGGATCTGACTTTTTTAAAAAAACAAAACCCTAAAGCTATTTAGAAAAAGATATTTTATGGCAGCCAAATACAAAAATGAATAAAGCTTAAAGTAAGTTATTTTCTCATCTCTCAAGAATTGCTTCCTTCTGAAATAAAAGTTGGGAGTTGTACTTTGGTAGGTGTTCTTATCCACTCAAATATAGCCATTGAACACAAGTGATTAGGTATTAAGGCCTACTTAAAAAAACATGTCATTGTAAAACATTTATTAAACCCTAAGAAAAGCATGTTTCTTTTCATGAAGCCATGTACTGATCAACTTTGAACGCAGAGCAAAGATCAGTGTGTGCCACTTCCAGCATTTCACGTGTTAAATATGGCTAGGTAATATGCAATTCAAAAAGAAAATCATCTCTATTTGATAGATTTATAATTTTAAAAGGCATATAATCAGAGTCTTAGAATTAAGAAGAATGTTAAATAGAGCTCTTATGTTTTATTCCAGATCCATTTAGAGAGTAATATCAATGACCTTCATACCAAGTTTTTGGCAAGATAATCCTTAAGAATAGAAAAATGCTAATTCACAAATATCTTGGTATTTGATAGTCAATACATAACACACACAATCTTTACGGAACTATATACTTATTTTAATATTACCTGTTGGTATATTTTAAATGGTCTTTATCTATATTACAAATACCTCAAATTTCAATTATCTGCAATTTTTACATTTTTGAAGTACATTTTCTTAAATCCCAGATTTTGCTGTATGTCAGCATATGGAATATATTCAGGTATTTCATGCTAATAGAATCAAAATGTCAATATCTAAAATAAGGTATGTATGTATCATACTATCAGAGGGATCAGCAAAGAAAATCATTTTCCTGTAATTCTATTGGCATTTTAAGAACATTCAATGGAAACTGTAAATTTCTAATTTATTAAGACCTTATTTTTGTACCTATTAAAAAGTAATACAATTTGTGTTCTCTAACCCATTGCTTTATTAAATACTCTTCTAATCCTTCGTTAACCCATTGCTCTATTACTCTCCTGATTATGTCTGCTTGATACCAAGCATTATCAAACACTTAATGAAATGAAATATTTTCATTTCCCTTTTTGTTTATGCGTTTCTGAATTGTTTTATGAGAAATCGATATAGTTCAAAGATAATAAATTTAAATCTAAAATTAAGATGAACACTTGCATTCATTTATCAAATACATAAAATTCACAGAGGTCCATGGCCACACGAGCAATCAGTGTGTTGAAAATCAATATTAATACATACGAGACGTTCAAAGGTTACAACTCTTTATGTTACCTGGAAATGTAGGAGTAGCATTCTCTTTTTAAATATGTGATATCATCTCTTGCTTTAGAAGAGCTGTATATGGTACCAAACATTCTGAGAGTAGATGTGGCCGTGCTGGTGGTGGTTATAGAGGTGATGGAGCGAGATGGTATTGAGATCATCTTATAGCTTTTTAATCTACATCCTTGTTTGAAAACATTTTTGTTTTCAGCTAAATAACTGGCAATACTCCTCAGGCAATTCCTTAGATAACTGTAAAAACCTAAAAATAAACAAGCAAAAGAACATTGATCAGCCAAAATGTTATAGTTTTTATGTCACAAAAAATATGTATATAAGCCATTGATCTTAAATGGTATTAATGAAAATTCTACAAAGTACTACAGAAAAATTACATAGTCATATTGCTGAATAAGAAAGTATTGCTACAATAAATGCAGTGTTTTTTAAGAAGTCAGTAATCTTTTACAGTAGTTTCCATGCTTTTTATATAGTTTTTAATGATTCAATTTGTGATAGTACAAGTGTTCCAAACTGAATTGTTTTTAAACATGTGGAATACCTAGATGATTTTGTACATGAGGAGTAAGAAGAAACTACTGGAATTCTTGGTTACTAACAATGGTCTAAACACAATGATAACGGAATTTCATAAATCATTTATATGCTCCATTTGAAGATGATAAAGCATAATTAACTTACTTGACACCGACACAAACAATGTTTTGTTTCTTCACAGAACAGGCTATGAGCT
Organism: Saimiri boliviensis; assembly: GCF_048565385.1. Lineage (NCBI taxonomy): Eukaryota > Metazoa > Chordata > Mammalia > Primates > Cebidae > Saimiri > Saimiri boliviensis. The sequence continues at coordinate 99,949,208 of NC_133456.1, read as the reverse complement.
GTTTTCAGTTATTGCACTGAAATACTGTCCTCAAAAATTAACAAATGAATAAAGCATTTGCATACTGGACGTTGCACTGAGAACACCTAAAGTGGGGCTATCCAGTTGTTTTTCTAATTATGTTTTATCTACTTACATAATAGGAACTAGCAATTACTAATGATTTTTTTTTTAACTAAGCAACTTAGTGGGAAAAAGCAACACCAAATGTACAGCATTATTCTTATGAACAATGTGAAACAAAATTAATCATTTGGGATGACATCCAGATATAGAATTTTAATTCTTAATTTAGAATATTGAGCATAAAATACTATAGTTTTGTTGAAGCTTTTACGGTGCCCTTCCTTACAGTAAAAAAAGAAAATTAGAAATGAATATATAGATAATGAAAATAAACATTTTCTGGTTGTGTAAAACAAAGGAGCGTTTTAAGGGTTGGCAGAGGAAGGGACAGAAGTCTTGTCTGTCTTGCTAGCAGAGTAGGCAAGGGCAACTGCAAAGAGTGCATCCTCCCCAAATATTTCCATCACCCATTTACTGACGCACTCAACATTTTTGTAGTTTAAAGTTTGAACCTCAGTAAAATCCAAATGCTACTGAGAAAACTCACATTCTAAGCTGTTACCAATTATTTATACCTTTGAATGAGTATCAGAGCAAACGTTGCTGGAAGAAAAAGGAAGTTTCAGGACCTTGAGTAATTAATAAGAACGAGAGAGGAGAACTTGAGGAAGGATGTACAGAGAAATGGCTGAATTGTTGAGCAACAGAGAGAAGCGTTTTTGTGTACAGCTTTACCTGGTTGAAATTAACTAAGTAGATGATGCCCTATTTTAATATTAACATTTAATGATGCATAACACACTTCATTTCATACTGTTCCTTACAGCTGGGCAATGATTATTCCAAGTTATAATGGAAAAACATGAATTAATTAAAGATTTCAGGTACAAACGTGACATGAATGCAAAATGTACAGATCATTAGAATCATGTCTATAAAATAGTGAAATATGAGTTTTATAATGTATTTGGCAACCAGATAATTTGTCTATTCACATAAATCAAACTAACCAAATTATTGCCAAATTTCATCTTTACTATGAACTGTGTTAATAAATATCATGACTAAATACAATCTCTTAAAGCATTTTCTAATAGATTTTAGGTTTTTTCCCTTTTGGTTATATTAAGAAGAAATTTTCACATTGTGTGGAAATTAGAACATTTGTCAATTCAAGACCACCTGTTAAGGTAGCAAAGCAATCATGTAATAGTTCAGTTTACTTCAAACATAAAGTAGGCTCAGATTTATTTTTTCCTAACAAACTGGTTCCAGTTCATTCAAGATTCTATCTAATAAGCAGTATTTAGCACTTTTCAGGCCAATTCCAAACAAATGAAGTTTAACAGATCATCAGAATGTTTCGCTTCACACATAAAATTGAAAAATGAATTGTTGATCAGAATGCTGACATAAATGTAAAATTTATGTGTTCCTTGTTCGTAAATATTGAAAAAATATCAACTCATCAAGTTTGCCAAAACAAAAAAATTGAAATATAATTCCTAGTTAATTGGGTTACCATTATTTATTACTTCTTTTGGAATTCAGTAACTTATCAATGATCAAAGATGTGTTTCAACAAGTTAATCCTTCTTTAAGTTCAAACAACTGGAAACCATTTTCTCAATGGTGCAGCACTTCTTAATGTCAGTTCAAGATGTTTGGAGACATATTGCTGATTTTAGAAGCTGATGTGTACTGATTTATGAAGAATTGTTTAGCTTGTACTCTGGCTCTGATGAGGGAGATACACTCTCAGATGCAGCCAGGCATTTAAGGGTACCTCTTTCCTAGCTGATTATCTGCTTCCGGAGTTTAGTTTTAATAGCTTTTGAGCTTCTCCCATCCCATATGACTTGATTCTGATTTCTTATTTTCTGATAGCAGGCTAAACGTTTTTCTCTCTTATTACTAAACTTTGACTTGACAAGTACACAGACCTCCTGGATTTTAATGTTTGTCTGTTTTTGAAAACATTCTCTTCTGTTTCTCTGATCACAGCCTCCTAATCCCAGTGCATGCAAACCCAGTAGCTCAGCAAGCAGGCATACTATTTCCTCTGGTAGCATAACCACCTGACCACCTGACTACCTGCCCTTCATAAGAATAGGGACTAGGAGGCCAAGGTGGCAGATCACGAGGTCAAGAGGTCGAGGCCATCTGGCCAACATGGTAAAACCTCGTCTCTACTAAAAATAGAAAAATTGGCTGGGTGGCACGCACCTGTAGTCCCAACTACTTCGGAGACTGAGGCAAGAGAATCACTTGAACCTGGGAGGCAGAGATTGCAGCGAGCCAAGATTGCACCACTGCAGTCCAGGCTGGCGACAGAGTGAGACTCTGAATCAAAAAAAAAAAAGAAAAGAAAAAGAAGAAAAAGAATAAGGACCTGTTCTCTGTCCTCTGTTGACAGGGTTTCCGCCTCAGCTGTGCCTGATGCCAGGCTGTCTAGGAATGAGAGTTCCATCAGAACAGACCAGGAAAAACAGTGCCTTTGCAGTACTTCACAGTTGTGCTAGAACGTCTTTCAATTTCCCTTATTAAATAGATTAAAAGCAAGTAATATTTTTTTCAGTTAGTTGGTTGCCAAAGATTACTTTCCACCACCAGGTTTATCTGAAAACCTGGCCAATGAGTCCATCTTTTTTGTTCTGTTTTTTTTTTTTTTTTTTTGGAGACAGGGTCTTGCTGTGTCACCTAGGCTAGAGTACAGTGGTGTAATCATAGCTCACTGCAGCCTTGAATTCCTGGACTCAAGCTATCCTCCCACATGAGCCTCCTGGGTAGAGTGGACTAAAAACACATGCCACCACACCTGGCTAATTGTTTTTTGTTTTAAATTTTTTGTAGAGAGGGGGGTTTGCTATGTTGCCCAGGCTGGTCTTGAACTCCTGGCCTCTAGCAATCCTCCTATCTCTACCTCCCAAAGAGCTGTGATTATAGGCATAAGCCACTGGGCTCAGCCTGGTCCATCTTCAGTTGAAAGGAAATAGAGGAACTATCTCCCACATATTCCCATTTTCCCAGTGCTGTGCTAGCCCTGGCGATGATTGATAACATCTCTTCATAGGACTAGATTTCTGGGTAGTAGAATATGAACACTAGAAAGGCCTTGAGAAAGGCATCAGCTGCCTTGGCTTTGTCTTGGCCTTCAGGCTTGAAAACTGTAGGGAGCACTGTGACTCTATTTTTACCAGTATCAGCTCCCCTAATCCTGGGCCACTGCCTTTGTTTGGCCCTGTGGCAGCTTTTGCTGAATTGCAGCACATCTTTGAAGTATCTCTACCAGCCACACAATTATAGTGAGCCAATGCTAGATTATGTTTTGATTAGAAACTGAAATAGATGTTGGTGCTTTAATTTATCATCATGTTTTCTGCCATACAGATTTCTCTGTTTTTACTGATACCCAAACTACCTCTCTAAAGGATTCTTAAATAACTGGGTGGCAGGACCTAATCCTACGCTGAGTATTCTGCTTCCTTGAGGATGTGGTTTGCTCCTCTCATTCTCAGGTAGACCAGCTGTAATCGGTTCAGATGGAGGTATAGGAAGACCTACTTCCTATACCTGTTTTTTAAATCTACTTTTCTAAATTGTAACATTACTTCATGGATTCCTTGTAGCAAGTTTATGAGGAGGGTATTATCAAACCTATTTTATAGCAATGCGAGCATTTGTTCTCAGCTAAATTAACAACTCACATTTAACCAGGTCTTGTACAAAGTGTGCATAAGTGCTTTAAAAATAAAAACCCTGGAAAGTAGGTAAATTACTAGAACATTTCACAGAGGAAGACAGGCTTGGGGTCGTTAATAAAGTGACAGATGCTTACTGATGTTACCGACGGTCTCCACGTTGTCAAATCCGGAGGATCCTTTCCTATCATGATCTTACTTAACCACCTAGTACCAGGCAACCCTCTTGACTGACCCCACAGTCGCTTGCTCTTTTCCTATCTCCTTGGTCTTCTTTCTTCATTCTTTTCTTTTCTTTTTCTCTCGCTCTTTCTCTCTCTCTCATTCTCTTTCTTTCTTCCTTCCTTCCTTTTCTTTTTCTTTCTTTCCTTTTCTTTCTTTCTTCTTTTTCTTTTCTTCCAACTCTAAAGGAAGCAGCACCTTAAGACGGTCTTGGTCTTCTTCTCTGTGTTCTCCACCCTCTTTCCTTGGATGACCCCAAACATTCTCATAGCTTCTATTACAATCTGTATGCCTACAATAACAATACTTACGCCTCTTTCACAGATCTCTTGTCTGAGTGTCAGTTAACAATCCAACAATCTACCTGAAGCTACAATCACCTGGTAATTGCTTCAGGCGTGTCTAAAAATCACATAATATTTCCAAAGCGGAATCCTTGACCTTCTGCCTACAAAGCAGTGAATGGCATCACCCTTTACCTGGCTGTGCAAGTCAGAAACCTAGAAGTCATTCTTCTCTTTTTTTTGAGACGGAGTTTCGCTCGTTACCCAGGCTGGAGTGCAATGGCGCGATCTCGGCTCACCGCAACCTCCACCTCCTGGGTTCAGGCAATTCTCCTGCCTCAGCCTCCTGAGTAGCTGGGATTACAGGCACACGCCACCATGCCCAGCTGATTTTTTGTATTTTTAGTAGAGACGGGGTTTCACCATGTTGACCAGGATGGTCTTGATCTCTTGACCTCGTGATCCACCCGCCTCGGCCTCCCAAAGTGCTGGGATTGCAGGCTTGAGCCACCGCGCCCGGCCCATTCTTCTCTTTAAGATGCCTGTACCCCATCCATCATCAAGTTCCAGCAATTTCATTCCAAAATATCTCCTATTCTAATTTTCTCTATCTTGACAGCAGCCATACTTTTTAAATTTTTAAATTTAATTTAATTTAATTTTGCCTTTTTTAGATACTGTCTCACTCTGTTGCCTAGGATGGAGTGCAACGGCATGATCATAGCTCACTGCAGCCTTGACCTCGTAGGCTCAAGCCATCTTCCCACCTCAGCCTCCCAAGAAGTTGGGACTACAGGTATGCACCACCATGCCTGGTCAATTTTTTAATTTTTTATTGAGACAAGGACCCACTATGTTGCCCAGGTTGATCCCGAACTCCTGGGCTCAAGTGATCTTCCCACCTCGGCCTCCCAAGATGCTGGAATTACAGGTGCGAAAACCACTGAGCCTGGCTTGACAGCTGCCATGCTAGTTCAAGCCAACATCAATTTTTCCTAAGGGTTCTCCCCTCTGCCTTGCCCCCCAAATCTGTTCTTCCTCAAACTATTGTAAACATTTATTCTGTTATTTAGCAAAATTTTAACCAAAATATTACAGAATAAATTTTACAGAAAAGTGCATACATCATAAATATGCAGTTTGATGATGTTTTATAACCTGGACACCCCTGTATAAACAGCACTTGGAACAAGAAATAGATCAGCACCCCAGAAGCCCTCCCTCATTCTCCCTCCTAGTCATCACCCCCAAAGGTAACCACTTTTCTACCTTATATTGCCATTGATTAGTTTTGCCCACTTCTGAACGTTATATAACGGGTATCAACAGTTTTGAAATACAAATTATGAAGCAACTACCTAAACCTCTCAAAGGCTTTCTTTACACTGATAGTAAAATACAAACATGCTGCTGTGGTCACAGTACTATCTGTCCTCAACATACTTCCTGAGACTCATGTCCTGTCATTTCTCCCATTTTCCCATTTTCTCAAGAAAACCAGCTCACTTGGTCTTTTTTTTTTTTTTTTTTTTTGATTTTTTTTTTTTTTTTTTTTTTGAGATGGAGTCTCACTCTGTTGCCCAGGCTAGAGTGCAACGGTGCTGTTATCTCAGCTCACTGCACCCTCCACCTCCTGGGTTCAAGCAATTCTCCTGTCTCAGCCTTCCGAGTAGCTGGAATTACAGGTACACACCACCACGCCTGGCTAATTTTTGTATTTTTAGTAGAGATGGGGGTTTTACCGTATTGGCCAGGCTGGTCTTGAACTCCTGACCTCAGGTGATCCACCTGCCTCAGTCTCCCAGAGTTCTGGGATTACAGGCATCTCAGTCTTCTTTTTATTTTTGGGGTATGCCAAGAAATATCCAAACACCCTGACAAAGGGTCTTTGCACATGCTGTTTCCTCTGTTACAGTGCTACTTCCAGCAAAGCTGGTTTCTTCTTGCCCTGAAATTCTTACCTTAAACATTACTGTCCCAGAGAACTTTCCACGGCCATCATTTCCCATGTACTTACTTATCCCACCCTCCTGTCATGGGACGTGCCTTCTGTGTATCAGGGATGGTTCAGGGTCTTCTGTGGCTTGGCAAACAAAAGAGGCACGAGAAGGTTTTAGCCACTGTTCAGACATACAATTCGTGAGAGTATTTGATTTGGTTAAATTTGGTTAACAAGGAAAGTGGAAGAATTACAAAAGAGATGTCAAATAGAGGCCAGGTGCAATAGGTCATACCTGTAATCCCAGTACTTTGGGAGACCAAGGTGGGATGACTTTAGGCCTGGAGTTCAAGAGCAGCCTGGGCAACATCTCATCTCTACCAAAAAAAAAAAAGTTTAAAAAAAAAAAAATAGACGGCCGGGCACGGTGGCTCAAGCCTGCAATCCCAGCACTTTGGGAGGCCGAGGCGGGTGGATCACAAGGTCGAGAGATGGAGACCAACCTGGTCAACATGGTGAAACCCTGTCTCTACTAAAAATACAAAAAATTAGCTGGGCATGGTGGCGCGTGCCTGTAATCCCAGCTACTCAGGAGACTGAGGCAGGAGAATTGCCTGAACCCAGGAGGCGGAGGTTGCGGTGAGCCGAGATCGTGCCATTGCACTCCAGCCTGGGTAACAAGAGCGAAACTCTGTCTCAAAAAAAAAAAAAATAGACATGGTGGGTGCATGCCTGTAGTCCTAGCTCCTTGGGAGGCTGAGGCAGGAGGATTGCTTGAGCCCAGGAATTGGAAGCAGCAGTGAGCTATGATGGTGCCACTTCCCCCAGCCTGAGTGACAGAGTGAGACCCTATTTCAAAAAAAATAAAAATAAATTCCTTTTTAAAAAGAGAGATGTCAAACAGAGATGACAAAATCTGGGAGTCCTGCACTGCTGTATTCCGAAGGCTACCTGAAGCAGCTCTTTTATATGCCTCATTTATCCCGTTTTAAATTTATTTGTCGTGAAAGGGGAGACTACAGCCTTTTCTTTGAAAATGCAAATGTTAAATCCATTCGTCTGTGAATAACCACGGTTACCTTGTAGTGGAGAGCTGGTCACCTGGCAGGCAGAGAACTGTGTGAGAGAGAAGCAAAGACTTCTAAGAATTTGACCATTTCCCCCAGGACCCAGGTGACAGATTTCTGGCATAAACCATGTTCTATGTGTGTTGAAATTCTTTTCACCCTGTATTAAGTATGCATATTTCAGTTTATGTGACTTGAACTTGGATTCCTTGGAATTTCACTTAACCATGTTCCCTCCTACTGGGGTCAAATGGCTGCCTGCATGCCACAGAAATAGACATCTGGGAGAAAGGGAACTGGAGATACGGGGGAAGGGGAGTGGGACTAAGGACACTGTCCACTGAGGAACAACATAACAGCTATCTTTGCAAAAACAGATACAAAGCTGTCCTCAGCGGAATGCCAATCCCCTCTGCCATCTTGAGTGCTGTTGGAAGTCTCGGTTTACCCTCCTCCACCCCACACAACATGGGCCCAGGCCTAGGGAGGAAGGCTGCACAGGTACTTTCCTTAGAAATTGGTCCTTAGTTTCACAGAATGCTTCAGTTTCAGTGGGATTTTAAATGAAATGCCTCATGTGGAATTTAGGTTTCCCCTTGGAGAAAATTATGTCTGAGGTCTAGGGTGGTGGCTCATGCCTGTATTCCCAACACTTTGGGAGGCCAAGGAGGGAGGATTGCCTAAGATCAGGAGTTTGAGACCAGCCTGGGCAAAATAGTGAGACACCATCTCTACAAAAATTTTAAAAATTAGCTGAGCATGGTATGGTGGTGTGCACCTGTAGTCCCAGCTACTTGGGAGGCTAAGGTGGGAGGATTGTTTGAGCCTGGGAGGTCAAGGCTGCAGTGAGCCATGATTGCACCACTGTACTCAAGCCTGAGGAACAGAACAAGACCCTGGGAAGGAAGGAAAGAAGGAAGGAGGGAAGGAAGAAGGAAGAGAGAAAGGAGGAAAAGAGGAAGGGAGGGAGGAAGGGAGGGGAGAGGAAGGGAGGGAAGGAGAAGAGAGGGAGGAGAGAGGGAGGAGACAGGGAGGGGAGCGGGAGGGAGGGAGGGAATGTAATGTCTGGGATGATTCATATGAAAATATTCCATGAGTCCCAAAGACTTGCTCTCATGTAGCATAAGCTTGGAGAGAACACAAGAGTGTAATTATTTGTATTTACAGTATAAAAGGTAGTAGAATTCATTTCTGTTCAGGGTTTTGGTTGGGCTGTTTTTGTTCTAAAAGGCAGAGTCTGGCTCTAGTTCCCTCAGCTCACTGAGGTATGAGTTTACAGGGAACAGAGGCCCCGTCGGCTTCATCTGTCCTTGAAGGTCATCCAGAAGGATTAGCTGACTCCCTGGCTGTCACTGGTGTTGGCTATTAAGGCTCATCTTGCCACTGCTGCAACTGGGGGCTTCCTCCTCCTGCTTCTCAGTGCTAGACTGGAGAAGAGGCCTGTGGAAGGAATATTGTACCATCAGGGAACGTGGCCTGGCTCTCTGTGCTCAGACCAGTTACTTGATTTGCCATTCCCTGCTCAGGACCTACCTGGAAGCTTTCACAGCACCTCTCTAATCCTGGCTGGAGTGCAGGGGGGCAATCAAGGCTCGCTGCAGCCTCGACCTCCTGCACGCATGTTACCTTCCCACTTCCACCTCCTGAGCCACTGGAACCACAGGCGCACACCACCACACCTGGGTGGCCTCAAATTCATGGGCTCAAGTCAGCCTCAGCCTCCTGAGTAGCTGGGACTATAGGTGTGGGCCACCACACCAGGCTTACCTCATACCTTTTAAGTTTCACTTTCTGCTGAAGACTGCTACATTCACGTAAGTTTTCCATCTCCATTTTCTGACAGGGCAGAGGAGAGGGGTCTCAATGGCCTGTTTACTCTTCCAAACCTACTCATGCCAACCTATGAATGTATTGTCCTTCCAGCTGGGGCTGGGATAGGGGATGACGAAGTCATGCAATATGCGTACCTAAAGGCTGCCATTTCAGGAGGTGCAGGGAGGTGATGCATCTTCTTTAGAAGCAACTGTGATTATAGCAGGCAATGTATTTGACATTCCTAGTTTATTCCCATCAACAAAAGTAAAACTTAGCAATACAAGTAATAGATACAAAATATATACAGTTATGTAGTTTTTTTACTTGATATTTCTAAATATCAAAATGCTGGGATTATAGAATATATATATATGGGGAGAGAGAGAGAGAGAGAGAGAGAGAGAGAGAGAGAGAGAGATGGGCTAGATGCAGCGGCTCATGCCTATAATTCAAGCACTTTTGGGGGGCCAAGGAGGGAGGATGGCTTGAGACCAGGAGTTCTAGACCATCCTGGGCAACACAGTGAGACTCTCCCCCCCGCCGCCACAACCGTCTCTACAAAAATAAAACAAAACAAAATACCAGGCATGACGAGGCACACCTGTAGTCCCAGCTACTCAGGAGGCTGAGGCAGGAGGATTGCTTGAGCCTAGGAGGTCAAGGCTGCAGTGAGTTATGATTGCACCATTGCACTCCAGCCTTAGCTACAAGTGAGACGTTAGCTCTAAATATTTTTTTTTATTAAAAAAAAAAGGTCTAATTTGAAATGCTTATTTAATCCAGCTGTGGAGCATTGTTTACTGATTCAAGAAGTTACTATATCCTTTAGAAGTATTGATATTCTAATAGTCTATTCCTGCAAGCAATAAAAACCAGAACAAAATAGCTGATGTAAGGATTTAGTGTTGTACACCTGGACTTTGATGGAAAAGAGACTTGGGAGATGAGAAGCCGTGGAGACGCTGCTACAGTGTCCAGGATAGATGTTAGTCATTTCCAACTGTCTTCTGCATTATTTAACATGAATTTAACCCAATTTTTCCTTTGGCTCAATGGAAAACAGGTTTCAAGGGAGCAACAAAACCGTTTTCGTCTTCCTTAGGTATTTCTGCATCAGTGAGAGTAGGAATTTTCCCACCTTCTGAATTAAAACAAGATTACACATTTCCAACAGTCATGTCTAACCAAAAACATAGATGATATCCTTAATTTCTTCCATCCCCTTCTCTCCTGTTTCCAGCCAACCCATCATCAAGTCCTGATGGTTCTTCTTTCAAAGTATATCCTGAGTCTGACCACATCTCTGCGTCTTCACAGCTCTGTTATAGCCTGGCTGCTGCAACAGGCTCTAGATTAGGAATGCAGCCAGCAGCAAACAGAAAGTTCAGCTCTGGTTGTTTTAACAAATGGATGTTTATCTATCTCAAATAAAAATAGCCCAAGGGAAGTCAATCCAGATCTGGAGCAAAGGCTCAACAATGTTATCAGGGACCCAGCTCTGTCTATCTTTCCTATTATCCTTAATGTGTTGATTTTCGTTCTCAAGTGTGTCACTTCATGGTCTCCATGTGGCTGCTACATAGCCAGCCATTGCATTTGGGCTCCAGATAGGAAGAAGGGTAAGGCAGAGAATGATTTCCTTTGGAAGTTTTTTGTTTTTTTCTGTCTATTCAGGAAGGGAAGCTCTTACAGGATGATACCACCTCACATCTCATCAGCCAGAACTGGGTCCAAACCAATTCTTAGACTAACCAATATCCAAAGGACTAAAATTGCTGGGGTGGTGATATGGTTTGGCTGTGTCCCCACCGAAATCTCATTTTAAATTGTAGCTCCCACAATTCCCACATGCCATGGGAGGTACCCAGTGGGAGGTAATTGAATCATAGGGTCAGGTCTTTCTCATGCTGTCTCATGATAGTGAATAAGTCTAGGGAGATCTGATGGTTTTATAAGAAGAGTTCCCCTGCAAAAGTTTTCTCTCTTTGCCTGTTGTCATCCATGGAATATGTGACTTCTACCTCCTTGCCTTTCACCAGCCTTGTGAGGTCTCCCCAGCCGTGCTGAAATGTGAGTCCATTAAACCTCTTTCCCTTGTAAATTACCTCGTCTTAAGTATGTCTTTATCAGCAGCATGAGAACAGACTAATACAGGTGGATACAGTAGACTTGTTACACAGTATCTCTCCCAACCTTCTTCTACTGTGCCTTCCTGTACTGAGAAGCTAAAAACTACCTTTCCCAGGCTCCTCTGCAGCTAGGGAATAGAGCGGAGTGGGAAGAAAGATAGGTTACACCTGTCTTTTTTGTTGATGTCAATTAGCAGAGGTAGGTGCTTCTTTGCCTCTTTTTTGTAAAATGATTTGAATCATTATTAACTCCATTAAGTTTGTCACATTTTGGCTTTTGTCCCCAGCTATTTCAATAAAAACTGTTGCGAAATTAAGTAATCCACCATAGATTGTATGAATACGCTAAGTAATTCATAGCGTATTTGGTCGATAAGTGGTGCCTGGAGCAAGATAAATTTCTTTGGTCTCAGAACCACAAATTACCAGGCTTCTCCAAGGGCACAGCTGCTGCCACTGCTGGTGGTAATGGTGGTGGTGTGTGAGATTTCTCTAAATCACCTGGGCACTGGGAAGTACAACTAATGGTGGTTTCTTCCCCCCTCTCGACCCTTAAGAAGTTTTAAGGCAAATGCATGGCTTTCTTCCTGAAAGTATAGTCTTCTTCGTTTATATATTGTGTGATAACCTCTCTTCTGATTCTATCTTTTCTACTCTTATTTCCCTTTTTCTTGGTTTTCTTGCCTATTTTTATTTCACTTTGTTGCATATGTTTTTTCCACATGAAAGAAAACCTTTTTGGAAATAGATAGGATTATAAGATTAAGTCTGCTAAAGCAGAAAAACTATTAAGTAAAGACATCTGGCTTCCTTTCCAACTTGGGCCTGGCAGAGTGGTTCCTGCAAAGAAGGGTGGCGAGAACAAAGGCTGTTCTACCATCAACAGGTGGTGACCCAAGAATACACCATCAACATTCAGAAATGCATCCATGGAGTGGGTGTGTCCCTTGGGCACTCAAAGAGATCTGGAAATTTGCTGTGAAGGAGATGGGAACTCCAGATGTGTTCATTGATACCAGGCTTGACAAAGCTGTCTGGACTAAAGGAATAAGTGTGTCCCATACCCATCCTGTGTGGTTGCCCAGAAAACGTATTGAGGAAGAAGATTCATCAAATGAGCTCTATGCTTTGGTTACCTATGCACCTGTTACCACTTTCAAGTCTACAGACAGGTGGTGGTTCGTGCCTGTAATTCCAGCACTTTGGGAGGTCAAGGCAGGTGGATCACTTGAGCGTAGGAGTTCAAGACCAGACTGGGCAAAATGGTGAAACCCCACCTCTACAAAAAACCCAAAAAATGCCAAGCACAGTGGCTCAGGCCTGTAATCCCAGCACTTTGAAAAGCTTAGGCAGGTGGATCACTGAGGTCAGGAGTTCAAGACCAGCCTGGGCAACATGGTGAAATCCCATTTCTACTAAAAATACAAAAATTAGCTGGGCATTGTGGCACGCACCTGTAATCCCAGCTACTCAGGAGGCTGAGGCAGAAGAATCCCTTGAACCCAGGCGACTGAGGCTGCAGTGAGCTGAGATCGCACCACTACACTCCAGCCCAGGTGACAGAGCAAGACTTCTTCTCAAAACACACACACACACACACACACACACACACACACACACACAGATACACACACAAAATTAGCTGAGCATGGTAACACATGCCTATGGTCCCAGCTACTCTGGAGGCTGGGGTGAAAGAATTGTTTGAGAACAGGAGGTCAAGCCTGCAGTGAGCTGAGATGGCACCACTGCACTCCAGCCTGGGCAACAGAGCCATATCCTGTCTCAAGGAAAAAATAATAATCTGTAGCCAATATGGTTGAGAACTAAGTCCTGACTGTCAAATACATCAAATAAAGTTATAAAACCACAAAAAAGTAAAGACATCTGATCTCCAAAATTTTAAAAACTATCAATTAATGCTTGATATCATAAGTAAAAATTGGGGAATAGACACTTTATGGCTATGAAATAATGTTAGAATAGTTTAAGTTGGTCTCAAACATGAATCTCTGCTTCGTTCCTCAAAAAAAAAAAAAATACAGACTTTCCTCCATATGCTTGTCATAAACTATGAACAGGACGGTCAGTCTTGAACTTAAACCATCTTACTATAGTGAGAAAGACTCCACACATCACAGAATTTAACTGGAAGTGTTTGCAGCAACACTTTAAAGAAGATAAATGCATACAGAAATGTTCTGAACATGGGTAGACACCACTGCCAGGTGAGAAACCCCCACCCAAGTGACAGTGGTGACGTCTGAGATGATTTCCAGTAGGACCACAAACTCGCCTGTGGAGCAATGTGTGGGCAGCAGGCAAAGATTGCTCCACAGCCCTGCTCTGACGGCGGAGTCCTGGCCACAGCCAGAAGCTTTCCAGGCTGCCATTTTCTTAAAACTAGATGAGATTCCTTTAGAGCATTTGAGGGATTCTCCTGTTGTCAAGCCAGTTAAAAACGTGAGCAGGCATCCAATTAACAAATTCAAAAGCGCACAAATGTCTGTTTTATGAAATGCAGTAAGATGCAAAGATTTAGCCTCATGGCTTTATAATCAGAGGAAAATTTTTAAGCCAAATAATAATTAATCTGCTTCATCATCAACTTTGTTTACTAAACACAGTTCCTCTAAAAGGTTTCTGTTTCCCACTCCGCTCCCAGTTCAAGTTCACTTCAAATGCATTTATCAACATTAAGTCCTTTCAAAAGATTGAGCTGAAGGCAATTTAAGAGGCATTCTCTTAAACTGAGAAAATACAAGGTGTGAGTAAAGGAGCATTAATAATGGAGTAACCCGTTGGAGCCTTCCCTCCTTAAAATCATTCTTTGCTTCACCAATGCATTCACAATAAAACCCCAAACCTGGCTGGGCGTGGTGGCTCACGCCTGTAATCCCAGCACTTTGGGAGGCGGAGGCAGGTGGATCACGAGGTCAGGAGTTCAAGACAGCCAGTTCAAGATCAGCCAGGCCAACATGGTGAAACCTCATCTCTACTAAAAATACAAACATTAGCTGGACATGCCTTGTAATTCTAGCTACTCAGGATGCCGAGGCAGGAGAACCGTTTGAACCAGGGAGGTAGAGGTGGCAGTGAGCCAAGATCGTGCCGCTGCACTCCAGCCTGGGTGACAGAGTCAGACTCCATCTCAAAAAAAAAAATATATTAATTACAATTAAAATAAAATCCAAAACCTTTGGTATGGCATACATGATTTTCGATGATCTGAACCCTGTTTTTCTCTGGTCACTCCCCACTGCCCTATAAGATGGGGCCATACTGAATTTACATATGGCTCCATAAATATGCCATACACTGTCGCCTCTAGGCATCTGCACAGTAACCCCAGAACTGTAGCCAACCTTCTCTGTCCACTTTTCTTGCCTGACGACTGAGGCCCATGATCCCCACCTCCAACAGGGAACCTTCTTTCACCCCTATTTTTTTGTACCTCATTGAATCCTGTACTCAGTTGTACCCCTCAAGCTGTCCTGAAGTTGTCTGTGTACTCTTCTGGCTCCAACTGTAAGTTCCTTAAAAGCAAGGATTGTGTTATGTTTATCACTACATCTCTATCTAGCACCCAAAAGAGTCCCTGGAACATAGGAGGAGCTAGATACATATTTGTTAAATGAATAAAGCTATTATTCTGAAGGAAACAATAAACTCGCATAAATAATTTTGCTGTCTTTGGGGAAGAAAGGCACGAACTTGTGGACACAATGTATGTCTTATCAATATTCAGTTTCCTAATAAGTACCTAAAAAGTATCATGCAAGTTGGCAATGCTACCACTTGCATGTTTATCCCATATTAAACTTATGAAAACTTCATCATAGCTTAAATGAGAACTGTATAAATCCAAATATTCTGTTAAAGAATGAAAATGCTTTCTAAATAAAGCTCGCTATTAAGTTAAGACTTGAAACAACTCTTAGTAATAATTCCCTGTAGAATAGGAAACTAGCCAGCTGCAGTGACTCACACCGGTAATCCTAGCACTTTGGGAGCCTGAGGCGGGCAGATCTCTTGAGGTCAAGAGTTCAAAACCAGCTTGGCCAACATGGTGAGACCCTGTCTCTACTAAAATTACAAAAATTAGCAGGGCATACTGGTGCGCTTCTGTAATTTCAGCTACTCAGGAGGCTGAGGCAGGAGAATCACTTGAACCCGGGAGATGGAGGTTGCAGTGAGCCGAATTCACACCATTGCACTATAGCCTGGATGACACCTTAAAAAAAAAAAAAAAAAAAAAGCAAACTAGGTGTATTTTTATTTTATAAAGAACAAAGGGCTCTTTTTCAAGCTGGGAAGAAAAATATCAAGAATAAAAGCTGTCAGTCTCTTCTCTGACCTGATGGTGACAATAATGATGACAATTTACCATTGTCAAATGTGTACTAGATACCAGGCACTTTAAATTACTGAATTATTTCATTCGGTTCTTCCTACAACAGTACTACAATTACCTTCATTTAAAGATCAAAAAAAAAAAATAAGTTTTGAAGAAAAGATTCATGCACCTGTGCATACTCAATAACTAGTAGACTCAAGTTTAAAGCCCAGGCAGTCTGACATCAGAGCTTAGAACTTTACTGACTTCTGGAAAATGAAATCTCACATTAATAAATAAAAGATGCTGGCCTGGTTCAGTGGCTCATACCTGTAATCCCAACACTTTGAGAGACCAAGGTGGGAGGATTGTTTGAGGCCAGGAATTTGAAACCAGTCTGGACAACATAGTGAAACCCCGTCTCTATCAAAAATAAAAATAAAAACAAAAATGTTAGCCAGGAATGGGTGGTGTGCATACTCCTGTAGTCCCAACTACTTGAGAGGCTGAGGCAGGAGGATCACTTGAGCCCAAGAGTTAGAGGCTGCAGTGAGCCATGATTGTGCCACTGCACTCCAGCCTGGGTGACAGAGTAAGACCCTGTCAAAAAAAAAAAAAAAAAAAAAAAAAGCTACTTTGAGTTTTGTGAACTCCTACTCTATACATTATATAACATTACCAGTTATTGAGTGAAACATGATCTAAAACTGGGTTTTCCGGGCTTCCACTCAACGGGTTTTAATTAGGAAATTATTAGAAGTTATGTTCTATATTGTTTATCTACTGCTACAAAACAAGTTACCTCCAAAAGGTGGCAGCTTAAAACAACATTCTTTATCTCCCTGCTGCTGAGACTGGGGACTCTGGGGGTCGAGTAACAAGGAGGGCAGTTCTGGCCCAGAATGTTCCTTGAGGTTGCAGTCAAGCTGATGGCCAAGTCTGTTTCAAGACTCTACTGACGCTCAATGACTCCCTCATGTAGGAGTTGGCAGGCCTCCATTCCTTATGGGATGCTGGGTTGGGGCCCCAAATTAATCAAAGAGTAAGACTTCCCTGAGTTATTTACAGCACAGGTCTCTCCACAGGGCAGCTCACAACACAGAGGAATGAAGGATCCGAGACACAGCTAGAGCCTAGGCAGCCAAGAGGGAAGGAGACAGCAGTCTTGTAAACCAGTCTCTGAAGGGTTACATCACCGCTTCTGCTGTGTTCTAGTCATTAGAACTGAGTCACAAAGTCCTGCCCCAACTCAGGAGATTATACAAAGGCACGGCTATTAGAAGATGAGGGTTACAGGAAGCCATCCTAGAGGTTGCCTACCACACATGCTCTTTTTACTGAAACAGGGGCTCCCTCTGTCACCCGAGCTGTAGTGCAGTGGCTCAATCAGCTCACTCACTGCAGCTTCCAGCTCCTGAGCTCAAGTGGTCCTCTTGCCTCAGCCTCCCGAAGTGCTGGGATTACAGGCATGAGCCACTGCACCTGGCCCCCAACATGGTTTAATATGCGAGAAGAGAGAAATGTCTTCGTTTCATCCCTAAGTTCCAGGTTTCTACTTGTTAGTGTTGGCTTTTTCTCTTTAATCAAATGATTAAAAAATTAGATTACAGCCTGGGCATGGTGGCTCACACCTGTAATCCTAGCACTTTGAGAGGCTAAGGCAGACAGATCACTTGAGGAGAAGAGTTCGAGACCAGCCTGGCAACATGGTGAAACCCTGTCTCTACTAAAAATGCAAAAATTAGGCAAGTATAGTGGCACATGCCTGTAATCTCAGGTACTTGGGAGGCTGAGGCACAAGAATTGCTTGAACCTGGAGGCAGAGGTTGCACTGAGCCAAGATTGTACCACTGTACTCTAACCTGGGCAACAGAGCATGACTGTGTCTCAAAAATAAAATAAAATAGGCCAGGTGCGGTGGCTCACGCCTGTAATCCCAGCACTGTGGGAGGCTGAGACGGGTGGATCACAAGGTCAAGAGATCGAGACCATCCTGGTCAACATGGTGAAACCCCGTCTCTACTAAAAATATAAAAAAAAATTAGCTGGGCATGGTGGCGCACGCCTGTAGTCCCAGCTACTTGGGAGGCTGAGGCAGGAGAATTGCTTGGACCCAGGTGAGCCGAGATCACGCCATTGCACTCCAGCCTGGGTAACAAGAGTGAACCTCCATCTCGAAAAATAAATAAATAAATAAAATAAAATAAAATAAAAAATTTAATAGACTTCACAGACAAATCTTAGCTAAGGAAAGAACCCTTTAACCAGAAGGCAAGACTGAAACAATGAAGTAAAGTTTAAAATATTTTTAATTGACAATTATACAAAAACACTAGTAAATTTCTTGGCAAATATTACATTCTAGAAATCCCACCCTCTTTTTTTTTTTTTTTTTTTTTTTTTTTTTTTTTTTTTTGCGATGGGGTCTTGCTGTCATCCAGGTTGGCATGCAGTGGCATGATCACAGTTCACTGCAACCTCATACTCCTAGGCTCAAGCCATTCTGCCTCAACATCCCAGGTAGCTAGGACTATAGATGTGTGCCACTGTGCCCAGCTAATTTTTTTTTTTTTTAGTTTCTGTAGAGGCAGGGTCTCACTATGGTGGCCAGGCTTGTCTCAAACTCCTGGCCTTGAACTATTCTCCTGCTGTGGCCTCCGAAAGCACTGGGATTACAGGTATAAGCCATCGCACCCAGTCCCATTTTCTCCTAATACAGTTCAAAGGTAGGTCCAGGCTATATTGGGTCCCCCCAAAAAGGACCACAGAAATAAGCAAAGAGCACTTTAAAATAACTGTAGGGTATCGATTTCTGCATACAATTTGGTGTTTCTCGTACCTCTACTTTATGTCTAATTTCTGAAATCAGTATGTCAAGTATCAAGGCAGAGACCCCTTCAGAACAATCTCGGAAACATATTTAAGATCAATTTGAGAACAGGAGTGTTACTGTCTTACATAATACTATTAATCCTTTTAAAAGTATTTTAAATTAGCTGTTTTAAAGATAAGAGAAATATACACTTTAAACCTAGTGGTTAAAATCGAGTGGTGATTTTAAATCATTTTGGAATGTCACATGTTTTCATGCTTGGAAACGCAGTCTCTATAACTCACAATGACATTATCAGAATAAGTAATCTTTTCTTCTGCAAATTTATTAATGATCATGACCAAAAACCTTAAAATGCTGATCTGGAATAGCATGTGTCTCATTCATAAGTATGACTGTATGAGTTTCTATGAGAGGCTGTAAGATGTTTGCCCTTGACTTATTATAAGGTGAAAATTATAAATGCTTCTCAATTTTTTCTAATTAATCAATAATTCATTATTACAAACTGACATATAAGTTTAACTCATGAATCCTAAAGTCAAAAAAATTCCTTTTCTTCCTATTGCAGAAAATTTACTAGCATAACTTTTTCCAACGGTGAAATTCTGAACGGTTTCGTAAGCATTATATGCATGTTGCAACCCCAGAACCTAATGCTGCTCCTAGAACACGTAAGCTGTGCTGATGCTTTTGCAACTCCATCTGCGACCTCCAGAAATCAAACCTGAACTAAGACTTTTCCAGGCTGATCAAAATTTGCCATTTTTATAATAATATTTTTATGATAATAGGAATTTAGACTTAGTCTTGACTTTAGCAGGAAAAGAAAATATTCTCTTCCTTCTGTCACCTAATTACATAGTTGTCTTGTATAAAAGCTATGAAAGTTTTATAGTCATATTTGGAAAAACAAAAGGAATTACATGTTGAGCACTTTTATTGCTTTGAATATCCAGTCATGTGAAGCCTCATTAATTTATATCTTGTGAATTTTGAGCTTGCTATAATTGTTATTATAAACATATTTTCACCTTTTTTTTTTTTTGAGACACATTATCACTCTGTCACCCAGGCTGGAGTGCAGTGGTGCAATCTTGGCTCACTGCAGACTCTGCCTCCTGGGTTCAAGGGATTCTCCTGCCTCAGCCTCCCGAGTAGTTGGGATTACAGACACCCATCACCACACCCACCTAATTTTTGTATTTTTAGTAGAGACGGGGTTTCTGTTCAGGCTGTTTCGCCTGGCTTATTTTCACCTTTCAATGATCTATAAAAAGGGCTTGTAACTATTTCTTAAATATAAATTAGATTCCACATAAAAAGGTTTGTCGGCTGGCCATGGTCGCTCGTGCCTGTAATCCCTGCACTTTAGAAGGCTGAGGTGGGCGGATGGCTTGAGCTCAGGAGTTTGAGACCAGCCTGGGCAACATGACCAAATCTCGTCTCTACGAAATACAAAAAAAAAATTAGCTGGGCATAGTGGCATGTGCCTGTAGTCTCAGCTGGTTGGGAAGCTGAAATGGGAGGTCACTTGAGCCCCGGGAGGTCAAGGCTGCAGTGAGCTGTGATCATGCCACCGCACTCCAACCTAGGTGATGGGAGTAAGACCCTCCTCAAAAAAAAAAAAAAAAAAAAGTTTTTATAGTTTAGATAAACTTCTTAGGACTCTATAAGTATTTTATTCAGGAATACTCATGGTTGAACATATAGTAGTCTCCAAAGGACTGCTAACCATCAATATTTATCAGCTAAGCACTGAGAGAAACCATCTTAGTGAAGATGCATTTCTTTACACTGTAATTGAGTCTTACACAGCCTTCTTCATAATCAGTTCATTTTATCTGGTTTTATTTTCTCAAAAACTTGACATTATTATTCTATAAAATATGCTGACAAAATCTATAATTCAAAAAAGGCTTCATTTCAGACAAAAATGGATTGGTGGCTTTTCTAAATAGTGTAAAATTAAAAGTTTGTCAAATTTTCTCAGCTTCTAATGTCAAGCTGATTTTGTATGTTAAGCAAATTTTCAAGAAAGAGTTGTCGAAGTATGGTTTTGTTTTTATTTTCATTGCAGAGAGATCCTATCCCCAGAAATCACTTTAAAATTGGCCAGGCACGGTGGCTCACACCTGTAATCCCAGCTCTTTGGGAGTGGATGGATCTCTAGGCGGGTGGATCATTTGAAGACAGGAGTTCGAGACCAGCCTAGCCAACATGGTGAAACCCCATTTCTACAAAAAATACAAAAATTAGCCAGGCATGGTGGTGGGCACCTGTAATCCCAGCTACTTGGGAGACTGAGGCAGGAGAAATGCTTGAACCCAGGAGGCAAAGATTGCAGTGAACAGAGATCGTGCCACTGCATGACAGAGCAAGATTCCATCTCCAAAATAAATAAATAAATAATAAAGATTTGAAATTAAAACATTAGAAAGGAGAGTCAAGTTCAAAACAAGTGGGAAGAAAGTAACAAAGGAGCTACTTCCATAATGGCATACACAAAAAATATTGAGTGCCTTCTACTTGCAAAGTACTTGATATGAGGCTATCAAACATAAAAAAAACCCAATTCATGTATCCAAGGAGCTTACAAGATAGAAGTGTTAAGGAATGTGGCTGAGGGCAGTGGCTCTCCCCTATTATCCCAGAACTTTGGGAGGCCAAAGTGGAAGGAGGCCAGGAGTCTAAGATCAACCTGAGGAGCACAGAGAGATCCTATCTTTAAAAAGTAAAAATAAAAATTAGCTGGTTACAGGATTGCAAACCTGTAGTCTCAGCTACTCAGGCAGCTGAGACAGGGGAGTCACTTGAGCCAGGAGTTCAAGGCTGCAGTGAGCTCTAAGTGTATCACTGTACTTCAGCCTGGGTGACAGACAGGACATGACTCTGTTTCAGAAAAGTGTTAAGGAATGTATAGCAGACATTTTTATAAATGTCATAACAGAAGTGCAGGTAAAAAACCTGTGAGCATTCACAGAAGAATAAAGTCACCTTTCAGGTACGTGAATCAGGTAGGGTTTCATGGAAGAGGCAAAACTTTTTGTAAATCTCAAAATGGGTATGTTGTCAGAATGGAATGGCAAAAGAGCCTGGAAAAAGTAATGTTTATTCTATGTGGTCTGTGTCGGCTAAAATTCCAGAGTTGCTGTAGAGAAAGGGAGAGAACGGATTTGGGAGCCAACAGCAGTGACTGCCACACCCGGCTCCTATGTATAGAGACTGCAGCAGGGAGACAACAGCTGGCTACAATGCACAACACGTGTGTGTCCTTGGTATAGAACCTTAGCAAGAATATTCTAGCTAGTAAAATAAAAGAGTTGCTGAGATGGGACAGCATGGTTGTTAACGGTGGAGGGTGTCCAGGTTCTTGGCATCTTGAACAAAGAATTGGACAAAACGCACAAACAAAGCAAGGAAGGAATGAAGGGATTTACCGAAAATGAAAGTACACTCCACAGTGTGTGGGCCGGCCTGAGCATGGGGGCACAAAGGCCCTGGTACAGAGTTTTCGTGAGTTTAAATACCCTCTACTCGGGGTATGCCCTATGCAAAGGAAGAGGACGAAGTAAAGTTACAAAGTAATTTCCTCAGTGTGTGTCCTATTGAGAGGATATTTCCTGTTATAACTGCAGTATGAATCCGTCCTATGTTCCCTGCCTCCAGACCCGATTTGCCTGCCTCGTGGTGAATGTGTTATGTAGTTACCAAAATGGGAAGACAGGAGAATGGAAATGTATCTAGCAGAGAGGCAGACCTGAAGAAGTGGAAAGTATCTTGTGAGATTCCCCCCACCGTTTTCATTCTTGGCTGTGCCCTGTGGCCTGCCGAGCCTCTTTTCATATTCAGTCCGGAATGCTAAAACCTCCGTTTCCTCCTTCCCTTTGTTATCTTTATATCTTGTTCCCTAGAAATAAAGATTTGAGCTGTAGCTTGAGCCGTACTTTTGCTACAGACCTTCTATTATCCAGCTACAGTGTTGACATACTTAATCTCCTTTAATGGGACAAGTAATGAACTCAATTAGCTGGAAAACCTCTGTGCAAAGAGAACAGACAACTCTTACCATATAATTCACAGACATTTCCCTTGATTCACATTATTCCTGCATTAAAGACCTTCTATGACCCCAAATATCAGTTGGTTACTTGCGAAAACTGGCCATAGAGCAATTTCACCTTAAGCAGATTTGCTTAACAAAACATTAATATGTAATTAATTGGACTGAGAATTTGATTTGCATACTCTCGAGCAACAATTTTTTATTATTTAAAAACAAAACGCTTGACATTCTAGAAGGGACTACAAAGACATCCCCAAAGGTCAATTAGTCCTGCAAGTGATTACCTAAACATTTGATAGCACTCAAACATAGTACTCAATGGGTTCTAATTTGTTTGTGAAAAGAAACAATACCACTTGACACAGAGCTGCCAAGTTTTCAATAAACAGACAGAATATGGTCTTGGGAAACTGAAGAATCTAGTTTAAAAATACCAAGAGATCTTCCTGTGCTCCTTCCCAACATGGCAGTGATTTTCCACTAACTGTCTTCCTGATGCGTTTTTCCTTTAAGTCTATATGTTGATGCACCCCAGGGCTCAGTCTTTCAATCTCTCTGTTTCCTAGGTTGCTCTCATGCAGTCTCTAGGCTTGACAAACTTCCTTTGTATTGACAACTCCCAATGTTATATGTATAGCTCACACCTCCTCCCTGAAATATCTCCCTGTCTATACAGCGTGGCATAAATGTCTAACAGGCATCTCAAATTTAATGTGTCCCAAGTGGAACGTCTGATTTTTCCCCTAGATAAAAACTGTAAGTCCCACTCTCTTCCCCACCTCAGTAAATGGCAGCTTCATTCTTCCAAATTGCTCAGGTCCAAAGCCTTGCTGCCGTCCTTGGCTAGTCTCTCTTCTGCACCCCCACATCTAACCTGTGAGGAGGTCTGATTGGTTCTACCTTTAGAATCTATCCAGACTTCAATCCCTTCTTACCACCTCCATCATGACATACACTGCCACAATCTCTCCCCTAGATTCTTGCAATAGTCTCCTAACTGGCTTTCCTACTTTAGCCTCTCCTCCAACCCCCACACCTAATGTCTATTTTGAATAGAGAAGTCAAGCGGATCCTTTTAAAATCTCTACTCAAACCCTTCCAGTGAATTCCCATCTGGGATAGAGTCAAAGTCTTCACGGCTGTCTCAAAAGTCCTTGACTGGTCCCCAGCTTGTGCTCTCCCTCTGCTCTGGCTACAGGGGCTTCCTTGCTATTCTTCCAACACTCCAGGTATACTCATTTCTCCAGATCTTTGCCACTGTTGCTCCTCGGCCAGAAATACTTTCTTCAGGTATCTTACTAGATATCTTCAGGTCTTGGACTAAAAGTCACCTTCTCAATGAGTCTCTACCTGACTAGCTTATTTAAAATTGCAACTCCCACCTTCACCCGAGGACTATCTCCCATCCTTTCTTTACTTTTAGCCATTTCATTCCTCACCTTCAGGTGTATATTTTACTTATTTATTTGTTTATTGTCTGTCTCCCCTCACTAGCGGGTAAGTAATGAAGCCAGATAATTTTGTTAACTTTAGATACCTAGAACAAAGCCTGGCATGAAGTGCTCAATAGATTAATGTTCAATTAATAAATAAGTAAATAGTGATTATTTATGACTAACTAGGGCATAAACATAATTAACAAGGTTATTTCCACGAAAGATAGACTCCTTAAGAGCAGTCACTATTTTTTTTTTAATAGAGACAGGATCTCACTCTGTCACCTAGGCTGGAGTGCAGTGGTACTATCATAGCTCACTGCAGCCTCAAACACCTGGGCCCAGGCGATCCTCCCTCCTCAACCTCTAAAAACGCTAGGATTATAGGTGTGAGACACCATGCCTGGCCATTTCTCTTGTTTTTGGCTTCAGCATCTAACGCAGTTGTGTTATATTATAGATATTCAATAAATAATTCTTGAATTTAATCAAATATTTGTTGGAGAGCCCGGAATGAAGCTTGTGTTCAAATCCCAGCTTCTCTACTTACTGGCTGTGTAAGCTAAGGAAAAGCACTTAACTTCTCTGGGCCTAGTGTCTTCATAAAATAGGAATAACAATAATAGTATTATATATGGGATTGTGTGAGGATTAAATGAGTAAATATACCTAAACTACAGAATGGTGCTTGTCACAAAATGGCTGTTAGATAATGATGATGAGGATGATGACAATGATAGGCTTTGAAACTCATCATGAAATGGCAATCTTCTGGTTAAGCTTAAGCCATCTACGTATTTGAAAAGTGAAAAGAGTACATTAATTGAATGAAATAACCAGGTAGCATGTCACTCCCCAGCTGAAAATCTGTAAATAACTACTACTGCCACTGTGACAAAATCCAAACTTCCTGTCTTGCATTCAAAGCCTTCTACAGACCGGGCACCGTGGTTTATGCCTGTAATCCCAGCACTTTGGGAGGTCAAGGCAGGTGGATCGCTTGAGGTTCGGAGTTCGAGACCAGCCTGGCCAACGTGGTAAAACCCTGTCCCTACTAAAAATACAAAAATTATCTTGGCATGGCAGTGGGCGCCTGTAATCTCAGCTTCTCAAAGGCTGAGGCAGAAGAATCGCTTGAACCGGGGACGTGGAGGTTGCAGTGAGCCAAGATTGTACCAGTGCACTCCAGCCTGGGTGACAGAGTGAGACTCTGTCTTAAAAAACAAAAAACAAAAAACCAAACACCTCCACATTTATACTTAACATTTAACTTAAAAGTTAAAGGATTAGCTAGGAATGGTGGCACATACCTGTAATCCAGCTACTCGGGAGGCTCAGGCAGGAGAATTGCTTGAAACCGGGAGGCAGAGGTGGTGGTGAGCCAAGATCATACATTTCACTCCAGCCTGGACAACACGAGCAAAAAAAAATTGTTAAAGGAACAGAAAACCAAATGCTGCATGTTCTCATTTATAAGTGGGAGATAAATACTGAGTACATACGGACACAAAGAAGGGAACTACAGACACTGAGATCTACTTGAGGGTAGGGGGAGGCAGGAAGGTGAGGATCACGAAACTACTCATCAGGTATCATGCTTATTACCTGGGTGATGAAATCATCTGTACACCAAACCCCATGATATGCCATTTACCTATATAACAAACCTGCACATGTACCCTTGAACCTAAAATAAAAGTTAAAATAAAAAGTTAACAAGCTCTCCTCCTGCTATCCAAGATGCGGAAAGGAAAGAAGGCCAAGGGGAAGAAGGTGGCTCTGGCTCCTGCTGTCGTGAAGAAGCAGGAGGCCAAGAAACTGGTGAATCCCCTGTTTGAGAAAAGGCCTAAGAATTTTGGCATTGGACAGGACATCCAGCCCAAAAAGACCTCACCCGCTTTGTTAAATGGCCCCGCTATATCAGGCTGCAGTGGCAGCCAGCCAGCCTCTATAAGCGGCTGAAAGTGCCTCCTGCAATTAATCAGTTCACCCAGGCCCTGGACCGCCAAACAGTTACTCAGCTACTTAAGCTGGCCCACAGGTACAGACCAGAGACAAAGCAAGAGAAGCAGCAGAGGCTGTTGGCCCGGGCCGAGAAGGAAGCGGCTGGCAAAGGGGACGTCCCCACTAAGAGACCACCTGTCCTTCGAGAAGGAGTTAACACCATCATCACCTTGGTGGAGAACAAGAAAGCTCAGCTGGTGGTGACTGCACACACCATGGATCCCACTGAGCTGGCTGTCTTCTTGCCTGCCCTGTGTCATGAAATGGGGGTCCCTTACTGCATTATCAAGGGAAGGTAAGACTGGGACATCTAGTCCACAGGAAGACCTGCACCACTGTCACCTCCACGAAGGGTAACTTGGAAGACAAAGGCGCTTTGGCTAAGCTGGTGGAAGCTATCAGGACCAATTACAATGACAGATACGGTGAGATCCGCCATCACTGGGGATGCAGTGTCCTGGGTCCCAAGTCTGTGGCTCTCATTGCCAAGCTCGAAAAGGTAAAGGCTAAAGAACTTGCCACTAAGCTGGGTTAAATGTACACTGTTGAGTTTTCGGTACATAAAAATAATTAAAACAATACAAAGTTTCCTTCAAAAAAAAAGTTAACAAGTTTTTTTTTTTTTTTTTCAAATACCAAAGAAAGTAATTCCGCAGAAATGTGTAAGGATGATAGTACAGTTTGATTTTTGCCCAAGCTGGAACGCAGTGGGGCAATCTCAGCTCACTGCAACCTCCACCTTTCGGCGTTCAAGCTAGTCTCCCTGCCTCAGCTTCCGGAGTAGCTGGGATTACAGGTACCCAACACCACGCCCTGTTAATGTTTTGTATTTTTTTAGTGGAGTCAGGATTTCACCATGTTGGCCAGTCTGGTCTTGAACTCCTGACCTCGGGTGATCTGCTCACCTCAGCCCCACGAAGTGCTGGGATTACGGGAATGAGCCACCCTGCCTGGCCAACAGATTTTGATTTTCAAAGACATTTTACATAGTCAATACATTTACAACATGACCACGCTAGAAAGAAACCAGAACAGGCATTATCCTCATCAGGAAACATAAGGAAAGTAAGATTCAAAGAGAATAAACGATTTGTTTGCGGTTTTGTAGCTAGCAATTGGTGTATCCAAGATCAGAAAACTCACTCTTGTGAGACTAAATTCAAGGAAGCTTTTACCACAGCCTTCGATTGATAAACACTGAATTTAACAAATGGGTTTCAAATTCCTTGTAGTGCTAGGCACATAATAGATGCATACTATGTGCTTACTAATTGTTTAGGGTAAAAGAATGTATTTATTCTTTTCCTCTGGCTTATCAGACTTGTCACAGAACAAAGATAATTCATATCATTTGGCAGAAAATAAATTCACTCCTGAATCTTGGTAACTACCATACTCATTATTTCAGCACTTTCAAAAGGTGCAAAAGCAACCTTAATGGGCCCGTGATTTCTACTGATATTCTTATTTATCATTTGTTCTTCTAATGAAAAGTCACCTTCTTCATCTCCCAGGAGTTCTGCAAGATTAATGCCTGGGGTTTTATGACTTGAGTCATTTTCTTCTGAACCAAAGACTAAATCATCAGACCTTATAAGATCTTGTGTTTCCTTCTATACGTGTGATTCTAACCCCTTTCCTCCTGAATTTGAAGGATCAGAGATTTGACTGTAAATTGTCTTATATAGGGTTTTAAAATCTTATGCTTTAACATTCCACTGCATACTCCTAGATATAATAAAATATAGGAAATAGCAAGATATTTATATTCAATGACCTATGTTTGAATGTTTGTAACAGAGCTATGAACAACAGCCTTAGAAAAATTTGGAAGATTCTATCTAGTAGATTTTTATCTTTTCTATTTCAATCACACTAAGATAAACAGTAGTTTCTCTAAAGCCTAGAAACACCCAGAAAACCTGCTAGTGTTTCTAAGCCTGATACGAACTTCAGCCTTTTGGCCCTTTGGGTTGTTTAAAGGAATGGGTATAGTCTTTTGTGGCTCAATTGTCTGCCATGATTGATCCCATAAAAGGGGTGATGTTTCCTCCTATTGGGTACTGATGATGATCTTCCTGGCTTTCCAAGGTAGCTGCACCAGTGAAATTAACCCGCAGGGTTTTTTGATTTGTTTTGCTTTTCTTTTTGTTTGTTTGTTTTTTGAGACAGAGTCTCCCTCTGCTGCCCAAGCTGCAGCGCAGTGGCGCTAACTGCTCATTGCAGCCTCCACCTCGTGGGTTCAAGTAATCCTCGTGCTTCAGCTACCCGAGAAGCTGGGGTTACAGGCATGCACCACCACACCCAGCTAATTTTTGTATTTTTAGTAGAGACGGTTTTGCCATGTTGGCCAGGCTGGTCTCAAGCTCCTGGCCTCAAGTGATCTGCCTGCCTTGGCCTCTCAAAGTGCTGTAATAACAGACTGAGCCATTTTGTCCGGCCCACCCTGCACATTTTTAAAACATTAAAAACCAGGACGCTTACTTCCTTCATCCCAGACTCTACTCTTGTCCTTTACATTTCATCTATCAAGAAAATATGATGAAAAATGTGATCCAATAAAGTGAAAAACACACAGCACCTAAGTTTAGTGGACACCATGTTGCAACATTGGGCAGAGAACACATTGACATTGTTGTACAGGCTGCTGCTGTAAACTGTTACTCCCTGGCACCTCCACACTAGGGCGGGAGTCCAAACTTGAGAGTGGGCAGCTAGCCATGCCAACAGATGGGCACAGGGATGATAGCCAAGGGACGATGTATGTGCATCAAGTATAGGTGTTCAGAACAGGAATTCCAACTGAGAAGATCAAAATGTCTGTCTCAAGCTTATGGTTAAGAGCTTGTCAACTGATGCCTGGTTTAATATAAATGAACTGGAATTCAAGAGAATTGACAGATTTTGACAGAACCTCAAATTTATTTTTCATAAAAATATAAATTCGATTTAGACATTTGCAGTAAATGGCTTTGTGGCATTTTCTGAGAAGAAAATGGTTCCACTTTTCCATGTGTCATGATTGTTAACCTTCCCTTAAGGATACACAGCACTGGATCCTTTTATAAAATTACCTTGTTACTTTCTCATTTGTTGTTAACGCCTGAAATGCATTCAACTCTAGTATTTCAATGTCACCTGTGATTCTTAAGGAAATTTGTCCTAACAGATCAGTTAAATTCAATTTCTTAACTTAATCTGTTAAATCTCAAAAGCGTCTTAGATCTACTAATTCTGTAAATTCTTCTTAATGCAGGAAAGATAATCCTAAAGGGGTACTTTATCAGTGTTTTCCATTTTTATTTCTAATAATAATTTCAATATCTCACATCCTAAAATTACATGATTTGAATCACAAATAGGAGGAGGGACAGGTAGGATTGAGATTTAGAATCCTTTAAGATCATTAATATGAACAGAGAATGGAATATATGGCTTGTTTTACTTAAACTTATATTACTTAATGTCTTATATTACTTAACGATATTTCTTATATCACTTACATGATATTATGTTATACTCGCTTGGATTACTTCACTGTACTATCTTCCTAATTAGTAGAATTAAGGAATTGGATTAGGCTACCTCTGAGGTCCTCTCTAGCTACAAATTCTCTATTTCTAATGCAAACAAATGAAATGGTGCTCTCCTTTCAAACTAGAAATGGAAATTCTGAGTGGAACTGTCTCCATGGCTTATTGTAACCCCAAAAGAAGACAGAGCATGATGATGACTGCTGTAAAATCCAAACTGCTCTGGGTGGCTAAGCTTTTTAGAAGTAAGGAAGTCAGGATTTATCCTGAGACTCTCAAAGATCTTCCAGAAACAGGTTTCTCTGTCACCCGAAACTTCTCCAGAATAATATTTAAAATTTTTATTGAAGTATAATATAAGCAGAAAAGTGTATAGCTATTAACTTTTATAAATTGAACATGTCTATGAAAACAGCAACAAATCAGAAAACAGGCCAGGTGCTGTGGCTCAAACCTGTGACCTCAGCACTGTGGAGGCTGAGACCGGAAGATCACTTGAGGCCAGGAATCTGAGGCCAGCCTAGGCAACTTCGCGGGATCTTGTCTCTACTAAAAATTTTATAAAAGAGGGCCTTTCTGCCCAGAAGACCCGTCTCTCTCAATAGAAAGGGCCGTTTTTCTCTTTTCTTCTAGGTATTAAACTTCCGCTCCTAAACTCCTCGTGGGTGTCCGTGTCCTCAATTTTCCTGGCGCGAGATGACGAACCCTGAGTATACACCCCAGACAGTGTCGCCATATCGTATTGGGGACCTCGTCTGGGATACCAAGGTACGTTACTCGAAACAGTGAGCAGAGGCCCAGACGCCAGCTCCGTCCTTTCATTTGGGGCTCTCGGCCACCATTTTAGAACAGAATCAAACCAAATACGAGGCCCCCTTCAGCCATTTAAAAATGATTGGCTGACTGCCAGCCTTACAAGACTTGGGGAACAGGCTTACCGGGAAGAGCATGGAGAATCCCCCAGCGCCCACGGGCTACTGGGCATGTCGGCCATGTTTGAACGAGCTTCCTTCGTGGAGAGCTCGGCCGTTGCGTGGGGCTGGAAGAGTTCCTGAACGACTGAGGATTTACGGCTGGAGCTACCCCCGCCACCCCCGCCCCCGGCCCCGCCCCGCCCCCGGCCCCGCCCCGCCCCCGCCCCCGGCCCCGGCCCCGCCCCCCCGTCGCCCCCCCGCCACCCCCCTCCTCAGTGTTATCCAGAAGTTTCTTGACAGACCCCAGCCTCCAACTGCCCGTCGGGGTGTCAGCAACAGGATCTCCAACTGTTCTTTTCCTCCTTTCCTGTCCGTGAGTGCCGTATCTCTTACCCCTCTCTCTCAGTAGAGAAAGCTGTTTTTCTCTTTCTTTTCTTTTTTCTTTCTTTTCTCTCTTTCTTCCTTTCTTTCTTCTTTCTTTTTCTTTCTTTCTATTTCTTTCTCTCTTTCTCTATCTCTCTCTTTCAAGAAACGAGGTTTCACCAGGTTGGCCAGGCTGGTCTTGGTCTTGAACTCCCGACCTCAAGTGATCCACTGGCCTCGGCCTCCCAAAGTACTGGGATTACAGGCGTGAGCCACCGTGCCTGGCTGAAAACTGTTTTTCTTTCTCTTTTCTTCTGCCTATTAAGCCTCTGCCCCTAAACTTAAAAAAAAAAAATTAGCCAGGCATGGTGATACATGCCTGTGGTCCCAGCTACTTGGAAGGCTGAGGCAGGAGGATCACTTGGGCCTGGAAGACAGTGCAGTGAGCTATGATTGTGCCACTTCACTTCGGCCTGGGCAACAGAGGGAGATCCTGTCTTAATAATAATAATAATAATAATAATAAATAAAATAAAATAAATTCAAAAAAGAAAAAACTAACATATGATCTGCACCCCAGAAGGCACTGTTTTCTTTCAGTGCCTCCTCCAACAACGTAGATTAATTATACAGCATGTACTCTTTTGTATCTGGTTCCTTTCTTTCATTCTACGTTATGTTCATGAGGTAGATCTGTATTGTTGAATATAGTTTTAGAATATTAATTTTCATTACTGTACAGTATTCCATTTGTTTAATCTATTCTACTGTAGATGGGCATTTGGCTAATTTCCAGCTGTGGGCTATTACAAGTAGTATTCCTATGAATATGTTTTTGATGGACTTATATATGCAATTATTTGTGTATACACTGAAAAGTAGGTTTGCTGTGTCATAGAGTATGCATATGGCTTAGCTCTAGTACATATTGCAAATTTTCCCAAGTAATTGTAACCAGTTTACACCTCCATCACCAGTTTTTGAAAGCTCCTCTTGCTCCACGTCCCTACCA
Organism: Saimiri boliviensis; assembly: GCF_048565385.1. Taxonomy (NCBI): domain Eukaryota; kingdom Metazoa; phylum Chordata; class Mammalia; order Primates; family Cebidae; genus Saimiri; species Saimiri boliviensis. The sequence continues at coordinate 99,917,488 of NC_133456.1, read as the reverse complement.
AAACTCGGTATTGTATGTCTTCTTCCCTTTTTAACTCTTCTGGTAAATATCCCATTTAAAAAAAAAATTCGCTTTGTTTTGATTATTGAGGTGAAAGTCACATAACAAAATTAACCTTTTTAAAGTCAACAATTTAGTAGCATTTAGGACATTCACAATGCAGTACAACCTCCACATTTATCTAGCTCAGAACATTTCATTACTCCAAAAGAAAACTCTGGAACCATTAAGCAGTGGCTCCACGTTTCCTGTCCCCGACCCATCCCTTGGCACCCATAGATCTGCATTCATCTCTGTAGTTTTACCTATTCCGGGTATTTCATATAAAGGAAATCCCACGATATGTGGCCTTTTGTGTTTAACATCTTTCTCTTAGCATAATGTTTTCAACGTTCGTTCATATTGTATCATGTATCACTATTTTATTCCTTTTATAGCTGATTAATATTTCCTGGTGTGTATATACTACAATTTTGTTTATCCATGCATCCATTGATGGACATCTAGGCCATTTCTACCTTTTGGCTTTTGTGAATAGTGCTGCTGTGAATCTGTGTGTGCATGTATTTGGTTGAGTACCTCTTTTCAGTTTTTTCGGGTATATACCCTAGGAGTGGAATTCCTGGGTCATATGGTAATTCTATGTTTAACTTATTGAGGAACTGTCAAGCTGTTTTCCACAGTGGCTGAACAATTTCACGTTCTCATCATTGGCCAGGTTCGGTGGCTCACACCTGCAATCACTTGAGGCCAGGAGTTTGAGACCAGCCTGTCCAACATGGTGAAACTCCATCTCTACTAAAAATACAAAACATTAGCTAGGTGTGGTAGTGCACACCTGTAGTCTCAGGAGGCTGAGGCATAAGAATCACTTGAACTCAGGAGGCAGAGGTTGTGGTGAGCTAAGTTCACACCACTCCTCTTCACCAGAGTGAGACTCTGCCTTTAAAAAAAAAAAATACATTCTCACCATCACTATACTAGGGTTCCAAATTCTCCATATCCTTGGCAGGAAATAAACTTATTATTTTCAGGTTGTTTTTTATTTGTTTTTAAAATTATAGCTATAGCCCTCCTAGCAGGTATGAACCTCATTGTGGTTTTGATTTACATTTCCCTGATAACTAATGAAGTTGGGTATATTTTCATGTTTTCATTGCCTATATTATTTGGAGTAATGTCCATTCAAGTCCTTTGCCTATATTTTAATTGGATTTTTTGCCTTTTTGTCTTTGAGTTGTAAGGATTCTTTCTACATTCTAGATACCAGACACTTATTTGTGATTATTTTCTTCCATTCTATATACAGTCTTTTCACTTTTTTGACAATGTCTTTGACATTAACACAAAAGCTTATAATTTTCATAAGTCATCCAATTTATTTTTGTTGTTGTTTATTCTTTGGGTTGTCATATCTAAGAATCATTGTCAAATTCAAGGTCATGAAGATTTACACCTCTGTTTTCTTCTAAGAATTTTATGATCCTAGCTCTTATGTTTAGATTATTGATCGTTCTCGATTTGACTTTTATATACGGTAGGAGGTAGGTGTCCAACTTTATTATTTTGCACATGTATATCAAGGCATCCCAGCACCATTTATCAAACCAAGTCTTTTTCCCACTGAATGGTCTTGTTGAAAATCAAATTTTTATAGATTTATGGGTTTATTTCCATACTCTCAATTCTTTTGCAGTAGTCTACATGTCGATCTTATGTCAGTACCATATAGTTTTGATTACTGCAGCTTCGTAGTAAGTTTTGAAATTAGGAAGTGTGAGTTATCCAACTTTTGTCTTTTTTAGTATTTTTTTGCTATTCAGGGTCCTTTACAATCTATTTGAATTTGAGAACAGGCTTTTCCATTTCTGTAAAAATTATCATTGGAACACTGATAGAGATCACATTGAATCTATAGATCACTCTGAGCAGTACTGTTACCTTAGCAGTATTAAGTTTTCTCTTCCATGAACACAGCACGTCTTGCCACTTACTTAAATCTTCTTTAATTTCTTTCAGTAATGTTTTGTAGTTTCTAGAGTAATAATTTCTCATCACCTTCGTTAAATTTGTTCCTAGGTATTTTATTCTTTCAAATGCTATGGAAAAGGAAACTGTTTTCTTAATTTCTTTATTGGTTGTTTGTTGTTGGTATATAGAAAAACAACTGTTGGCCAGGTGCAGTGTCTCATGCCTGTAATCGCAGCACTTTGGGAGGCCAAGGCGGGTGGATCACCTGAGGTCAGAAGTTTGAAACCATCCTGGCCAACATGGTGAAACCCTGTATCTACTAAAAATACAAAAATTAGCCAGGTGTAGCGGCATGCGCCTGTAGTCCCAACTACTCGGAAGGCTGAGGCAGGAGAGTCACTTGAACCTGGGAGGCAGAGGTTGCAGTGAGCTGAGATCATGCCACTGCACTGCAGCCCCATTTGTCCTCCTTGCAACAAAGCAAGACTCTGTCTCATAAAAAAGAAAAAGAAAGAAAAATAACTGCTTTTTCTGTGTGTTGATCTTGTACTTTGAAACTTTGCTAAAAGCAGATTTTGGTGGAGCTAAAAACAAATATTCTGGTTTGTTCTTGTAGAGTCTTTGAGTTTCTATACAGAGGATCTTGTCCTCTGTGAAAATAGCTTTGTTTCTTCCGTTCCAATTTGTATGCCTTTGATTTATTTTTCTTTTCCTTTCTTTTCTTTTTTTTTTTGAGACGGAGTCTTGCTCTGTTGCCAGGCTGGAGTGCAGAGGCACGATCTCGGCTCACTACAACCTCCACCTCCCGGGTTCAAGCGATTCTTCCGCCTCAGCCTCCTGAGTAGCTGGGACCACAGGCACGTGCCACCACGCCCGGCTAATTTTTCCATTTTTAGTAGAGACGAGGTTTCACCATGTTGGCCAGGATGGTCTCGATTTCTTGACCTTGTGATCTGCCTGCTTCGGCCTCACAAAGTGCTGGAATTACAGGCGTGAGCCGCCGCGCCTGGCCCCCTTTATTTATTTTTCTTGCCTAACTGCTCTGGCTAGAACTTAAGGTGCACTGTTGAATAGCAGTTATTAAAACAGACAGCTTTGCCTTGTTCCTGATCACAGCGGGAAAGTTTTTAGTCTTTTACCCCATTAAGCATAATGCTAACTATTAGTTTTTTTTTTTTTTTACAAATGCCTTTTATCATATTGAAGAAGTTTCCTTCTATTTTTAGTTTTCTGGGTGTTTTCATCATAAAAAGGTGTTGAATTCTGTCAGATGCCCTTTCCACATCAATTGAGATAGATGTGGATTTCCCCCCCTCATCATATTCATGTTATGTATTACATTGATTAATTTTCTTATATTGAATCACACTAGTATTCCTGATTTTAAAATTCCAATTAGTCATAGTTTTGAATCTTTTTAATATTTCATTTGATTTGATAGTATTTTTTGAGATTTCTTGCATCTATATTCATAAGGAATATTGGTCTGTAGTTTTCTTGTGGTGTCTTTGGCCTTAGTAGCAGAGTAACACTGGCCTCATAAAATGAGTTAGTGTTTTCTCCTCTTCTCTTTTTTGGAAGAGTTTGAAATGGATTGGTGTTAATTCTTCTTTAGATGCTTGGTAGAGCCAATGTGGTTTTAATTTGCATGTCCCTATTGTCTAATGATAGTATCTTTTCACAGGTTTATTGGCCATTCTTACATAATCTTTTGTTAAAGTCTGTTCAAGGGCCAGCCATAGTGGCTCATACCTGTAATCCCAGCACTTTGGGAGGCCGAGGTGAGCAGATCACTTGAGGTCAGGAGTTCGAGACCAGCCTGACAAATATGGTGAAACCCTGTGTCTACAAAAATATAAAATTAGCTGGGTGCAGTGGCATGAGCCTGTAATCCCAGCTACTTGGGAAGCTGAGGCAGAGAACTACTTGAACCCAGGAGGCAGAGGTTGCAGTAAGCTGAGATTGTGTCACTGTACTCCAGCCTGAACAACAGAGCAAGACTCTGTCTCAAAAAAAAAAAAAAGGAAAAAAGTCTGTCCAAGTCTTTTGTCCATTTCCTATTGGTAGTCTTTTTCTTGATTTGTAGAAACGTTTACATAATCTGGTTGGGGGCTTGTCAGGTATATGTATTGTTATATATTCTCCCATTTTATAGTTTCTCTTTTTATTTTCTTAAGGGCATCTTTTGATGAACAGAGTTCTTAATTTAATATAGTCTTGTTTTTATTTTATTTTATTTATTGATTTTTTTAAAGATGGGGTTTCACCATATTGGTCAGGCTGGTCTCGAACTCCTGACCTCAGGTGATCCACCCACCTCAGCCTCCCAAAGGGCTGAGATTACAGGCATGAGCCACCGCGCCCGGCTTAGTCATGTAATATCACTTTTAAATTTTGTGGTTAGCCCTCTTTGTTGCATCTTTGCCTATTCCATATATCATAATAGCCATCTTTGCTTATTCCAATATCATAAAGATTTCTCCTGTGTTTTCTCTAAAAAGCACTATTCACATGCACCTCTTACATGTAGTCTACATGGAACTTATTTTTGTGTAAGGTGTGAGGTAAAGGTTATGGTACATTTTTTTCCCATATAGATACCAAGTTGACTCAACAACAATACTTTCCTCATTGTCCTGCTATGTTTCCTTTACCATAAACCAGATAATCATGTATGTATGGGGCTGTTTCTTGATTCTTTTTTCTGTTCTATATGGCAAGTTGCCTATCTATGCATGAATACCGTGTTGTCCTAATGACTGTAGTTTTAAGTTCTAGCATCTGAAAATAAAGTCCTCCAATTTTGTTCTTCCAGATTGTGTTGGGTGTTCTTCACCCTTTGCATTTCCACATTAATTTTAGAATCAGCTTCTCAATTGCTACAAAAGAAAAACAACCCTGCTGGAATTTTGACGGGAAGTGTGTTATTGCAGAAGGCTTTGGAAGTTGAGAAATAAATAAATAAAGGAGACCTCTAGAATTTGGAGGCATGATTTAAAAAAATATATTTATTCAATAAAGATCTCTTCAGTGCCTGATTTTTGCCATGTCCTCTATGAAGTGTGGCAGCATGTAAGGACAGAGTGGGAACAAGACTCAGTACCTGCACTTGAGGGCTCAGGGAGCAGCCTTGCTATTTTCTAAATCTGACACTGAGACTTTACATAGAATTGATGCAGTCTGTGTGCTGGTCTTAATCATGACAGTTTTATAGTGGGTGAGATTAGACCCCTGCTGAGGCATTTTATGATCATTTGTAAGTGTCTTCCTGATGAGACTGAGTGCTTTACAAATCCTCATGAGGTTTCACTTAGGAAACAGAAGTTCAGAGGTTACTGAGCTCTTAATATCTGCCCCTGAGCACCTTACAGATTATTTTATTTAATTCTCATGACAACCTCATTCAACAATGAATTAAATATTATTGTCCCCATTTTTACAGATGAGGAAACTGAAGCTTAGAGAGGTCGAGTCATTTGCTTAGGATTTTACACATAGGTTATGGATCTGGAATTCAAACCCAGTCTTCCAAATTTCAAAGCCAATGCTCTTAGCCACTACAAATCAAAGACAGAAATAATGCGACATTCTCATCCCTATGACTTAATTACTTGCAGTGCGAAATAATGTAACATTCTCATCCCTATAATTGAATTACTTGCAATGTGCCTGCACATCCATTGTCATAACAAAAGGGCCATGATATGAATGGAGTCTTAAAGATAGACACAGGTAAGTTTGTTGGTGTTTCTGCTGCACTCCACAGAGGGTGGTGGAGGAGGTGGTGGTGGTGGTGGCAGCTGTGGTGAGACAAAACAGCCAGAGTCTAGATTTAGATTCTTCTTCCTAGATTTATTTTTTGCACTACAGAATGTGTTGCTTTCTTGTGTATCACATTATTTATTTACTTATTTCATTTCTTGTCTGTTTTTTTGTTTGTTTTTCTTTTTTTTTAGGATGAAGTCTCACTCTGTTGCCCAGGCTGGAGTGCAGTGGCATGATCTTGGCTCACTGCAACCTCTACCTCCTGGGTTCAAGCGATTCTCCTGCCTCAGCCTCCTGAGTAGCTGGGACTACAGGTGCACACCACCACGCCCAGCTAATTTTTGTTTTAGAGGTTTCACCATGTTGGCCAGGCTGGTCTTGAACTCCTGACCTCAAGTGATCCACCCGCCTTGGCCTCACAAAGTGCTGAGATTACAGGTGTGAGCCACTGCACCTGGCCTATTGTCTGCTTTTCTTTCTGTTAAAACAAGCTCCGTAGGGCAGAGATTTTTGTCTGTTTTGTTCCTTGCTGTATCTCAAGTAGCTAGAACAATGCCTTCTAAGTGGCTGATACATAAAAGTATTTGTTGAATAAATTAAAATGTGAAATAAGGTTTGCTTGGCCTTTTAATTTTTACTTTTTCAGAGACAATAAAAAATATTGCTCTGTTGCCCAGGTTGGAGTGCCGAGCATAGCTCACTGCGGCCTCCAGCTCCTAAGCTCAAGTGAGCCTCCCACCCCTGCCTCCCAAGTTTCCCAAAGTGCGCCTCAGTTTCCCAAAGTGCTGGGATTGCAGGTGTGAGCCACCATGCCCACCTTGAAATAAAGTTCTGATGTAAGTTTGTCTCACCTGACCTGATAGGATTATACTGTATTTAGTGCCTCTGTGGCTAAGAACATAATGGAAAAATAAATTTTAATTTATTTTTAGTCAGTATGAAAAAGAAAACATCATACTATTGTAGTAAGAGCTATGATAATGAAAGGGCCACAGTCAGAGTCCTTAAACTGTCCCCTCTTCCCCTCTATATACCAACAAGCCACCCAAAAGCAATACACTATCCCTAAGGGATGCAGGAATGGTGATTCTTTTCTCATTGCTATTTAACTCACCAGTATAGTTGGTGAAGCTGACAGACATCTTGAAAAAGACAAGACATCTTGAAAAAGACAATACTATCAAAAATTTATTGAAGACAGTGATCCTGAATTTATAAGATGCACTTATTGTATGTACATTACTCAGAGGTAGCTGGCCTTGTAGAATGGTGGAATGATTAACAATCATTAAACACTTAATGATACACGGTGTCGTCTTCCGGAATGCAAATATTCTTAACTAGCAACCAATTCTCCCACAGCTAGAATAGATGGATTTGGAACCAAGAGGTGGAAGGAAAAGTGAATCTTTTCACTATGATCCCTGATGACCCACCTGCAGAATGTTTGCTGACTATCCCTGTGACAGTGGGCTCTGTCTGGCATCCAGCTCTTAGTACCCAAGGGAGCAATGCTTTTATTACAGGTAAACCAGATTATAAACGGAAAGTGTCACATGGCCAGTTCAGGTTTCTCATGGCAGCAAGTAACAGTTCAAGAAACTTATTACACTGTTTTCAGTGAATACTGCTGGCTATTAAGGAAAAAGTAAGATTGCCACTAAATAAAGAGTAAGAAAAGAATATACACCTTTTTTTTTTATTGACAGAATCCTGCTCTGCCACCCAGGGTGGAGTGTAGTCATGCAATCTCAGCTCACTGCAGCCTCTGCCTCTCAGGTTTAAGCGATTCTCCCACCTCAACTTTCTGAGTAGCTGGGACTACAGGCGTACACCATCACACCCAGCTAATTTTTATATTTTTAGTAGAGGTGAGGTTTCGCCATGTTAGCCAGGCTGCTCTTGAACTCCTGACCTCAAGTGATCCACCAGCCTCGGCCTCCCAAAGAGCTGGGATTACAGGCGTGAGCCACTGCCCTCAGCTGCACAAATTCTTAAAGTTACATCAGGTCACCTCTTAATACTATCTTGGTAGTGATCAAATTGTAGAAACCCCACACACGCAGGACCATTAAGGGCTCCTGTCTTTCAGGAATGATGATATGAATTATCCCTTGGTTTAAGAATCCCAACCAGCCGAAGTGCTAGGTGAAGGTAAAGAAAATATGGATTGTATAGTAGAGGAGGAAATCATAACCTCTACCCAGATGGGTGATTTATGATATAAATGAGAACTACTGGCCAGGTGCAGTGGGTAATCCCAGTACTTTGGAAGGCCAAGGTGGGAGGATTGTCTGAGGCCAGGAGTTCAAGACCAGTTGGGCAACATGGTGAGTCCACAAAAAAAAAAAAAAAAAAAGACTATTCTCTTTTCTTTTTTTCTTGAGGCAGGTATTAACATTACATTTTAGGTAATTTCTCTTTTCTTCCTGCTATTTTATATATGATCTAAATTAATCTAGTGATTAATTTTATAGCTTGTTCCATAGATTCCAGATTATTGAGATGGGATGGCAATGAAACTAGAAGAGATGTACACAGCATTTTGAGACCCTGATTTGGAGCTGGATAGGTTAATGATGAGAATGAGACTGGGCTGACCATTTTTGGGAAGGAGGGGAAAGCATTTTCCAGTGAACTGGAGCTCACTCATCGTGTGAGTTAGAATCATTTAAGTCCTTCCAAGATTCTTTTTCTGTCTCCCTTCAAACCTCCCTCCTCTCTTTTCTTTCTTTCTTTTTTTTCTTTCTTCTTTCTATTTTCAGAAGTTTAGGTACAAGGGGATTGTATACTGTTATCAGGGAATCAACAGGAGGAAATGGAGAACTGGGAAGACACTTGTTCTTCTCCTGGTCACCCAATATCTCAATTCTTTTTCTATATTTGGAAAATCCCTCTCATTATGAGGCAGAGCCAGCTACCTACTAAGTTGAAAATGTGAAACACTTGTATTTTCTTTTGGTTTTTGGTTTTTGCAGATTCCATGTTTCTGAGTGAGGGCTATTATCAAATGTATCTACCAAATCAAAGTTTCAGGAGCTAGCAACACAAAGACACAGGGTCATGGTACTCTGGTGACTGATGCCAACTGTGGATGTCTCCTAAACTAGCAAGGCTGTAGCTGTAACCTCCTGTGCCCAGAGCCAATGCCAGTGGCAGGGTGGGTGTCTTGCTAAGGTATGACACTATCTGCTTTGAAGTGTTGCTGTGGGTGACTTTGGGCGCTGTTTTTGGCTAGCTGATCCCAAAGCAGTGGTGTGCTGGAGCCAGCTATACCAGCTTGCAAAAGTTGACTGCTAAATTTTCAGAAATGATGTGAGCCGGTTGTTAAAGCTAATACTGAAAACCAAGTTATATAAACATACAATCAAACAAATTATGTTTTTTAAAAGGTAGCAAACACTCAAAACCCATCATTTCCTAGTTAATTTTACTATTATCTATGGATATAAGGTTATTTACACCTATTGTATTTTTAATGGTACATCTCTTCCCAATTCCATGTTCAATGGCATCACATTGCGAGCTTGAGACTGGCTGCAGTGGCAGTATTTACACCATGAAAATTGGCAAATGCTATGCAGATCAGGGCTTGATGTCTTACTTTGTTGATTGTCTAGACTTTAGGTGATGAAGAAATGTTAATAATACAGATTGGGCAGGGTGTGGTGGCTCACGCCTTTAATCACAACACTTTGGGAAGCTGAGGGGAGGGGATTACCTGAGGTTGGGAGTTCAAGACCAGCTGGCCAAAATGGTGAAACCCATCTCTACCAAAAATACAAAAATTAGTTGGGCAAAAATTACAGGAGGTGAGCAGATTAATACAGATTAAACTTAAATTTGTGTCATGTCTACAGCCATTGCTTGTAAGTAGCACAAAATTTAAGGAAACACATTTTTCCTGGGGAGCTAGTTTCACTGCTCAAAAGTCTCCTTCTCTGATCCAGAGATTCTGAGAGCGACCTATTATCCTTCAAAAATGTCCTTTTCTGATTAAGTGTCAGAGTATGTTTCCGAGGACTAAGAAAACTGATAGATGCACTACTCTATCGGTAACAGGACAGGCATCTTTTTAGTAATTTGTGACAAATGTCTCCACAATATGCCTTAGACTAAGGAGGGCAATATATTCTTTCATTGTGGAGCTTCTCAGCTTGCAACAAGAACACTGCAGCCCTTTGGACGGTAGTCCTGTATAAAATTGTTGACCTTTCTATACATTACAACCGCAACAACTCTTGTACATATTATGACATATCCCTTGTGTCTCCAAGTGTAAGTTCATATGCTAATGTGGGAGTATTCTGTATATTTTTGAGGAATTGGACTGCTCATATTTAAAATAACAAACTTTATTTTTTGAGGCAGGGTCCCATTCTGTTGTCCAGGTTGGAGTGCAGTGGCATGTTAACAGCTGACTATAGCTGCAGCCTCAACCTTGCTGGCTCAAGCAGTCCTCCCACTCAGCCTCCCAAGTAGCTGAGACTTTTTGTAGAGACAGGGTCCCACACTATGTTGCCCAGGCTGGTCTCAAAGTCCTGAGGTCAAGTGATCCTCCCAACTCAGCCTTCCAAAGTGCTGGAATTACAAGTGTGAACCACTGTGCTTAGCCAACAAATATTTATTGAACGCCTGTTTTTGCAAAAGACTGTGGCAGAAGTTGTTGGAGAAAAAAAATCTCAGTTTTGTCTTTGAAGAACGTTATTATTCAGTATGAGAGATGACATATACACAATGACTGAAGTTCAAAACAGCACATGTTGGGAAACATGAATGAGCTTCAAACTGCTGTGAAACCTACCAATTTCAGCAAGATAACTAGGCAATATGCCATTTATAACAATAAGCCAAGCTTGATAATAAATATCACAGTATAATTTTTTTTTTTTTTGAGACTGGGTCTCACTCTGTCACCCAGGCTGGCTGGAGTACAGTGACGCACTCGCTGCTCGCTGCAGTCTCAACCTCCCGGACTCAAGTCATCCTCCCACCTCAGCCTCCCAAGTACCTGGGACCACAGGCACATGCCAACACAACCCTCTATTTCTTAATTTTTTTGTAGAGATAGGGTCTTTCTGTTGCCCAGTCTGGTCTTGAACTCCTGGGATCAAGGGATCTTCCGGCGTCAGCCTCTCTAAGCTGGGATTACAGGTGTGAGCCACCTCGCTGGGCCATAAAAGCATAAATCTTAATTGTTTTTCTTCAATATAAGAGGAAGACTGATATAAGCCTTGGAGCCCAATTTGCTTGCTCTGGTTATCAGTCAATAGTTCAATCCACGAAGCAGAACTCCTAGGAGTAATACTGAATAAAGGGTACGTTACAGGGATTAGATTTGTGCAAATGTGGGAGATATGATAATAAAGGTCTGCAAAGAAGAGGATAGTTGGAGGAGCAGATAAAGCACTCATCAGGGAGCATGGATTGGAGCCTATACGGGGGCTCAATGTTGCCTCTGCTGGAGGGCCTGAAGCCACTGAAAATGACAAGCAGGGCAGGCTATTGGCAAGGAAAGCTGGATACACAGTGGTGGAAAGCCAGAACACCTGCTTGCAATAACAGGATCGTGGCTTTGTACTGTCTCTCATTGCATCTAACCTGGCCCAGGATCGGGAGTATCTGACCAAGACCGGCAGGAGCAAAGGGACCTGTGATTGCAGCTGCTGCCTCATGCCAACAAAAGCCAAAACAAGCGAGGAGATCAGCAACATTGCTCAGCGTGCAATGGCTGCTGCTTTGCTTCTGCATTCCAAATTGTGCACAGAAACCTCTTGTGGCCACCTCTAAACAGAAGCCATACAAGTTCAGGGAATTCCGGGAAATACAGTTCCAGCTTAGCTAAGCTGCCCCAGTATGAAGCCACCACATTCTGTTACCTGAAGTAAGAGAACAAATCCCTCCAAGCCTTAGTTTTCTCATTTGTGAAAAAGGTATATTAGTACTTATTCTTGGAGAGTTGCTGTGAGGATGCATATCTTAAGGCATAGCTCCCTAGTATGTAATGTATATTATTATTTATCTCATTAAACAATTTAAAGCCTTTAATGCCAGTTTCATAATTTTTCTAATCATCCTCTTTTGATAAGATTATTATAATTTGCTATTTTTAAAATAAATTAGGCCAGATGTAGTGGCTTGTATCTGTAATTTTAGCACTCTGGGAGGCCAAGTCAGGAGGCTCACTTTAGGCCAGGAGTTTGAGACCAGCCCAGGCAATATAGCATGACCCCATCTCTATAAAAAATTTTAAAAAGGAGCCACGTGTGGTGGCATGTGCCTGTAGTCCAAGCTGTTTTGAAAGATAAGGTGGGAGGATCACTCAAGCCCAGGAGTTCAAAACTGTAATGAGCCATGATGGTGCCACTACACTCCAGTCTGGTTGACAGAGCTAGACTGTCTCTAGAAAATTGAACTCAAATAATAATATTTAATTTTCTTGAAATATGTTTTAATACTATATTTGGTCTGTCATTTCCTTAGGTTATAAGTGATTTTTAATATTACTAAGAGAGAAATTCAAATGCAGCTAACATTTGTATTTATGGACTCAAACCTGAAAATAGGCCTGTGATGCCAGGTACAGTGACTCATGCCTATAGTCCCAGCACTTTGGAAGGCCAAGGCGGACGGATCACCTGAGGTCAGGAGTTTGAGATCAGTCTGACCAACATGGAGAAACACCGTCTCTACTAAAAACACAAAAATTAGCTAGACGTGGTGGCACATGACTGTAATCCCAGCGCTACTCGGGAGGCTAAGGCAGGAGAATAACTTGAACCTGGGAGGCAGATGTTGCGGTGAGCTGATATGGAGCCACTGCACTCCAGACTGGGCAAGAGGAGTGAAACTCCACCTCAAAAAAAAAAATAAAAAAAAAAAGAAAGAAAGAAAATAGGCTGTGATTTGGATGACATTAGTGCTCCTCTGTCATCAACAGCCTGGTCCTCTACCTACACTGACTGGCATTTTAAAATTGCTCTGAAACTTTAGTGATCTCTTATGATTCTTTCTCTTCCTTTGAGGTTCTTGGGACCAATCCCAGAAGGAAATCACAGTTCTCAGATCCTAGAGTTGCCAGGATTAGCAATAAAAATATAGAATGCCCAATTAAATTAGAATTTAAGATAAATAATGAATTAAATTTAATATAAGTATGTCAAGTGCATGTTTAGAACACTCTTATTTAAAAATCAATCAGTTTTCATTGGAAATTCTAACTTAATTAGGCATGCCGTATTTCATATGGAAATCCTACCTGATTCTCTTTTCCTTCTGAGGCACCCTGGCCTCGCTAATTCAGGAATCTCTTTTACTATCATCCCTTCTGATCCTATTTTCACTAGCAATTCCCATAGCAACTTACTTCACACTCAACATATCCCAAGAGGAAGCATGACCCTGGCCTGTACAATGGCTACCTTTTCTGTCCATCTACCTATGTCTGCAGTTTTGCCATTCTTCCTATCTCTCCACAAAGAATCTTAGGTTCATTCTTGAGTGCCCCTACTTCCAGACAGTTACTGAGGCCTGTCAATTCTTTCTTTAAAGTGACTTCCAAGTGTTCACTTTCCTCCTTTTTGCTACTTTCACCTCTGCCCTGACCTCTATCTGCTAGACAGTCTCCTTAACTCCAGTCTCTTTCTTTGATCCGGTCTAAATCCTACTCATCTTCCTGAACACTACTATTTCACTGTACTGTGCTGCTTAAGAACTTACAATTGTTTGCTATTGTCTATTGTATTAAGTACTATGACTAGTGTAAAATCTTTCACTCTTTGAATGACACTGTCAAAGAAATGAAAAGACAAGTAGCAGTTCTCTCAAGAAAAAAAAAAAGATGACCTATATTGTACTATATTCACTTCAAAAATAAATTCATAGTCTAAGATCTTGTAACAAAGAAAACTGCAGGCTCAGATGACCTCCCTGGTGAATTCTACTAAATATTTATAGAAAAAATAATACCGACTGTACACAAACTCTTCCAGAAATAAAAGAGGAGAGAGGTCATTACCCTGATACCAAAAGAAGACAAAGATATGAGAAGAAAAGAAAGCAATACACCAATTTGCCTTATGAACACACATACACAACTGCAGCAAAATATTAGCAAATCAAGGCCAGACACAGTGGCTCATGCCTGTAATCCCAGAACATTAGGAGGCTGAGGCAGGCGTATTGCTTGAGCCCAGGAGTTCCAGGACCAACAAGGGCAACATGGCGAAACCTTATTTTTACATACATATGCAAATAATATCCAGCTATATATGAAAAGAATAAAACACCAAGACCAAGTGAGCTTTATCCTGGGAATGTAAGTTAGTATTAAAATTTAAAAAGCAATCCAAGTAATTCACCACATCAACGGATATATGATCATCTCAAATAGATAAATAGGGCTTTGACAAAATTCAACATTTATTCATAATTTTTTAAAATGCTACCAGCAAGCCAGAAATATAAGGAATATTCCTATGTTGCTCAATATAAGAAAAGACATTTATGAAAAATCTACAACTAACACCATACTTAATGCTCAAAGACCAAATGCTTTCCCTAAAGATGAGAAACAAGGCAAGAATGTCACTTTCACCTTCCTATTCAATATCATACTGGAAGCGATAGCCAGTGCAATAAGACATGAAAAATAAATCAATGATACACAGATAAAAAAGGAAGAAATAGTAAATAAAACTATCTCTATTCACAGAAGACATGGTTGTCTATACAGAAATTCCCAAAGAGGCTATAAAAAAGCTATTAGAACTAATAAGTGAGTTTTAGTGAGGTCACAGGACATAGGGTCAACACACAAAATCAATTGTATTTGTACATGCTTGTAAAGAAAAATTTTAAAGTAACATTTCAAATAGCACCAAAAAGCATAAAATATTTAGATATACATCTTAACAAAATATGAAATCTGCATGCTCAAGTATAAAACAATGAAGAAGGAAATCAAAGAAGACGTGAATTCAAGTGGAAATATACCATATTTACATATTGGAAGACTCAACACTGTTATCCTTTTGCCTCCAAAATGATCTATAGATTAAATGTGATTCCAATCAAAATCCCAGTTGGCTTTTTTGGTAGAAATCAACAAGATGGTTCTAAAATTTATGTGGAAAAGCAAACAAAATGGAATTTCCAAAACAACTTTGAAAAAGAAGTACAAAGAAGAGGCACATTATCTAATTTTAAGACTTACTCTAAATCTACCATAATCAACACTGTGTGGTGTTGGCAAAAGGACTGATGAATAGTTCAATGAAACAGAACAGAAGATCCAGTAACAGACCCACAACATATGGACAATTGAAATTTAAGAAAAGTTCAAAGGTATTCCAGTGGATATCAGACAGTCTTTTCAAAAAATAGGGCAAAATAATTTAACATCCATATGTAAACACACAGAATAACCACAACTTAATTCATATTTCACACCATATATAAAAACGGACTCTAAATAAATAAATAAATCTAAATATAAAGTGTAAAACATAAACCTTCTAGAGGAAAAGATAGGAGAAAATCTTTGTGACAGTGGTTAAAGAATGATATTTTTAAATACAATACCAAAAGCATGATTCATGAAAAAAAAGTTAGACTTAACTAAACTCAAAGTTTCTGCTCTTTGAGTTACACTCAAATGGAAAGACAATCCATGAAATATCTACAAAAATATCTGCAACCATATCTGAAAAAGGACAAGTATCTAGAATACATAAAGGACTTTAAGAACTCAGTAATAAGAAAACAACGCAATTAAAACTGGACAAAAAATTTGAATAGACACTTAACTAGTGAAGACATTTGGATGAGAAATAGGCACATAAAAAGATGCTCAACATATTAGTCACTAGGGTAATGCAAATTAAAATCACAATAACGTACTATGCACCTATCAAAATGTCTAAAATAAAAATAACTGACAATACCATATACAAAAGAGGATGTGAAGCAACTGAAAGTCTCATACAATACTGGTGGGAATGTATATGATGCAGCTACTGTGGAGAATAGTTTAGCAGCTTCTTGTAAAGTTAAATGTATGCATATCATATAACCCAGCAATCCCACACTTTGGTATTTATTTAAGAGAAATAAAAACATATGTCTACACAAAACCAGCACACAAGTCTTTATAGAAGCTTTATTCATAATTGCCAAAAAGCTGGAAACAATCCACATGTCCATCAACTGGTGAATGGAAAAACAAACTGGTATATCTGCACAATGGAATACTATTCAGCAATAAGAAGAAATGAACTGCTGACACACCAACAGGGAGAATCTCAAAAATGTTATGCTAGGTAAAAAACCAGACACATACTGCATGATTCCATTTGTATGATGTTCTTGAAAAGGCAAAACTATGGTGAGATGAAGTAGATCAGTAGTTTCCTGGAGTCAGGGATGACGCAAGTATAATGACTGCAAAAGGGAACAGGGAAATTTCCTGGGATTATGGTGATACTCTACATCTTTAGTGTACTGCAATTACACAACTGTAAACCTTTGCCAAAACTCATTGAACTGTTCAGTATTTTGAAGTTGTAGAGTTTAAACCTCTACATTCCAAGTCATCTGTCCTCCATTCCATGGTAAATGAGGGTTCTTAACTGTTTTTTTTTTTTTTATAGACTTTGGGCTCTTTTTTGATAGATGTTTCAAGCAGAGTCAAAAGGACCACAAGTTATGGATCACTCGGACTACAGTATGAGACAGCAACTCCCTGAAACCAGACAAAGGATGTGCCAGAGAAAAATATGATAGCATCTCGATTTTGCTCCCTGAGATTTTCTAAAGAGCTGCTCTCCAAAGGAAACGATTCAAGAAAAACTGGAGGAAGAACCAGTGTAAAGAGAGGGAATGGAATGGCTCACTAGGCCTTCTAAAGAGAGAGATGAGTTTACAAGTAGGCTGATCATAATGAACATTGGTGGGCCCAACAATTCCTGGGGGATCAGGAGGTGAGAGGATAAGAGAATTATTGTCATCAAGCGTTTGAGGGCATCCTATGACTGCTGTTGTAAGAGCTCTGTTAAGTTCACTTTACAGTTCCTGGAAGTGAAGAAGTGGCAGGCAGGCCCCAGAAGGCTTTCATTTTCACTTTCTAAATAGGGGCTTATGTGCTTGGGGTCCTCAAATGGTTACATCACATGCACACCTGCACCAGTAAAAACTCACAATTATAGAATTAAATAATTTGGTTATAATTACCAAATAAATATCAACAATGGTGCATGTGCGTTAGCTCTTAATACTTTTCAAGAGCCATGTGAAAGAGATGCCATTGTATTTCCACTGTACACTTTTGGAAAATTAGACTTAGAGAAACTAGGTCTTTAGTCCAAGGTCATAGAACTGGAAGCAAGTGGGATACGGGCATTAGCCCAGTTTCCTCTGTTCCATGTGCTATATTGCCTTCATTCATTCAACAAATATCCTTAACTATCAATTACGTACCAGGCACTTGTCTAAAAAAGGACTCTATAAAAACGACAAAGTAAAAAAGCAAAGAAGTCACAACCTATGCTGCTTTTTATAATCTATATTATAAATCTTATCAACTTCAGTATACTTTAAGAAGGTATTATAACTTATCTATATAACTTTATAGTAATCCTTACAGTTATTAAGATAAAAAATCAACTTGTTAAGCAAAGTTATTAAAATCTCCTTATTAAATAAAGTTAAATACATTAGTGGATAAATGCTACCCAAAAAGGAGTTTCAGTGATAGTTCTTTTCTATAAATCCTGTTATAAATGAGTATGTTTTTAGAAAAATTGATATTCCACTTGAAACTAAAGATAAACCCTGATACTTAAATTTACCACTTAAACCTTTTTCCCCCAAATTATCATTCATATAATTATTGAAATATCTTAAAGAAAAAAAGAATGACTATTTTTATTCAAAGAATGGTACAGTATTCTTATACTACTCAAAGAAGTTTGGCTACTCTCCTCTATTATTATATTCAGCTAGAATGATTTAAAACTTTTGGTTAACATATAACTATGCCAGAGAACCTGATGACGTTTCTATGTAAAGAGTTTTTTTTTTTTTTAACCATCTTAGGAATTATATTGAATATGTTTAAATCTAGCCAAGTTTTTATCTTTATGCTTTCTCAAACTTTAGTAAAATAAAAAGAGGCCAAGAGAAAAAGCTTAAGCAAACACAATTAAATTTTCTTTACGCCATTTATGGCAATGGACAGACACTTAAAGCTTAGCTAAAGATTTAAATCTGTTACTTTATGACATATGGTTTCCCCCAACTCTTGTTAACATGGCAGGATGTTTGTAAAATGACTACTCTCCTGTAGTGACTCTTGATTTTAATATAACAGACTATCATTATGACTCAGTTTGAACATTTGTCATTATAGATGGCATAGTTTCTACAGACAAATATTGATCCTAGCAACTTTTAGAAACAGAATAAAAGCAAAATGAAATTAAAATTAATTTAAAAGTATTCATTTTAAAATGCACTTTTAGGTTTCCGGAAGCACTTTAACCATTGGTTAAACTGTCTTCTAAACATGTGTACTTTATATTTTTATTTGTGTTCACCTTGTTACAAAAATAAGGCAGCTTTCAAAAGTATAGAAAACATATATGTAACAATATTCTAATTGAAAAGTGCAAAATCAATTATTTTCCAACATTTCCAGTATACACTGTTGAAAGTTCTTTTTAAAGAAAAATGTGTATTGCTATTGAAACTTATAAAACAAAATATGTATGTCTTTACTGATACCTTTGGTCTTATAAAACTATTTTTATTTCAATTCATAAATGTTTTTACTACTGTTTTAGCAAAAATAAATGTTTTCTTATAGTTCTGTCAACTACCTACCTATATATCATAGTTATGCCTAATTTAAAATTTTCTATTATTTTAAAATATTAAGAAAACCATATGAAAATTCAGTTTTCTTAGGGCCTTATTTACTCAAATATTTCCATCTACATTGCTATTCTTTACCAAATTTCTCCTCAGTTTTTGGTCTGTAATTTATAAAGCACTGAAAGTCAAATAAAAGTTGTCAATTATCTGATTAGTTTTGATTTAGAATACTGCTGCTCTAAATGATCTGGACTATTTCTTTTAGCAATAAAAAAAAAAGAAAGAAAAAAGAAAAGAATGCCAAGTAATTACCTAAATGCCAGTAACTCAGGTCCAAGTTTCTAATTACATGGACTAAATTGACCATACAAATACAATTCTTCCTTTCACCTGTTGCTAGACATTATTTTCTTGGTATTTTGTTACATTAAAAAGATTTTTTATAAAATTTGCCTCCCTATTCCCTTTCATTAAAATACAGATTAAAATGCTTACACAAAGAAATTTAATTTTGAAAATAACAGTTGATAGTTAGAATATTTATGTTTTAACCTTAATAAAACAATGAAATAAAAGTTCGGGGGAAAAAAACTGAGTATATAGGAAGAAACACAGTGGAAAAGTGTTATCTTTTTTTTTTTTAGGTGCTTGTTTTCTCAAAACTCTGTAAAATTACTTTTTAAAGATTAACCACGGTGTAAAAATCAGCTATGTATAAACGATTCAAAGTACTTTCTGAGTAATTCTATGTAACAAATGTGAAAAGGTTGAACACAATTATTCTACAAGGATTTTTCAAAATATATTTTTCAGACTGACTTATCCATAAAATGGCTTCAAGTCTTTATTTCATTTTGACAAGGGGGATAAAGTAAGTATTCTGTTGAATATAACAACCATAATAAAAATGTTAAATTCTTAACCAGTATTATTTTAAATATTGTACACAATTCAAAATATTAAAACTCTTATCTATGCTTTTGTTGCCATATAAGCTCTTTTGAAATATTGATTTTGGTTTAAATGCTTACTTTATATGAGTTAAAAGTACATTTAGATGTACTGTCTCCTTAACTATTTATAATGTATTTAATGCAAATCATCCCTTCTTATACACATAACTTCCATTCTAAAATGCTTCATTTGACAAGTGAATATGGTTACATTTTTCAGTTTATAAGCAAATATAGAATACTGTTACTTGAGTTTTAATCTACAAAATACTTTGTTTTCATTTTTCTTTGTAAACTTATAATTCCTTAAACAAAATATAGTTATTTGTACACATTTTAACATGTAAAAAGCATGTTCTCAAAATACTTCAAAAACTTTAAAAAGCTACTGGCTTTAAACAATAATATTCCATAGCATAGGCCCATTTGTTCCATTGTTTTGCTGGAATTCATGAAACCAACCAAAACTCCAATTTCTGAGGTATGAAAAAACACAGAATACAGATTCCAAATCTAGACCTAAAAAAGGAAGGGACTGTATTAGATATTCTCTGCTGTTGTAGTCTATAGGAAGGACATCTTGAAACTGATTAGATTCTGGGCATGATAGATGATCTTTCAATTTTTTTCAAGCCTTACTATGAAACTTAGTTGAATTCATTGTAGCTAAAAGAATCTTGGATTGTGTCAAAGAAAATAAACACTAAATAAGCTTTCTGTGACACTTCTCAGGTTCTTCCTTCCTTCCTTCCTCTTTCTCTTCTCTCTCTTCTTCCCTCCCCCTTTATAAAAATATACAAACAATTTAAGACAGTCTGTGTACACATGGAAGAATTAGAGATATTCATCAATGTAAACTTGTTTTGTATCTCTTCTTCACTTTGCCCTCCTACAGCTAAACCATGGGTCATCCTGGCTGATACCAGATCAATGATATAGGAAACTAAAGTGGTGATGTTTATAATTTTAGCAGAGAAAAAAAAATCAACCTGCTGTTGAGGAGGTAACTGTGCTTATCTAAATGGTCTATTTGATGGAATTTACTAGATGATTAATCAGTTCATACTTTTCATATAAATTAAGTGGTAAAGAAGAAATTATGTGATTTAAGAATTGAACTTGTTTTTTTATAATTCATACAAAAAAATCAGTGAATCATTTAAATCATTTAACTGAATTTAAAGAAAAATTGTTTTTTATTTGTCTGTGCAGAGAAATTCTAAGACGCATAATTCAACCTGTTCTTTTCTCACTAAATGTTATATGGAGTATGACTGCTTTCTTTCATTTCTTCCTAACTTCCTTACCTTTAACTTAAAATTGTCTTCATCTTTTGCCAAATTACATTTATTTTCATTTATTTTTTTTTACAAATCAATTTCTCATTTCTTCTTAGATGAAGACTTCACAAGTTTGATCTTTACAACTCAGATATTCCCCATGTGACATTAACTGCTTTACTTAAAAGTAAGGAATCGAACTTCCTAAAGTAAGTTTCAATATGCTACACTGAAGTACTGAAGACCGGACATGACTTTTCTAATATACATGAAATTTTTTTAAAACTATGGACTAGTTAGATACAAAGATTTGATATTTAAAGTTATAATTTCATTCTTAGGTCTGCTCCTTTCATTTTGCCACTGTCTTACAGTCACTCAAGTAGCTAACAAAATCATGATGTGACACCACTGATGACAGGTCCCAAATTTCACTTTAGAAATTCAAACAGTATTTTCTTTGCCAAGATTTTGACTATAGAATTTCTTATTTGCAAAGTTTAACAGAATTATGGTTTTCTAGGCCAAGGCGAGTGGATTACCTGAGGTCAGGAGTTTGAGACCAGCCTGGCCAACATATCAAAATCCTGTCTCTACTAAAAATACAAAGATTAGCCGGGTGTAGTTGCATACAACTGTCATCCCAGCTACTTGGGAGGCTGAGGAAAAAAAATTATGGTTTTCTCATTTCAGGAAATGTGAGATTTTATATGATAAACTCAGTTTCTTAGTAGCATGATAATTGACCTTTTAAAACTTAGATTTAAAACATTTTTCTTAAATTTTGAAGTTTTATGCTTTATATTTCCAAAATACAACTTACGAAAATGAAAAATTTTAAATGGTACTGGCCAGCCATGGTGGCTGACATCTATAATCTCAGCACTTTGGGAGGCTGAGGTGGGTGGATCACCTGAGGTCAGGAAATCAAGAGAAGCCTGACCAACAATGGTAAAACCCTGTCTTTACTAAATAAATAAATAAATAAAATGTTACTAAATGATGACAATATGAAATAGAAATTGTACCATTTACTATTTAACATGAACGTATTCAATAAAGTTTTAGGGGAAAAATCCAAAACACTTGTACAAAACCGTAAGGATAAATTATCTAAGTGTTTTAGAGAACATTAATTTTAATCCCTGTGGTTCCAGTTTATTTAATGTAATTAGCATTTCATTTTCCCTCACATATTAAGGCACTAACTCCATTGAAATTAATTTGAATTTTATTTTTAAATCCACATATACAAATTAAGCTACACTACATAGAAAAAAGGTTATATTTGCCCGTATCAATTATTGCAGCAATGACTGTTTAGAAATAATTATGGATTGGATTACATGTTTAAATTGTAAATTAAAACTTTGCTGTCCCCTCTGAATACTCAATTTGGTGTTTGACAGTGTAGGTCATGTAAGATGCAATTGAGACCACTGAACTCTGGGATCATGAATGTACAAAAACTTGACCATTCAAATTCCAAGTCACAATCTATGCCTTGTTAAGTTATTTAATAAAAGAATGTAGATAGGTTTTATAAACTTCGCTGAAATAGTTTTTGACCTATACTCTCAAATGTCATCTATAACTCAGTTAAATATGCCTTCTAACTGTCTATTTGTGGTTAAAATGGTTTTAAAACAGTAAAGTCTATTTTCATTAAAAAGTATCTCAAAGTTTAAAGTAATCAAAAAAGAATTGGTATTAGGGAACGCAGAGAGAATGGTTTCTTATTTATAGGTAGTTTTAAAAATGTTTTAAACTTTCTTCTCTGTAGAATATGAGCAGGCAGGGATAAAGTAGATCCCCACTAGAATATATAATAAATATATAAGTCAGTTAAAACTAGTCTTTCTCTCGATGGCATTTAAACTTATTAAAAATTTTTTTCTCCCCATGGAGTTCCATAACCTCTTCAATGTCAAGGAATACCTTCCTTCAATGTTCTTTGCACAAAAGCAAAAGTACTTACACAATCTAAAAAATATATTTTTTAATTCATAACACTAGCAGATGCAGCAATGAGGCCTGTGGGAAAAGCTGACCACATAGACCCTGTAAAAGCCCTAGCCTATTTAATTGTAAATTACAATAAAGGGGCCAATATTAAGTTGGTTTCTAAAAAAATTAACCAGTTCAAAGGATATAACGTGCTTGAAATTCTAAAACATTGTTTAAAAGGATACCTTCTAGTTCTTCTAGATTCTCAGAAAGAAAAATAAATGTATCAGCATTGTCTACCTAATATTTACAGTTTAGAAGGCAAGACATATGGTTAATGTGAAGATGGCTGCATCGCTATTTTGTTTTCAGCTGCATATAACTGTTCTTTGAAGGGGCTTTTTGGGGCCAAATTTAGTTTATTAGCTTTGAGCCTGCAGAATTTTTTAAGTTTAGTTAAAGTTCCAATGCTGTTTTCAATGAGTAAAACAAGATTTTAAACAGTATTTTTCATACTTTCATAATATGTTCATATGCAGTTTTTCTAATATAAGATGTATTGATTTTTATAGTTGCAACCAAGAGTCCACATCTGGGTAGTCATGTCTTTTAATTATCATACTTCCACGTATTTCAATGGCTTGTCAAAGACACATGTTTGAAACACTCAATCCTGTGCCTCCTTCAAAGGAAGTTGAAATAAATATACCTGTAGTAGGAAATCCAGTTTTTCTAGCATTAGAAAACATTATGGTGAAAATTTTTGTGTGAGCTTAAAATGTGCCCATCATTTAGGCCTAACATATGAACATATTTAGGCGTAAGAGGATAAAATATCCTAAGAGAAAGTACTTATACACGGGCAACAGAGTAACAAGACAGCTAATGTGGAAACAATCTTTGTGAATTTCCTAACTTTTAATAAAACACAAATTCACTACCACTTGTGTTTTTTCTCTTTTAAAATAATATTTTAAAAATCTAAGCTCATGAATATTTTCTTTTTTGATACTAAATTATGATTAGAGTTAACTCAAATTCTATTAGAGCATTAATCATTCTACTTCATATTGGGGAATATAACAATAAAAAGTATTAATAATCAATGTTACAATACGTCAAAAAATACACATGTAATAAACATAAGCTTGGGTGTTAATATTGTTTAATATTTACACAACTCTGTCCTGGCTATTCTCTATGCAATCAGATATAATGAAGTTTTTCAACTGACATTTTACTACTGATGAGAAACAATTCAGGGAGAAGATGAGTGATGGGAAGAAAAGATGAACATGATTAATAGGTGTTTGTTCCATAAAGACTCTAGGGAGACTTTTAAATCCTTCACTGCTACTATATTCTAACCGAGTGAAGAGCCATGAAGAGCCACTGCACATGCCTTTCAAAGCTTTCAAAGAAGGGCTGAGTAGAGTTACTCAATCTGTTACTGATGCTGTTATTCCATTTGCATCCTGTTGTGAAATGAGGTACTCCATGTATATTGGTGCCAAGTTAAATGTCGACTATATCCATCAAAAAATTTTAAAATAGACATCTAAGTTAGACAAAGATAAGAATGTTTCACGTTGAGTCTAATGTTGCAAATAATTGCTCCTGGAGACTAAAACATCTTTCTTGTTCCACATCCCCCGCATCCCCTCTCTCCACCCTTCAAGAACTTGCATTTATATTTTCAAGTTCTTTTGATTAAAAATGCCTTCAGTTTTTAAAAAATAATCATTCTTGTTCTCTAAACCAACTTCATAGAACTAGAGACGAAGTTAAACTTTATACAGTATTTGAATCTTTAAAGGTATGAGCATCCTAAACAGTAATTCACTTCTAATAAAGATCTTGCCATTCCTAACTGTACTTTACTAAGAAACATATTTATGCAGAATCTATAGAGCAACTAAAACTGGACCCATAGAAGTAGCGAGTAGAGTAGCAAGAAACGTGTAGGGCAGTTGGCATTTATTTGCAGCGGCAAATAAAATTGTTAATAATCTTGTCAAATCTGTTCATGAATAATTTATTAATCTGATTGCTGGAGTGCAGTGCATACACGAACTCTCTGTATGTGTGCCTGTGTACACACTCCCCATGCAGGAAAGCATCTACTGCCGTATTCCAGAAATGACAAAATAAAAATAAGCAAGAATCATAATTAAATGTCTTACAGTCTCATAAAAGGGCAGTGCTGCGAGGTTAACCCTGTGAGTTAACACACACACACACACACACACACACACTCACACACACACAAACAAAACCCTGTTGCCTGAGATCAGAGCTCCCCGTAGGATTCGCGCAGGGCGAGGAGCGGGGAGGGCGCCGTTTGCGAGAGGCAGAGGCCAGGATCGGACACCGTCCGCCGCCTCCCGGGGGTCTCTCAGGGAACCGAACTGGTGACCATCCGAAGTGAGCGCCGAGCGGAGGAGAAAGCGCTGAGCGCGTACACAAAACGCCTAGGGCCGCCCTTCTCGCCGAGGCCCAGAGGCTCCGGCGGCCTGCGCTGGACAAGGAAGGGCTGGACGGAAGCGGTAGCAGGCGACGGGCGGCTGCTGGGGGTGCGGGGCCCCGGCGCGGGCGCGAAGGCGAGCGGGGAGGCCCCCACCCGGGAGGCCCCGCAGCCCGCCCCGCCACCAGCCGCCCGGCGCCGGCAGCCCGCCGCTCCGAGCCGCGTGCGCGCGCGAGCGCATCAGCTGAGCGCGCGGCGCGTGTCACGTGGTGCGCGTGTCGAAGGTCACGGCGCGCTCACAATGGAGCTCTCGGAGTCTGTGCAGAAAGGCTTCCAGATGCTGGCGGATCCCGGCTCCTTCGACTCGAACGCCTTCACGCTTCTCCTCCGGGCGGCTTTCCAGAGCCTGCTGGACGCCCAGGCGGACGAGGCCGTGTTAGGTAAGCCGCTCAGCTCGGCTCGGAGCTGGATCAACCGGGGTGGAAGGGCATTCGGAG
Organism: Saimiri boliviensis; assembly: GCF_048565385.1. Classification (NCBI taxonomy): domain Eukaryota; kingdom Metazoa; phylum Chordata; class Mammalia; order Primates; family Cebidae; genus Saimiri; species Saimiri boliviensis. Next base: position 99,891,741 of record NC_133456.1, on the reverse strand, counting down.
AAGAGAAGCCGGCGGAGCGAGAAGGGGAAAGCCCCGGGAAGAGGAAGTCTCCGGGCTTTGCCCTTCGCTCCGGACGGAGTGCTGGGGACGTGGCTCTGTCAGGACTCGGAGCAGACCCTGAGCATTGTTTTGGCCCCACTTGGCACCTGCATAGAGCCAACTCCACGTTCCTGGCCCGGTTTCCCTCCAGTCTCTTTGTTCTTTTGTAAAGCCCTTGTTGAAGTCTTGTTTGTGGCCTAAACATCTAAGGTGTTTAGCCTTGTCTGAGGCTGCGGCTGTTTTGACACTTGGACTTCATCTGGGGAACTCCCTGAAATTCAGGCTTCCAGGGGTTAGGCTGGCAAAGGTTTTAAAAGGGTCTGTTTCCGAAGTAATTACTAGGTCAGATAGTGTTGACATTTTCCAACTTGGAGCATATCTCAAGTTGCTATGATTACTCCAGTGCTCTAGTTCAGGTTGTTTTACACAAGTACTCCGCCTAGAACCTTAAACTGTGATGCACAATGCTTTGTTCCACCCTGGTTACAAGGATACAAGTGTCTTTTAAGCGATCCGGTCAGTGATTGGGTAGTGCAGTGTCAATGTGAATTGCAAGCATATTTTAAGACAGATCGCTTTTAGATAATTTTCTTAAATATAAATATCCCAACAATTCAAATTTTTGGTTTGTTTTCTGTAGTTTCATGAACTAAACACTTGTACAAAATGTATGAAAGTGGAAGTTCTTCAAACGAAAATAGTAACCACCACCTGGGTTAATCTCAAAAAAAAAAAAAAAAAAAAAAAAAAAAAAAAGGATGACTGTCAAACCCTGAAAGTACTAGTATAATTTTGAAATTTGTATTTTATGTTCTGAACTCATACCCTGCCTTCTACCCCTTTGGTATAATATTGTTCATGGAACCAATAATCATTTTTAGGATGAAAGTTTATTCTAAAGTTGACAGCATGTAAAATATTTTATCTTGTTTTTCCTTTGAATTTACCCCGATGTTAGAATGACTATTGCATTGTTATAGTTTCTTTAGGGGCTATGTTTTTAATAGTAAAAATATTAAGGCAAAATAAGTTAATTGAAACCAGTAATAGAGTTCTTGACGTGTTTTCTTTATTGTTTTTCATTTATCTTGTTGCTCATCTCATTTACTTATAATTGACAGTCTTTATAGTTGAATTTTTTTTATCTTGTTAAGAGGGTTTTTAAACCCAAATTAAAATATCCTTTATAGGAACATGACTATAAAGAATTTATCACAGGCATCACTGGAAGTTAATTTATTTTAGATCATCCAGACTTGAAACATATCGACCCAGTGGTTTTAAAATATTGTCATGCAGCAGCTGCAACTTACATACTAGAGGCAGGAAAGCACCGAGCTGACAAGTCAACTCTAAGGTACAGGATTTATTTAAATATCCATTTATTTTCAAATATTACCTTTATGATTTCAATTTCAGTTTTAAAAATGGAGACGGAACTTTGGCTTTTATCTTCTTCTAGCGCTTATCTAGAAGACTGTAAATTTGACAGAGAGCGAACAGAACTGTTTTGCACGGAATATCAGGTTACTTACTTTAAAATTTTTAATTAACAGTTACTATTTTTCTTTTACTCTGTTTGTAAAGATCTGTTTTCTTTCTTTCTTTCTTTCTTTCTTTCTTTTTCCTCTCCAGAATAATAAGAATTCCCTAGAAACCCTACTGGGAAGGTATGTACTGTATAAGGTGTCAAGCTGAGGCACTTTTCACTTGCAGGTATGAATGGAGAGTGCTGGTGTGAAACAAGATCTTTGGGATCTTGACCCAAAGAAAAGGAACCAAAGGGCATGTCAAACAATTGAAGTTAAGCTAATGTTTTTAAAGATAAAGTTTACTGAGATGATTTTCAAATGCTCTTTTACCATTTAGAATTTAAAAATAAAGTTTAACAATGGTTTAAATTCAGAATGGATTAAAATGGAGTTGGGGTGGAAGGTCGACACCATTCTTAGTAAATATAAATAACTGAAAAGATCTTCTGTAGAGACTATATATGTAGTTATCATTGCATCTTTCAGTATAGGCAGATCCCTCCCTCATATTACGGATGTTTCTTGGCGCTTGGAATATCAGATAAAGGTAAAAAGATTAACAAACTTCTCCAGGGGGGATTTGGGGAACTTCTTGAAAAATAGAGTTAAAGGCTGTTACATATATGTTGTGTTCTTTTAGACCAATCAACTTCATAAGATGTACAGACCTGCATATTTGGTGACCTTAAATGTACAGGTATTTATAGATAAGTCTTACCCAAAAATGAAATGTGTAATAAAATTTAAAATGTCATTGATTTAAATAAACAGCGTTTTTTTGTTGTGTGTTCTTTTTCCTGCCCTAGAACACTGATTCCCAATCCTATCCAGAGATTAGTTTTAGTTGCAGCATGGAACAATTACAGGTACAGTATTAGGATCTATAAATATGCCTAAATTTATAGATATATATGTTGGCTTCAGAGTTATGCTCTTGGAAAGTTCAAAAGAAAAGTAATCTAATCATTTGCCAGCAGATAATGAAGGTTGGTTAAGGAGTTAATGGGAAAGGGGCAGCAAAAGTAGTATTTTCACATAGGTTTCACTGTTGAAATTAAGATTAGTTATTAATAGAGAATTGGTCCATATTTGCTGTTCTTGCTGATTAAAATAAACTTCTGAAGTGTAGCATTTAGTGTAAATTTCTTGTCTTCCTGATGAGTTTGATCAAATAAGATAAAGCAAAATTAAGAGCATGGCTTTGAAAATGTCTTTGCTTTCAGAAATTGAATTAGACTGTCAAAACTGGATTTTGAAACTGGTTTTTAATGACTTTTTATAAAGGGGGAAGTATATATAACATTCTAAAATAGTTTATATTGTCTATTTTAAGACTGGGAAATTCAAAACTACATTGATTAATGGATATGACAACGAATTTATTTCTTAGCACTTAAAAAAATGAAGGTCATTACCTAAAATTTAAGTGAAATTGAATTTTTCAAAGACATCTTCTGCAGAGTCGTTTTAATGTAACTATGAATCAAACTTTAAACTTGCAGAAAATGTGTATACAGCATAACCTTTGTTAGATAACTTGAGAAAATTTAGATGTACTCGGGCTGTTAAGGATTCGGTTAGAAATTATGTTTTAATGTGAGGGCAAATAACCGATTTGAACATGAGGTATATGCGAGGAAACGCTTCTTTTGACCGATAGTTGTTTGTCAAAAGTTAAAATCTTGTTGAATTTTAAACTTGTTTGGAAGGGGTGCCCTGACTTTTTTTTTCTTGCAACTTTCTGGAACTTGGATACTTCTGTTTTTTATCCTAAAAACGTGGTATTCTATACACGTCTTCTAGGACTTGGTGGGGAAACTTAAAGATGCTTCGAAAAGCCTGGAAAGAGCAACTCAGTTGTAACTTGGGGAAGTTAACTATCCGCCCGAGTTCAGAGGAAAACCAGAAACGCCTTGCCTACTGCTGAACCACCGTTTGTGCGAGCTGGATGTCCTTTTCAGTAGAAAAGAATTTTCCTTTTGAATTTATGCCATTCATCAATTTTGACACTTTTTAAAAACACGTGTGAAAAGGTTGAGGGAAAAATACTGCCCAAGTATTTGAATCATGTTTAGTACTAACTGTCCATTTATCCTATTTTGATCTTTTTCAAGTCTTCTGAAAGGAAGTAGACAGTATTACACCCTAAATAAATAAGGTGTTTTCCACAAACAGTGATGATATTTTGTTTGCATCTGAGTTCGTGTGTTAATTATTACTTTGTGTGAAGAACTTTTAACGATCGCCTTTTCTCAGGATTAAAGTTAAACACCGAGAAAAGGATGCGATCGCAGACCCCTGCTTCGGGACTCCGGGGGCGGGCGGGCGCGGGCGGCGGCCCGGCCCGTTACCTGCGCCCGAGGTCTCGCTCGCAGCCCGACCCTCGGCCGCCCGGTCCCGGCCCGGAGCCCCTGCCCGGAGCCAGCCGCCGCCCGCGCGCGCCCCGCCTCGGCCGCCGGCGGGCGGGGAAGGGGCTGGGGCTGGCGCGGCCGCGGGCGGGCGGGCGCTGTTGTCTCCGCGAGCCCAACTCGGGCACAGGTTCCCCGCCGCGGCGCCGGAGCCTGGGCCGCAGCCCGCGGGGTCGGCTGGGGGCGGCGGCCGGGGGACGTGTGCGCCGCGGGAAGAGGCGGGCGGCCGGGAGAAAGAAAGAACGGGGGGCGGGGTGGGCTGCGCGGCGTGCGGGGCCGGAGCGGCGGCGGCGCGTGTGGCGCTGTGGAGAAATGTCTCCGCCGCCGCCGCGCGGGGCGAGGGAGGGGGCCTGGCGCGCGGCGCGGAGAGGAGGGGGCGGCCACGGGCCTGACTACACCGACACTAATTCCCAGGCCGCCCTTAAGGAATGAGGGGAGCACGTGACCCGCTGGGGGGGCGGCGGGCGGAGGGGGCGGGCGGACTCCGAGCCATTTTGGAGCCGGTGTCAGTTTCCACTCTGCCTTCAGCAGTGCATTTTTTTCCACCCTCCCCTCCCCCTCCTCGCCCTCCTCCCCTCCCCCCGCTCGCACGCACACACACGGCGCCCCCCGCCCGCCCGCCTCCCCCACAGCAACTATGAAATAATCGTAGTATGAGAGGCAGAGATCGGGGCGAGACAATGGGGATGTGGGCGCGGGAGCCCCGCTCCGGCTTAGCAGCACCTCCCAGCCCCGCAGAATAAAACCGATCGCGCCCCCTCCGCGCGCTCCCTCCCCCGAGTGCGGAGCGGGAGGAGGCGGCGGCGGCCGAGGAGGAGGAGGAGGAGGAGGAGGAGGAGGAGGAGGAGGAGGAGGCCCCGGAGGAGGAGGCGTTGGAGGCCAAGGCGGAGGCGGAGGCGGAGGAGGAGGCCGAGGCGCCGGAGGAGGCCGAGGCGCCGGAGCAGGAGGAGGCCGGCCGGAGGCGGCATGAGGCGAGCGCTGCGGCCGCGGCTGCTCGGGGCCGCGCTGGTTGCCCATTGACAGCAGCGTCTGCAGCTCGCTTCAAGATGGCCGCTTGGCTCGCATTCATTTTCTGCTGAACGACTTTTAACTTTCATTGTCTTTTCCGCCCGCTTCGATCGCCTCGCGCCGGCTGCTCTTTCCGGGTACGTAGGAGGCGAGGCGCCCCCGGGACGGGGCTGGGGGCTGGCGGGGGCCGCGCGGGGCTCGGGGTGGCCGCGGGTGGAAGAGGAGCCCCCCCCGCGCCCCGGCCGCGCTGCCTGGAGGGCGCTGACAGCGTGGGCGCCCGGCCCCGCGCCCCGCGCTGCCCGCCCCGCGCCCGCCGGCCCCGCGCGTCGCCCGCCCCGCGCCCGCGAGCGCGCGCCCGCCGCCGCCCGCCGACTCCCGCGGCGCCGGGACCGACCCGCAGCCCGCGCCGCGCCGCCGCCGCCAGCAGGGCTCGGCGCCGCTCCAGCCGCCGCCGCCCGCTCAGCCCCGGCGCGCCGCGCGCGGCCCCACGTTTTAGTTCCCCGCTCCCCCGGGCGCCCCTCCGTACCCTCGCGACGCACATGGCCCCCGAGAGGAGCGCTAGTATTTCCAGCCTCGGCGGCTCTCCGGGCCGCAGCGCCCTTTGTTGAGAGGTAGATTTGGATGGAACGGGTACGGGTTCCTGAAATCGGGAGCTGCTTGGGTCAAGTGGCTTCCCTCGTCTTCAGAAGAAAGGGCCCTGGAGGGGCTCCAGCAGCCAGAGAACGCCCCCATTTTATAGGGACGGGTTGCGTGGGGGGCGGCCATCCCTCCAAGGTGGGTGTTAGGCTGGAGAGATCCCCGACAAAAATGTTATTAACTTAAGTTGGGGGGACACTTGTGTGAGATTGGATGGCTGGTAAGATGGCGGTTTCCAGTTGTTTCCAAGGTCTCCTGCATTTGTATTTAAAATGCTAAAGTTTTCAAGGTGGTGTGTGTTGGGAGTTTTGGATAAGTGCTCCGAACGTCACTTGGGAGGTGATCCCTGGGAAGTTGGTATTTCAAATTTGGAGCTTTTTGTTGAGTGAAGATGGTGACTGGACGTTAGCCTTGCTGGAGGCTTCTTTTCTCTCTACTTTTTTTTCCTTTTTCTTTTTTCCCCTTTTGGAGACTGCAACTTTTCTCTCAACTTCTACTAAGGATACACTCAGCATCATGACTCCAGTCTACTACATTTTATAGGTTTTGCTAAATGTCAGCATAGGTCGTTTGGCAAAGGGCTACTTTAGAAGGGAGCACTAAAAAGTTGATTGCATGTGTTTACGCAGTCACTTGGGCTTGACAGCGATATAGCATGATCTTTTTCCCAGAGATTTACAGTTAATAATTGGAAGTAAACAAGTAGAGAGACTTTGATCATTCTCAATTGCAATAAAAGGATTTAGTGGGCTTAGTGGTCACGGTTCAATATGTGAAAGAGAAGCAAGTAGTAACCCCTTCCCTTAAAGTGGGCAAAATTCCGAGCGTATTTATCTAAATGCAAGTGAAGGTTGGTGATGTGTACAACCTTATGAGTAGTTCAACCTATGTTTTATAGGAACTTTAATTCCCAAGTTCTGGAAACACATTATAAGCTACACTAAAGACTTGATACATAAGGATGCAAATTATTGACAGTATATACCAAGTTGTGAGGCTCTATGTATTAACATTTTGAGTTTTAGGTAGATGGATCAGAAATCCCTGGGGTTGATTTTATAAGCAAAATTACAGTTTTTTTAGACTTGAGTTCATTCTATACATCTCCCTCAAGTTTAGTCAGAAGTGTTTGAAATAACTTGCGTAAATCATATGCCTAGTAAAGGTATCTTTAAAGCTACATACAAGTCACCCTGTATGCATGTATACACATAAAGCTTTTGTAAGTAAATTAAGCATTTAATTGTATATGATAAATCCATTAATTACTCTATCACTAAGTTCTTGGATGTATGTTAAGTGTGCAAATAGGCAAATTTCTCCCCAGGAGTCAAATTAACCCCAACTTTACCCATACTTGCTTTGGGCTGTGAGCCACAACTGGGGTTATGGAGCTCATTTGCATTTCTTAGATTGCACTAGGCAAGCTGATGGTTAACATAAGAACTTGCTTCTGTTTTCCTTCACTTTTACATTCCTGGTGTTAGGCCTTCACCTAAAAACTGACAGCCCCAATTGAGTGTGTTACAATGGCAAGTTCTAAGTGTTAAGTATTTTTACCATTATATGTTTAGTGCATTTTTGCTTGCTTATCTGGCAGTTTCCGGGTTGGAACCTGGAAGGTTTTCACTTCTAGTGTGTAAGAGATTGTTTCTCAAATCTTAACAAGCAAGTCAAACACCTTGGAAGTCTTCATATTAGGTTCCCACTACTTTCAGATGGCTTAAATAACTGATTTTAAATAACAAAGTGATATTTATATTAGCATTATAAATGGTCAGACGACTGTGGCCAAATTCTTCTGAACTGAGGTGGAGGAATTGGGTGAATTAAGACTTGGATTTGAAAGAGTTTTGGTCAAGTACCTGTGACTTAAAGGCTCAAAGCCAACCAGTAGATAACCCTCCACTGAGGTTTGATTGTTCTCCCTGTTAATATTTCTGTTTAAGTGGTGTTGATTTTCTACAAGGTAGAGGAGAAATAAAGGGAGCTATTTTTATTGGCGCCTCTTCATGAACTTCACGATCAGTGGTTTTTTAGTGCAGTATGTTTTCACAGGCAAACAGAAGTATCACCTTGCTGTCTTTCTAGGAAAGATCCTCTGATTTCACTAGGAGAATTTTCCTTAAGCACCAACAAGGCTGTTCTTTAATTTACCAAGTACAGCTGGATTTAAATATTGCTACTCTTTAGGGACATAGCTCTACCTACAACTGCTCTATGACCCCGCTTAGATTTATGTTTACATGTTGACAGTATTCTTCTTAACAAGTAGCCCAAAGATAACTAAGGAATCACACAAGAAGTTTTCTGGTTGAGGTTGTCAGTTGCCACTGTGGTCACTTTCATAAGAGGCTTTGTTTTGTTTTTTTACCATTTTCTAGAAGTCAGCTCTTAATTTAAGCCATTAAGATGTGTTGATTGGTGTTTCCCTTTACTGCACTAACTTAGGAATTAAAACCGCAAGTACATCTTACTGCAAGTTTCAAAAGTTCCTGGATTTCCATTCAAGGAAGCTTTGAGAATGTACTTCAGTTAAGTGTGGAGGCTTAGTCTTAAGTCAGGTTCTGAAATGAATGAAGGAGGGGAGTTGAAGTTTATTTTATAAGAATACTACACGAAGTAATTGACTTCCCTGACTGTCGGCTGGTGTATTGCTGCTGACATTTCCCCATTGTGACTTTCCTATAACATAGGTATCTGTTGAGAATATCATTTCATCGTATGGGGGGTTTTATGAAACTTAGACTGAGAAAATGACGTTTGTTTTTCCCTCCTGTCGCTGCTCTGGGTTAACAAGGTGTTGATTTAGCCTTGGGAATGGGCTGGTCATATGGTTCTTTATATATTGTCATTATCATACCGATTAAAGTAGTTTTTATTGTCCCCAACATAGTTTGTTCAGATAAAACACTGAGCTTTGCCCCCCCACCTCCTCCTCTAGTAAAACAGATTTTAGTTTTCAGCCTTTCCAAAACTTTGTATCGCTCATTTGATCTACAGGACAGCGTCACATTAGAGAAGGAAGTTTTAAAGAGGTTCGGTTCAGTAAACATCTCTGCAGTTTGAGCCCTCACGGTTTCGGGCTAAGTGCACAGTTGGCATTCTCAAAAGATCCCCTCGTGAAATTTCTGACCGAATGATTGCAGAGAGGACAGACCGAGAGAGTCGAGATCTGAAAGCAGCTCTGCGCACCGAGTCGACGTGGAAAGAGGCCCCCGAAGTGTCCGAAATGGCCGGGAGTGCGGTTTGCATTTTCCCTTCGCGGGCGCTGCCGCAGGCTCCGGGGTCTCAGCCGCCCGGGACCCGGGTCCCCAGTCCCCGATCCCCAGCGCCGTGGCCTCGTGGGTCCGCCCCGCCCCCCCCACCGGCGTCGCCGCACCCACCCCGCCCCCGCGCCGGCCCCGCCCCCGCGGCGCGCCGCCCCTCCCCCGCCCGTCGCCCGCCGCCCGCCGCCCCGCACGCCTGCCGAGGCTCGGGGCTCGGGCCGGGCTCCGCGCGGAGTTGCAGCGGTGGCCGGATGCCAAGTGTAAGTGTAAGTTGCTATGGAAACCCCGACCGAGGCGAGTTCCGAATCCGGAGCGAGACGGAGCCCCGGGCGCCGCCGGATCCGCCCCTCGCATCCCGGCCCCCGGGCGTCCGCCCGGCTCAGGCCCCGGCCCAGGCCGACTCGAGGTGCTCCTGCGGCCCCGGTACCCGTCTCCGGAAATGCCAGGGATGCAGGGAGGGCAGAATTGTTTTCCCTGCGCGTCGCGGAAAAACGTGCCAGGTTCTGCTTGCTGGAACCGTCTAAAACAACCGGAACACTGGGATTTTCACTTGCAGATTCTTGAGGAAGTTTTGTGATAAATTTGGAGACCTGGAACAAGCCCTAGTGGTTGGTAAATATCCGCGGGGATCGTGTGGCGTCTGCAGCAGCCTTGGGGCTGCTGGGCTGGAGGACAAATGGAAGAAAGAGACCCGACTACGCTCAGCTCCCAGCCCCCACCTCAGATCTTTTCTTCTCCCTGCAGGAATGATCTGAGAGACCAGAAGTAACGTTAGCTGGATCTTTTTTCATCATTTAGGTAGAACTGATTCCGATCTGATGAGTAAATTCCATCTGTAGAAAACGTTGGGACAGCCCAGCTGTACAGTGTTAAATTGAGTTTTATGAATTCAGAGTGTGTGATTACTACATCTCCATTCTTGTTACGTGAATTATAGCCATTATTTCTGCGTCTTGCAGGATCTTTTAACAAGCAGAAATGCATCGAACAACCAGAATCAAGATCACTGAGCTAAATCCCCACCTGATGTGTGTGCTTTGTGGAGGGTACTTCATTGATGCCACAACCATAATAGAATGTCTACATTCCTGTAAGTACTGAGCTTTAGCTCTTTTTTTATATGATGTGTATTTCACCTGAAATTTGAAAACTATTAACGATTCCTGCAATCTGTGGGAATGTTGGTATAAAGTGGTGAAGTCATTTTCTTCTCTTGCATTTGACTTTTTGTTAACATATGTTATAAAAGCATGCAATGTATGTGTTCTCAGGATATGAATTAGTTTAGTTGGAAACACTTTTCGGCATTTACCATCTTATTTCTGCTAGTTCTTCGTTTCTGACACCAATGCTTTATCCACTAATTTCTAAACATAAAAAAACTTTGGTGTTCTACTTCTAGTCTGTAAAACGTGTATTGTTCGTTACCTGGAGACCAGCAAGTATTGTCCTATTTGTGATGTCCAAGTTCACAAAACCAGACCACTACTGAATATAAGGTAGGAAACTGTCTAAATTCCTTGTTTGTAATTGTTATTGGAGTTGTATCATTTACTGAGGGTTGTATAATAAAGTTGTATAATTTACTCTTTATTTCTTAATTTTTCTCTTGAATACATACCTAATATGTATGCTTTGTAGAGGATATCTTTAATTTCTTGCCATATTAATGGTGACCAAGTTTAGATAAAGTTTAGTAGTATTCATGTGATTTTCATATTTTTTTCTGTCTTTTAAAAATTGAGTTAGTTCACCTTTTTTGCATTCTTTATGACTTCATAACAGGCAAGAATAAATATTTTAAAGGGCTTCCATTGTTACCTTTTTATTCTCTATTCATAATAATTAGCTAATTTAGTAACTTGAAAGGCACACTTCTTTTGACTGAGCAAATGTGAAGAATTTATTAGTGAATATAAAATATTTTTCTACTGATTTACAAAGTGCTGTATACAGAAAACGTGTATTCTCGTAGTTAATTTTTATGTTATCAATATAGACAGCGTCACAATCAAGTAAAATACTGTAGCACAAAAAACAAAGACTATAGAAACAGAACATTTTTAGTTCTTGCCATACTAATTCATAATTTTTAATTTTAATTCTTTTTCAGATCAGATAAAACTCTTCAAGATATCGTATACAAATTAGTTCCAGGGCTTTTCAAAAGTGAGTAACTTGCTTAGAAAATGAATTTAAAGAGATCATTCATAGTTTTTTGTGTTAGGCCAAAAATGTTTATGTCTTTTTTTCCCCCATTCAGATGAAATGAAGAGAAGAAGGGATTTTTATGCAGCTCATCCTTCTGCTGATGGTAAACTTTTTAGGGGAGGGAAGACATTTTTATTTGGGGAGGAGAGCTTATCTGGGAGTTACAATGTATTAAAATTGACTTTAAAGTACCACTTCCATTCTCCTACATATAAAATATATTAGGCCGTTACTTTTTAAAAATTACATTTCACAATATCTTTATAGCTGCCAATGGCTCTAATGAAGATAGAGGAGAGGTTGCAGATGAAGATAAGAGAATTATAACTGATGATGAGATAATAAGCTTATCCATTGAATTCTTTGACCAGAACAGGTAAAATATTTAGGCAATTTATTTTATGCCAATGTTTTATTAGATTATTTCACTAATTAATTTTCTGTTTTTTAGACTGGATCGGAAAGTAAACAAAGACAAAGAGAAATCTAAGGAAGAGGTATGTTTCATGTTACAAAAACATATGGAAGAAATGTTTGGATTCCAGATTTTAGATTGTGTTGCCCTTTAGAACATTCAGCTGTTAGAGACAAGAAAATGGTCATGTTTAATGTTTAACAAAGATCTACACGTGATATTTAATAATTAGAATTTATTTTATATATGATTGTCTTACAAAATATTTTAAGTAGTTTACATTTAATACTTTGGTATGCTTGAAGTTTGCTTATTAGGAATCTGTTCATTCAATATTTATAATGATAGTAAACTCAAAGTATAGTTGAGAGGTTAGTCACCTCCAGTTTTGTTTGATACTGGTATCTTTTATCATATTCAGGTAATCAACTTGAAACTTTCTTCATATCTGAAAGTAGCTGAAAAAAATTACTTTTCTAAATGTACTTTTAGGTGAATGATAAAAGATATTTACGATGCCCAGCAGCAATGACTGTGATGCACTTAAGAAAGTTTCTCAGAAGTAAAATGGACATACCTAATACTTTCCAGGTATCTACTTTTATATTCTTGCATTTTACATAGATTTAACAATTTTAATTACATTTTTCACTTTGGATTTTGAACCCAAAAAAGCAATAGAAAAAAAAATTAAAGTTAGTGCTAAAGTTGTAATTTCTCTTAAAACATTTGATAAACATTCTCTTTTATAAAAGTTATGAAAACAAATCCCTTAACAATCGCTAGAAATATTTTTTTCGTCATTATAAAGTTTCAAAAGGAGTCTTTCTTTGTTAAAATGTTTGGAGAATATGCTTTTTAAAGCACTTTTGGATTATATTTAAATGAAAGAATGTAGATTTACCTTTGTTCTTTTGTTACTTAATAAACATATTTTTCACTAGATTGATGTCATGTATGAGGAGGAACCTTTAAAGGATTATTATACACTAATGGATATTGCCTACATTTACACCTGGAGAAGGGTAAGTAACTTATCTGTTGTTAGATTATGATAGTAAACTATATTTGAAGAATTAAGAGTAATTTGTTTCCTTTTAACTTTGTAGAATGGTCCACTTCCTTTGAAATACAGAGTTCGACCTACTTGTAAAAGAATGAAGATCAGTCACCAGAGAGATGGACTGACAAATGCTGGAGAACTGGAAAGTGACTCTGGGAGCGACAAGGCCAACAGCCCAGCAGGAGGTATTCCCTCCACCTCTTCTTGTTTGCCTAGCCCCAGTACTCCAGTGCAGTCTCCTCATCCACAGTTTCCTCACATTTCCAGTACCATGAATGGAACCAGCAACAGCCCCAGCGGTAACCACCAATCTTCTTTTGCCAGTAGACCTCGAAAATCATCAGTAAATGGGTCATCAGCAACTTCTTCTGGTTGATACCTGAGACTGTTAAGGAAAAAAAATTTTAAACCCCTGATTTATATAGATATCTTCATGCCATTACAGCTTTATAGATGCTAATACATGTGACTATCGTCCAATTTGCTTTCTTTTGTAGTGACATTAAATTTGGCTATAAAAGATGGACTACATGTGATACTCCTATGGACGTTAATTGAAAAGAAAGATTGTTGTTATAAAGAATTGGTTTCTTGGAAAGCAGGCAAGACTTTTTTCTCTGTGTTAGGAAAGGTGGAAAATGGCTTCTGTAACCATTGTTTGGATTTGGAAATATTCTGCGGTGGACATAAGCACTGGGCCATAGTTTGTTAATCTCAACTAACGCCTACATTACATTCTCCTTGATTGTTCTTGTTATGCTGTTTTGTGAACCTGTAGAAAACAAGTGCTTTTTATCTTGAAATTTCAACCAACGGAAAGAATATGCATAGAATAATGCATTCTATGTAGCCATGTCACTGTGAATAACGATTTCTTGCATATTTAGCCATTTTGATTCCTGTTTGATTTTTACTTCTCTGTTGCTACGCAAAACCGATCAAAGAAAAGTAAACTTCAGTTTTACAATCTGTATGCCTAAAAGCGGGTACTACCGTTTATTTTACTGACTTGTTTAAATGATTCGCTTTTGTAAGAATCAGATGGCATTATGCTTGTTGTACAATGCCATATTGGTATATGACATAACAGGAAACAGTATTGTATGATATATTTATAAATGCTATAAAGAAATATTGTGTTTCATGCATTCAGAAATGATTGTTAAAATTCTCCCAGCTGGTTCGACCTTTGCAGATACCCATAACCTATGTTGAGCCTTGCTTACCAGCATAGAATATTTTTAATATGGATATCTGATTCTAAATTCTAAATTACATTAGCTCATCTTTATAATACTGACTTTTCTCCACTAATACATGTTTACTTAAAAAATTGTTGCAGTAAAGAAAAGCTTTTAATTGAGAAAAATGGAAATAGTTTGTTAATTTTTCATTGGTTGTGATGGAATTAATGTATTTTTAAATGGCATATTGATCACTGTAATTCTAGAATTTTTAAAGCAGCAAATTGCTGGAAGAAGGCGTTTTATCTAAAATTATTTTAATATGTGGTATAGCAGTAATTTCAAATTTAAGAATTGCTTTTACAATTATCAATGGAATATGCCTTCTCTGCTTTGTCTGGAAATAGAAGCTATTTATTATGGGCTTCTACAGGTATTTTTACATAGAGCAAGCATGTTGAATTTAAAATATGAATAACCCCAACAATTTTTAGTTTTTTTGCTTTGGTCGAACTTGGTGTGTGTTCATCACCCGTCAGTTATTTGTAAGGGTGTTTCTTCTATATGAATATTGTTTCATGTTTGTATGGGAAAATTGTAGCTAAACATTTCATTGTCCCCAGTCTGCAAAAGAAGCACAATTCTATTGCTTTGTCTTGCTTATAGTCATTAAATCATTACTTTTACATATATTGCTGTTACTTCTACTTTCTTTATAGTAAAGGATGTTTTATGAAGTCACAAAATACATATATTTTTATTTTGACCTAAATTTGTACAGTCCCATTGTAAGTGCTGTTTCTAATTATAGATGTAAAATGAAATTTCATTTGTAATTGGAAAAAATCCAATAAAAAGGATATTCATTTAGAAAATAGCTAAGATCTTTAATAAAAAATTGATATGAAAAGCACAATGTGCAGAAGTTGTGGAAACCCTATAGTGGATTACAACAGGTAAAAGTTATAAGAGAATACATTGCTGTCTTATAGTGATGTTGCTAAGAAGTATGTGCTTTGTTGTAAAATTGCTTGAAAGCCCATTGAAAGATGTATCTGTTTACTTAAAATCTTTGAAGTAAAAGTTACCAATGTTTGCCAATTTGGGTGAATTTAACTCATTTTCTAGGCTTAAGTTTTTCATGATGTTATTTAAGACAAAAGTTAATGGAAGTGTCAAGTGATATTTTCTTTGGATGATCATTTGTATAAAGCATGAAAAAATTTTTTAAAAGGCTAAAAACTTTAAATGCTAGTGGACTGGCATTTGACTTACATAAAACCAAGTTATAAGATCAACATGGAATTCAAACTTTACATCTCAACCTCTTTATTATGGATTTATTTTGGAAATTGCTTATTAAATTATCAGATACTGCAATTATGGCCCACTTAGCACTATTTAACCATATGTGAAAATGTTTTATTCAAAAAATGATTTTTTTCCCCTCAATTAGAAAGTTGCATAAGCTTAAAAGTACATTTCAGCCAAAATTTTTCTATTAATAGAGAAAGATTATGTTTTGTATTCTTAAATAAGCAGTTATTACAGTTTGACAATTAAGATTAAAAACGTTTGCTAAATTACCATGTTAAGAAAATTTCAACCTTATGAAAACCCGTATCAAACGCTCCTAACTTTGTAACTTTAGTAGTCAAAGCAGGGTACAGGAAAAGTCAGCTTTAAGTTTGACTTTTGCTTCTGAAAATATTCTAGAACACAAAGTTAGTGCTAACAGACTATTTCACAGAAAATGCCTAAATTGATTTTACAGATTTTTAACTTAGATGCAAAAAGAAAAATGAGGCTGTTTGCTGTTGTGTAAATAGTGATCTATCTTGCTTTACACATGCATACCACTTTACAAGTAGTTTTTCCTTTTAAAATTGCCGGCCGTTAATTGCACTGCAATGAAAAACAAAAACAAAAAACTTCAGTTGTCTTAACCTGCCAACCATATTGCTTCATTTCCATATCCATACGTGGTAATATTTGGACCTCTGGAGGTAAAATGAAACAGGCAGAGTAAGCTGGTAGGAACTTTCCTTCATTCTTTCCTCTCTTCCGAATATTTAAAGGCGCAGTTCATTGTGAAGTCTTGTTACACTCATTGTATGGGCCTATTAAGGGTTTGTTATGAAAACAATAGGAACTTAAATACTCAGGTGAAATGCTCCTTGATCAACACGAAAGGAGGATGTTTGATATTTTAAAATAGTTTATTTTATGCTATCTTTTGAGGGGACAGGATTTACTTTTAGAAACAGTTTGCACATGGAATCCGGTCTCTTAAAATCGTGGATGAAGCAATTGTTAATTTTTCCATTTCTCTTTGTATTTTAAAGGTTTGATAAATGTTTCATATCTTTTTCTTTCTAATGCACCAGGAATGATAGTTGGAAATTCTGATTTAGTTTAGTACTTGGATGGAATGAAGGCTCCATAAGATTTTTTAAATACTATGGCTGTTTTCCCCACACAATCTTGCATCTTATCCAAAACAACAAGGTCTTGATCAAACTATATAAAAAATAGACAATTTTATATCTGTGCTGCGTCTAACAGTATACTAATTAAAATCCTTTTCAAAAACCGTCTATGCCTTCAAGACATCTAATGTTGGTGCAAAGATCGCTGAACTCAGCTCCAACATAAAGCTCTTGAGGTACATCATTTCACTTGAGGATGTTTTTTCATGTATAAAATGAACACTAAAACAGGTGATAATTTCTAAGGTAGCTCTAAAAAAATTCTGACTCCTCAAAACAAAAGTCCTTGAACTAAATTAGGACCACAGAATTCAGACCGCCGACACGAGTTCTTTACGAGGAATAGAAGGGGATATCCACGTATTCCAGCCTTGCAGCGAATCAGATTTGGAAATACCCACCGCGAAGATTTTGAGCCAGACGATCTCCCTGCAAATCTCAAGATTGCCCAGTTTTGATTATAAAAGTCTCCAAAAATGTTTACACAGTTGAGTGTTTCCTGTTTCCGCAGTTACTTTTTTTTTTTTTTAACGTTTTTTTTCTTCTTTTGGTTCTTGAAACGGATTTCCTTTATTTGCACCAGTTTCTTTTTCTGAGTGTGCAATTTCTAGAGGTCTCACATGAAGAACTTCACAATCAACTCTGTCTTCATCAATTCGACGACATCAGAAGTCATATTTATCCCTGGAAAGGCTCCTCTATAGGACTCTTGTGAGAAGTTTTCTGGAGAAGTTCAAGTGGAAAACTCATTCGGAAGTCGCCTTTAGCCCTCCGAATAAATAGTAAGCGCTCAATAAAAAACTTCCAATGAAGGAGTGAAAACTACTCTCATTCTTCTGACCCTTGCCTTTAAAAATACACCTTCTGAGACTATCTGAAGTTACTTTCAAAAAAAGCAGGTGTCGTTCCCTATGCCTCAGTAAAATGCTATTTCTTGCTCTGATTGTCGGGTCATCATGGAATGTAAACCTCCTAGTCGACGTTATTTCAACGTCGTGCGGATTTGGAGATCTCCAACTCTCAGTCCTAAATTAGCTGGGACCCAAGTTGAGAGAAGATACCTGGGAGGCTGCAGCCCAGGTTCATAGGGAAGCGCGTCGGAAAGTGGGATGACGGGAATGGGAAGGTGGCGGAGACGGATGCCGAGGTTAATGCAGGTGGAGAGGTCGGTCCAAGAGCCCAAGTCTCAAGTCCAAAGTCCTCAGGAGCGGAAGATCTTGTAACAAAGCCGCACCGCACGGCGTGGAGCGTAAAGCCCGGGGGAGGGTGATTAGGGTGGGAAACGCCACGGATTTCCAAAAACAAAAACAACAAAACCCAGGTTTCTTAGGTTCTAGTGCCCGGTGGAAAGGCACAGTACAGCTGCCTGGAGGAAATCACCTGGCTTCTAAGAGCGCTGCCTCCCCGGTCAGGGGGGCCTTTACCAAAAGGACACCTTAAAGAAGAAACGGCCCCTCTCTTTTTCCTTATTTCCTAATTAGCATCTCACGGAGCAGTGGAAAGCGCCACAGCCCAGTCCCCTGCTCGGAACGGCGCCATCCGGGTTCGGCCCTGCAGGGCGCGCGAGCCGAGGCCGCGGGGCACCGGGAGGCCATTTTGCGCGTGCGCCGCTCGCCTCGCACCGCCCCTGGCTCGGCTGACTCGGATCCCGCCAAATTTGAAAGCCGGATTGTCAGGCCCTGAGGGGCTTGAGGGGCGGGGGAACGACGTCGTTCTCCAAAGTCGGACCCTGTACGGAGCAGGAGCAGCAGCCTGGCGCGCGCCGCCTCCCGAGGTGGCCCCCTTCCCGCCGAAGCCCTGCTCAACGGCGGGCCGAGGCGCGGCGGCGGCGACGCGGCCCTGTCCGCGGAGCTCAGCGCGGGCGGGAAAACGCCCCGCACCAGGGGAGGCGGCGGCTTCGCGAGCAGAGCCCACGGGAGCCAGGACCAATAATCGCCTTCCTTTGTCCTCCTCCCTCTTTGAGTCCAATCAATGCCGTTTCTCCTTCAGGAACAGGTGTTCTTGGACTTTGGGGTTTTGTTGGATGGATTTTAAAGAAAATCATTAACAGTTATAAAGTTGCCATCCTGAAGGTTCCCGAAGGCGACTTCTTGTCGGTGACTGGAAAGGCCTAAGGGAGAGGCTGCTCCCGCCGGGGTCGTTTAATAAAAAGAATGCTCTGGAATCCCGGGGAGGGAGCCTGGACCGGGTGACAGGGCTGGGGAGGGAGGGGTGGCTGCGCGGCGGGAACCTCCAGATCTGGGCAGAGGCTCGCATCTCGGGATCCCGAGGCGATGCCGGAATGGGTCCCCGGCCGGGCGGAGGAGCGGGCGGGCAGGGGCTGGGACGTCGCCTCCCGGAGCCGCCTGCGCGCGGCGGCTTCCTGCAGAGCCCGCGCCCGCCGGATCTCAGAGCACAGAGGCATCTCGGACTTGGGGGCTCTTCGTGCGCCCTAAAACCGGGAGAGAGAGGGACGCCTTGGAGAAGGGGATCGGGGAGCAGCGGGGAAGTGAAAGCGGCCTAAAATGGACGACGGCGGGCGAGTCCTCTTTATCAGTGCAGCAGGCTGCCGGAGCCGCCATTTGGTGGCGGATCTCGGTACTTCAGTAGCACGTTGTGCTGAACGTCACAACTGGCTTGTCTACGTGGCTTCGTCATTTCTGAACCGCGGTTTTACGAAATGCAAATTTCCCTCTGGCTTCACTCCTCCGAGGGCGTCGACCCCCCTCTGCGCTCCCGGCGGACGGCTCTGGGGCGCGGCTGGGCCCTCGGGCGGTGCGGTCGCCGCGGCCGGAGACCCAGGGAGGGCCGGGGTCCTTTCCGTGCGGCGCCCTCCCCTGGCCTCTGCTCCTGCCGAACTGGGGGAGTCCAGCGCAGACCTCAAGGGGCGCTTGGCACCCCGATTTTTCGAGGCTGGGACGACTCTGAGCCGGCAGCTTTCCTCTCCCCCGCGGGGAGAATCTCATTTCCTTGGGGTGATGGGGTGACGAGCATTGCCTTTCGGCCCCGCCGTGTCCCTCCCCGGCTCTCCGGCCTCACGCCTCTCCGAGGTGAGGAGGGGAAACTGAGCTCAGGCCTGACGGGGAGGGACCGACTCGACGAGAGGCGGCTCCGCGGGGAGGATCGACCCGGATCCCTCCTTCGCGCCTCCTGTTCTGCCCGGTCTCCCCGGGGCCGGGGAATGCCAGGCATTTCTGTCGAGGGCCAGGTGGGCCGGTGTTACCACCTCGGCTGGCCGAGGCTTTGAGGTTTTCACGAAAAGCCCCCGAAGCCTGAGGCGCCCGCCCAGTGGAGAACAAAGGGCCGAGGGGCGAAGGCGAGGCGAGGTCGCGCGCGCGGCTCCCCGCCCGGCCAGGCTGGGAGTCGGGAGCGCGGCAAGGCTCCCTCCCCGCCTGGAAACGGGCGCCCGCTGCCCTCGCCTCGCAGGCGACCGCCGGGATGTCATTCCTGGAGCCCAAGCTGCCATGTTGCCTTCGCGAAGGGCGCGAGTCACTTGACGCTTCCGAGACAGCAACGCTTCCAACCCCAGAGTCCTTCGGCCCTCGGCGCCGCACAGCTGCGGTTAAAGCCCGGAGGGACTGCGGGGCGCGGGTGGGAGCGACAGCCCTGTTGGCGGCCAAGTCGGCGCGGCCGCGGCGCCGCAGCCGCTTCGCTCGCCACCTTAGTTCCAGGGGCTGCCGGGCTGCGCGCTCAGCAGAGGCTCGGTTGCCAGTAGCAACCACACGACGGCAATTTGCAGCCAGGGCCGCCGCCGCAGCCGCTGGTACTGTTGCCTCCTCCTACACCTCGGGCTCGAGCATTTGAAACCCTGGGGGTTGGCTTCGGTGACATCTCCCGCCCCCACCTCCGGTCCTCATCCTCCAAAATCCTCCGCTCCACTCAAAAGCCAGCGCCCCCGGCTGGGCCCTGCCCCCACCGCAGACAATAGGGGCGGCTGGGAGCGCACAGGGCGGCGCGCGCCCTGAGCAGCGGGCACCTGAGCCCCCCAAATCCGGGCGCGTCGCTGAGTCCCAGCCCCAGGTGCCCTCTTCTCGGAGTTGATCAGAAATTCTTTTTCAGTGGCCAATTAGAATAGCTTTTCTTGACATCAGAAATAAGGCTGCTGCCAAAGAAAGAAGTCAAACGCCCACTCCCTTTCTAATAACATCGACACAAAGAAGAGCTCATAGTTGGCGTCTGCGCTTGGTAACAGTGGCTTTCCTCTAGGTTAGAGCCACTTGCACAAGCACCCACTGCAATCTTTCCTCTTCTTCGTCTACCATGAATATTTTGGCATGAAAGCCATAATGTAACCATTTGCGTTGGCTTAACTGTTGCATCTGGATACTAGTTATTTATCAGTGTATGGAATACTGTTTTGTTTTGGTTTTTTTTCCATTTAATTGGATGATCAGCATCAACCCCTGGCAGTGTGGACTGCGTGGTTTGATACATAAAATGACTGACATTAACCCTGAGAGATCTACTTTTTCTGTGGTTCTAGGACACCAATTTAATTTTTTATAAAAATAGAACTCTTGTTAATGTTTTAAGCAGGTTTTATTGAAGAAAAGTCCTTAAAGTATCCAGCTAAGTTGTTTTTTGTTGTTGTTGTTTTGTTTTGTTTTGTTTTTAGCTACTAGGATAACTCGGGAAATTTGTGCATTGCCAGATTTCTTCACTCTGAATAATTGTCCCAGCTTTGAATAGCCGTTAGCTGAGTGGTCTTCTGGGCTAAAATTTCTTGTAAATCACAAATGTGCTGAAATTTCCAAATTTAAAGCTCCTTAAGAATAAGCACCTGTGTTATTCATCTTTGTAAGCTTCAGAGTCCTTTGAACATAACAAATATTTGTCGAACTTTCACGGAATTTTAGAAGTCTCACCAACTCTCATTAGGAAAAAATCAACTTACTCATAACTAGCACAAAGTTAGGATACCTTTAATGAACTCAATGAAAAGCTAAACAATTTCCAAGCTAGTAGCATTATCAGATATTCTCATTCATGAATATTTTACTTAATTATATTTAAGATGTCATAGGCTGTAAAAATATCTGACAGATGTTTCCAGGATTCTAAGGAGAATGACAAATTGTACATAAGAACTTGAAACTGCTAATTTTTCATCAGGTGTCTGAAAATTTGGTTAAATAGCCATAAGTAAGGTGCAATTTTAAAGTGCTTTCATACTTTCTTATAGCCCAGACATGGCATTACATGGCATAACTGTCTTTGCAGTTGGACAGGAATGCTTAAGGATCTAGCGCTGGATATTGCAAATCTACTAAGAAAAGGCACCTTGAATTATCTTCTTTAATTTAAATAAGCTTTAAAGCATACTGAAAATCGTATGTCTCAATTACAAGTGATAGTAAACTCAAATTAATGCCTCCTGAAATGACTCTTAGGTATATTATTAAAAGGCACTCACTTTTAAGCTTCACAAAATATCAAGTTCATTAAATAAGACAGTTTACCTCAAAGAAGAAAGCACTGCTTGGTTCCTAGAGGGAGCATAACGACCTGTAGCTTGCCAAACCACCCCCATTACCACCTTGAAAATAGGAAAGCAAGGCTTTAGTGAAAAGTTCCTTTCTACGGTCTTTCAAGAAAGAAAAGCTTCAACAACTTGCTTTGGGCCAAGTTAAAGAGATTATCTCCCTTTTTCATTACGACTGTCTTTCAATGAATTGAAGGATAAGATCAAAGTGCATTCATATTCATGTGAATTATCGCTATTGACTTGAATAATGATGGATTTCATTGTTTTATTTAAACTAAAACCAGGAACGCTGCTGCTTTTGAGGCTACACCCCTAAGGCTGTAGAATTTCTTCTCTGAGGACTCAAAAGCCAAGCAATTAGGTCTGACAACCACGTCATTTCCATAATGTACTTCCGTATAGAGGACTTTTTATTGGAATCAGTTACATTTCTATAGAACCTTATTACCACTCAATGTTTGACTTCTTTCCAGCCTTCTCAACAAAACTCCCAAGTTCAGCAAGTACACTTCCAAAAAACTTATGAGTAAATTGTACTGAGAAGATACAATGATGTTTTAAAAGCTTTTATTAATAGCTGTTCATGAATCAGACAAATTAGTATTATCAGTAATTACCTCAGGAGAGTGTTTTTGTTTTGAACATGACACATTACAGTTTTGTTTTCTAGGGTAACTGAAGAACTCAGTTACAATAAGCTTGGGAAAATGTGTTTACCAGCTGTTTCTTTCTCAATATGCCTCATGACAATTTTCTTAAGACATTTTCATTTGGGTTTTCCTCAAACTGTCCCATGATTTTCTAAAGAGAGGGAAATTACTAGATTCAGTCAAACTCCCCTTCACTTTCAGCAAGCGGTCATTCTGCTCAAATAATTCTTATTAAATGCTTATCAGTTTGAATCAAATAATTCTTATTAAATGCTTATCAGTTTGAATCAAATAATTCTTATTAAATGCTTATCAGTTTGGAGAACACTTCTTAGGAAATGCATTACAATAAAGTAAGCTTGCCTTTGAATTCTGCAAGCAATCTTTAAAACAAACTTAGGAAACAATATTTTCCTGAACTTTAATATATACAATTCATATAGCCTCTCTAAATCTAAAAAGAGACTCTAGTGCAATAGATAAAGTCTATTACATTATCATGGTCTGCAGTGGGTTCTGGGAATATCCTTTCCCAGAAAGATAACTGATTTAGTTACTTGGTTTCTCTCTTAAAAATTTGTCATACATTTAAGCCATTATACATAAATCACATTTTTTAAAAAAAATCAATGATTTTCTATTCAATTGGGCTACAAGAGAGCTCTATTTTCATTTACCCATTGTGTGTTTTTAGTATTGCAAGACACTCTCTAAGCCAGGAGTTTATTAGTAAATTGCTTCTCTTTGGGATATGACCATAAGTATACTGAAATTATTTGTATACTTCCAGCTTTACTTGTAAATTTCCTGTTACTCTGGACTTCCAAGTAAAATGATAAGCAATTGCATATTATTTCACGGAGGGGGGGGGAACACTCCTTGAATAAAAAGCATTTCTTTATAATTCAATTCTTTAAGACCAGATTTGTCTTCCTAACAGGAAAAGTATTAGTATTTTCTTCATATAGGTAGTTCATGTTTTAAGTTGTTCATACAGGAACTTTTATTTTTCACTCTAAAAAATATAGGTAATATTGGAGTATGAGGTAAAGTAATGCAGCTTTAGCAACCATTCAGATGTTTTCTCTGAAATGTCAACAAGCAAGGGTCCAAACTGCAATGCAAGCATCTCCTCTGAAAAAATGCGATGTAGTCCCACCGTGCCCTTAAAATTTAGCCTACGTTTTAGCGGAGCTCACGCTCCGCTCAGATCACCTCTGAGAGAGAAATGGACAGATACCCAGTGGTTAAACAGGAGACACTATTTTTGTTTCAAAGGTTTCAGAAACCTTGAAAACCTTCTCTCGGTACTTTTGCAGTAATTTCCAGGAGTCAGAACATATAGTCCATTATTATTCTTCAGAGTAACCAATGCACAAGACACTTTGGTTTGGGACTTGATATCGCGAAATGACGTCAAAAAATTAAAAAAAAAATCGAGGCTTGCACATGCGCAATGAGGTGCAACTGCTTTTTATTTATTTATTTTTTTTTCCTAAATCAACTATTGGCTCCTGTCCCCGCCTCTGGGATCTTGCCTGCGCCGCGGGGTCCTAGGGGGCCGGCCAATGTAAGATGGTGCGGAGTTCGGTACCCCACTCTCAGTGAAGAGAGCCTGAAGCCCCTCCCCACCCTTCCCGGCCGGGGCGCTCTTCTAAGTCCCGGGCTCAGACAGCCGGAGCGAAGTAGGCCGACCCGCGCGGCAGCAGCGAGTTTTCCGGCAGCGGCAGCGCCGCGGAGCCCGGGTGCCCGGGTTCCGGTCCCCGCGGCTCCGGGCCAGCGCCCGCGAGTTGGCCGCACGGTTCTCTGGCCCGCGGGGCAGTCGCGCCCCTGAGAGGCTTGGGCCAGGACCTTCGCCCCGGCCCCTGCGCGGCCGTGCGACTCCAGCGGGAGGCCGGGCCCAGGAAGCAAAGCGAAAGAACAGAGGCCTCCTTCCTCGCCAGTCGCCCGCCGCGCCTTCCCTAGCAAGCCCAGGCCGGCGGCCCACTGCGCGGAGGGAGCGAGAGGGTCGGGCTTGCCCCCTCCACCGGCCGCACCGCGGCTGCCGCGCCCCGGGAGGCCCCGCGAGAGGGAAACCCCGGCCCGACCCGCGAGGCTCTTCCGCACTCGCGCCCTGGGGCTGCGCGCCCCCGCCCCTTCCTCCAGCGACGCCCACGGTGCCCCCGCCCGCGCTCCCGGCCTGCTTCCCGCGCCGCCTCCGGGGTTAGAAACTTCGCAGACACCGCGGAGCTGCTAGTCGGAGTTGGAGAAACTTGGGAAGAATGGAAAACGCGGAGGAAGCCGGGGAGGACCACTTTCTTCCCTTGCCCTCGGCCCGACACTCCTGTCCATTGGACACGGCTGCCTGCCAGCCCCGGGGAGCGCGAACCCGGTGCACAACCCGCTCGGGGACCCGCTTGCGTCCGGCTTCGGCTCGGGGCTCGGGGCCAGCCGCAGTGCAGTCTTCGCGGGACCCTCACCTGGGGGATGCGTGGCCCAGACCGGGCTTGGTGGGCTCTAGGGTCGTTTCCTATGTCGCACCTTCCCTCTTTGTCTCCTGTCCTGATTAAAGGGTGGAGAGGATGGTACAGACCTCTGACACAAGTCCAGCAACGCCAACATTTTAAAGCGGTGGGAGTTACTGAGAGAGACAGATGACTGGCATCTGGAGTAGGGCGCTTAGTGTTTTCCAGCTCGTGATGTTGGCTTTGGGTACAGTTTTTAATTACTTAAGAAAACGCCCGCAAGTCTAACCGGAAGATATATCACACTCATACACTAAGTTGCAGTAACTTGTTTCTATGCACGTCACCGCTGCGTTAGAAAATGTCACGCTGCATTTCGGACTTAGACATTGAAAGCACCTATTTTTAATATCAATCACTTTACACTACATGGTGCCTTTTGGGGAAGCAAAATTATTCCTGTGTGGAATCCCCCTAATGACCGGTTTCTTGGGAAGTGGAAAAGATTAGTTCCATCTCTTCCTCCTCTGAATTACTGCAAAGGAAGACAGATACAGGTAGATATTTAGGAATTTCGGGCCAGCTAAACCACTGTCACCTTGACATCGACCTTAACACTAAAAAGAAAAACTTTAAAATTTAAACTTTAAAATGCAAAGAGTTGACTTTAAAAGGTTTAAAAAGCCAACAATAGAGAGTAAGGCATAAATGCAAAACATGTATAGAAATGTTAATCTTCCCTTCCCGGATGTAAGTGTACAAGTGTCTTCTGCTCTGCTGACAAACTTGATGAAATAACTGGATGGTCGGCTCAGACGTAAAATCCTGACATTATTTCCCAAAAGAGGCGCGATGCAACATTTAAGGTAGTCATGTTTCCTTTCGTCATTATAGGTAATATTTATGTTCCACTAACTTGGTTATGGACTAAGCAATGCCTCTATTTTTAATTCAAGTATGAAACTATGGAGTTATTTTAGTAATTTTAAATTTAGTGTTTGCAAAATGATTATTGTAGTCTCATAACTTCAGTAATGACATGCAATTGCCAGTTGAATGCCTTCTTAAATGCTAACAATGTTTTTTGGGAAAAAATTATTTTAGGGGAGGGAGATTTCATAGTTGCATAGAACTCAGCTAATTTTTATTAAAAACAAGAAGCCTTTTATAATTTAAATGATGTTTTAGGTATTCTCACTTCTTTGCCTACTTTGCCATAAGCCCCTCCTGTTTGTCCCCCCAAACACTTAATAGCACTGAGAGCAATTACAGCCCTTAAAACAGTGGCAGACTGCAGTACATGCCCATTGAATGAATACAGGCTGCAGTATATGCTGGTAGAATGAAGTGATGTCTATCTCTTATTAGACTTCATGACTTGGAAGAAAGGCACATTCTTTTATTAGCAAGGTGTTTGGCACAGACTGATAATGAATACGTGTTTGGCTTGATGAAGAATATATACATATGAATATATATACACTTGATTCATCTCAATGACAGTTTTTAAATGGAGATGTTAATATCTAGCATATATAAATCTTTAAATTTTAAAATTCAGCTAGGAACTGAAGAAAAATACATGGATGTTAAAATTAACCAAGCTTTTAGGCATGTATAGCATATATTCCCTTGATAATAGGATTTTCTGAATTCTCAAAGGAGATATGCAAAGAGAAACAGAAAAGGATTTTAAAACTGGCTTTATTTTGTTGTCATTTTCAGTCTCATTTTCATAACTAAAGGAGGAATTATTTGAAAAAGTTATTTTGAAGTTATATATTATGATTAGCTTTTTACAAAAGTAGCCAAAGGCTTCCAAACAGACCTCTCATGGAAACACTTTTTTTGCAAATTATTCTACTAATGTTTCATTCTCAATAAAATGTATAGTTTTATGTTTCAGTTACATTGTATATCTTCAAAGTAAGCTGGTATTTTAACAACGGTAATCTTCCTGTAATATTTTTAAAATCCTGAAGTATCCCTTTAAATTGTTTTCTTTTTCATTGCTTACCTGTTAGTTTAGAGGTGTGTATGTGATCATGGGTCATTAATTTAACTTTAGAAAACAGAATAGTACTTTGTTTTAGAGTTAGTACATTGAAAAATGGGTTAGAAAATACAGATTGGTTTTCTTGTCAGTAAAAGTAATCTGCCATATTTTATGCTTGAATTACTGATATTTCACTATGTGTATATTATAATCACTCTGCATTATATGCATTTCTCCATTTAGTTTTTAAGATATTTTAAAAGGAAGCTAGAATAAAGAGCAAAGATCTAGCTTCTTTAATATGTCCAATTTCAGATATGAAGTAGGCATCCTATATTATGTTTTATCAGGAACAATACAAATTAACTTAAATAACAGATACTTGGATTATTAATTATAACAGATTATCAATAACAGATACTTGGATTCTAATTTACACAGCTTTTCAACGTATGTTTTCCAAGAACTTTGTAGCATCCCATACTGTGTTATGTTTATAGGTTTAGACCTCCCCCATGGCCTCCCCTATCATTGAGCTCTTAACACTTTAAAAATAGAAAACAAATAGTAAACCAGTTGCTAAAAATGGCAGTTGTAGTAGCTTAAGAGTTTGAATCGTTTGTTTAAGGGCTGAAACCAAATATAAAACCTTTTAGTTTTAAGGGGATTTTCTTTCATCATTCAACAAGGAACTGAAAATTAGAAGGCTTATTTGCAATCTTAATTATTTAGTCAATCTGTTTCCTCCCACGTCTCTAAATGGGAACACACAACAACTTTAATTTTAAAGAACATATTCCCTTAGGGAAATATAGATATCACTGTAAAACTTACGACTTTGAGTTAAGTAAAAGGATTGTGGCCATCATTGGCTTTTGAGCTGCAGAAGCAGAAGACATGTACCTGCTATCGGGGGTATTAGAGACCCGATAAACACACTTATTCTCTCTGATTGCTGGTCCATTCTCTCTGATTGCTCGTCCATTTGGAACTCCACAAAATATTAGGACTTCATCAAAGAGCTCAGGTCAGGGTGAGACCTCAAAGATTATTATAGAGGACTCATTCCAACTATAGATCCAGCTAAGTTTGCATGCTCCCTTCTGTTGAAGAAGTACCAAGGGGTTTCCTGTCTTGGCACTACTTAGCAGCTGTGGCTATGTATCCACTTGACATCTCGTGAAATTGTAGATTTGATGGAGGAACATTTAAAGTTGACAACTGTCATTGAAACAACTGGTATATAGTTTTCAAAGACAGGTTAGAAGTCAGTGATAGACTACTTCAAATTTGTTAAAAGAAACTGGGTAAAGGGTTCAAGTTATGTAAGATAGGGAAGTCTGGTTTTCCAGGTAAAGGTTCTCTCTCCTTATCTCTTGGAGGGGTCATTCATCAACATAACGAAGCCTACATTTAAAAGACTAAGACAAAATGTTTACAAATCACATAAAAGCGAGGAAACAGCAAAATTAGGAGTCATTAGGAGAAAGCCAGGGAAGACAGGACATTTATCACATCCTTTGCTCATCTGCTTTCCTCATTGAGTCTCTGAGTGCTCATTAAATGCTTCTATACAGTGTAATTATGTGTAAGAACATGGTTGTCATGATCCTCTAGGAATCTTGAAACCAAGAATGCCAGGTGTATAACCTTTGGGTTACAAAGGAAAACACGGATTCTAAAGTCAGTGTTTTACCGTCAATGCAGTGTTAAATGCCAAGGCAACACTCAAGTTGCTCTGACATTAAGCTGTTCATCAGATTGTACAATGTCACGTGTGAGATTTTCAGGACCCTCGAAGCTCGGACAACTCCAGGGCTGCAGTTGACTCGTCCGGTCGCGCTTGAACCAGGCTCCCTTGGCGCGTGGAGCTCTGCTGGGGCTGGGTCCGGACCCGCGCCGCAGGCAGGACACCACGGCGATCTCTTTGCAAAGAGCCGGGACCTCCCGGCGGTGCAGGTACACTCGACGGCGCGCGACGTCCTCGCGGCTCGGCGAGCCTGGCGCGCCGGGACCCCCTGCAGGCAGACCAGACTCCCCGGGGCTCGGGAGCGTTCGCGCCGCCGCCCCGCGCGGGGCGCCCGGGCACCGCGACCGTGACGTCACGCCCGGCACTGGCCGTTGCTGCGAGACGGGCGCGTTCCGGTTCCGGTCGGTTGCCGGGGAGACGCGGGTACACAGAGGAGCGGCTCCCGTCGGAGGCAGAGTGGTCGTCGCGGTCGTCCCCTCGGCGGACGTGCAGGCCGAGTCGCTTCCTCGCGCAGCTTGAGGAGGGCGGACGGCGACGGGGGCGCCATGAGTCAGAGGCAGGTTCTGCAAGGTAGGGCGGGGGCTGGCGGGCGCCCCGACGGGCTGGCTGCGAGGTGAGCTAGGCGCCGCGGGCCGCTCCACCGACTCTTTCCCCCGCAGTGTTCGAGCAATACCAGAAGGCCCGGACCCAGTTCGTGCAGATGGTGGCGGAGCTGGCGACCAGACCCCAAAACATCGAGACGCTGCAGAACGCGGGTGAGTCCGCAGCTTGAATCCGCGTCGCCCGTTGTTACCGGCCTCGCCCCGCGCCCCTGCCAGTGGAGCTCTTGGGGAGCCGCGGGGTGGGGACGGGAGTTCGCAAAAGTATCCATTCTTTTCAGCGGGTCTTTGGGGGTCAGGCCGAGAGGCTGAAGCTTCCAGATGGGTGTTGGAGGGGCACGGTGTTTCTATTTCCATCTTCATTGCACACAGGCAAGTGTCAGGTTGAAAGTCAAGGCCCTAGGAATTGCCTGGAAGTCATTTTACGTGAATGGGACTCTACCCTAATGAGACCCATTTTATCCAAGTGCCATTATGCGTGTCACCCCGCCTTTGATCACCTTCGACTTCCTCACAGCAAAGGAATTCCAGTGGTTTACATGTGATTTCTCGTCTTGCTTTAGTGATAAAGGAATGATATGCTTGAATCTTTTCCAAGAAATTCAAAGTAGGTAAAGACCAGACTTTTCGAAATCCTTGTGGCGCATTCATCCTGCTCCTCAGTACGAACTCTTTCGGATGTGAGAAGGGAGAGAGGGAGAGAGATCTTCTTATCTCTTAACAGAAACTGGTAAGAGAAAGATGGTCCTTTTTTTTTCTTTTAATTTTTTTTGAGTGATTCTACCACCATCTAAACTGTAAAGTAGCATTGTATCACTACTGTGTCATGAGAAATCTTCAGTTTATAGGATGTGATCTTTAAAACTAATTGAATACATAATTTAAAAAATTTAAGAACTTTGATAGCAAGAATACATAGGTATAATCCTTTCTCTGGGTTTCTGTGAGGGGAACTACTGCTGTACCTATGTGATATTTCCTTTTGTCACTAGGATTTTAGGCATTTGTTCCTTTGTGTGTTTTTATTAGGGGGGAATGTATTTACAATAAAAGTGTATTTTATAATCTTCTAAAAGCATTTTATTTTTAGATAATTGTAGATTCACATGCATTTGTAAGGAATAAAACCTGGAGATCCTGTGTACCCTTTACTGAGTTTCCCCCAAGGTAACATCTTTCAAAACTGTAGTGCAATATCACAAGGAGGATGTTGACATGGATAAAAATTCCTTGATCTTATTTAGGTTTCCTCATTTTAATTGTGTGTGTGTGTTTTGTCCTATAGAATTTTATTCTGTGTGTATCCACCACCAGCACAGCCAAGATACAGAACACTTTCATCATCTCAGGGATCCTCTCCGTTGCCCTTTTATAGCCATGCACACCTTCTATCCCTAACTCTGGGCAACCACTAATCTGTTCTCCATTTCTAAAAGTTTGTCATTTCAGAATTGATAATCCTTTGTCCTATAGATGTTGTTTTATATGGATTAATTTTCTGTATTCTCTCTGTGTGTATGTATGTATGCACTCATACTCCTCAAGGTACCCAGAAAAATACTGGGCACACAATATTAAATATACGCAGACTAACATATTAGAACATGTTACATTTTAAAAGTGCATTTAAAAGTACATTTTAAAGTGTAAACTTTTAGGGTTTTTTCTTTCAGTCCCTCTCAATGGCCTTTGTAAATGGACACTTAACTACTTAACAAAGATTTACTTTCTGGGCAATATGAATACAGCCAAACTAAAACTTTTTTTAAATGGGAAAATAATTGATATTATTTTTAAATTTTAATACTCAGATGTTAAAGCGTATATAACCTTTATGATGTGGAGATTCGTGTTTTAGTGAGTAGTGGCAGGTTAGCTCCTCCCGTAAGAGTGCAATGTAGAGTACACAATGGAATTTAATCCAAATCGACAGTATAAGTGACTTAGATATAAGATTCTACACTTGTTTGGCTTGGGAAAGACTGGAATACGAAAGGAGTATGAATTTATGTTTTGAAATTGTACTCGACTAATATCTGGATAGCATGCTAAAATGTTTATTTTCCTGAGAAACTTCATTTTACTTATTTCATGTTATTTAGATTCAATTCAGACATTCCTTTAGCAATTTTAATGGAGACATCATGAATATTTCAATATATTTATTCTTTTGATTAAAAAATAATCTGTAAGCTTTGTTATGAAAACTTTTCTGATTTTTTTTCTTTTTTGAGATGGAGTCTTGCTCTGTCACCAGGCTGGAGTGCAGTGGCGTGATCTTTTCTCACTGCAACCTCTGCCTCCTGGATTCAAGGAATTCTCCTGCCTCTACCAACCAAGTAGCTGAGACTATAGGCACGCGCCACCACACCCAGTTGATTTTTGTTTTTTTAATAGACACAGGGTTTCACTATGTTGGCAAGGAAGATCTTGATCTCTTGACCTCATGATCCACCCGACTCAGCCTCCCAAAGTGCTGGGATTACAGGCATGAGGCACCACACCCTGCCACTTTTCTTTCTTAGTAGTCAATTTACTTAACCATTCAAATGATTCATTCTTTAAAAATAATTACCATGGATTTAAAAGTGCTTTAGAATGAACCTCTGTATGTGTATATCAATTACATATTATGATCAAACTGTTTTTCAGTCAGACCCCTTCATTTTGGTAGCTTAAATACTCACGCATTTTACTTCTATCTTTGACATACTGTCTACATATCTAGGAAGATTTTGTTTGTTTTCTCACTTTTCCATCCAGTATGCTGTTTAAGTAAACATATATCTTGGATCCTAGATAATGTAAAAAATATTTTCCATGTAGTCATCATGATCAAACCAATAATTACCTTGTTAAGAATTTTTGAATTCATTTTATGTGAAAGAAAAATTAAAGGTGACCGTTGTCAGTGGAGTTTTTATTTCATTTTAAGTCTCTGATCTTTTTTGTTTTTGATATGCTAATAAGAGAATTTGCCTTAATAAATATGTCCAAGGTAATTACCAAAGCAGACAAAGTATGTTGCAAGATCTTTTCTTCAGAGTATTTGGAAAATAGTAAGTTTGATTTATTTCTTTTTTTGTTGGTTTCTTTTCTATTTTTTTTTTGAGACAGGGTCTCACTCTGTTGCCCAGATTGGAGTGCAGTGGTACAATCTCCGTTCACTGCAACCTCCACCTCCCAGGCTCAAGTGATTCTCCTGCCTCAGCCTCTCGAGTAGCTGGGATTACAGGGCAGGCTAATGTGTATTAGAGACAGGGTTTCACCATGTTGGCCAGACTGGTCTCGAACTCCTTACCTCAAATAATCCACCTGCCTCAGCCTCCCAGAGTGCTGGGATTGCAGGCATGAGGAGCCACTGTGCCCAGCCAGTAAGTTTGATTTCTAATAAAAATTATTACTAGAAAGAACTGTCAAAGCCTCTATAATCTTGAGTTGTTTTTTTCCCTCACTGAGGTTTTATTCCTTCTAAAAAGAACACATATGAACAATTAAAAAGTTTAATGTCTGTAATAAAATTTATGTACTCTTAAATTCTATATGTTTGAACCATTACCTCTTGGAGCTATTTAAAAACAAATTTTGATACTTTTCCTCTCTGAATAATTAGTAACACATGACTATAACAGTAGAGATAATACATTGTTACTTCTACCAATTGTAAAATTTCAGTAATTGGAGTGGTTTGTTATTTATAAAATATAAGAAACATGTTTTGTGGCTTATTGGAGTACCAGACCACTTTTAGTTCTGTTTAGGAGTCTTTTGACATACACTAATAAAAGCTCCAAGAAAATTACTTTTAAACTTAGCTACATAAAATAAATGTTTCCTGAACCAGCTAATTATATAAGTGGGGTAAAATATTACTCAAAATTTTACATATTACAACTTATAGTAAAACAGCAAAACTTAGCAAATCAGTAGTTATGCACATTTTCAGAAAAGTAGAAGTAAATGTTTGTGTAACACTTTAAATGTGCATCTTTATGAAGCTCATTTTCAGATTGAGGTAATTTAATGGGTTCAGAATTCAAGAAAATAAATATATTGTTGACATAAAGTAATTGTAGATTACATGTGTCTGCAGCAGGGTGAAAGCTCCAGATTAACTATCTAGTACCTCTTAATATGCTATGAGAAGGAAAAGCCCTTAGTAAGCATTTGTAGTGTATTTAAAACATACCTTGTTATGTACATGTGCCATGATCCTCTTATAAACCTGCTGTTTCAAAGATATTGAAAATGAAAAGAAAATTAACAAAGTAACTAGAGAAAATGTAACCAATTCTTCTATTGAAATTTGACTTTTTTTTTTTTTTTTTTTTTTGGTATAAAAGGAATCTTAGCAGTTGTGAATGTGAATAATAATTAAAGCACTGACTTCTTTTTAAAAGATAGGGATAGAGAGGTTTGTTACATATGCTTAAGTGGAAAATATACCAGGGAGCTATACACATTCTGAATTTGTATGACCCAAACAATATGTTCTAAAAACGAAAGCTTAGTTAGAATTTTATTCCATGTTCCAAACCACTGTTCCTACATGGACATTGATCTGTTTGGTTAGCTAAGCATTGGTACATAGTAGAAAATAATAGACTCAAGGTTAGGCTCTCGTGGTTTTCTTAGAAAAAATTGGGCAAGTAAAAAAAAATCCAAGCTGTAGATGAGTCTATAAGAAAGGTGAGGCTTACAAATAGCAAATTTTATAGGTTAATTTTAATGTTACAGATTAAAGTTTTGACATTTTCAAAAGTTTTTGCAAAGTTATTTAGATATACTATAATTCTACTTAACATCTGAATGAGGTTTCAGGACCTTTGCACTTCTGCTTGGAATCTTTCCCTATATTTATTTGTCTAACTAATTTCTACTCAGCCTTTACGGCTGTGTTTTGGTGTTGATTCTTTGAGGAAATCTTGCCGGAGCCCTCACAGTAAATTAAATCTCTTGATTTGTGCTACCCTTTCTCCTAGTATTTCTGTTTTCCCCACTAACCATGCATAAATTCCATGCCTAGCATAATCAGAATGATTAAGTAGGATGAAGGAAGGAGTAATTGAATGAGGAAGAAGTTTTTTGTGTTTTCACATCCACACATTGGATAATTGTTCTCTTCCTCAAAGTGAGTTAGTGCCCAAACTGGAACTAGAACCCATTTCTTAATACTGCCTCATTTCGTGCTTTCTACTTTAACTTATAGGTATTAGTAAACTGTTTTATGTGGTTCTAGGGATTCCTAACAAACCTTGGTTTTAACTGTTAAACTAAGTGCTGTCTTTAGGTCTTTAGTACCAGTGGCTGTCGAATAATTGGGAAATTTGGTTGCTTTGGAAGTCTCCTTGAGGACTGTCACGGGAGTTTGAGTGGAGGCCAGACGCAGAGGGCTAACTTTAATTGATAAACTCCTGCAGGTTTGAGGGAGTGAGAATAGTATTTAGTGTTTAAGCTGGCCTCAGAACTCTAGAGGGCCTCTAGGCTTCCTTGGGCTTCTAATTGGAGTCTTATCAAACCAGGAGCTCTTTAAAGGCATCCAGAGGAAAGTTTTAATCCACTGGAAGTTGAGAACCAAGGTAGTCCTGCAGAGAGTTTTTGGACTGAGACCCTGTCTGCATTAAGTGCAGTCTAGAGGAGACTTTTTCAGAGGCCTGGGCTGTCAGCTGCCTGGGTAGAATACAGTGAAGCGGGAGACACTTAATGTTTGTTGGTTGATTGATGTGAGTATATACTTAGCATTTCTTCCTTTTTAATCATGCTTTGTGTGAAGTACCTTTTGTTCACAGGGGCAGAACTTCGGAATTTCTTTTTTCTTTTTTCATTTTTTTTTTTTGAGACGGAGTTTCGCTCTTGTTACCCAGGCTGGAGTGCAATGGCACAATCTCGGCTCACCGCAACCTCCGCCTCCTGGGTTCAAGCAATTCTCCTGTCTCAGCCTCCCAAGTAGCTGGGACTACAGGCGTGCGCCACCATGCCCAGCTAATTTTTGTATTTTTATTAGAGACGGGGTTTCACCATGTTGACCAGAATGGTCTCGATCTCTTGACCTCGTGATCCACCCGCCTCAGCCTCCCAAAGTGCTGGGATTACAGGCGTGAGCCACCATGCCCGGCCTCGGAATTTCTATTGAGTGGTTGTACTGGCCATAGGAGAAATTCAGGGCTACATCTTGAGGAATAATTTGGCCTTCGCTTGTAGGAGGCAACATGGCCTGTGTGAATACAAGTCAGACCTCCCTAATTTTCAGAGTGAAATCTTGATTTTCCCATGTACTCCATGCTTTCTATCATAAGGTTGGCTCAATTTAAAATTTATTGTTTATTCAATTTCTCTTAAAAGTCTTGCTGAAAACAAGTGATATTTGTGTATATCTAAAGAAAATTATCTCTTTTCACTTTTCTAAATATTCTGTATTGTATTCCTATGTCAAGTTAGAAACACTATTAAAGTATGTTCATAGATATTAGTTTCCCATATAAATATCTTTGTAGACTTCGTTTAATAACATATTCCCCTTTAAAAAAATTGAAGGCTTATTTTTAAAAAATAGATGCTTCGATATTCTAGCAGCTGTAACTAATCTATCAGTGAAGGTATTTTCTATCTTGTTAAATTCTTAATATGAAGATATGCTTGTATATTCAACAAATATTTACTATTACATCATAAGCTAGGTGCTAGATATGAAAAATGTTCGTGTTTATTTTTATTTCACAAAGTGTTTTCCTTTTTACCTCTGCTGCCAGGAAACTCAGTGCTCTGTTTAGAACTCAGTTGCAGCAGCTATCTATAACCTACATTTCTGATAAAATATCAGTTCTCCTCCCCACTCCATAGCAGAGGTGGGACTGTGTACATATCTTTGTATACATGTATTAATATTTTGGAGTAAATTATTTCTCCAAATATTTTGGAGTAAAATATTTTGGGGTAGTGAAGTGTGAATAAAATAAAACATTAATTCTATCTAAAGATTAATTTTCAAACTGATTGCCTTCCATACATTTTCTCTCCACATGTTACCCATGAAAACTCTTGGCACAGATAATCCTGTTAGTACTGTCCTGTTTATTCTCTATGCTGCCCCATTCCTAATTTCAGTCTTCTGCAAACAGATGGATGTGATTATGTATTTACTATAAAAGAGGAAACATATTAGTGAAAGAAGACAGGACTAATTCAAAATTGACAGCTCTCTAAAAAGACTTTCAAATTAAAATAAGAGTTTTGTCTACATGGGTATGGGGTGATTTTAGGTGAAGAAACAGTTTGAATGACTTACTTGAGTCCTTAAAGCTTTGTGAATTTATGTTTAGTGCTATGCACATACCTGACTTCATGTACGTAAAAAGTAAACAACTAGAACACAATATAACCCATTTTGCTTTTATTTTAACTAAAATTTACCTGAAAAGAGAGAAAATTTCACATTTATTTTCACAACTGGTTTATTCCTGACTCAGTTAACATTTATTGAGTGTCTAAGTGCCAGATGGATGTTTTTTACATGCTGACCATACAAAAATAGGAGGCATATTCCCTGTGCTTAAATGGCTTATTTGCTAATGGAGAGATATGTAAATAAATCATTGTTTATTCAAAGGGCACCTTACTCAAGATTTGGGAATGAGGGATATCGTTCAAGGGAGATATATCTAGGAGGAGGTATATAATCACAGATACTGTGCTGAATTTCCTAGGAATTAGCCAGATGAAATGGCATTCAGGTAGAGGAAACATTATGTATAAAGGCACAAAGACAAGAGAAAAGGTGGTACGGATAGAAAAGGCCAATGTTTAGGTACAACCAGAGCTCAGGGTAATAGGGCAAGGAGAAGAGAGTCAGTCATGGTTGGAGAAGAAAACAAGCCTAATTATTAAGGACCTCATATGAAGTTTAGATTTTCCTGAAATTGATGGAAAGCCATTGAAGTGTTTTAATTGGAAGAATCATGGAATCCACTTTGTGTTTTAGAAAGGTAATTGTAGCAGTATTTGGAGAGTAGATAGGAAGGGGGTTAAATCAGGATCAGGAGACTGGGTGCTCATTTTTGCTATGGCAGTCATGTTGGAGTAAGAAATGTTAAAGAGGTAACATCTACAGGACTCAGTGGCTTAGGAGTAGGGGTGGGGACAGGTGAGGTAAGAGATGAGTTCAAGATGACTCCTGGACTTCTGGTTGCTTGGACACATTAGCACCATTCCTCCACAGAGAAAAAGGATGCAAAGAGCAGAGGGAAATGGTGATTTTATTCTTCAGCAGTTGAAGCGTATCTGGGACATCCATGCATCAGTGACTATGGTGATGTAGAGTGCTAGGGCTCAGGAGAGAGATCTTAGTTAGAAAGAAAGACTTGGATATGTATGTGGAACTAACATGTTCATTTGAAAACTGTATTAAAAGCCCATTTTATATTTCTTCATGTAATTGTAAACATGTTAAGTTCCAGTCATTTTATCTAGAGTATAATGCAGATTCAACTTCGCATAGCTTTCATGCTCTGTATTCTCACTCAGTTGAGAATCTCACAGACAGATGATGGTGGCTGGAACCTAATCAAAGGACAGCTGGCCAGGTGCAGTGGCTCACACCTATCATCCCAGCACTTTGGGAGGCCGAGGCGGGTAGATTACCTGAGGTCAAGAGTTCAAGACTAGACTGACCAACATAATGAAACCCCATCTCTACTAAAAATACAAAAATTAGCTGGGAGTGGTGGCAGGTGCCTATAATCCCAGCTACCCGGGAGGCTGAGGCAGGAGAATCGTGTGAACCCAGGAGGTGGAGGCTGCAGTGAGCCAGGATCGCGCCGTTGCATTCTAGCCTGGGCAGCAGAGAGAAAGAAAAAAAAAGAATCAGACAGTTGCACTGGAAAAATGAATGAAATTTTGGTTTCATACAGTAATAATGGAAGATATGATAATGCTAATGATAGAAATAATGTGAATTCAACAGATTATACCCTTTGGTATACATTTCAAGCCTGGCACATAGGCCAGTATTTCTTGGCAACTGGGCTGTGATAGACAGCAGGGAGGAGAAACAGAAGAGCATAGACTCTGGAGCCATAAAGAGCATCTACCTAATTGGATGAGGTAGATGGGTTGAGGATTACATGGGTTACTATTTGTAAATTTCTTAGAGAGGTACCTGGCACGTGGGAGATACTATGTAAGTGTTTGCTAAATAAGTGAATGAATTTATGATGTACTGGTCCCCGTCCTGTCTTCCTCTCAGCCCTTCCCACTCAAAAGTGATATACCAGGTATGGTATTCCTGCACTCACAAACAACTGAATCAACACTGAATCACCAAACAAAACTCAGAAGATACTATAGCTAATGAGAATAAATTTCAAAGGAGAAAATAGATTATTCTTGCTCATAATAGTTTCTTGAATTATTTACTATTACAATTGAATTCTATGTAAAATGCCATTCTTCTGTGATTCATTCTGACCCTTTAAATAAATTACAAGACGTTTTTTGTGTTGTAAGTGATAACACCCTAAATCACAATTGACTTTATGTCTGAAGAAATATTTCATAAAAACAAGGCAAATAGATATGTGATACCAAACTTTGTGATTTCTTTTTTTTCTTTTTTTTTTTTTTTGAGTCGGAGTCTCGCTCTTGTTACCCAGGCTGGAGTGCAATGGCGCGATCTCGGCTCACCGCAACCTCCGCCTCCTGGGTTCAAGCAATTCTCCTGCCTCAGCCTTCTGAGTAGCTGAGATTACAGGCACGTGCCACCATGCCCAGCTAATTTTTTGTATTTTTAGTAGAGACGGAGTTTCACCATGTTGACCAGGATGGTCTCGATCTCTCGACCTCGTGATCCACCGACCTCGGCCTCCCAAAGTGCTGGGATTACAGGCTTGAGCCACCGCGCCCGGCCCGTGATTTCTTAATCAAATGCAGGAACAGTGGTCAGAGGTATATAATCAGTAGAGGCTAGAAGAAACCAAATCAAGGCCTGAAAATTCTTATTCTGAAAAAGACAGGGGAGGAACACAAATAATTTTATGTAAAAAATGTCCAGTAAAGAAAATGAGAACATATTATATAATTCATCAGTGTAGTGAAACTTGGTTCAGTTAAAATTGTGACATAAATATCATAATTTATTATAGAAATAAATATTTAAAAATCTATTAGAATAAGGTTATAAGTATATTTAGACTTACACTGTAACAGGAGGATATGTAATGGTTGTAGTAGTAAAATCGAAGTGGATGGTAGTATCTAGGTCATTTACCACAAGTGTTGGGCTAGCTGTACATTGAGAACAAATCACGAATTACCTATTCTAGGTCACCTGAAGGATAGAAAAGAAGTTTAAAACATAAGCTCTGGCTTAGAGAGGTTTATTATTTTTATTTATTTATTTATTTATTTATTTATTTATTTATTTATTTTGAGATGGAGTCTTGCTCTGTCACCCAGGCTGAAGTGCAATGGTGTGCTCTCAGCTCACCGCAAACTCCACCTTCCAGGTTCAAGCAATTCTCCTGCTTCAGGTTCCCAAGTAGCTGGGATTATAGGTGTGCACCACCACGCCCAGCTAATTTTTGTGTTTTTAAGTAGAGACCGGGTTTCACCATGTTGGTCAGGCTGGTCTCGAACCCCTGACCTTGTGATCAGCCCACCTCAGCCTCCCAAAGTGCTGGGATTACAGGCATGAGCCACTGCGCCTTGCTGAGAGGTTTATTATTTTACTCAGGATATAAGACACTTATTTATATAAACTAGAGAACCATATAACATGCTGTATCAAGGATGGCTGCTGTGCTGTGCTCTGCACAACTTCAGGGGTAACATTTATATAATAATCTAGGTGAATAGCATTGCTTGGATTTGTGCAGTGCGCAGCCTGCACAGCTATACATGGTGGATCTGGAATTATTCAAAAATTCCATTTTTATTCATTTCCCTGAGAGTAAGTGGGGCAAACAGCAAAGCTCCTCAGTGGCTTTCCATTCTCCTTACAATAAAATCAGAAAATCTTAGTTTGGCCTACAGCCAAATTTGATCTGGCCGTAACCTAGCTTTATCTCTTGCTACCTCACTCCTCCCATTTTATGTTTCAAGCTGGCAAGCCAGTATTAATTTATTGAGGCTTCTTCAACAGTGGGCAACCACCATACATCCTTTGACCAAACCAGGAACTTGGAAATATCATTGATTCCTTCCCAATAATCGGTTTGTCTTCTAAATATCTCCTTAGACCTTTCACTTTGACCTTTCCTTTTGCCATTACCATTCTCCAGGCTATCTTCATATTTGGCTTGGTAACTATGATAGTTTCCTAAGTGGTCTTTGATGTGTCTCATCTTGCAGGTGGCCCATTTACACAGTTGGATGTGTCTCATCTTGTCCCTTTGTCATCCTTTTTCTCCACTGTAATCAGAGTGATCCTTCTTTACAAACTGTGATTTTGATCCTGTCACTGCCCTGACATTACTGTTCAGATAAAGTTCAAAATACTTAAAAGAGTTTGTTGGATACTTCAGGACCTTTGTCTCTATTTATCTCTTAGCCCTCTTTCTCTAGCTTCCTGTCTCCTCTCTTGCATTATAGTCACACTGCATTCTGTTTATCAACATGTCAAACTCTTTTTGCTCTTTGTTTATACAGTTCCTTCTGATTGTGATACTTTTTGATCCTTCCTCTCTCCACTGCCTCCAAGTTTTTCAGCAGGCAGGCAAAATCTGCCTGAGAGCCTTCAGCTCTTAACTTCAAGGTCACTTTCCCCTGTGTTGCTTCCCCATATCCCTCCAAGCCTGGGTTAGATGCTCTGGTGTATGTTTGCAGAGCTCTCTCTACTTCTCCTATTGCGGCATACATCGTAATATGTTGCGATTATCTGTCACAACCCCTTCAGAAGTTCCTTGAGGTCAAGGACAATTGTGTTTTTAATACCGTGTATATTCTTGATAGATATATCTTGAATGAATTATTCATTCAAGAGTAATTCAAAAATAGTAAAAAAAAAAAGTCTCAATCTGTGGGGCCATTGAATCTTTAATAGTTCATTACAATGGATGCTATTAATTAATGAGTCATTCACTAATAATAATAAAATTATGTTGAAACTGTAATACATTTAGGGAACTGATTTATTTAGCATTTTTATTTATCAAGCACGGCATGGTGTTTATTTTGTTCTAATTTTCCTAGCACTGTAGAAATTTTATCTAATTCTCACAATAACTTTATAAGTAGTACTAGAATTTGAGGGAACTGAGGCACAGAGATGTTAAGTAGTCTTGCCAAGGTCCCTGAGCTAGGAAGTAACAGAGTCCAGATTTGAACCCAATTAGTTTTCCTCTAGATTCGTGGTTTAACCACCTCACTCTGTTGCCTCTCAACATGGGCAGTCACATAACCTTCCTTCTGTTTGTAAAGCATGGAGTTTCTATTATATTCTTTCTCATTGGACCCCAGAAAGAATGCCTGAAACAGATGGTAATATTGACAATGAAAGGTGAATCTTTTACTGTGTAATTGGTTAATTTTGTGCAAAAATCACTTCTTGTAAAACTTGAATGAACTATACTAGCAGTAAGTGGTTACATAGAATGTAGCTTTAGATTAAAATGAAGCATATTGTTGGAATTTAAATTTTTAAAGCTTTGTAAAATGTATATTAACAAATATTTAACATATTTTATAAGTTTATGAATGATTTTTTTTGAGATGGAGTCTCACTCACTCTGTTACCCAGGATGGAATGCAGTGGCACCGTCTGCGCTCACTGTAACCTCTGCCTCCCAGGTTCAAGTGATTCTCCTGCCTCAGCCTCCGAAGTAGCTGGGATTATAGGCATGCACCACCATACCTGGTTAATTTCTGTATTTTTAGTAGAGACGGGTTTCCCCATGTTGACAAGTCTGGTCTTGAACTCCTGAGCTCAAGTGATCTGCCAGCCTCAGCCTCCCAAAATGCTGAGATTACAGGTGTAAGCCATTGCATCCGGCTGGGTATAGAGTTTCTGTTAGGGGTAATGAAAAAGTTCTGGACATGGATAGTGGTAGTGGTTGTATAACACCGTAAATGTACTCAATGCCCTTAATTGTACACTTAAAATGGTTTAAATGATAAACTTTGTTAAGTATATTTTGCCATGATAAAAAAAAAAATTAACAAAGCAGGTTAGAGGTAACCAGGGCAACCAGATAACTTTACTATGACTTAGGTGGACTGAAGACCCAGTTTGCAGATACTGTTATTAGTTTTTTTTTTTTTCATTTAACTTTTATTTTGAGTTGAGGGATACATGTGCAGGTTTCTTACTTAGGTAAACTTGTTGCGGGGGGAATTGCTGATAATTGTTTTTAAAGGAACAAAGTTGCAATGTTAAATGTTTTTGTAAAACAGCAGACTGAGGTAATATGTATATAAATTATACGCTTGTAATATAAGAATGGATGAGGTTTTTTTTCTGTCATTGGAAAAATTTGACATTTTCTTCCCAGTGATTTCTATATGTCACTGGCATGCAAAATAAAATAATTTGGCCTGCATTGTGTTATAACAAATTAAATGACAGAGTTGTGATTGTTTTGAGGCTATTTTATAAGCTTCTTCACTAGACTATTAGTTTCTTGATAGTAGGTGCTGCCTTAAGTCATATATGTATTCCTATTGCTTGCTGCATGGTTAACCCTGATGTATTTTTTGAATAATGTGGACAGGATCAGTGAGGCTATTTTTTTAAAAAATTTTATTTTTGATGGCTTCTTGTTTCTGTTTTTATTTTTTTCATAACTGGATTGCAATGCGGGAATTAAAAGCAGTGTTTTCAGGGTAGGTATGATGGCTCACACGTGTAATCCCAATACTTTGGGAGCCCAGGAATTTAAGACCATCATGGGCAACATGGCAAAACCATGTAAAAAAATAAAATTAAAATTAAAAAGTAATGTTTTCAGTATGGCACTAGAATAAGAAAAATAGACAAGGAACTCAAAGCTATAAATTGTGTATATGGAAACATTGTAAAGATTTGTCTTTAAGTTAAATTTCAAAAATAGATTCATACCATTTCATCAGTTTTTATAGAGCAGACAATTGTTTTATAGATAAATGAGTTTAATATGTGAATTGTTATTTTTAGTACTGGATATAATATTACATTAGTGTATGTTGGGTTCTTCAACTGAGCCCAGTGATGTCATTTGCTCCTTACTAGAGGCCTTGTTTATCAGATATTGTGGCAACTATTCGGATTGCTTTAATTTGTGAACTCTAAATTTTAATGCATTCACTCACCGTGGATCTCTGGATACCTAGTGGACAGGCAGGTAAGAAAAATTTCACCCTTCCCTCTCCTCCCCTCCCTTCCTCTCCCCTCCCCTGTAATTTTAAGAGAAACTTGCAGTTAGAAAAGCAAAGTCTCCATGTTTAATATATGTCAGAGGTAAAAACATGTCTTTTTAGAGGAAGAGAAACACATGGGGACTGATAATTATGAAGCACTAAGAGGCAATTTAAGGACTAGAAATTTGGGGTATTATTTTTGAGAATTTATTTTCTTCTCCAGTAAAAATGACCTTATTGAAGGTCATTCATTGAATAAGGTTATTCCAACAGATATTTCAAATGGACACTTTAGCTTTTATTTATATAAATTTGTAGATTTAAAAATTTTTCAAAATTCTCATTGTGCTACTGTCTAAACTAAACAATATAGGAAAATCATGATAGAGCAGAAGAATTTCACATATAAACGTAACTTTAACATTGGATTTAGAAATGGAAAAGAAATATGAGTCATTTAGTTGGCCTTATATTAATAT
The DNA here is from genome assembly GCF_048565385.1 of Saimiri boliviensis. Classification (NCBI taxonomy): domain Eukaryota; kingdom Metazoa; phylum Chordata; class Mammalia; order Primates; family Cebidae; genus Saimiri; species Saimiri boliviensis. Next base: position 99,847,780 of record NC_133456.1, on the reverse strand, counting down.
TTAATTAGCCTGATGCAGTAGAAACACAGAGAAAATATATAAAAAAGAGAATTCCAGCCAGGCACAGTGACTCATGCCTGTAATCTTAGCACTTTGAGAGGCAAGATGGCTAAATCACTTGAGCTCAGGAGTTTGAAACCAGCCTGGCCAACATGGGGAAACCCTGTCTCTACTAAAAATACAAAAATTGGCCAGGCATGGTGGTGCATGCCTATAGTCTCAGCTACTTAAAAGGCTGAGGCAGAAGGATCGCTGGAAACTGGGAGGCAGAGATTGCAGTGGGCCAAGATGGTGCCACTGCACTCCAGCCTGGGTGATAGAGTGAGTAAGACTCTGTCTCAAAAGAAAAAAAAATATTCCCTTGGGTATATGGAATAGTTAATACCTTTTTGGGCGGGCAACATATTTTACTCTTAAATTATAAACAATTTTTTTAAATTGGGAAATTTGTGGCAATTAAATACTATAATAAACACTTATAATTAAATATTAGAATGTCAGGTAAATTAATTCATTCTTAAATCCTTAATATGTGTTCAATGTTCTTTTTTTTTTTTTTTTTTTTTTTTTTTGAGACGGAGTTTCGCTCTTGTTACCCAGGCTGGAGTGCAATGGCACGATCTCGGCTCACCGCAACCTCCGCCTCCTGGGTTCAGGCAATTCTCCTGCCTCAGCCTCCTGAGTAGCTGGGATTATAGGCACACGCCACCATGCCCAGCTAATTTTTTGTATTTTTAGTAGAGACGGGGTTTCACCATGTTGACCAGGTTGGTCTCGATCTCTCGATCTTTTGATCTACCCGCCTCGGCCTCCCAGAGTGCTGGGATTACAGGCTTGAGCCACCGCGCCCGGCCGAATGTTCTTTAGATTTAATTCAAAATACAATTCAGTATGAAGAATTTTAAAATATGATAAATCACTGCTTTTACATAAATCTATCAAGTGAGCAAATAAACACACCCACGTATACTCCTTCAAAAAACAAAACAAAAACCCAGAATAATCAAGAAAAAATAACATGAAACTTAATTGTGATTTTTTTTTTTTTTTGAGACAGAGTCTCACTTTATCACCCAAGCTGGAGTGCAGTGGCATGATCTCAGCTCATTGCAACCTCTGCCCCCCAAGTTCAAGCAATACTCCTGCCTCAGCCTCCCAAGTAGCTGGGATTACAGGTGCCTGCCACCATGGCCTGCTAATTTTTGTATTTTTAGTAGAGATGGGATTTCACCATGTTGGCCAGGCTGGTCTTGAATTTCTGACTGACGATCCACCCGCCTTGGCCCCCCAAAGTGCTGGGATTACAGGCGTGAGCTACCATGTCCGGCCAATTGTGATACTTTAAAACTATTCCAAAAAAAAAAAAAAAAAAAAAAAACTATTCTAAGCTTATTTTTTTGTCCTTGTTAATGCACTTATTATGAAACTTTAAATATATGTTAACAGATTTAGCTTTTCTTTTTTAGAGTGTGGACTTATTTTAATTAAAATAGTGCATATTCATTATAAAAAAATATGAAGTAAGGCCAGACACAGTGGCTCATGCCTATAATTTCAGCACTGTGGGAGGCCAAGATGGGAGGATCTCTTGAGCCCAGGAGTTTGAGACTAATCTGGGCAACATAGTGAGACCCCCATCTCTATAAAAAATAAAAAATTAGCCAGGTGCGATGCACCCAGTTATTTGTGAGGCTGAGTGGGAGGATTGCGTTAACCTTAGAGGTCGAGACTATAGTGAGCCACGATTGCACCACTGCACTTCAGCCTAGGCAACAGAGCAAAACTCTGTCTCAAAATAAAAAATCAAAAAAAATAAAAACATGTAATGCTCAACAACAATGACAATACATTGTCAGTCCAATTCAAAAATGGGCACAGGGCTTGACCTGAGATTTCTTCAAAGAAGATGTACAAATGGCCAATGAGCACATAAAATACTCAACATTATTAGTGCTATGGAAATGCAAATCAAAATCACTGTGAGATACCACCTCAATCCACATTAGGATGGCTGTTAGTTTTTTTAAATGGAAAATTACTACAAGTGTTGGTGAGGATGTGGGAGAATTGGAACCCTCGTACTTTACTGATGGTAATGTAAAATGACTCAGTTGCTGTGGAAAACAGTTTGCCCGTTCTTAGGATGATGGTCACACAACATTGTGGATTTACTTAACTCCACTGAACTATAAACTTAAAAATGGTTAAAATGGTATATTGTATTTATATTTTACCCAGTAAAAAATCAACAACAACAATGAATCAAGTAATAAAGCAAACCACAAAGAGATGGACAATTGTTTTAAATCCATCTTTCCTGAAATAACCTGTGTTAATATTGAGTAGTCATGCTAATATTGTATTCTGTGCTTTAAGCACAGAATTATCTGTGAGATATTTCAGAAATTATCTCTGTAAAACAGTATAGATAATAATATATAAGCAACACACATGAACGCTGGATTTATTGGACATGAGCTATGACCCAAGTATGGGCAGGGTTTCTGTGTGCCTGCAGAGCTAACCAGCCTTCATAGGATTCACACCTGCAACTGTAATAGATGATCTAACCTAGCCAACTTAGGCACAAAAGTAATGACCAAGTAAAACTGGAAACTAGGAAAATCCACAGGTCACATCTTTAAATGTGTCTGTGATAAATGTCATTGCTCTCTGCTTATGTTATTTGCTAGTACTCTTATTTTGGTCTAATCCTAAGTGTTAGTGTAATGACTTCTTGGCCTCTGGCTAAGATCAAGTGTTTAGGTGTTACTGTAAATGTTTTCTTTTTGTTCTATTTCAAATGATTCTGCATATAATACTATAAAAGAATATTGGCAATATTTGCTTTTATGTATAACTGGGATATGTTTTTAAAGAAAACAGTTAATGATATTTAATTGAATAGACTGGTGTGAATTAACTAAAGTATAGAAAGTCAAGAGGTACTTTGTTATATTTTGAATTCTGTCACTACCTTTCTTATAATCTTAGACTAAAACAGCGTCATTAAAACAGAAATAGCAGTTGACTCTTTTGCAGATTTTATAGTAAGGCAAAGTTAATAGAAAGAGTTGGAATACCCAGTAAAATGACTACAAGGCAATTATTACTGTTTTCTCTCTTCCCATCTTCTCAGTTTTCAATATATATTATTTAACAATTATCAATAAAAAAGTTTAAATTATAACCCTGCTTCACCATTCATTAGTTGTGTGACAATTAACTTTTCTCAGCCTCAATTTTCTTGTCTATAAAATAGATGTAATAGTAGGGCCTGCTTCATAGTTTTGTTATAAAAGTTAAATGAATTATTATGGAAAAACGTTTTTAGGACAGTGCTTGCATATAATAAGTGCTTGATAAATATGAGCTACTTTTACTATTGTTGCTGTCATGGTGATGATGATGATATACCTACTATGCAGTCAACCCTAGGATGAATATGATGAGAACTAGTAATACGTGTCCTTATCTCTAAGAAATTTATTTGGATATAATATGTAGGTGAGGCCCTGAAATGAACCTTGAAAGATAAGACTTGCAAAGTCTAGGGGGAAGCCCTATCTTTTTTGTGTTAGACATCATAGCATACTCTACAACCTTTCTCTGCATGCCTCATGACAACCCTATCAGGTCACATAGACAGTACTTGATGAATCAGGTATTTTTACCTAAATCCAAAGTCTTTCTTATTTCCATGCTGTACTGCATGTTTAATAGTGATAGCTTGTATTATTCTGTGTCTTGGTCAGGTAGGTACTTCTAAATTTCCCATTAGTTTTTAGTGAATAAATTTGTTTTCACTGACTTTTTTCCCTTTAATTTTACTGTCTGCATATATGCTGAATTGTATTTTTGCTTTTTAATTTAAATTCTGCCGATTTCTGTTCTTTCATAATTTAACTCAGGTGTAATGTCTTTGCTGAGGCCTCTTCTTCTGGATGTGGTCCCAACAATTCAACAGACTGCTGCTTTGGCTCTTGGGAGACTGGCCAATTATAATGACGACCTTGCTGAAGCTGTTGTGAAGGGCGACATTCTTCCACAGCTTGTTTATTCACTGGCAGAACAGAATGTAAGAATTTTTAAAAACTGGTTATATGTTTTTTGTTTTAGATTTTTTAAAATGTGACAGTTTGGATACAGTTTGCAAGCCTGTAGGCATCAGAATTATTAGGAGGTTAACACAATCTTTAATTCTCTGAGCTGCATGTAATAGTATTTTTAGGGTATTTTGCATTGGTGCTGATAACCACCATTTTTCTTTTATTGATAATATAAGGAGAAAATATATTTTTTAGGAGAAATTATATATAAAGCAGCATTTCTGTATATGGGAGTTTTAGACAAAGCTATCAGATCTGTCTTAGGGAAGTATATGGACCCTAGACAAATTGCTGGTTTCAGCAATCCTTATATGCTGGTGAAACCAAGTTTAAGGAAATAGTGAGAGACACCCTTGAAGCAAGGGGTAGAGAAGCAACCAAAAAGAAGATGAGAATAAATGTGTGTAATGGAAGGTTTGATACATGTTTTTTACCAAGTTAAAGGCATGTCAACTCTATTAAGCACTGTCTGAAGGTAACCTATTTCCCCCCTTATCTGGTACCACTTTTATTTCTATACAGTGCCAGCTATTTGGTTTCTACAATAGTTAAGGATCACCTGTAGGTAGGTTTTGGACTGTTCATTCTATTCTGTTAGTTTATTATAACCTAGGGACACAGCTTTCTTGACACATCTTTGGGATTAAGTCTGTATTTGTGTAACAAAAAGACAAGACAATTAATCCTAGCACTTTGGGAGGCTGAGGTGGGCAGATTACCTGATCTCAGGATTTCAAGACCAGCCTGGGCAACACAGTGAAACCCTGTCTCTACTAAAATAAAATAAATAAATACATAAATTTTTAAAATGAGCTGATGTGGCAGTGTGTGCCTGTAGTCCCAGTTACTTGGGAGGCTGAGGCAGGAGAATTGCTTGAACCCAGGAGGCAGAGGTTGCAGTGAGCCCAGATTGCACCACTGCACTCCAGCCTGGGCAACAGAGCAAGACTGCATCTCAAAAAAAAAAAAAAAAAAAAAATAAGAAAAGAAAAATGGGCAAAGGACTTTAATAGACAGTTCTCCAAAGAATGTATACAAATGGCCAAGAAATATAAGAAAAGATGCTCAACAGCATTAGTCATTAAGAAATGCAAATCAAAACCACAACAGGGTATCACTTATTACCTTTTCTGGTGGCCATAATAAAAAATAAAAAGGAAATAACAAGTCTTGGTGAGGACATGGAGAAATTTGAATTTTCATGCCTTGCTGGTAGTAATGTAAAATGGGAGAACACTTTGGCAGAACTGTAATCAGTAAAACAGTTGTTACCATGTGACTCAGCAGTTCTTTTCCTAGTTCTATATCCAAAAGAATGGAAAACAGATGCTCCAGCAAAGCCTGCACACAAATGTTCATAACAGCAGCATCCACAATAGCCAAAAGGTAAAAGCAGCCTAAGTCCATCAGTAGGTGAATGGGTAAACAAAATGTTGTATATCCGTACAATGGACTGTTAGTCATAAAAGTAATAAAATATTGAGAAAAATGCTACGTCATGGATGACCCTTAAAAATGTTATGCTAAGTGCAAGAAGCCAGACACAAAAGGCCACAGGATCTATGGTTCCATTTATAGGAACTATCCAGAATATGCAAATCCATAGAGACAGAAGCAGATTAGTAGTTGCCAGGGGCTAGAGGGAGAAGGGAATGAGAAGTGACTGCTTTATTTGTAAGGAGTTTCTTGTTGGGGTGATAACAGTCCAGAACTAGGCAGTGGTGGTAGTTGCACAACATTGTGAATGCACTAAATCCCACTAAATTGTATACTTTAAAATGGTTAAAATGGTAAATTTTATATTATGTGTATTTTGCCAGAATAAAAATAAATCCTAATGGTGCAGAAATTTGCTCTGTGTTTATAGACCAGAGAGTCTTTTTTTTTTGGCGGGTGGGGGTAGGCATGGAGTTTTGCCCTTGTCGCCCAAGCTGGAGTGCGATGGTGCGATCTCAGCTCGCTATAACCTCTGCCTCCCGGGTTCAAATGATTCTCCTGCTTCAGCCTTGCAAGTAGCTGGGATTACAGATGCTCACCACCATGCCTGGCTAATTTTTTGTATTTTTAGTAGAAACAGGGTTCACCACATTAGCCAGGCTGGTCTTAAACTCCTGACCTCAGGTGATCTGCCCACCTCGGCCTCCCAAAGTGCTGGGATTATAGGTGTTAGCCACTGCATCTGGCCTAGAGAGTCATTTACTAATACCTGTTACAGCTTTACAGCTCTACAAGGTGTCACAGAAATTTTATTTTTCTTGTGGATATTCCTTCTATCACCAAATACTGTTGGACTTTCTTCTTCTTGGACTTTTACCTCTTTCTTTTGAGAGCAATGTCTATATTCTGGTATCCCACATAGAAGATTTTCAGTTGAAGTTTTCTAAGTTTAATGAATGTTAATTAGTTGTAGAGAGACAAAAAAGCACCAGCGCAGAAAAGTGAGGAGGCAGTAAAAACATGAGGCCTTTGTACAAGCTTCTGTCTCCCTCACCTACCAGCCTTTAAGTCATTTCTCACAGGAGATTTAATCTCCTCTTTATGAGGTACAAAGTCCTGTGGTTTTGCTTGCTTTTCTTTTTTTTTTTTTTTAAGGGTTTCTTTTCGTCTCGAATGGGAGAGAAGAGTGTTAGGAATTTGGGGGAAGTGAAAATTAGGAGAAAGAGGGAATGAGATCAGAAAGTGTGAGTTATAGGCACTGTAGTTAATAGTGACTGTTGATGCCCATAAATGGTCTGTAAATTTGACAATTCTGCAGTATAAAAAGTCAAATTAGCTGAGGCAATGAAAATAAATGTATCACCATTTTCCCCCCCACAATTGTAAGAAAATGATCTATGGAAACCTACTTCAAAACTCTATACTAATTTTTACAGTAAATTAGTAGAAATTTGGTTACTTATATAATTTAAGAAACTAAAGAAAATATGTCAAAAACATCAGTACTAACATAGCATATTTCTTATATTAGCAACATATACCAAGTTTTAAGATATGCTATGTTTAATATATACTTGATGTGCTTTTTTCTCCGGTAATTTTCATTGTACCAATATTATAGTCTAAGTGAATAGAATGCTTTCAAATTAAATGCTGTAGTCAACTAATCACTTTTTAGTAGTCACTGTGAAGAAATAGAAACTTAGGATGTAAAATAGGGGATTAATTGGGTTTTATTAATAGCAGAAAGAGGAGACCATCACTGTGTCATTATGCTGACCATAAAACCACAGTGAGTATCACAGCCACATTTCCTATACATTTAATGTTTTTAGTGATGTGAAGAGAAACATGTTAGCCTTGTGTTTCACTTTCATTTACTCATTCCTTAGATAAAATGTATCTATAGGAAATAAAAATATGAAGTAATATTCAAAATTTACAAAATGGTAAGTAATATGCTCTTTTATCTTTTAAAAAAGCATTTCTAGAGAAAATAAATAACTTGTATCTCATTGTTTGGCAGATTTATTTACCTGGAGAAGTTTTAAAATGTGTTGTTAATGTTTTGCCTTTATGTGTATTTGATGATTGGTAAGCATATCTTGGAACATGGTTGTTATTTCAGAATAACTTGAGATACCAGAAAGATTAGTTGAGGTCATGAAAGGCTTACCACACTCAAAGACTGAGGGCAAGTAAAGGAAATGAATTAGTCAGTTGGCAGTGAGCTTAGTTACACATACTAACAATCCAAGAGTTCCCAAGGGTCAAACAATACATTTTGGTATAATGCAGATACATAAAATCTCATTATTTTATGAATTTGTGGAAGATATCTTTATAATTTATTTTATACAATTTCCAAATGCATGCTTCACAGTAAAACATTTGAAATACAATGTAAAACCTACCTTGTTTTCAGTTTAGTTACTGAACAGAAGCAATGAGGGAACATCAAATAATCAAAAATTATTTTGTAGGATGTTTTTCATCTTTTATATTCAAAAGCTGTTGAGCTTTATTTATATTAATGTTATTTTATGTCAGTTTTGGTCTGTTTTAGATTTTGGTTCTCTAAGTGATCATTTCATTTTGGGTTTTGTCTATTTGGCCCTTGTAGCGCTTCTACAAGAAAGCAGCTGCCTTTGTGTTACGAGCAGTTGGTAAACATTCTCCCCAGCTAGCTCAGGCAATAGTTGATTGTGGAGCACTGGATACACTGGTCATATGCTTGGAAGATTTTGACCCTGGAGTCAAGGAGGCTGCAGCCTGGGCACTTGGGTATATTGCAAGACATAATGCAGGTAATGGAGCATATTTAAAATAGGATTATTATAATTTAGATTTATTAGGTAAATCCAGTTTTGCTTAGTAAAACATAGATGGTGTTTTAATGATGTTTCTGTATGTAACTGTTGTTTCTGATGAGAGGTACGTTTTGAATGATGGTCAGGTTGTTTGGATTACATATTCACAAAAAAACCCTTATAAATTGGCAGCTCAGAGGGATCTTCAAGAAGGGACCCGGGCCTCTTGTAAGAAATTTTGTTGACATGCCCAATTGGTAAAAAGCACATGAGAAACAGAATTTTCCCCATCACATTACAGAAATTGCTTATGAACAAATAACATAAGAAAAAAATACAGTTTTAAAATAAACATATGTAAAAATGATCAACTTTGCCAGTAATCAGCAAGCTGCATATTAAAACATCAATGAAGATCTTTTAAACCTGTTATTTAAGTGGGAGATGGTGGAAGAGTAAAGCAGCAGTATAGCCAGGTGATTAAGAGCACCATGGCATTAGTTAGGTTCTGCGTTTAGTTTAGATACTACCGTTTAGTTGCTGTGTGACCTTGGACATGGCTTATAAACTTTCTGGAATTCCCCAGCCACCGGGCTTCCTCAGCTGATGGCTCAGCCGCTGGGAGGTGGGCAAGGTGAGAGCAGCAGCCCGGCTACAAATGTGCGGAAGGAGTTATCCAGGTGTTTTGTGTGAATGGCCTTCCACATTTGTGCTCAACAATGAGTTTTAAGTGTTTATTTTGGGACCTTTAGTTAAAAAAAAAAAATGGTGTTTCTTGGTAGTAAACTTTGGCTTTTCTCAAACCTGGGTGACTCTTCTTTCTCTTGTGGACCTGATTTCTGTCCAGCTCTATGGCAGTTGGGAGATGAGCTTGTTGTGCCAGAGATGAGCAGTGCTTTCAGGCTGGGCTGATGTGGACGTGGCAGAAACACTGAGTTGCTCGTATCCCTTTGCTAGATAGATAATGTAAGCAAGGACTCAAGATGAGCTGGCAGCCTGATTGTTTTCTATCTTATATCGAATGATGAAATGATAAAATAAAAAGCTTAAAAATTCAGAATTTTTGTGAATATTCTTCTTATGCCACCCATGTACAAATATCAATAGCCTAAACAGTGTAGAACAGGCTTAAGAAGCAGTAATTAATTTTTAAAAAAAATCTCACATCCTTATTTACGGTAAGAACACTAAATCTAGTCTTAGCAATTTTCAAAGTAATTAACTTTAAAAAAACCCAAATATTAGTGGAAAATATCAGAGATAAGAGCTAAGGACTTTGAACTGTTCTTCTTAGAGGGAGAATGGATATGGAGAAGGGCCTAGAGCAGGCGTCCCCAAACTACGGCCCACGGGCCTCATGTGGCCCCCTGAGGCCATTTATCCGGCCCCCTGCCGCACTTCAGGAAGGGGCACCTCTTTCATTGGTGGTCAGTGAGAGGAGCACAGTATGTGTCGGCCCTCCAACGGTCTGAGGGACAGTGAACTGGCCCCCTGTGTAAAAAGTCTGGGGACGCCTGGCCTAGAGCCTGATAATTAAAAATTATTTTAAAGGCCCTGCAGACAACCATCTTTACTGACACCTATAGATTTCGGTTGGTTTCAGTAACATCTGTTGCTTCTTTATTTTCATACCCTTTTTCTATTGTAGGGGGTTGAGGAACACAAATATAGAGATAAATGAGGTATGTGGAATCACATATATTATGTATCACATCTGTTTTGACCCAAACACTTATTTTCACAAATATCTTTCTATTTTGTTAGGTGCTAGTGAAAAAAAGTGTAAAGTGAAAATAAATATCCCTCTGTGTTCTTTAGGCATAGAGGCCAAATGTGCTAAACAAAAGAACATTTTAATTAATCATAACCTTGTTTTATTTGGTAGTTACCTAATTTGTTGATTATTTTCAGGGTTCAGTTTGTGTGCTGGTAAAAAAAAAATGTGATTTTTCCGTGTTTATATTTCTTGTGATATTTTTAGTTGAGAACTCTTGGCTAATAAAATCTTCTGATTTTTTTTTTTTAACTTAGAATCTGGAGCAACAAAACATAATCATATAACCTCAGATTCCTAAGTTACTCAGGCCTCTAGCTTCTTATATGAGGCTAGCAACCATTTACATAGCAATGTCATCATCATGGTGATCAAATGTACTTGAGCCATTTGTGTCTGTGTTCCCATATCTTTCTAACTATATAAAGTAAAATAAATTGATTAAGATCTCACATGTGGGACTTTATAATCTAAAGGCAGAAAAATTAATACAGTAGAGCATGAAGGTCATCTAGACAGCTAGACAAACATTGACACGATGTACAATACTGTATTAAAAAGCATATATAATTCATTGGGTGACTGTATATTAGATTAAATAAAAGATGAATTAAACTGGGCACAGTTGCACATGCCTGTAATCCTAATACTTTGGGAGGCTAAAGTGGGAAGATCATTTGAGCCCAGGAATTCGAGATCAGCCTGTGCAACATAGTAAAACCCTGTCTGTCAAAAAAAAAAAAAAAAAATTAAAAATTAGCTGGATGTGGTGATGTGCACCTGTGGTCCCAACTGTTTGGGAGGCTGACATGAGAGGAGCACTTGAGCCCAGGAGGTTGAGGCTGCAGTGAACTATGATTGTGTCACTGAACTCCAGCCTGGGCAACAGAGTGAGACCCTACCTCAAAAAAAAAAAAAAAAGGAAAGAAAAAAAAAGATGAATTATGAGTTATATTTTTGTACAAAGGAAAAAAAGGGGGATCTTTACTTTCTCAAGAACTTTGTTACATTCAGATAGCAACTGAACAGACTTTGGCATAGAAATACAGGAGGAAGTGATACATGCAGTTGTAAGAGGAAGGAAAACTCTTTGCCCCACAAAATGCGGCCTCTACCTGATACTACCTATAATTCTTTTAGTTTAAGTTTTTGTTTTTGGCTTTATGCAAATACTGGTGGGAGGAATGTCACTGAGTATATGCGTGCTGAGTGGTTAAAGAGAAGGATGTTTTGTATACTGGCAGTTTGGAAAGAAACCAGGTTTGAACAGTGCACCATGACATGTTTCTCCAGTTTGAACAACATTTTTTCTTGAACTTAGTTTGTTTTCCAGTTGCTAGTATATAAATTTGCCTAATACCTTTTTGATATTGAGGGTGGGGGAGACCCACTTTTATTTACATTTGAATTTCTAAAAGTATACAAAGCAAACTATACTTGACTGTCATTTGAAAGTACTCCAGTTGAGCATTTCACAACTGCAAGAGAGTTTGCTATTAGAAGCGCAGGACTTGGTTAGCATAAGAATTGTACTTTTAAATAAGACATGTTCATCATCTTATTTTGCCATAGATTTTTAAATCCATAGTTTACAGGAAAATAGGAACTGTATTTTCATCATGTTGGCTGACTGATTTTGCACCATTAGTTTTTGGAGCCTGGTTTGCTCTTCTCGGGGTTTTAGATGAATGAACCAGTTTGCTCTAAAAGTGTGGAATAAGTTAATTGCCTCAAAGGATTTTCCAAGATAGGACCTCTAGCATTTTTGGTGTCACTGTGCTATAACTAGCCATAGACCATTTCTTTATATCCCCTTTGATCTCATACTACCGTGTTACCAGTATGGTGGCCTCTATTCACATGGAAGTTTTGCACACTTGAACTGAGGTTAGTGCACTTTGAGGAGCTGAATTTTTTATTTTATTGCCATCTAATTAATGTAAATTTATAAAATGATACTTTAGTTATTAAAATTTTTTTTAGATATAATTGAAGCAACTTGGGCATGTGACTCTACCTTTCAACTGTAAACTTTTTGAAATCTAAATATTTATTGAGCATTTCTGATGACAATTTCATAGCTGAATTGAGACATGCTATAATTATGTGCAAAATACACACTGGATTTCAAGGCTTCATATGAAACAATCTAAAAAATCTCACTAAATGTTTAAAATATTGATTGCATGTTGAAATTATATTTTGGATATATTGTGTTACAGTATATTAAAATTTATCTTCACCTATTTTTACTTTTAAAATGTGGCTAATTTTGAGTTTTAAATTATTTAAGTGACATTTCTATTGGCTAGGACAAAATTACTGTGTCTATGCTTTGTAGATACTTGTTAAAAGGCAATGTACTGGCAATGCTGTGGTCTTAAAAAGGCATATGAGATCTTTTTGTTACATACATATATGTATACAAACATACATGTGTACAAGTATACATACATGAATGTGTGTACATGTATGTTTACTTGTGCGTGTGTGTGACCTGTGATAGCCAGTCTCCCAGATCATATATCCTGGTTTTCACACCCTTGTTTAGTCTTCTCCTGCATTATACCAGGGCTGGTCTGTGTGGCCAGCAGAAGTCATGGTACGTCACTTTCTGAGGACAGGTTATAAAAGATAAGAGGCCAAGCACAGTCACTTATACCTATAGTCCCAGCACCTTGGGAGGCCAAGGTGGGAGGATTGCCTAAGGCCGGGAGTTTGAGACCAGCCTGGGCAAAGTATCGAGATCTAATCTCTAAAACAAACAAACAAAAAAAACAAAATTAGCTGAATGTAGTGGTATGCACCTACTTGGGAGGATGAGGTGGGTCACTTGAGCCCAAGAGTTTCAGGCTGCAGTGAGCTGTGATTGTGCCACTATACTCTGGCCTGGGCCACAGAGTGAGATCCCACCTCTGGAAAAAAAAATCAGAGCTTCTGTCTTGGATACTCTATCTTTCCTGGACTATTTGCTCTAAGGGAAGCTGGCTACCATGTCATGTGGACACTTTGGCAACCTATGGAAAGGTCCACATTGTGAAGAACTAAGAATTCTAGCAGCCAGCAAGAAACAAAGGCTTTCTAGAAATGATGGGATTGAGCTAGAAGCAGATCCTCCCGAAGGTGGGCCTTCAGGTGACTGTCGCAGCTGACAATTGGACAGCAACTTTGTGATTCTGAACCACAGCCACCCAGGTAAGCTGAGTTCCTGACCCACAGAAACCCTGAAATAATAAGTGATGTTTTAAGCTGCTCAATTTGCATTGTTTGTTATATAACAATAGATAACTAATACGTAATCTAAATGCAAAAGAGGTTTATTATGCTATATAATAGCCAACAACAAAACAAAACCAAATCAGAAATTAATTAAATGTCCTCAAGAGGGAAACTGGTTAAGTAAATGATGGCATATTTGCTCAATGGGATATTAGGCAACTGTTAAAAATGTTGGGTGAGCTGAATCCTCAGTAATAAAGGTAGCCAGTGGAAGCCCATGAGGGGCTTCACAGAACCACTCAGGGGAGTCACACCAAGCACTGCTGACCAGGGACCACATTTATAAAAACAGGACATTAACGTTTTACCCTCCTAATGTTTCATTTTTATTTCATCCTCTGTTTCCTCTCTCCTTTACCTGTTCTTGTGGAGAATCCCATCATAGTACCTCTGGCCTTTTGCTGTCTAGCCTTTTCATCAGACTGTGTGCTCTTTGAAGGCAGGGACTTTTTATCTAGCACTGGGCTGGAACAAAGAGTTAATACCACTGAAGTTCGAATAATAACCTATGTATTTTCCACGGTTTTTAAAACTGGTTTTCTCTTATTTATTTGAAAAATTATTTTGTATGTTAATTACAAAATTGTTAAGTATTTAGGGGGTACAAGTACAGATCTCTCTCTCTCTCTCTCTTTTTTTTTTTTAAACAGAGTCTGACTCTGTTGCCCGGGCTGTAGTGCAGTGTGGCGCAGTCTTAGTTCCCTGCAATCTCCGCCTCCTGAGTTCAAGTGATTCTCCTGCCTCAGCCTCCCAAGTAGTTGAGATTGCAGATGTGTGCCACCATACCTGGTTAATTTTTGCAGTTTTAGTAGAGATGGGGTTTCACCATGTTGTCCAGGGTAGTCTTGAACTCCTGACCTCAGGTGATCTGCCCACTTTTGCCTCCCAAAGTTCTGGGATTACAGGAATGAGCCACTGGGTCTGGCCACAAGTAGAGATTTCTTATATTCACATATTGCATAGTGGTGAAGTCTGGGCAGGTTTTTTTTTTTTTTTTTTTTTTTTTTAAGCAAAATGCAAAATTATAGGTAGAGCGAAACCACAACTATGGTTGCAAATGCTATATAAAGCAGGTGGAAAACAAATGAAACAACTTCTAGATTCAAAAAGCATTACTTTGTAAAGATATAATTCCAGTTATTTTAGTTATTTTCTTCTTTACAAGGACACTCCAGACCCTCGCTGTTCAGTTTGGTCTCAGCTGTAAAAGTCTAATGCTAAATTAGTGGTAGGGTTGGGAGCTAAAACGACTTTGAATTTCCTCAGCGTATTGTTTTTCAAGGCTATAACCAAGTCTTTTTTTTAACCTCACTTTGTGTTTGTCTGGTCTACACTTGAGTTTTTCTTTCCATGTTTTGAAGCTGTTTTTTACTTGAGTCCTCTGAGAGCTGCCTTTCTTCCCAGCTGATTGTAATTTCTTACTAAGGCCCTATTAACTCCAGATCAATGGCTTATTTGACTCACTTGACTTTTTAAAGGAGCCAGAATTATTTCGGCTTTAAAGCAAATGTATGTATGTATGTTAACCCTTAAGCTCTCAAACACTCAATGCATGTGTTAGGGTTAAACTAATGGCTCTGATGACTGGGTGGAGGGAAGTGAGATGGAAATGATGAGAGTAGGAAAAATGACATTTGTGTGTGTGGGAGAAATAAAAATCACACGAGACTTTTACATAGTAATATGCAAATTCCCTCTTCATGCTTTTCTCACTTCTACCTGCAATTGGAAATGTCAGTCTTTCAGCTGAGGATGATAGCTCTAGTGAGTCACTGTTGCCTATAGAGGGATGTTGTTTCGAAGATGTGTCGGTGTAGAACAAAGCTTTTTGTGGTAGCAGACTCCATGATGCCTACCTCCTCTTATTCACATCCTTGTGTAGTCCCCTCCCCCATTGCACCAATGCACTATAGCAGAGGCAATGCTATGCCATGTCCAGACACTTCAGTCTTTTATAATCTTGGGTCTTCTTTTTTGAATCACTTTGGTCCTCTCTTTTGAATCACTCCCTTTGGGGGAAGCCTCAGCATGAGCAGCCTATGTAGAGGCCCATAGGGCATGGAACTGAAGATTCCCTTTAATCCTCCCACGAGTGTGCCTGGACACACATCCTCAATTGACTGCAGCCCCAATTGACTTCTTGATTATAGCTTAGTGATAGGTCTTGGGTCTGAACCTGACAGCTAAGCCACTCCTAGATTCTTAACCTGCAGAAACTATGAGATAATAAATGTGTGCTGTTTTAAGCTGCTAAATTCAGTGTGATGTTACATAGCAGTAGATAACTAAACCAGTAGCAAACAACTGGGTTAGACCTAAAGAGATTTTTCTTTTCTTGAGACAGGGTCTTGCTCTGTTGCCCAGGATGAGTACAGCTCACTGAAGCCTTGACCTCCTGGGCTCAAGCAATCCTCCCACCTCAGCCTCCCGAGTAGCTGAGACTATAGGCATATGCCACCATGTCCAGCAAATTTTTAATTTTTTTGTAGAGACAGGGCCTTGCTATGTTTCCCAGGTTGGTCTTGAATTCCTGGATGCAAGCAATTCTACCACCTTGACCTCCCAAAGTGCTGGGACTTCAGGAGTGAGGCGCTGCGCCTGGCCAACAGATTTCTTTTACTTTGGAAGTGCTAATACCAAAATCATACTGAAGTCACCAGTAAGTAGACAGCTTTGGTAATTGTAGCAACACATTTGTTATAATTTCACCTAATCGTGAGAAATTTGGTTGAATGGGATGAGGAATTATTATTATTATTATTATTATTATTATTTTTAAAGAGTAAAGAAGAGGAAGAAAGAGAAAGAGGAAGAGGGAGAGAGAATGGGGGTATTGCTTTGCTGCCCGGGCTAGAATGCAGTCTAAATATGGGTATGCCTATAATTGTCCTTAATAATGGAGACATGAAAGAAAATGAGGGAAGAGAATAACAAACAAGGAGCCAACCAACATTTCGTTTAAACTTCTAAGTTGATATGATGTGGTACTGATAAGAGTGTATATTTTGTGTAAAGTGGAGAGTTCTATAAATGTTAATTACGTTTACTTGTTCCAGATCTGAGTTCAAGTCCTGGATATCATTGTTAATTTTCTGTCTCATTGATCTGTCTAATATTAATGTTGAAGTCTCCCACTATTATTGTGTGGGAGTCTAAGTCTCTTTATAAGTCTTGTATGTCTGGGTATTCCTGTATTGGGTGCGTGTATATTTAGGACCTTTAACTCTTCTTGTTGTTGCATTAATTCTTTTATCGTTATATAATGTCCTTCTTTGCTTCTTTTGATCTTTGTTGCTTTAAATACTATTTTATCAGAGGCAAAAATTGTAACTTCTGCTTTTTATTTATTTATTTTTGCTCTCTGGTTGGTTGGTAAGTCTCTCTCCATCCTTTGTTTTGAGCCTTTGTGTATCCTTGAATGTGAGATGGGTCTGGATGCAGCATACAGTTTTAGTTTTTTGTCCAAATTGGCTGTCTTTGAATTGAGGAATTTAGTCAATTTAAATTTAGAATTGATAATGATATATGTGAGTTTAATACTGTCATTTAATATTAGCTGGCTATTTTGCCCATTAGTTGATGTAAATTCTTCATTATATTGATGTTTTTTACTTTTTGGTATTTTTTAGAAAGGCTGATACTGTTTGTTCCTTTCTATGTATAGTGGTTCTTTCAGAAACTCTTGTAAAGCAGGCCTGGTGGTGATGAATTCTCTGAGTGCTTGCTTGTTCACAAAACTTTATTTTTCCTTCACTTATGAAGCTTAGTTTGGCTGGATGTAAAATTCTTGGTTGAAAGTTCTTTTCTTTAAGGATGTTGAATATTGGTCCCCACTCTCTTCTGGCTTGTAGGGTTTCTGCTGAGAGATCTGCTGTGAGTCTGATAGGCTTCCCTTTGTGGGTAACCTGACCTTTCTCTCCGGCTGCCCTTAGTATTTTCTCCTTCATTTCAACCCTGGTGAATCTGATGATTATGTGCCTTGGAGTTGCTCTTCTTGAGGAATATCTTCGTGGTGTTCTCTGTATTACCTGGAGTTGAATATTATCCTGCCTTACTACGTTGGGAAAATTTTCCTGAATAATATCCTGAAGCGTATTTTCCAGCTTGGATTCATTCTCTTCGTCACATTCAGGTACACCTATCAAGCGTAGATTAGGTCTTTTCACATAGTTCCATATTTCTTGGAGACTTTGCTCATTCCTTTTTATCCTTTTTTCTCTAATCTTGTCTTCTTGTTTTATTTCATTGAGTTGGTCTTCGACCTCTGATATCCTTTCTTCTGCTTGATCAATTCGGCTGTTAAAACTTGTGCATACTTCACGTAGTTCTCGTATTGTGTTTTTCAGTTCCATCAATTCACTTATTTTCCTCTCTAAATTTTGTATTCTTGTTGACATTTCGTCAAACCTTTTTTCAAAGTTCTTAGTTTCTTTAGATTGTGTTAGCATAATTTCTTTTAATTCACAGGAGTTTCTTATTATCCATGTTTTGAAGCCTGCTTCTGTAATTGGAACACACTCGTTCTCCATCAAGCCTTGTTTTGTTGCTGATGAGGAACTGGGATCCCCCGCTGAGGGAGAGGCATTCTGATCTTGGGCATTCTCAGCCTTTTTTTGGCTGTTTTCTTCCCTTCGTTGTAGATTTATCCATCTGTGGTCTTTATAATTACCGTCTTTGTAATTGGGTTTCTGAGTGGACGTCCAACTTATTGATTCTCAGCGCCGAAATCTGAGCAACCCACTGCGCCGACCAAATCGGCGGCGTTAAGATGGATGGTGCTTTTCTGACTCTGCACCAAGAACCGACGCTCCGAGGCGCCGGCAAAACCGCCTCGCCGGTCACAAGAGTCGCGCTGGCGACCCGTGGGGCTCCTCTGCTGGGAATCTCCTGGTGCGTGAGCAACAAGAATTCATGTGAAGGTGTGGCGTCTTCTCTTTCTTTGCGTTTTCAGTGGGAGCTACAATCCCGAGCTGCTAGTGATCAGCCATCTTGGATCTCTCTCGAGGAATTATTATTAACATAACATTAATATCATAAAAGTGGCAGCCAATTTTAAATGTAGGTTTCTTGCTTATTTATTTATTTATTTATTTATTTATTTATTTATTTATTTATTTTTGAGACAGGGTCTTGCTCTTTTGCCCAGCCTGAAGTGCAGTGATGTGATCTTGGCTCATGGAAACTTCTGCCTCCGAGTAGCTGGAACTACAGGTGCTTGCCACCATGCCTAGCTAAATTTTGTATTTTTTGTAGAGACAGGGTTTTGCCCTCTTGCCCAAGCTGATTTTTAACTCCTGGCTTCAAGCAATCTGCCTACCTCAGCCTCCCAAAGTGCTACGATTACAGGTGTGAGCCACTGTACCCAGGCAAAATGTGTTTGGTTTTTTTTTTTTCACCTGCTTTATTTCAAAAAAGCTTTTGAAGTGATATAGCTGTATATTTTTATGGCAAAACCCAGCCCATCTTCAAATTGATAAATAGGGCCACCTAACTGCAAAGAGATGATTAATAATTTATAGCTTTCTTGTATATTTCAGTGAAACAAAATATAACCTTTGTAGGGCTTAGAAATAGTTAAAAGCAGTGTTTGAAAAAAATTAAAAAGCAAGAAAGTTTAAAGAGTTCCAGAGGAGTTTTTAATTAGTGTGCTGGATACATATATATTTTTTCTTCTTGGAAGCTTCCTCATTTTGAATTCTTTTTATGAGTTCTCATGATCACTTGTTTGCTCAAATTCTTCTGTCCCTCATCTCCATTATGAGCTGAAAAATTAGTTGAGTATCATATGTTTAGAGTAATCCTTTTTGTGAATCAATTTTTAGGTTTTTATTAATTTCTTAGTTTTCTCTGAATTTTCTTATATAACCAAAATAGTGGTTCTTCCTCTGTGACCCCAAACATGACTTCAGAAATTAAAAAGAGAAAGAACATCACCTTCCCATACCCAGAAAGCCCTCCACAGGCTGTTTTAGAAGGTGTAAGATTTAAGCCTGTGGTTGTAAAATGGTGGTTCAGGCTGTAGCAGGCCCACAGAGGGATGTGTTTTATTTGGCCAGCACTATGTTGTCTCACACAGTATTCTTTGGAAAAAAAAAAAAAAAAAGAGTTGCCAACACTTAAAAACCAGGCAATTACACAGAGAGAAAAAAGGTCTGAACAGTAGGCCTATATTCCTACATGGCAACACTGGCTGAAGCTAAGTAACTGCCGCCCTTTGTAGATGGTGCCTAGACTTTTGTACTTCACTTCTGCTCTCCCACTCCCTGACCCTTTTTTTTTTTTTTTTCCCAAACATCCTCCGGCTTCATTTATTTTAGTTACTTTCCTGGGACCTGTGGGCATTTGCATTGACCATTTCTGATCTTAACAGACAACTAGCCATGACATAATTGAGAGAGGCTAAAGTCACTGGGGCACTATTAAAGCAGGATTACTTTTGTCCGATTTACCTATTAACAGCCATACTAATGCTATGCTGAGGGGCATTCCTGTCGGCTCTCTTCCCTTCCAGTCAACATACAGTCATTTCTAAGTGTTCCATTCATGCAACTGTAGATAGTACTAATATTATGAATGTTGTTGTTCTTAAATGTCCTCCTTCTAATTTATATTCTCTTTCTGTTTTAAACTTAAACCTAAAGTCATACTGAGGTTTTTGATTATTCTAAGTTGAAGATTTTGATCCACTTAAATTGTAACATTTTCCATGCCTGTTACTGACAGATCACTGCAAGTGTGGCCCTTAGTTAGGAAAAACAAACCAACCAACCAAAAATCCAGGTTCCAAAAACAGTGCAGAATGAAATTCTTAAGTAAATGCAACTGTGTGAGAAGCAAAGTCTTGTCACCTCAAGTTTTTAGATGTTATTACTGATCAAAAAATTGTATGCACATAAGGTCCATAAATGTTGTTGGAAAGAATTATGGAAAAACTGAGAGAGGCAGAGAAGTGTGAAAAGATGACGCTCCCTCCTCCCCTGTCACAGTCCCACAGAGGAGGCTGCCTCAGTTTTCTACTCAAAATGAGCTATTCCTAAGCCAAATAAAACCAGTTATTCCTTTACTAAAAACAGCTAATCATCAAATTTGGTGACTGTACATTTAGTTGTCTTCATATACAATAAAAAACTTTATTATTTGTGAATAAGGAAGGTGCTATTGGATAATTTCTTCTGATAGTTTTCAGTTAAAAAAAAAAAAGGTTAAAAGTAAATAACCCCTAACATTTAAAAAACATACAATTTCAACTTTAGTAAGGGTATGAATTAAGGCAGCAGGATAAGTGTGTAAAAGTAAATGAATATTATTTCTAGTATATATTAGTAATTCTTTGAAGAAAAAGAATTACATACTCTTTTCATATAATTTATTTAAAAAGAATAGTGATAGAGGCAGGATGAAATAGCCTGTTGGATGTGTAATATGTATGATGTACATTATTTAGTTGTGCCTTATTAAAGAAGAAATATATTCCACCATCTTTTAAAATAAGAAACTTTCTGCTATATTAAAAAATAAGCTAGGCCGGGCGCGGTGGCTCAAGCCTGTAATCCCAGCACTTTGGGAGGCCGAGGCGGGTGAATCACGAGGTCGAGAGATCAAGACCATCCTGGTCAACATGGTGAAACCCCATCTCTACTAAAAATACAAAAAATTAGCTGGGCATGGTGGCGTGTGCCTGTAATCCCAGCTACTCAGGAGGCTGAGGCAGGAGAATTGCCTGAACCCAGGAGGCGGAGGTTGCGGTGAGCCGAGATCGCGCCATTGCACTCCAGCCTGGGTAACAAGAGCGAAACTCTGTCTCAAAAAAAAAAAAAAAAAAAAAAAAAAAAAAAATAAGCTAAAAATTTTATGTTTGTCTTTCCTTTGTAATAATAACGTTTGTATAGTTAGGCCCAGCAGTAGCTGTATTAGAGAGACATGCTTATATTTCTTTATTTAAAAATTCACATTGAAGAAAATTTGGCAAACAGAGAAAAAATATACCACCCATAGTACCATCAACCCAGTATAAATGCTGTTAGTATGTTGGTATAACATGTAGCCTTTTCTCTTTGCATTTTTAGACATAGTTATGACCTCTTTTTAATCTTGTTATATAACAATATAGGATATGTCACGTGTTATTGTATAATCGAAGATATATGTTAAAATTTTTTTTTAAAGATTTACCTAAAATTTGAAATGAGGCAATGATATTTTCAGGGACTGAAGATAAATTTCTTGGCACACTGCTTTTTTTGGTCACCCTTTTATGAGCATCTAAGTCGGAACGTATCTTTGATTTCATAAGTGTGATCACTGAACATCTAAAAACTCATTTCCACATTTGAGTTTAAAATGATCTTCATGAGAGTTCTATGTGAAGTGATTTTTAGGTGTGCACAGTTTTGTATGTGTTTTGGTTGCTACTACTTTTTTTTTTTTTTTTTTTTTTTTTTTAGTAGAAAATACAGAAGAAAAGAAAAGAGGAGAAGGAAGTAAGGTTGGAAGTACTTCCTAAAATGACAATTGTGTATACATTTTCCCTGAACACTCCACAGACCTGATTCCTGGCTCTGCTTTGTACTCATAGTGGTCTGTTCATGTATTCTGGGCAGGGTTTTCTAGCACAGAATAATGTTTTACTTTATTTCCCTTCCCCAAGATCTAGCCGAGTGTGCAACAAACACATAGTAAGCACTTAATGAACACTCAGTGAGTGAAGGAGGAGAGAAAAACTATGTAAAGACACCAAGCTTAAGAATTATGTCAGGATGTTTTTTAGCTGTAACTTATAGAATGTAAATTACAAGTGGCTTAAGCAATAAGGACATTTTTAAAATTCACATGACACAAAGTTCAGAGTAAGGGCAGTTCCAAAGCTGGTTTTACAGCTGAACAGTGTCATGGAGTACCCAGATGTTTTTCATTTTTGTACTCAGCCATCCTCAGCCTATTGGTGATTTCTTCCGTTAGAATTGCAAGAGGGATGTAGGAGTTCCAGATGTTATTTGCAGACATGACCATGTCCAACAAAGAAGAGGCGGTATTTTCTGCTGTGTATCTCAGTTTATTACAGAGCTTTCAGAGCTGCTTCCAGCTGACTTCTGCTCAGATTTAGGATTGGCTCACAAGCCTTTGCCCAAGCTGACAATGGCTACTGGGTGGACACCAACAGTGGCTGGCATAGAAACACCGGAGGAAACAATAATGGGAAAAAGAGTAGTGATAGAGGCAGAATGAAATAGCCTGTTGGATGTGTAATATTTAGGGTCTACATTATTTAGGCCTATTGTATTCTTAGTTGTATATACACTCACTGATATTTAATATTATATGTTTGAAGCTAGGAGAACATTACTATTTCTAAGTAAAAAGTGTGCTACTCAAGAGCAGTAGAACCATATACATTTGAGGATGTAAACTATATGAAATTGCAAGCACAAAATTGCTAGGCCCACTTCAGGTCCTTAGAAACTTCATTAACTTCATGACAAATCTTTTTCCACTGCCAGCCCCAGCCTTCCCCACATTTAACACTGCTACTGTGGAGAGAATAGAAAACAGCCTAGGATGAGACTGGGTAACAAGTTAGAAGAACACAGTTTGCTTTCTTATTAACATTATGGTATTCTAAGGAAGAAGGATATTGCATTCAAGAATTACTCAAGGAGCAGGTCAAATGAATTGGAGTTATAAAGACAGATAATAGATGTCTTTTTTTTTTTTTTTTTTTTTTTTGAGACGGAGTTTCGCTCTTGTTACCCAGGCTGGAGTGCAATGGCGCGATCTCGGCTCACCGCAACCTCCGCCTCCTGGGTTCAGGCAATTCTCCTGCCTCAGCCTCCTGAGTAGCTGGGATTACAGGTGTGCGCCACCATGCCCAGCTAATGTTTTGTATTTTTAGTAGAGACGGGGTTTCACCATGTTGACCAGGATGGAAAAAACAGGGCTGGACGCAGTGACTCAAGCCTGTAATCCCAGCACTTTGGGAGGCCGAGGCAGGTGGATCACGAGGTCAAAAGATTGAGACCATCCTGGTCAACATGGTGAAACTCCATCTCTACTAAAAATACAAAACATTAGCTGGGCATGGTGGCGCGTGCCTGTAATCCCAGCTACTCAGGAGGCTGAGGCAGGAGAATTGCCTGAACCCAGAAGGCGGAGGTTGCGGTGAGCCGAGATCGCGCCATTGCACTCCAGCCTGGGTAACAAGAGCGAAACTCCGTCTCAAAAAAAAAAAAGTATCTTGAGTTTTTGTTAATAGTACTTTTAAACAGTTGTAGTTTGCTACATATTCTTTACTCTTAGAAAACGGGTATAAAAGTGAAAATACATGAGTGAATTAACTAATACTTCCACTCTCTCAAAATAAAATATTCAGCCATATATATATATATATGTATTTTCCAGGTGTGCTTAAATAGGAACATATAAATTATTACTATATGACACCTGTATAATTTGGATTGAGTCGGATTCTTAAGTTACATTCTTAAGTTAACATTCTTCAGCATGTTAATAATTATCAGAAAATATGATATGTTATTTAGAAAGTACATGTAATACAACATTTTATACTTTTTTTCCCATTTCCTTTGGATGGATGTGGGAGTGTTTGAGGGGAAGAGAAACAGTGATCGCTGTGTCACCTGCTGTTTTCATGGTCTTCAGTCTATTGCAGTAGTATCCCATAGGCTGTTTCTGAGGAACCTGTTATATTTCTAGATTGATACTGCAGTCTGTTAGCTATTGTCTTTTCAAAAAACAAGACAAAACATAATCCTCTCGTCTACCTCGGGTTCTTGAGATTACATAAGAACTTCCCATAGTATATCCATTTTGTACACCAAATTTTAAAAATTGAAACATACCTTTGCTAATGAATGTAGTGTTAATTTGCAGAAGTGTGTCATTGGCACCGAGTTGAATGAGCCTGTCACTTAATAGCCTTCCATTAATACGTGTTTAATGAAAGAATGAATGAATTGTTTGTACAATATTGGGACTTCTAAGATAATTATGATAATTTAAGGAAAGTAAATATTGGACACTATCCTGTATTTGCTAATGTTTTCTTTTAGAAGATGTGATATTACCAATACTTTGAAAAATCAAACACAGTATTATCTTAAAATTAAAGACTTTAAGTGATACGCTAAGTAGAGATCTTAGCTTGACAGTTAAGACATCTATATATAACTAAGGCACTACACATCTGGGAAAATAAGAACATAATTGAAAGGAAGAGATTGCAGAAATGGGTGTCTGTAGTTCAGTAAGAGGGGCCGTGAATACAATGTGAGTAGAATCTGTAACTGTGTGTAGTGCTTTGTGCTTCTCAAAAGGCAGTTTTTCCATAGATACTGTATAGGTCTGCTTGCCTGTCTCTTACTATCTGTAATTTAAAATGTGCTATTTTTGTAGCTCTTGTTCTTGGTCATACAAGTAAATTAACGTGTATTCAAAAGATACACACTTGATTTCTGACATGAGTTAGATAAATTTACATTAACATTTATATACAGAAGTATATTGATCAGTAATAGATCTCATTTTTGAAAGTATTTTTATATATACAATCAAAAGGCAGCTTTCTATTTTGTGTAAGTTTTTAAAAAAATCTTAAAAGTACTACAAAATGAATTTAAAAATCCACATTATTGGCACAAGATTCATGTTTACTCATGTAAATAGCACAAAATACTGCCTAATTAGTGTGGTTGGTAAATTTTTGGTACTTTAATTTTCTCTGTTATTGTACACCATGCACAAAATGCTTGTCAATTGAGAAGTACAGAATTGTCAGAGCTTAAACAGCTGACATCTGCTTCCTCTCTTAAAAAAAAAAAAAAAAAAAAAAAAGAATAACAAGCCATTTCAGCCTAATCTACCTCAAATGTGTTCATGTAAATGGAGGTCCATCTATTGACCTGTATTCTTTTCAGCTCAGGATTGGTCCACATGGTTTATGAAACCAGGAAGCCTGATTTGAAATGCAGATGTCGAGAGAGTGAAGTACACCCTCCCCTTTTTTCTTTGCTGTATCTGTCAGGGTGAAAAATGGCTTGCACAAGGGTCAGTCACCCATACTCACTTAATTACTTTTCTTGGACCCACAGAACTGTCACAAGCTGTGGTGGATGCGGGAGCTGTTCCTCTTTTAGTACTCTGTATCCAGGAGCCAGAAATTGCTTTGAAAAGGATTGCTGCTTCCGCCCTCAGTGATATAGCAAAGCATTCTCCAGAGTTAGCACAGACAGTAGTGGATGCAGGAGCTGTTGCTCACTTAGCCCAGATGATCCTGAACCCTGATGCTAAATTGAAGGTATTTCAAAATAAGTTTGAAAAACACATCAACCTTCTCATAATGTAAGAGAATGAAAATGTGAACCTATGAATATTTTGCATCTAAAAATAATTAGTAAATTATCTTTGAAGATAGATAAGAATATATTATGCATTTTGTCTCAATATGTGAAAATAATACTGTAAGATTAGATAAAAAAGATGTGATTTGGGAAACTATGTACAGTGTTGAAGACAAGAAGTAACATCAGTGTTAACATTAATAATGAAAACACAGAATCACATAATGATCAAATCTCTGGTTTGGAAAAGACCTAAAGATTTTTTAACCCACCACTATAATATTGTTTCTTATGGAAATTGCCATATTTATGTTAGCTTTTTTTATAGCTTTCTAAAATCTGATTTTTAGTTAGCAATCACCAATTATACTTTTATGTTCTAATAGTTATATCCTATAATGTTTTAAAATTGTTAATGTTAACTAAGCGATAGAAAGTTCTTGGAAATGGCATCATTTCAGCATCATGTCAAAGATATTGTTCTGCTTGATGATTTTTGTACTAAATGATCACATGTCTCATAAATTAGCAACCTTAGTACTGCATAATTAAGAAATGATATTCATCCAGAGGTCATGTTATTTAATTAACTGTAATAGAGTTTTAAAATATTGAGAACTAATTTGGAAATTAGGAAATTTTTAAAACTTGGATATAAGACTACAGTGTGAACGTCTCAAAAGTCAGAAATCTTAGGTTGTGTTAGGTATGTACATTTTTTTCATTTTTTAAAGGAATTTGAATATATACAAAACTGTTTACATCTGAACTCTGTAATGGATGCTATATAGTGTTTTGTTTTGTTTTTTTGTTTCACAGCATCAGGTCCTTTCAGCTCTCAGTCAGGTTGCGAAACATTCCGTGGATCTGGCAGAAATGGTTGTTGAAGCAGAGATTTTTCCAGTTGTACTTACCTGTCTGAAGGACAAGGATGAATATGTGAAGAAAAATGCTTGCACTTTAATTAGAGAGATTGCAAAACATACACCCGAGGTGAAAAGAAACTTCAAGACACAATAATATTTAGTAGTTAGTTTTAGTTTTTAAATAAAACATGCCTAAGGGTTGTGGCACATGATCTAGTTCGGTCAGGATTTTTCATCTTCCGCACTTGCTGATGTTTTGGACTGGATAGTTCTTTGTTGTGGGGAGCTGGTCCTACACATTGTAGGATGGATGTTTAGCAGCATCCGTGGCCTCTCCCACTAGATGCCAAAAGTACCCTTCCCCCACAAGTAGTGACAATCAAAAATGTCTCCATACTTTGCCATATGTTCCCCAGGGAGCAAAACTGCCACCAGTTGAGAACACTGGGTTATGTTAGCAGAGTTTGAGCTTGAAATCTCAGTTTCTAGTCATTTCCAGCTTTCCATTTCTAGATTGTAAGGACTATGGAACTTTGCCATCCTTACCATTTTATGTCAGCTGCGAGTAATGGGAACACTCTTATAGCTCCAGGTTGGGAGAAATCGCAAAGGTCCCTGGCCTACTGTGACCACTCCAATAGCTGCTCTTAACGTGGTGATTTCCTGCTCTGAGTTCTTAGATGGGAAAGAAATAAAGACAACGCAAACCTGTGTTGATTCCAAAGTATCTTTTTTTCTGTGTATGTTCTGACTAATCAGTTTTCCTTTCATTAAACTTTTAAGTCCTCATTCCTTATTTCATCTAACATCTTTATTTGGTTGAGATTTTTCAAAACTGAAGTGCACTCAGCTAGTAATCATTACTGGGGGAACAATTAGGTTAGAATATTTCAAGTCTGACATTGTCTTTCAGCATTCAGTGATTAATCTGCTTCATACTTACCCATTGTGATTGGGGGTTTCGATAGTAGTTATGAACTAGCCCTAGGTTTAGTGTCTAGGTGAGGAATTTTGACATCCATTATAATAGGGATAAAAGTTGTGCCATCCATGCATGAAAAATTGAACCACAGAATAAAGCTCCTCACAGAGAGTGTATTTGTGCATTTGAACTAGCAGTATTATTGTACTTGTATATTTGTTTAATAAATGCAATGATTTCACTAAATGATATTTCAACAGTTGTTTTTAGTTTCCAAAGAGAGTGTAGCAATATTAAACTATATTTAAAGACCATCATATGGTCCTGGTGATCTAACTCTTCTTCCCATCTCTTAGCTTTCACAGCTGGTAGTTAACGCAGGAGGGGTTGCTGCTGTAATTGACTGTATTGGCTCCTGCAAAGGGAACACACGGCTGCCTGGCATCATGATGCTTGGTTACGTAGCAGCTCATTCTGAGAACCTAGCAATGGCAGTCATCATTTCTAAGGTTTGTTCTTGCTTCATTTTCTTCTAGTTACAGGTTACAGTAAGAAATTCTAAGACAGAATTACAGATTAATGTTCTCCCACAGAATATAAAATATAACTGACTGGAGCAAAAAAATTACCTGAAAAAATTTTGATTGTTTCAATGCTTATTAGCAAGTTTCTCAAAGCAATCCTTAAAGTAGGGTTTAGGTTATTGTAAGTTTAAAGTTTTACTCAGTGTTTCTTATCAACAAAATATCAACTATTTCGAGCATAGTATTATCTGTATTTAAATATTGTTTATTTGTATCTTGAAGGTTTAATTGTACATGTCTACAACATGTGAAGCTTACTTTTGTTAGAAACACCTATTTGTAAATGTCATGCCCATAGTCATTTTCAGTATTCTGGGAGGTCTATATACCCCTCCCTTCCTGTGACTTGAGTAGGAGATGACAATGACTAAGACATCCCTTTTTATCCACTTTTTCTCCTTCGGCTTTTATGAACTCTTTCTCTTCTTAGATTTAGGTAATTCAGAGTATGTGTCAGAAAGCAGTGTTTTTGTTTCCTTGCTCTAGGGATTTTGCTTTATCTCAATTGACAACTTTGTAAGAACCCCTCATCTAGTACAGCCCTGGCACATAGTAGGTACTCACAAAATATATGCTAATGAATAAATATTGATCTCTGGATGAGTGCTTCAAAGCCTGTATGCTTACAGTGTGTGTGGTAACCCTCTAGGGTATGGGTTTCTTATCAGCATAGAAAACCTGCTGCTGTATGTTAAACAGAAATGTGGATTTTTTTTTATCCCTTACTAATCCTCAGAATAAAAAGGGGCCTCAGATCTTTATTTTCTACCTATTTCATGGTAATTCTTTGCTTTACTCCCTTTTATCCTGCTCTTTATCTTTTGTTCTATTACCAGAGACTGTGATAGTGACTAGAGCAATAGTGGTGCTTTCTGAAGGGTTGAGGTAAGGATGTTACCAGGATTTTGACCCTTGGTTCTTTTGTGGATAGTCATGAAGCTTATGCATGGGAAGAATGATGAAGGAAGAAGCAATTGCTTTTGCTTCCCATATGTCTTCCTGAAACTAACCAGGAAGCTCTCCCCATATTTGGTCCAAGGTTGCTGCTGGCCGCTCCCACCTGGTTTGTTTTTCAGATTAGAGATCAAGGTGTTGCTTGTTGAAACTCCAGCAGTTTCAGGCAAGCCACACAGTATGGTAGAACTCTGTCCTTTTCCTGTGTAGTACTATAAAGACTAACAATAATACTTTACATTTCAATAGTAATTTTAAATCAAATTTGTATTCCTTATCTTATTTGTTGCTCATTACAACTGAGGCCAACAAGTCAGAGCTTTGGGGATGGAGTGGAGGCACTGTCTCCTTTTCCCCCTACTTCTTCAGTCTTGTTACATACTTGACATGCAGGCTTTCTGGAAAGTTGCATCATTCTGGAGACAGGTCTGACCTTTAATATTGGCAGACATACATTTTTACTTGTAGGAAAAAAGCCAATGAAGAAATACAGATGATCTCTTCAGGAAATTGGTCTTAATAACCAAATTAAAAAGCAAAGAATTAAAGCATATATGATGATTCTGGCCTTTGCTCTGGCAGCATAACCATGTGATAGTTTTTTGTGGTACTAAATTTAAGATGATTACTGTAATCACAAATTAGTCAGAAAATTATACCTGTGCAGAATCTGGAATTAGAATTTGATTTTTTTAAAATTGTTCCTTGGGTATACAAAATGTAATATATTTGAGGCTTTTTAGTTAATTCCATTTTTATTATTTAGATAAAATTGAAGCCTAAGATGCAAAATGTGAGCATGTGCTATCTGTGTAACAAAAGTAATCATTGCTGTTTTGACATTCAATCATGTTAAAGTGGACAAAACTATAATTTAAAAGTTGAACATAATTAATGGAAAATTATGTACTGTTTTAGGAAAGATGTTAGTGAATATATTTCATCAAAAAGGTACTTAGATACAGTAGATTCTTACTGATTTATTTGATTTTGAATCTATAGTAATTATTTTCTTCTCAGGTTTATTATATTTGGTGAAAAGACAATTTCTTTAAAGATTTTAAATTAAATTTTTAACAAAGGAAAATACAAGATTTAAAAATTCTAAACATTTTTAGTTTGTCACAGTATCATCTGGGTTTGCCTATTTCCTAGTCTGTAACATCTGTTGTTTGGTTAAATACCTCTCTATTTGGGGGGTAAAAGCTAGTAGAGATATTCTTGGTTTAGTTGAATTGTTATAGATAATTAAGGTAATTTAGTTCTAGTCATTTTATTGACTTAATAAACGACAGCCCCTGTGATGTGCTCATTTATTGAACGGTTTAAGAAAAAAAGGATCAAGGCCGAAATGATTTCTTCTCATGTTTGAGAGACATGGAAGACTCTTTAATCCTGCTCTAGATTCATATCACTTGCTCTTTTGATCCACGCTGCAGGGTGTACCCCAGTTGTCAGTCTGCTTGTCAGAAGAACCAGAAGATCATATTAAGGCTGCGGCTGCTTGGGCCTTAGGACAGATTGGAAGACACACTCCTGAACACGCACGGGCTGTTGCAGTCACAAATACTTTGCCAGTTCTGCTTTCTTTGTACATGTCAACAGAAAGTTCTGAGGATCTTCAAGTAAAAGTAAGTGCTTAATTCTGTTTTATGAAGATTTTGGCTCATTTAAAAAATATGTCATTTAAAATCTCTTAGTTTTCATCGTGGACAATATTGGTTTATTAGTCGAGAAATACAAATTTATCATAATTGAGTTTACCCTTCTTTGAAAATGAGTTACCCTGTCTGTAAAAATCAGCAATATATTTGAGAGACAGTTCTCTATGGGTGCAAAGTTATTTGTAAAATGAATGGTTATTATAGTCTACATTCCTGTTGACTCTTCCTATGAAGTAGGAATTGAAGAATAATAGAATTTTTGAGTTGGAATTTGCTGGAGAGACCTCTACTTCATTTTACATTTAAAAGTAAAACTCAAAAGAATGTGAAGTACCTTTCAAAGGTATCATACAAATTCAGGGGATATTTTTGAACCCATAATTTACCTCTCTTAATTCCAGGGCCACCTGACCTTTTCATTGTATGTGTTATATTTATTTCTTTAAAAAATTGTCTATAAGACTCACTAAATTAAACATTTTAAAATAATGCGTTTTTAGAAGGCAGATTTTCTGAAATGATTCACAAAATATAAATGATTACCAAAAAGATTCACTAAACATAAATATGAAATAGGATGGCTTGTTTAATGATTTTAGAATTTTTTTAAAAAGAAAAAAAATGTTTTCCAGCATAGTTCCTATGAGGAAAACATGTAATTTTTTGAAAGTAGTTTGTAAAATTGACTTGGATTGAGGGAAGTTCACAAAAAAAAAAAAAAACACAATAATTTAACATTAGATTAAATTACATTTAAATTTTAATTATAACAGTAAACTAACAAATAGGAAAACAATTTGGTGAAATTTAACTTTAGATGGGATAATGAGACAGGAAGTTTACTTGGACTACATAGTTGAGGGACTCTGAAAGCTAGGTATAGTGAATTATCAGTTTGACTTGTAAATGTTATAAAAGCAAATTTATGTATATTTGGTTATGATTGCATATTATTTCTCTGCTAATTCATTGAGGGAAATTGGTTTCTAAGATTTAACATTTTTTCAGATTTTAGAAGGCTTTCTAGACCAACAATAATTTAATAGATTTAGAACTTCCTTCATATGCCTTTCACATGTGTATTCTTTGGCAGTGCTTGGTAGAGAGAGAAAGATTGACAATATAAGTTCTTTTCTAGTTTAACAGGTCACTTTAACTTTCTGGTAAGAAACCAAAACTCTTTTCCCAGCTTTGAGTTGTTCAGGCACAGCTGATATACATGTAGACATGCATTTAATTTTAACCTATGTATGTAGTCCTCTTTTGGCTTCATATTTCTTTAACCCATCATCATCACTGTCTTTGTCCTCCTCCTATTCTTCTCTCTTCCTTCCTCTCCTGCCACCCTCCTGAGTTTCCTCTTAAGTTTTGGCAATAAAGGGATATTTGAGCTAGAGCATAAATCATTAATAGTGGACTCAATAGTAATTTCAGCTTGAGAAACCCTTTCAAATAGTCCCTCAGGTAGAAGTATGTACTTTTTATATACTACCACCTTATATAACTTGGTTTTTAATAAATTATTATGATATTATGTTGTATACATATCACTGGAGTAAAATAAATTTGAAAACTTCACTTTTTGAAGTAAGATAAATTTCATTTTGTTTAACAAGTGGTATTTTTAGGTTAACTAATAGAAATTAACTTCCTTCTGCCTATATTTAGCACAGTATTACTTTCAGGAAATACGCTGAGTAGTAAGTTAAAATGTGGGATCTTTACCAGTCATTATTCTATCAACAATCTTTTCAAGGCTTCAAGCCCATCCAAATATTTTCTTATTGTAGGGAGTTGATCATTCTTTTTTCTTTCCCCACGGTCTCTTGAATTCTGTCAGTTGTTATTTTGAAGGGTGTAGAATAAAAGTTCATTCAAGCCTTTTTGATTTGACATCATCTCAGTAGGGAGAGGTGTATTCAAGAGTGTCAAGAACTGTCTAATGGTATTTTTTCATTTGTTACTCTATGGCAGCTTTCAAATTATAGGGCCATGTTGAATTTCATTTTTTCTCAAAGGCATGTCAGCTTCTGTAAGCATTCTCTAATTGGTTTCCATGCAGGAGAACCAATGGGCAGTCTTTCGGAATTTCTCTCATGTTTTCTTTGGAAAAATGTCTATTCAGAACCTTTGCTCATTTTAAATTGGGTTACTTATCTTTTCATTATTGAATTGTAAGAGCTCTTTGTATATTCTTGGTGCAAGTTGTTTTCTAAATTTGTTTTTGTTCTTTTTGAGATGGAGTCTTGCTCTGTTGCTAGGCTGGAATGCAGTAGTGTGATCTTGGCTCACTGCAACCTCCACCTCCCAGGTTCAAACAATTCTCTTGCCTCAGCCTCCCAAGTAGCTGGGATTTCAGGCGGCTAATATTTGTATTTTTAGTAGAGACACGGTTTTGCCATCTTGGACAAGCTAGTCTTGAACTCCTGACCTTAGGTGATCCGCCCACCTCGGCTTCCCACAGTTCTGGTATTACAGGTGTGAGCCACCGCGCCTGGCCCAAGTTCTTATAAAATGTATGATTTGCAAATATTTTCTCATATTCTGTGGATTTTTTTTTTTTTTTTTTTTGAGACGGAGTTTCGCTCTTGTTACCCAGGCTGGAGTGCAATGGCACGATCTCGGCTCACCGCAACCTCCGCCTCCTGGGTTCAAGCAATTCTCCTGCCTCAACCTCCTGAGTAGCTGGGATTACTGGCACGCGCTACCGTGACCAGCTAATTTTTTGTATTTTTAGCAGAGACGGGGTTTCACCATGTTGACCAGGATGGTCTCTATCTCTTGACCTCGTGATCCGCCCGCCTCTGCCTCCCAAAGTGCTGGGATTACAGGCATGAGCCACTGCGCCCGGCCTTCTGTGGATTTTGTTACTATTTGCTCCCATGTTATACCAAATACCTTAATAAAAATGGAAAAGAAATTTTTTCTATTATCTACGTATGTTTTGAAAATATTCAGGCAATTATATCTTTGTTTGGATTTAGAGGCATCATATTGAAATGTTTCATCTTAATTTGGCATTTGAATCAGCTCATTTTGGTTACAAAACTATGTTTAAGGTATTTAATTATTGTGTTTTTATGGTAATAGTTGTTGCCCCATCATTTTTAGCAGCTTTATTGAGACATACGTCACATACCATACATTTGATCCACGTAAAATACACTATTTAATGGTTTTGGGTATATTTACAGAATTATGAAACCATCTAAGTTTAGAATACTTTTATTCCCCATAAAAGAAATGCTGTACCCATTAGCTGTGATTCTGTATCCCTTCTGCCTAGCCCCAGGCAACCATTAATTTACTTTCCGTCTCTATGGATTTGCT
Organism: Saimiri boliviensis; assembly: GCF_048565385.1. Lineage (NCBI taxonomy): Eukaryota > Metazoa > Chordata > Mammalia > Primates > Cebidae > Saimiri > Saimiri boliviensis. Next base: position 99,813,698 of record NC_133456.1, on the reverse strand, counting down.
TCTTTTGGACATTTCACTTAAATGGAGTCATACAAAATATATAATCTTTTTAGAGATAGGGTTTCTTTCTGTTGCACAGACTGGAGAGCAGCGGCACAATCATAGCTCACTGTAGCCTTGAACTCCTGGGGCCAAGTGATCCTTCTGCCTTAGCTTTCCAAGTAGCTAAGAATACAAGTATGTACTGCTACATATAGCTAATTTATTATTATTATTATTATTATTTTGGTAGAGACAGGGTCTCACTGTGTTGCCTGGGCTGGTCTTGAACTTCTGGCCTCAAGCAGTCTTTCACTTTGGCTTCCGAAAGCACTGGGATAAGAGGTGTGAGCCACCACACCTGGCCATGTGCCTGGCTTATTTACTGCTTAGTCAAAGTTTCACAGTTGGTCCATGTTGTGGCATATATCAGTATTTTGTTCCTTTCTATTGCCAAATAATATTCTATTGTATTAATATGCCACATTTTGTTTATCCATTTTCCAGCTGATGGATATTGGATTATTTCTACTCTTGACTATTATGAATAATGCTGTTATGAACATTATTGTAACAGGTTTTCATGTGGGTGTGTTTTCATTTCTCTTGGGTATGAGATTGCTGGGTCAATGGATAACTCTGTTTAACATCTTGACAAACTGCCAAACTGTTTTCCAAGGTACTACCAGCAAGGTACGAAAGGGTTCCACTTTTTCCATATCTTTGCCAACTCTTGTTATTATCTTTAATTTTGATTGTAGCTATCCTAGTGGATTTAAATTGGTATCTAATTGTGGTTTTGATTTGCATTTGTCAAATGGCTAATGATGTTGAAAATCTTTTCATATGCTTATTGGCTGTTCATTCATCTTTGCAGAGGTATCTATTCAGACCCTTTGCTTATTTTAAACTGGATTGTTAATCTTATTATTATTGAGTTATAAGAGTTCTTTGTATATTCTAGATGCATGATCTTATCAGATGTTTGATTTACAAGTATTTTCTCCCATTCTGTGGGTTGTCTTATTCTCTTGATGATATTGTCTGCAGCACGAAAGTTTCAAATTTTAATGAAAATCGATTGATCTATTTTTGTTGTTGTTGCATGTGTTTTTCATGTTGTGTCTAAGAAGGCTTTGTCTAACCAAAGGTCATAAAGATTTACTCCTATGTTCCTCTTCGTTTTAATAGCTATTACTCTTTGGACCACAGTGCTTTCAGAACAAAAATAACTTTCTGAAACATTTTTTTAAAAAATTTAAATACTGTAGTTTTCATTCCAGATAACTGTATCAGCCTGTTCTCATACTTCTATGAAGAACTGCCTGAGGCTGGGTAATTGATGAAGAAAAGAAGTTTAATTGACTCACAGTTCCACATGCTGTACAGGAAGCATGGATGGGAGGCCTCGTGAAACTTAGAATCATGGCAGAAAGCAAAGGGGAGATGAGAATGTCTTCACATGGCAGAGCAGGAGAGAGGGAGCGAAGGAGGAGGTACTGCACACTTTTAAACAAGCAGATCTCATGAGAACTGTGATATGGTTTGGCTCTGTGTCCCCACCCAAATCTCATCTTGAATTATACTCCCATAATTCCCACCTGTTGTGGGAGGGACCCAGTGGGAGATAATTTGAATCATGAAGGTGGTTTTCCCCATAGTGTTCTTGGGGTAGGGAATAAGTCTCATGAGATCTGTTGGTTTTATCGGGGGTTTCCACTTTTGCATTTCTCATTTTCTCTTGCTGCTGTCATGTAAGAAGTGCCTTTTGCTTCCTGCCATGAATCTGAGGCCTCTCCAGCCATATGGAACTGTAAGTCCAATTAAGTGTCTTTTTCTTCCTCATCTTGTGTATGTCTTTATCAGCAGTGTGAAGACTAATACAAACGCTATCATGAGACAGCACTAAGGGAAGGGTGTGAAACCATCAGAAACCAACCCCGTGATCCAATCGCCACCCACCAGTTCACACCACTGATAGTAGGCCACACAATTGATATGATTTACTCTCCAATACTGGGAGCAAGCCATATCAATAATCCATTAAGGAAAGCAACAATGAGTAATTTTTTGGTATTCAATTTTCAGTGGAAAATCAATTGAAATTATTGGTTTCCGATAGTATTGTCAATTTTATTTTGTTAATTGCTATTTTTATATGTGGTGTTAAGAGGTAAAAAATAGTGTTGTTACTTACTGTGGTTTTTCTAATAGCCCTAATCAGGGAGGATACAGTTTTTAGAAATGACAGAAAAAATGAATGAATTTAGAACTATATATTCTACACTAGCTTATAGGGAAACCAGGCTCAAACCCTCAGGATGCCCTCAATAGATAGCCCAGGATTCCTTCTTTGACATCATCACATATTGTGTGTAAGGATAAGCATTAACTACTAAATGCAGTGACAATTAGCAAAATTTATAATCTGTTATTCATTAGTTCAAGGTAAGATATTACTTGATTTAGTGAATTAGGTAAATAGAAGGGGTTTTTGACCCAATAAAATTTCTGTACAATTCATAGTATGGAGTTTAAGAATTATTGTATTTTGCTCAGAGCCATAAATAATCAATCATAACGTGTATCTTCTAAAAGGTAACGAATCTTAAAAACAACATGTGACATGATCTTGTTTGTAGGAAATCCTAAGGAACACACACACACACACACACACACACACACAATCTTGGAACTAATAAGAGTTCAACAAAGTCATGGGATATGAGATCAATATACAAGAATCTATTGTATTTTTCTTTTCTTTTTTTGAGACAGGGTCTCACTCTGTTGCCCAGGCTGGACTGTTGCCCAGGCTAGAGTGCAGTGGCACAATTTCAGCTCACTGCAACCTCCACCTCCAGGGTTTAAGTGATTTTTGTGCCTCAGCCTCCTGAGTAGTCAGGATTACAGGCACGTAGTACCATGCCCAGCTATTTTTTTTGGTATTTTTAATACAGACAGGGTTTCACCATGTTGGCCAGGCTGGTCTTGAACTCCTGAGCTCCAATGATCAACCTGCTTTGGCCTCCCAAAGTCGGTGGGATTACAGACCTGAGCCACTGCTGGCCTCTCAATTGTATTTCACATACAGGTAATAATTCAAATATGAAACTGAGAAAATTGTTTTATTCATAATAAAGTCAAAAAGAATTAAATAGATACAAATTAACAAAAGATTAAGACTTGTACACTGAAAACTATAAAACATTACTTAAAAAATAAATCATGGGACTTTCCATGTTCATGGACTGGAACATTCAATATTGTTAAACTGACAATACTCCAAATTGATAATGTGTGTTCAACATAATCTCCATCAAAATCCTAGCTGGCTTTTTTTTACCCCCAGAAATTGAGAAGCTGATCTGAAAATTCATGTGGAAATGAAAAGAACCAAGACTAGCAAAACAATCTTGAAAAATAACTTAACACTGCCCAATTTCAAAATGTCCCAAAAAGCCATAGTAATGAAGATAATATGGTACTTGCTTACAGAAAGACATATATATCAATGAAATTGAATTGAGAATCTGAAATAAACCCTTTTTATCATCAATTAATTTTTCACAAAGTTGCCAAAGCAATTTAATGTGGAAAAAATAGTCTTTTCAGCAGAGGTACTGGGAATTGTATCTTCAAGTAAAAATATTAGTTTGGGGCCGGGCGTGGTGGCTCACACCTGTAATCCCAGCACTTTGGGAGGCTGAGGTGGGTGGATCACGAGGTCAAGAGATCGAGACCATTCTGGTCAACATGGTGAAACCCCGTCTCTACTAAAAATATAAAAAATTAGCTGGGCATGGTGGTGCATGCCTGTAATCCCAGCTGCTCAGGAGGCTGAGGCAGGAGAATTGCCTGAACCCAGGAGGCAGAGGTTGTGGTGAGCGGAGGTCGCACCATTGCACTCCAGCCTGGGTAACAAGAGCGAAACTCTGTCTCAAAAAAAAAAAATATTAGTTTGGACCCCTATCTCATACCATATACCAGAATAAACTCAAAATGGATCATAGATCTAAATATAAATGTTTTGACTATAAATTCCTAGAAGAAACCTAGGAATAATATTTGTGATCTCAGGTTAGGCAATTATTTTTTTTTCTTTTCTTTTTTTAAATTGTACTTTAGGTTCTGGGGTACATGTGCAGATCATGCAGGATTGTTGCATAGGTACATATATGGCAAGGTGGTGTGCTGCCTTCATCTGCCCATCACGAATATCTGGTATTTCTACCCTCATTATCCCTCCCCACCATCCCTACCTCTACTGTCCCTCCCCTAGGCCCCCTCTACTGATCAAAGTGTGTGATGCTTACCTCTCTGTGTCCACACATTCTAATTGTTCAGACACAGTGATTTTAAAAACTGATACATTGGCCAGGAACGGTGATTCACACCTGTAATCCCAGCACTTTGGGAAGCCAAGGTGGGTGGATCACAAGGTCAGGAGCTCAAGACCAGCCTGGCCAAGATGGTGAAACGCCGTCTCTACTAAAAAAAAAAAAAGTTAGCTAGGCATGGTGGCAGGTGCCTATAATCCCCACTACTTGGTAGGCTGAGGCAGGAGAATCTGTTGAACCCGGGAGGTGGTGGTTGCAGTGAGCCGAGATTATGCCATTCCACCCCAGCCTGGGCAACAAGAGCAAATTATATTTCATCAAAAAAAAAAAAACCAAAAAAAAAAAGCTTTTATGCTTCAAAAGACACCATTAAGCTGGGGCACATGGCTTACGCCTGTAATCCCAACACTTTGGAGGACAAGGCAAGAGGATCACTTGAGGCTAGGCGTTTAGAGACCAGCATGGGCAACATTCTGTGAGACGCTATCTCTACAAAAAGCAAAACAAAACTGGCTGAGTATGGTGGTACATGCCTGTAGTTCCAGCTACTTGGGAGGCTTAGGCAGGAGGATTGCTTGAGCTCAAGAATTTGAGACAGCAGTGAGCTATAATCCTGATACTGCACGGCAGCCCAGGTAACAAAGTGAGATCCTGTCTTTAAAAAAGAAAAGGTTACCATTAAGAAAATAAAAAGACAAGCCACACAAACTTGAAGAAAATGTTTGCAATTCAAGAAAGGAGTTTAAGTCTTTTTTTTTTTTTTGTAACAGAATCTCACTCTGTCACCCAGGCTGGAGTGCAATGGCACAATCTCAGCCCACTGCAACCTCCACCTCCAGGATTCAAGCAATTCTCCTGCCTCAGCCTCCCAAGTAGCTGGGACTACGGGCACCCACTACCACGCCTGGCTAATTTTTATATTTTTAGCAGAGACAGGGTTTCATCATGTTGGCCAGGCTGGTCTCAAACTCCTGACTTCAGGTCATCCATCTGCCTTGGCCTCCCAAAGTGCTGGGATTATTACAGGCATGAGCCACCGCACCTGGCTGAGTTTAAGTCTTTTTAACAACTTTATTGAGATATAATTTACATACCGTAAATTCACTCATTTTAGGTACACAATTTAATGATTTTTAGTAAATTTACAGAATTGTGCAGCCATCTTTACAATCAAATTTCAGAACATTTTCATCATCCCAGAAGGAAGCCTCATGTCCATTTTTAGTCAGTCACTCCTTCTTCTCTCCTCTCAGTTATCCCCATCAGCTTCAGACAACTATTAATCTCTTCTTTCTCTCTAAATTGGACTTTTCTGGACAATCCATATAAACAAAATTATACAATATGTGAACTTTTGTGCCTTGCTTCTTTCACTAAGGGTAACATTTGTGAGGCTGATTCATATTGTAGCATGTGTCAGTACTTCGTTCCTTTTCTCAAATAGACATGTAAACAAAGTCTTAAGTAACTAGGATTTCTGTCATGCTGGATAATAGAGCTGATTATTAATTTTGATATGCATTTATATCTAGAAGAATATAATCATAAGCTGATTATGTTTCCTTCCACGTGAAAGATAGTAAAGCTCAGTGAATTTCTAGTGTCATTAGACTCCTTTCTATAGTTCTTGATTAATAACTTAACAATACATCAACTTAAAATTATTAGAATAAGGCTGTCTTTATGGTACAGTGTATGTAATTTTTGCTACAGTGTTCAAAGACCTTTTCACTGATAACAGTGAAGTTAAATTTGTTAGCTTGCTCAGATCACCATGATTTAAGATATGGTGGGAACTGAGAATTTAATTTCAACTTACATTATACTACTTGTGGGAAAAAGCTGGGCTGCATATTTTACATTCCTTGTTTTATTTAATGTAATTTGTAAAACAGTGTTTGAGGATAAATGTGTCAAGAAATAAGAGGCTATGTGAGACTGCTTAGCCTGGTTCTCCAGGAAAACTTAAATTCAAGAGATCCTTTACTAATAACACAACCGTGATGAAGTTTTTACTGAATTGATTTACCAATTATAAAATTCATGATGTGAAAATCATAATGCTTCTTGACATTTCAAGAGCATTGCAAAACATTGCAATAGCAAAACAAGATGGTGATCCCAGAAGACCAGGTTGGGTAAGGCCTCAGAGAAAGAATAGGTGAAGAGAAAAGCCATAAGGGAGCACTGAAGCACAAAACTTCAGACAAACAGATGTGGAATTCTAGTGGAAAATAGCTGGAGACAAGCCCAATTGTTGTGAAGCTTTCCGAAATGAAGGGGACAGCCTTTAATACAAAGAAAATGAATCACAACCAGCCATGACCTGAGAGCTGGCTGCTGTGATATGCTGCAGTCCCATCAGGGTCCTTCTTCACTTGTGGCAAGGGCCAGCACGTGATGTTACCTTGAAATACAGAGTGCAGGAGGGGGTGGGAGTGATGCATATGGTAAATATTCCTCTGCCTATGGGTGATACACTCCCTACTGTCGAGAAGATCTTTTCTCTGCAGTTGAGTAGATCCTGTTTTGCTTCTGTCTGTGAATGGAGAAGTGTCTACCTATGAGCTACGGCAGCACCTCTGCAAATGCTCATTGAATAATGCACACTGTGGACACTTCTGACTGCATATGTATAAGCCATGAAATCAAGGAGAATATAGAATGCCTGATAATGATATTCTTCAAAAAAACTAAGTTATTTTCTCCTATTTGTTGATAAGTAGACATGGGATGTATTAGTTACCTCAGTTTCCTGTGTACAAATTTTTACCCTAATATGTGTACATATTAATTTATAGGCTGTAACTTTGTGCTTTGTAATTTTAATTTTCTTTTAGGTATTTTAAGAGCTCAGTAATACACTTTACATGTTAAGGTTTAACACAAAGACAACTTGTAGGATATCTATGATAAAACCAATCAAAGCAGGAGTTTTTCTGACAATGATTTTCTTTTTTTTTTTTTTTTTTGAGACGGAGTTTCGCTCTTGTTACCCAGGCTGGAGTGCAATGGCGCGATCTCAGCTCACCGCAACCTCCGCCTCCTAGTTTCAGGCAATTCTCCTGCCTCAGCCTCCTGAGTAGCTGGGATTACAGGCACACGCCGCCATGCCCAGCTAATTTTTTGTATTTTTAGTAGAGACGGGGTCTCATCTTGTTGACCAGGATGGTCTCGATCTCTTGACCTCGTGATCCACCCGCCTCAACCTCCCAAAGTGCTGGGATTACAGGCTTGAGCCACCGCGCCCGGCTCTGACAATGATTTTAACAAATGAAACAACTGCAGCTTAGACCAGGAAATTGATTTTATTTTTAAATTCCAGGAATGTTAGATTTGAATTCTTGGTAAGGTTTCATTGATTACTTACTTTTGTATACATTTTGCTTTGTATTTCAAGAGTAAAAAAGCCATAAAGAATATCCTGCAAAAGTGCACCTACCTACCAGCCCTCGAACCATTTCTGTATGATGCGCCTCCCAATATTCTGAAGCATGTGGTTGGACAGTTTAGTAAGGTAAGAAATGCCAGCCTCTAAGGGGTGGAAGAAAATTAAAATAATTTGTTAACTTTTTTTGTTTTTCTGTCGTGTCAGTAGTTTTTTCTGTAAGACAGGGTCCTGATTTTAGTGCATAACTCTCACCAATCTGTATGGACAGAGAAGTTACCTTAATAAAATTCACACAAAAATAAAACACTTTCTTCATCCTCACATTTTTGTCAGAGCCTCTACTGTCTTTTTTAGTGTTCCCAGAAAATAAAAATCTCATAATTAGATAATTTATATTGATAAGTGACTTTTAGTAATCTTCCTAGTGTCCACCTCACTCACCTGGGAATACTGCAAAGATCATAAAGAGAAAAGGAAAAAGGTTTCTGAGCCACTGAAATATCTTTCACAAAATCTATGTACTTTACTGGAGATGTTCTCAGTCATTTAGAGCACATTGACTTATTTTATGAACAATTTTAACAAATATAGCTGTCATATTCTGAGATTGTTGCAGATTAAATGATAGTAAATGGTAGTAAGGTAGAAAGTTCAAGCTGCTAGAGGTGGGCACAGCCAGCAGAGCTGATTACAGTGGCAAAGGATGAAAGAGAATGACTCTATTACTACAGACATTGATGGTCAGGATGGTGACCCTAAGCTATCAAGAGCTGGCTAAATCATGCTTAGTGAATTTGACTTAGGAAAATCGGGTCTGTGCGAGTAGTAGCCCATGGTGATCATGAGCTGATGTTCTGAATTGGAGTACCTGGAGTTCCCACTTACCGGCTCTATAATTCTTTAACAAAATGTTGACGTCTCTAAACCTTAGTTTGGTTACCCATAAAATGTAAATAATTAGAGTACTTATTTCATAGAGTCATTGTAAAGAGTAAATGAGATATCATATATTAAGCATTTTGTTCAATCCCAGGCACATACTAAACAGTCAAAAGAACAAAAACAACCAAAGAGTTGTATTTAAGAAATAAAACATGTGGTTGGGCGTGGTGGCTCACACCTGTAATTCCAGCACTTTGGTAGGCTGAGGCACGCAGATCACGAGGTCAGGAGATCGTGACCATCCTGGATAACATGGTAAAACTCCATCTCTACTAAAAATACAAAAAGTTAGTTGAGTGTGGTAGCGTTTGCCTGTGAGGCTGGAGAATCACTTGAATCTGTGAGGTGGAGGTTGCAGCGAGCCAAAATTGTGTCACTACACTCCAGCCTGGGCAACAGAGTGAGACTCTGTTTCAAAAAAAAAAAAAGAAATAAAACATGCAAATAAGTCAAGGCTAATTTAAAAGATTTAAAAAATGAATAGGGGGTGGCAAATTCATTTGAATAGTCAGCTATAATACTATATAAATGAGAAGCTACTATTCATATACTATATTTCTACAAATAATGAACAAAAACTATGGATTGTTATAACTTTTTAAGTAGTTCCTACAGGTAAGTTTGTCTAGTTTTAGGTCTTCATCTGAAAGAGTCTGCTAACAGCCTTCAGTTCTCTTAACTCTGTTCATGATCTCCAACAGTGTGACTGGCCCTCAAGTGCCAGACCCACAGGAAAGTAGAAGTTTCACATTGCTGAAGCCACCCACCCAGGATACTGTTTTGTGTATCAAACACCTAGTCCTTTATCCCTCCTTCCAAGAAAATAACCAAACTTTTCTCCCCTTTTTAGTTATATGGGATGCGGGAGGTATAATGCCATGCCTTCTTGACAAACTGACTAACCAAATAATGCAGAGAAAAGACTAGGTTACTGCAAGGGAAACTGATCTATTTCTTTATTTTTGTGTACTTTTGGGTGCTAGAAAAGTGACCAGCTAATTTGGTCATCTAAGAGGGATAAGGGGTAAGGGGTTGAGTAGATCATCTACAGACAGATTCATCTGTTCTTGAACTGGGTAATTGACATTATTTCTGAAAGTTTCATTTTGTAATCTTTTAGCTTAGTGAGTGAGATATTCTGGTTTTATTGAAGTAGGTATGAAAATAAACACTAGCCTATATTAAGAGTTTAAAATAAGTAGAACCAGTGGGATGTGTGGAAGTTAGACAGCCCCAAGATAAAATAAATACAGTACCTGTATCATATATGCTTATAAATGTGCCTTCAGGAATATTTTCTTAATCTAAGGATACCAAAGCACTGAAAAGAGATGATAAAGCAAGGTAGAAAGTGAAAAGATACTAAAGTGGCTGGGGACAGAGATAGTAATAAAATTTCTCCAGGCCAAATGAAATATGTAAAACCAATATATTTATAGACTATTATATTGTTACAAATACCTACTAGTGCAGTCTTTTATTGTCCAGCTTATTTGTATTATTGTTCGATTAGCAAGATCTTTTTGTGGTTTTAATTATTTGTTAAATGCCTACGTGTACCCAACTCTCTGTTGAGCGTTGGGGAACAGACAAAAAAGATTAAGATAAAGTTGATCTTCAGGGAACTTTATAATTTAGCTGAGAGGAGCAGACGAAACAATTAGAAAACATTTCAATATGCTAGACTTGGAGATAAACTCTTTTTAAAAGAAGGAATGAGTGAATGCAGTCAAGTGTTCAGATAGGGCTTCAATGGAAGAAGGACAAGTGAGAAAAGCTGGTCCTTGCAGAAAGAACAAGATGGGGGAGGGGAGGGTGTTTCTGTCACAGGGATAGTAGCAGTGACCAAGGAAGATGGCAGGACTTCCTATGTTGTGAGCCCACCTCCTTCCCAGGACCTTCCTAGGTCCCCTTTCTCTGCCTACTTTTCAGTATATTCATTCGTTAAACATTTGTTGAACCTCTGTTAGGCACCAGGCCTGAGGGAAATGAATGAATCAACTCATGTATAGTTTCTGCCTTCAGTGATATTGTGACAGACATATAATGGATAATTAAAATATTAATTAAAATTAAAATATTGTGTGGTATTTAAGTATTATGTGGTAACCACATGGATGGTGATTTGACAGAGTATTACCAGAAGAAAAGACTCAACTCATCCTGGGATAAGGGGATAAGGGTTTTCAGAGAATTCTTAGAGGAGGTAATGCTTGCGCTACGTCTTAAAAGATGACTAAGAGTTAACCATGCATAAGGGGAGAGGTTTCTGGAGTGTGGAAAGCCATCTTAGGAAGCGGTAACAGCTTGTGCAAAGGCAAGAGATGGCACAGCATGCATGCTTTGATGTTACTGAAACAATATTTAGAAAATTGGTAGGTAAGGTGGCTGGAGAGATATTTAGGAGCTGGTTCCCACAAGATGTGCTTTTTAAGGAGCTTGCCTTTATTTTTATTTGTTTATTTATTTATTTATTTATTTTCAGATTTTGTTTTATTTATTTAGGTTCTGGGGTACACGCGCAGATCATGCAGGATTGTTACATAGGTACACACATGGCAAGGTGGTTTGCTGCCTTCCTCACCACCACCACCACCACCACCACCACCCCCGCCACCCCCACCAGTCACCAGTTTCTGGTATTTCTCCCCACGTTATCCCTCCCCACCCTACCCCCCACCGCTGTCCCTCCCCTAGTCCCAACTGACTGCAGTGTGTGATGAGGAGCTTGCCTTTAAATTCTCAGAGAGCAGAGAGACCTTGAATGGTGTAAGCTTTATATTTTATATCTGTGAGTGGATCTTCATTGCCTTTGCCCATGTTCATTGCCTTTATTTCATCTCTACAGTATAAAAATTAACACATTCTAAAAAGAGTACATTTCACTTAAAATCAGCAGCAGATATGGCTCATTATGTTATAGATATATTGGGTATAAATTCTCTTTTACATTTTCTCACATACATTATTGCTTTTCAATAGTAATAATCTAACTTGAAAAAGAAAAGCTGACGTTTTTCTGTGCTTCACTTTTCAAGGTGCTGCCACATGATAGCAAAGCTCGACGACTTTTTGTAACAAGTGGCGGCCTTAAAAAAGTTCAAGAGATAAAAGCAGAGCCTGGTTCTCTCCTTCAAGATTACATCAACAGTATTAACAATTGTTACCCAGAGGAAATAGTGAGGTGGGGAAAATGGACTTTGAAATATTCATTATTAGAATGTAGTTTTTCTGTTTTCAAATCTAGATTTTTATATCCACTGTGTCAAAATGGGGACTTTGAAATACGATGTGAGGCCAATATATACCTTTATTTCTCTCTTGATCTCTTCCCGCCCCCGCCACAAATTAATTGTTCTGACTGACATGCACATTTCCAATTCAAACTGGAATGTTATTGAAGACATTTTTGTACTAATTTAATATATGCTTACTAAAGAATACACAAATATAGAGTTCAAATTAAACAGTTTTTAAATTGTGACTACCTGATTTAGAATAGATGCTGATTTTCATAGTTCCCTGCATATTACTTTTCTGCCTTAAGCTCACATTTACTTTAATGAGAGTATCACAGGTAGAGAAAAGATGCTGAGTAAGAAAAAAAAGTAACTATCTAAATTAAAAAAAAAACAACAAATAATGTTTATGATATACAGGTACTTCAGAGTAATATAGCAAGATGCTATTTTCAAGATTAATAAAAATTCATTTTTAAATGAGGTTGATTTGCAGAGCATTCAGCCTAAGCCTCACTCCTTGTAAGCCTAAAGGAAAACTATTTCAGTAAACTCAAAATAAATAAAAGCAAAGTAACCAGGGAAAGATAGAATCTTTTAAATAATTTAAGAATGCCCACAAGGCATGCAGAATGAAAGCACATTTATCTATGTTTTTCAAATCCTACATTTATTTCTTATTTTTTTTGATTAATATTGGAAAATATAAATTCTAATCTCTAAAGCTTACATGCTATAATATATACTTATGTAAGTTGCAACTCAGTTAATTCTTTTTATTTAGTAACAGTGGTATTTAATACATATGGTAACATAAATTTTTAAAGCATAAAAACAATTTTAAGATGAAAATTTATTTTCTTTTCACATATTTTTATCCAGTAAATTCTTGCCAGTTTGTGCACTCTTAGGAAGTTTATGAGAACTACTTGACCAAAGAGTTCCAATGAGTCAGCTTTGAAAATATTAATATATATGATACATCAAAGCAGTGATATAGCATATATAATTAGTCTACATATAACATACAAATGTATATATATATGTATTTTGAGACGGAGTCTCACTCTGTCACCAGACTGGAATGCAGTGGTGTGATCTCAGCTCACTGCAACCTCCGCCTCCTGGGTTCAAGCAATTTTCCTGACAGCCTCCTGAGTAGCTGGGACTCCAGGCTTATGCCACCACACCCAGCTAAATTTTTGTATTTTTAGTAGAGACGGGGTTTCACCATGTTGGCCAGGAAGGTCTTGATCTCTTAACCTCATGATCCTCCTGCCTTGGCCTCCCAAAGTGCTGGGATTACAGGCCTGAGCCACCGTGCCCAACCACAGATTTATATTTTAAAAGTTTGTATAACATAAAATGTGTAAAACCATTAAATGAAAGAAATACGAAAATCTTTTATAAGTAAAATATATATATATATATATATATATATATATATATATATATATATTTTTTTTTTTTTTTTTGAGATGGAGTTTTTGCTCTTGTTACCCAGGCTGGAGTGCAATGGCATGATCTCGGCTCACCGCAACCTCCGCCTCCTGGGTTCAGGCAATTCTCCTACCTCAGCCTCCTGAGTAGCTGGAATTACAGGCACATGCCACCATGCCCAGCTAATTTTTTGTATTTTTAGTAGAGACGAGGTTTCACCATGTTGACCAGGATGGTCTTGATCTCTTGACCTTGTGATCCACCTGCCTTGGCCTCCCAAAGTGCTGGGATTACAGGCTTGAGCCACCGCGCCCAGCCTAAAATTCATTTTTATACGTGGAATATATGTCCCTTCAGGAAGAATGCTGTTTTATACAAGTTTAATATAACTTTCAGTGCAACTTTGTTACAAACAAAATTATAGGAAGATGCAAAAAAATAAAAATAAAAATAAAAAAAACTAACCAAAGGGTCCTGAGACCCAGAATGAATGACGTATTAGAATCAACCAATGGTAAGGTACTTTCTTGAATAGAAGTTTTTCCCACTTTTTTTGAAGGCATATTTTAACTGAGCACCAGGAGAAACTGCAAAGTCTGTCACATTTAAAGCATTAGGTTCTATAAAATGATATTTTATAGAAATATTTGAAATGTTCTTTCTGTGAAAATAGACAAATATAATCTCAAAGTAGTTTTATTTTTACAATTACATAATTCTCAAGAATCACTAGATGACAACTATTTTAGAACTAATTATCTTTTGTAAGAAAGTTTATCAACTGATACATTCATCTGTTACAACCTAAACATTTATTGCACAGCCATAAGGTGTTTTGGAACTCCTTTGTCTTCAAAATCTCTGCCTTAGCTGGGGTGAGGAAGCGGCCTTGGGGCAACGTCTAATTTTGGGAGGGAGACATGGACACACAGTCTGCCATTCAGCATATTTCTGGTATCATAACATTATAATAATACCCCAATTTTGTGTGGGTCTAGGATAAGGTTAATTCATTTACATTCTTAAAGGCCATTTAGAGGTAAGTTGGAATAGCCATAGCCGTGGTTGCTGGCCAGAGGGAAGGAATTTCCTGGTCTTACCTGGAGGCTCATGTTGGTTCTTTTAGGAGGTTCTTTATCGCTAAGAGCTCAGGCTTAGGTGTCAAACAGACCTAAATTCCTCTCTCAGTTCTAACTACTTGCTGTATCATGAGCTCGAAGATAATAGTTAACCCTTTTAGTCACAGTTTCCACATCTATACAAGGTGGTTAAAGATAATTACTTATTTAATATAGTTAGAACTAAATGAGAAAATGCTTAGCCAAAGGGCTGCATGTGGCTACTGAGGACTAGTAAAAATGGCTAGTATGTCTGTGAAACTGAATTTTTTTTTTTTTTCTTTGAGATGGAGTTTTGCTCTTGTTACCCAGGCTGGAGTGCAATGGTGCGATCTCGGCTCACCGCAACCTCTGCCTCCTGGGTTCAGGCAATTCTCCTGCCTCAGCCTCCTGAGTAGCTGGAATTACAGGCACGTGCCACCATGCCCAGCTAATTTTTTGTATATTTAGTAGAGACGGGGTTTCACCATGCTGACCAGGGCTGCATGTGGCTACTGAGGACTAGTAAAAATGGCTAGTATGTCTGTGAAACTGAATTTTTTTTTTTTTTTTTTTTGAGATGGAGTTTTGCTCTTGTTGCCCAGGCTGGAGTGCAATGGTGTGATCTCAACTCACTGCAACCACCACCTCCCGGGTTCAAGCAATTCTGCCTCAGCCTCCTGAGTAGCTGGGATTACAGTCATGCACCACCATGCCTGGTTAATTTTGTATTTTTAGTAGAGACAGGGTTTCACCATGTTGGTCAGGCTGGTCTCTAACTCAGGTGATCCACCCTCCTTGGCCTCCCAAAGTGCTGGGATTACAGGGATGAGCCACTGTGCCCTGCCCATACTAGCCATTTTTCTAGTCCTCAGTAGCTGGTGGCTCCCATTCAGTCCACATGTAGCTGGTGGCTCCCATATTTAACATGGTGATAATAATTATTATTAATCTAATATCAATGATAACATCATTATATCAGTACTAAGAATACTATATCATTAAATAAGTAAAATATTAATAGATTTATGTGGTAAATTAAATGTTTACTGCATTAAAATAGTATAAAATTTATTAGCATTTGAATAAAAAAGGTTAAAATTTTAAAGATAGTTCAGAATCTACCTTTTGCACTCTTCATATCTGTTGTCTGATACATTTGAAGGCCTAGGAAGGTAAAGCCTGCTTTAAGATTTTTGACTAACTCAGAGAAGAAACAGTTGTGAATTTCTCAGTCTAAGAATACTTCAAAGAAACCCACTGTTGAAAGATAAGCTTTGGAGTAAGAGGCTGTTAGAGAAGAAATATTCTTTAAGGTAGCTTTTTGGATGTGTACGTAAGTATCTGTTTAAATATGGATGCCTATAAGCACACTACTGAGAAAGTACAGTTGTATATTTTTTTGGTCCACCTTAACTTGATAAATTGTGGAAGAAATTAGTGTGAAATTATGAGTTTGTAATAAGTCGAGCATCTGAGCATAAATGAAGATAACTAACAAAAGATAGAGCAAGTCTCTAATAGTAGGTTTTATCTGGAGAAAATGCCTTCAGAAGCTTAATATTTTGTGTGTTTTGAGAATTTTTGAAATATATTTCCATAGATTTTAAAAATCTATTTATTCTAGAATGCCTGCTAAATTTTGACATTCATTTTTCTCCATGTAAATTATTTCCATGACATACTAAGTATCTCAAAATGTGTTGATCAACATATTTAATACTTTTATACTAAGTCTTGTATACGGTAACTATTAATAGTAAAAATGATTAATTTCCTAGGTTTATATGACACAAGTATTTGTAACCCATTTATTAAGTAGTTTTTCAATGTGGGTTATACTCCCAAAAATTTTTGTTTTCCTGGGTGACTAGATCTGACTAAAACCTATGCTGAAAATGATCTCTAAGGCAGTCAGAATGCAGAAGTTTATTAGTAACAATAGACTGTTTAGTCTAACTTATGAAAAAAAAAATCTATTAGCTATGATCCGTAAAGCAACATAAACCACTTGATATGATTAAAATGAAGTCTCTGTAATAAAATATTGTCACTGGATTGAAGATTCTTGTTTGGAAAAGGTTCCCTTTGCCATTACATTTATATCCCTTACACATTTTGTTACTTCTGTAGCACAATTTTATGAATTCATATTCTTTTCCTGGATAGCCTCTAACTTTATGCACAAAGCATTACTGGAGCATAATCATTCAGAGTGTATTTGAGGTTTCACTTACAGGATTATTTAAGATAAATCCCCTATATTGAATCTTATGTACCTACTGTGCTGATCATTTCACAAGCATTTAATAGAGTATTTTCTTTTTTCAGGTATTATTCCCCTGGATATTCAGATACTCTTCTGCAGAGGGTGGACAGCTATCAACCACTTATTAACTAAGCAAAGTTGTATTCTGATACTCAAATTCACAGCAGAGTAGTTATGAGTAACAGTAGCTAAATCTTTCTAAATATTTGAACTAAGTATATTCTAGATTTATTTAATGGGAAATACCTTTAGATAATATTTTCTAAATTTATATAATACTTTAAATATTAGTAGCTTGAATAATGAGGAACTATTCATAGTCATTCAAATGCGTATGATTTGCTCTAAAGGTAGATTTTAAAAACACATTAAAGAGCTTTAAGGCATTTGTTATTCTGTTAAAAACCACACACACTCGTACATGCAGACACCTCCAATGAGATACAGATAAGAGATGGTGTTCAAAAACCCTAAATTATTCTTGCCAATTTCTCATAGGCATAGGCAAGGAAAACTGGTCTTGCTAACTATATAGTAGGATAGAGAAGAGAAATCTTTGAAAGAGGAAACTGATGACAGATACACAGGGCACTTGAAGGAGACTCTGATGCTAGTTGCTTAAGTATGTTAACTTAAGACACAGACTGTATGGGTAAACTGTTAGGTTTTGCCAAGAGTTTAGGAAGAATTTACTCCTCTTTATCACAAGTTGTCCAAACTCCCTTCCCTACCCTATCTAACGTGTTCCTTACCTTTCATGGGGTCAGTGAGGGTAGAATTCAGAATAGTTATACTCCTGCAGACATGCTCTCTCTCTCATTGAAAGGTTTCTTAGTCTAGCTCTGCTCATGAATAAACAAAGAAGCAGGCATGTAAAATGGATCCTTGTCCTAGCTTCACTTTCCCAAGTTTCAAAAGCCACATATTCAGGGATTTAAGGAAAAATTTGAAGATAATACCATCAGGCTCAGACTTTAAATACATTTTCACTTAGGAAGTGGTAAAGGGGTGAAAGAGAGTATCAATAAAATTTTAAATAAAAACAGCATTAGAATTGTCCTTTTCGTTTTTCCTATCCAGTATGTTGTTGACCTTGGGGAATATGTGATTGGATTTATGGGTCTTGGTTAGTTGCTGTGTGTGTATCTTTTGCTTTAAAGGGAAATTGCTTCTGCTGCTGTCTCCTGGAGGAGGTAAATGATAACCCATTCAGCCCCTATGCCACGGTGTTTTCAATCTAACTCTGTTTTCAGCTTTCCTTCTTGGACTCTCTCTCTCTCTCTCTCTCTTTTTTTTTTTTTTTAAGTGCAAAAGGAGCTACCCATTTTTCTTTTTTTAATTTTCTGGATTCATCTCTGTCGCCATTATTTCCTAACAATGCATAGCTTTGTTGCATCATTTAAAACTTCGTAATACCCAAGATTACCCCATTCCTTTTTGCCTAGTGTCTGGTTAAGATTGCTGGTGATTTCATTTTTTAAAATACTTCCTTGGGCCTATTTTGTTTCCTTGCAGCAATTTCTTTGACCTGTTGAATAGGAAAATGTAATTTTTTTTTCCATTTTATAGCTTTCCTTTCTTTCCTTCATGCCTACACAGCTTGTCTTATGAATCTTTTAATATGAGAAAATAAAAGTAGTTTTTCTCTTTCTTCAATAGGGCTGTTTTTCTTAGATGACCATGTTGATAATGACAGAAATTAGTTTATCTGGGTTAAAACCACCTCAGATATTACTGGAATGTTGAATTTCCTCTTAGGTATTTTGTTGCCATTGTACTTTGTAGTACAAAGTTTTTCACTTCATAGGTAATTTCATACTTATCAAATCGTATTAAACAAAGTAGTAAAATACTTAATAGTGTTCAGATTGGTGTTATAATTTGATCATATGCATTTTGGAAAATTTATGCTATTAAATGTTTCTTAACATAAGATATTTTAAACAAAATGAAGCTTTACTTTTTGACAAGTATGTTGTGAGATTTTAAATATATATATAAAAACAAAATCTTTTTCATATGTTGTAGGGCAAAAATAGTGCCTGTCATTAATGATATTTACTGATATTTTTCACTCCTCATTTGAATTTTGTCAATTTTAATTCCCTGTGCAAACAAACCCCTGTCCCACTGCTCCTTGCCCACCCCCGACTCCAGGAGTTTATTTAAAATTCCCCTGTTCTTAGGAATTCTCTACTTATATGAACAACTATTTTTCGGCCTTCAGTTCAGGAATAGAATTACTTGGACCTTATTATTATAGAATCAGTCCTTTCACCTGTTGTGGAAATAGGTGAAATCAGTGGTACCTGAAAAAAGATGCTGAAAACATAGGTTCTAGTCTCTCTCTGTTAAGTATTATAGTAAGGGTGACAATAGTCACTCCACTTACTCATAAGAAGCTTGTGAAAATAACCTGCAGTGGTGCACATAACAATTTATAAACAAATCCATTTTATACAAACTTGACGTGATTAATGGGAAATCTGATAGTCAATGACAGATTACATATTTTGGCCAGCAATTGTGCAGTATTCCCCAGGCCGCATACTCTTAGATAAGTAAGTGGAGTTCAAACCAGATGATTTATGATTTTTAGAAAAACTGCATTTCCTGCCTTCATGGAGTTTTCTAATATGAACACATTTGCCCAGACAGAGGCAGTGGAATAGGCACAAGACACTGAACACAAAACAGGCATATTTAATATTGTATGTAAAAATAAATGGCAACCCCATATTTACAAGATACTGACCTGTTTTTCTAAACCCTTCCTCTCAAAGAAAAAGAACGGATGAAAGATTTGCTTGTTTCTAATCTTGATTTGAGGTCCTGCTTAACATAAATTCTGACCTTAAATTCCTGGGTGAGGCCCATCTCCCATCCCAGGTGTCAAGTTTAGAAACTAACCTTGAAAGAATGAAGACATTTTCTGTTGTGTTTTCAAACAGCCAATTCTTTGATTAAGATAGGTGCTACCAAATGTTGAGGTTTATGTACACTGTGGCTTATTCTGCCACAGAATTCACTGGTTAGAAAGTGTTGACTTGTAGCTGTTCTGCTTCTTTCAGAGATTAAAAGGATCAAGTGGCTGTCCTATAATTGTTATATTTACCAGTTGTTTAAGAGACTCTTGACTTTTAAAATTAGATTTGTTTATGCACTTATTTTTATACTAACATATACTCATGTTGCTTTGCTTTTATGTTCCTGGTAGGCCACAAAATTAGATGCATATTCAGTGTTACTACTTTAAAGAATGGTAGGTTTTATTGTTTTGGAGGTATCAATAAGTTAATTAAAAAAAAATAGGCAGTATATGAATGAATAAAGAAAGAAGCAAAAACATGACTCCAGATCTCACTACCCAAAACAACGGCCGTTAATTATTTGAGATAATTCCAAATAGCTCTCCAAGCCTTTTTACAGCTAGAAAAATTCTGGAAAAATGTATTCATGCTATACATGTTATTTTAAAATTAAAAGCAAAAGTTACCACAGTTTGCTTGTTTCATAGGTGATAGAGTTTTCACATTGTTTTTAATGTTAGTGGGTTTAGGGAAAAAGAATTCCTTGGGGATTAAGTTAGAGGGCAATACAAAATATTTATAAATGGGCTTCTTTTAATCATGGTTGATACATTTTCTGAAGTAGATTTAAACTGAATGTTGGATAAAGAATATTATACCAATATATCATTATTGCAAGGTGATTTGGGATAGATATTCATACATTAAATAAAGCCTCTAAGTTTCTGCATGTACATAGAATTTTTGGTAATACACTCTTGCCAAAACTTATACATTACTGATAGTGAATGTTTACTTAAAGTATTTTTGAATATAAAGAAGTCCAACTCTATGAAAACTATTATAACCTATATTGAGTGTTCTGTTTTTTATATATCTGTTGCATGTATAGTTTGAATCATACAAAATTTAAGTGTGTAAAGTGCCAACGGGAATGTCAGCATTGTCCCATACTTTTCTTCACTAACTAAAGATGACCTTTTACTTACATGAGTGAAATGTGCCCTGTTGTCACCCAGCACTGTGGTGAACACACGGGAGAACTAGCAGCAGCTTGGACTTAGAGCAAGGGCCGCTAGCTTCCTGGTTGACCTTAGGTCGTGCTAGCTCTGACCACAGCAAGTCTCCTCAAGTCTCCGGGCCTTAGTAGACCCTTATAAGAATCTCAAAACTACAACCCCAGTCAGTGGCCTTAGCAATTGCTCGTAGCACTCACTTCATCAGATTCTGAGGATTAAATGAGGATGAGTGACCAGAAAGCTTGGCACGTAGTAAATGATACCAGCATTAGTCTATATATTTTGTATAAATCTAAAAGGTGCCCAGTCCTTGAGATACTTTATTTCCATCTGGCAGAAATTATTGTAATCGTATTATTTTGTTAGAGCAACACACTTTACTGCCATCTGCTGGAAAATTCTCTATAAATATGCAAATCCATGATGTCTACTCTGTGAACCGTGCCCCCTTAGAAGTGTCGTGCCCTCGTGAAGTGCACAACTTGTGTGACTGTGTGCATAAGTGCTTGATAGATCATATTTGCTGCTACTCTTTTCACTTTTATAATGGATTTCAAAGAGAGTTTCAGATAAACTGCTAAAAGATAAAGAAATTTGTTTTAAAAAATCAAGAGAGTCAAAGTTAATATCAATAAAAAATCAGCTTTTTGTTGCAAAGCCTGGAAACATTTGTGCCCGCTGCTTCCCTGACTTCCCCCTTCCCCCACAGAAAAGTGTGCTCTACAGTAAAACCTACAATTAAAGTTAGCACAGATACTAATTAAGCCATTATTCTTGCATTTATAGACACTGTATGTGAGACCAAATATGGGACCACATTATATGTATGCAAAACCAAAGCACATTTTGGAATAACCCATATAACCTTTTCATCTTGACTTTAAAATTTGAATAAAAAATATATTAATAATGTATAATCACTGCAAGATGGTGGATCTCTAGAAAGCGACACTTTTGGGCTTCATTTTCTTCATCTCAGAACCTGGGTTGGGATATAGCAGGTGTCCCTCTCTTCTAGCCAGACAGTCCTTAGTAAAGGGACGTTACTGTACCCTTTTGCACACAAAAGGAAGTATTTGGCTCATTTTCATAGCTAGCTGTACAATCATGGAGAAGACTGACCGAAGTAGGATAAAGGAGGGTTTATTGATAATGGGAGCACTCTCCCAGGACACGAGATTGGCCACTCTGGTAGGGGTGATAAGATGACTCTTCTAAGCTTGAAGAAAGCAGCAACAGCCCATAGTAAGTGAAGTGGAAATGCCATGACCGCCAAGGCAGACTGGAAGAGGTGCCAAGCAACTCAGAGAGGTGGACATGCTGGAGTGCATAGCCTATGCGGTGATGGAAAACCCACCCGCTGACTGCATTCTAAGAGAAGGCCCAGAGGACATACCATTTACCAAAGTGATAAGAAATGTATTGTTAAGAGTCACTGAGAATCTCAAAGGAGTTGCTCTTGTGTATGCCAGGGTTGACTGGAGGAGACACTGCTACAGAACTGGGCTCTTCAATAGAAATAAGGATGATAGAATCCTAAAATAACAGAGGCCAAATAGCAAGACTTAACTGTCAGAAGCAAGGTGTGCACACTTACTGCAATAAGTGCCAAGACGTGGCATCCAGGGACCCAATCCACAGAGAGCTATGAAAATGCTTAATAGAATTTCCTAGAAGCAAGATAAATGGGCCGGGCGCGGTGGCTCAAGCCTGTAATCCCAGCACTTTGGGAGGCCGAGGCAGGTGGATCACGAGGTCAAGAGATCGAGACCATCCTGGTCAACATGGTGAAACCCCGTCTCTACTAAAAATACAAAAAATTAGCTGGGCATGGTCGTGTGTGCCTGTAATCCCAGTTACTCAGGAGGCTGAGGCAGGAGAATTGCTTGAACCCAGGAGGCGGAGGTTGTGGTGAGCCAAGATCGTGCCATTGCACTCCAGCCTGGGTAACGAGTGAAACTCCGTCTCAAAAAAAAAAAAAAAGAAAGAAAAGATAAATGGGCAGTCAACAAGTATCAATTTATAAAATAAAAATAAATACAAGGCTGAAGGCAGTTGTCATGGTAAAAAGTCACTAGCTCAGTTTCCAAACCTGAGTCAGATCTCAGATCTGGGACACATTGTCTGAAGGAGAGGATGATCCTTATGACAACAGGACCTAAATCACCTGAGCAAGTGTGTTTAGTAATTATTTCACCAGGACTTCAGAATATTGTTCCAACCCTTTTATCTGATAATAAAGCTCTGCAGCCAGCCTAGACAGCAGTAGAAGAAGCCCTGCTATATCCCTCAGCAGACCCTATGGTATCAGAGGAAACTGTGGTGAGAAAAATGCTGGAGATAGTTGCTGGTAATCAATCTCAGTGAGAGAATCACAGCATAGACCCCCTAGGATTCTGGAGAAGGACCATATTATCTGTATTAAACAGATACCATTCTAAAGTTCTTGGCTGGGTGTGGTGGCTCATGCCTGTAATCCCAGCACATTGGGAAGCTGAGGCCGGAGGATTGCTTGAGTCCAGGACTTCAAGATCAGCCTGGGAAACACAGCGAGACCTCATCTCTACAAAAAATAGTTGAGTGTGGTGGTGTGTGTCTGTAGATCTAGCTACTTGGAAATTTAAAGTGGAAGGATCACTTGGGCCCTGGAGGCCAAAGATGCAGTGAGCCATGATCATACCACTGCATTCTGGTCTGAACATCAGAGAGAGACCCTGTCTCAAAAAAGAAAAAAAGGAAATTCTTGCAGACTCCTGGGCCCTGATTGAAATGAAGCATCTGACCATGAGACATCAAGCAACTATGGAGCCTGAGATATTCATCATGAGCTGGCTCTGTCAGACTCACCAAGTTATAAAGTTGGATGGGCCTGGCAGCAATTTATCACAAATTGAAAGTGGCAGATACAGGATTGGGCATGAGCTGGGTCAGAAGACACAAGTAAGTTGTACCAGTTGATAGTCCAGACCTACATGTCATCCACTCCTATTGCCCTGGTGTTTATGACTATGATGTTCACAACTGCGGCAGCTCACAACCATGACTGCATGGAGGTGTCCCTTGTGGTCAGCTGATGGAGGAGAAAATGGGCTGACCTTCATTCATAGCTGGTTGGCTCAGCATAAGAGTGCAAGCCAAAAATGGATGCTGCTGCACTACAACCCTACCTAAAGTAATCTTGAAAGAGGGTGGTGAGGGAGAAAACCTTCCAATGGGCAAAGTTCCACAGGATGCACTTGTTCATTCACTTTGTGTGAAAAGAAGAGTGGCTCAAGGTAAAGAATATATGCAGGCTCATAGACAGTGGTGAATAGGGTGGTAGTTTGGTCAGCAGCTTGGAAGCAGAAGGATTGGTGTGGATACAAAGTGTGAAGAACTTTGTGTCACATGTTGATGTACATCAAAGCAGCCACTACCAAAAGGCACCAAACAACATTCATGACTCAGCCATGCATGCGGCAGCCTCTCTTTTGGCTATTGTAGTGCTGGTGCAATGGGCACATAAATAGAATGAGTAGCCATGGTGGCAGGAATAGACTCAACAGCATGGACTTCCATTCACCAAGTCTGATCCAGGTTCTGCCACGGCTGTTGCCAAATGCCTAACCTGTCAATAACAGAAACCCCAATGTAGTATCCCTCAAGAATACCAACCAACCATTTGGAGGTAAGCTGACTTCAGCGGGCTTCTTCCACCCTGGAAGGGGCAGGAATTCATCTTGATTGGGACTGTTATATATTCCAGCATGAATTTGCTTTTCTTATCCATAGGACCTCAGCCAGCATCACTACCTAAGGACTTAAGAATGCTTGATCCACTGGTATTAGATTTCATATGATACTGCCTTGGACCAGAGTCTACTGGTCCTATCACACATACTGCACCATTCCTGAGCCACTGGCATGATAGAATGGTGGACCCACCTCTTAAATATTCAACTGACTCATGCCTGTAATCCCAGCACTTAGGGAGGTTGAGGCGGGCAGATCACGAGGTCAAGAGATCAAACCATTCTGGTCAATATGGTGAAACCCTGTCTCTACTAAAAACTACAAAAGTTAGCCGGGCATGGTGGCATGCGCCTATAGTCCCAGCTACTCAGGAGGCTGAGGCAGGAGAATTGCTTGAATCTGGGAGATGGAGGTTGCAGTGAGCTGAGATCATGCCACTGCACTCCAGCGTAGAGACAAAGTGAGGCTCCATCTCAAATAAAAAAAAAAAAAAAAGGCAACTGAGGCCCCAGCTTGGAGAAGATAGCCCATAGGGTTGAGATACCACACTAAATCAATGCCATTTTATGGTGCTATGTTCCCAGTAGGTAGAATACATAGGTCCAGAAACTATAGGGAGAAGGGGGAAGCTGTCATTCCCTGTGGTATATTTGCGGAATTTGCACTTCCTGTCCCCAAAATTTTAGTTTCTGTGGGTTAAGAGGTCTTGGTTCCCACTGGAGTAATACTTCATCAGTGGACACAAAGTCCCACTGTACTTCACACTGCAGCTGACAGTCACTTCAGTCTCCTTATGCCAAGAGACCAGAGAGAAAGGAGTCACTAAACTGCAAGACCATTGACCCTGATCATCAGGAGGAGGTAGAACTTTGTCACAGAACACAGGGAGGGAAAAATGTTTGGTATGCAGGTGATCTGATCGGCTGTTTCCTGATATTCTCATACCTAGTTTTAGCAGCAAACAGACATGAACAGAAGCTATGTCTAGGCTAGACATGGGACCAGAGACTCAGACTCTTGTAGACAAGGGTCTGGGTCACCCCATCAGGCAATCTGCCTAGACCAGCATGGCTCCTGGCAGTGACTGAGGCAATTCTAAAATGGGGACAGGGTAGAAAAGAGGGTGAAATGTTAGTTACCTCAGGCTTGAGACCCATTGCAACTGCAGTGACTATAGTTTGCCCATTAATCTTGTAAATTTCTCCAGTAATAAAGGCCAATGAGAATCCTGGAATTGCTGAGTACTAGGTGGATGAACTTACCCAATAGGCAAGTGGATCTGAGCACCACAGGGGGTGGCCCATGATACTCTAGTGCTCCACCCATGTCTCCTCTTTAGGACCAAGGGCCAAAAAACACGTCCTCCAATGGCTGTGATTTTTGGTCACACTTTTTATATCCTTACCCACAAACAAGAGCTGAATTAAATCCTCAACCCACAACCAGAATATCTTAATCTGCTAAATCTTAAAATTGACACCTTAATTTGAACACCCCCACCCCAAATTTGAGAACACATAGGCAACTGGTTCAAACTGGAATCCAAACAAGAACGTCAAATTTTCTCAGCTGTAAATCCAAACCAGAAGTTCAGACACTTCGCACATATAACCTGGGTAAACTCTCTGTGGCCTTAGCAGTCCTTGCTAATTAAAAGCTCCTGTATTGCCTCTGGGAGCTTAGCTGCTAAGCATCTTCCAAACTGCACTCCCACGTGAGGGTAAGGTAAATGGCTGGAATTTTTAAAAATTAACTTATGCTTAGTTGTTTATTTGGTTCAGAAAAGAAAGAAAACATCAGTGATTTTTCAAAAAGTAATTCCACACCCACCATCATCTTACCCTCCAAGTCACATGGTAAAAATAAGTGATGCCTGGCTATGGTTACTTGTGAAGCCATCTTGGTTCTCAACTGATGTAGCCTAATGAAGGCTCTGAATACCAAGAGTGAAACCTTAGCCTAAACAAATGACCTTGCCTCACAGTTCACGCACAATTTTAGGTTTCTCATCCAACGAGGGAGGGATTTAAAAATCAGTATTCATATAAAAAATTATTCTTAGAAGCCCTTAAGATTGTTGCTCACACAGAGATGCAGGTCTATATTTATGAACCATGAGGGCAAGAACGATGCTTGATTCATCTTTGTATCCAGCATAGCGCTTAGCATAGTTGCCTAGTGCACAGCAAGAGATCAAGAAATAATTATTGAATAAATGAATGAGGCTGCAAAGTTCCATGAGCCATCCTAATTGCTGGCAACCCTTGAGGGGAATTTGGCCAAGACACTTTAAAAGCATAGTTTGCCCAAGTAAGAAATGTTCTTTTCAGGCTCTACTGACGGACCACTGCCATTTTGTTTTCACTGGGCATTGGAATCTGGGTTTACTGTCCTCCACGCCTGCTCAACTCAGGTTAATGGTGTTTCAAGTAGTTGTTCTTAGAACTTTAAAATGGTAGGAAAAAGACCAATTTAGTAAAAATGAACCACACTGTAGGATGATTTTCAGCATTTATTCAACAGCTTGAGCTTGAATACATGCTGTGCATGTGTGTGCATGTATATGTGTGAGTGCATTTGTGTATTGCCAATCAGATTCTCCCAGGAATTTCAGATTTGCACAGAGAGACAGTGGTTGGGAGTTGGTAGCTAAATCATTAATGGCAGGCAGCCCTTTGGAGGAACTTGAGGATTTTAGCCTCTGAGGTCTTGGGAACTTCCCTGGGCCACTTCTCCCTGGGGGAGGCTTAGTTGTTCAACTCTTCCTTGTAAGACTCTTCCTTCCAGTAAATTTACATTTTTACCTAAATTCTTTCCAACTGGTTTTTGTTATTTGCCAATGGAAGAAAGGCATTTTGGAGAAAACCAGTGGACCTGAGCTGGCCTCTGGAAGAATGGTGGGGTGGAGGAAGGAGAGTTGAGTGGAGAGGTCAGAGGAAGGCTCTTAAGGCAATCAATCAGCTTTCTGTCCTGAGTCAGCTAGGGACAAGAGGCTGCCAAGCAGAGAGTTGACTCAGCAGAGTACTGCAAGGGGCCACCCTGAGTGAAGCCGGTTTTTAAATATTCATTTCAAAAGCAACTGCTCTCTTTCCCCTCTCCTGTGCTTAGGTATGTCTTCTACATATCTTGTTGCAACCACTTGAACTCTTTTGTGTCTCCTGCCTCTGCTATCTTCCAAGGCACCAACTAATGTCCAATGAGGCCACAGAGTCTTCTCTTTGATCCCAGGATATTTCTGTGAATTATTAGCCTCTTTATTGAACCTAAGGAAGGAATTCAAATGGTGATTTAATTCGTGCCTTTCTCCCCTCCTGCCCCTTCCCAAGTATCCCATTGTGAGAATTTTGGAGACAAATTCTGCCTCTGATTCAAGCCATGTATGTAAATGAATTTATTGGATTTCACTGAGAAGGCTACATTAGGAAAGGAAATAGAGTTGTGAATTTAAGAAAAATGACAACAAATCTATGTGGGAGGAGGGAAGGAAAAAAGGAGGAATTTGGACCATTTATTTGTAGCCTGTCTTCCTGACAGTTAAATACAGTGGTTTGTTCTGTTTTCTGCCACTCGAGGGTTATTTAATTAAATTCATGACCTAGGACGCTAACCAGCCCCACATCTAAAATAATTGCTTCTCTGTTGGTGAGATGTAAAGCTGGGATTGATTTTCCCCTGGCTGATAGCGCTCCTTTCTGACTCATGAATGTCATCTCCACTCCCTGCCCCACGTAATTTGATCTCTGTATTTGATCCCTATTTAGTACTACACTTCACCAAACAGATGTCTGAGTAATTAAAATCCCACATGGGCACACTCATCAGTGAGTTACATCTATTTAATAGTCAGCTTAGAAACTTTTCACCCTCAGCTTTTCTTCCAACCTGGTGTCATATGTCAATAGCCTTTAGCAGGCTTTAAATATTAGAGTTCAAACCTGTTGTTTGTTTTCCTGCATACATAGAGACGTTCTTTTCATTTTCTAACTGAATTTTCCTCACAAGTCCCTGATCTCTTTCTCCTTCACCTCACCTGGATTTTCTCTATGGTTTTATACCAGCATTCAAATTCTCATTGGATGAGTCACCCTATATTTCATTCATGCCAACACTAGCAATTAAAAAAAAATCAGCCCTGGATTAAGAGTGCCTTTTATTTTTTTCCCTGGAGGCATAGCCAAAATATTTCAGTCTGAACAATCCTCCAATTTTTAAAAATTATTTGAGATCAAATACTGAAAACCTGTTTGGTTGCTACAGGTCACTGAAGGATTTTGATGGCACCGAATTAGGGAAGGAAAGAATGCATATTTGAAGCAGGCAAGGGAGGTCAAAAAAGGCTGATTACAGGGAATTTGTTCACTTTTGAGAGAGAATTTAGATGGACACTTATTTATGAAAATGTTGAATATGAATACTACAGAGACAATGTTCTTATGATAAAAACCTGTGCTACTAAATAACATTTCATAAAACTTCAGAAGAATGCTATATTTACAGTAAATAAAAGGATTTCCATTACAGTTGATGATGCATATTGATTTTAAATTCCAAAGAACTAAACAATGTGAAATAAGTGTAGAGTATATGCATCTGTTCTGATACTCATCAAGCTGGACTTCAACAAAATCAGATAAATGAGTAGGTAATAAATTATAGGAAAAGGATCCTTTATTTTCCTATTTTTAAACAGATGGATTTCTAGTACATTTAGCATGAATCATTTTACAAAAGTAAGTTTCTCAGAGCACACGTTTCTTGTGAAGTTCCTTTGTATTCACAATATTTCAGAACAAAAAAAAATAATGTGATCAAAAAAAACAAGCAACAAGTTTGGAGGTTAATGGACATTGTTTTAGTTCTATGTGAACAAATTCCAAAAGCATTTGTACAAACTTTATTACCATGATTGTATTTAAAAGCTAGATGAAAATCCTATTGTTCAGAGAGAACTTCATCTTGGTGGTTTGTACACAACTTCTGGTTTCATTATCTAAACTAACAAAGGCCATGTAAATAAACAGACATAAATTAACAGCAGGATTCTTAGACTAACAGTGACATGGATTAGTATTTCAGGATGGTAGACAGCTTCCAAATAATGTGAATGCTATGAGTGTGATTTCTCTCAATGTTTATTATGTAGTATCATTATACCCCTTGCTGGCTCATGAACTGGTATGACTTTCATTCTTGCTGTGTTCAGGATAACCTTCCCCAGCCTGTTCCCCAGCTCCTTTCTCTTCTATGCAGCTTGTGTTTAAAGTTCAGAGCACTTTTTTCTGTGATTCAAGCTTTTTAAGCCTTGTTTTCCCTTCAGTCATTCCTTATCACGTGTCTATCCATGCTCTGCAATCTCTTTCAGATATATATATATATATATATATTTTTTTTTAAATGATTAATTCCAATAACCTGTTTGTTGTCTCAGTGTAAATTGGGGAGAATGTTTCCTGACCTCATCACAAAGAAGTTGGGAATGTCAAATGAGCTCTTGCATATAAAAGGGCTTGGTACATAGTTACTAACTTCACGTAGCCAAGGAGCTCCCTCTCCAGTCCCAACTACCTGCCTGGCTCAAATACAGCTTGTACCATTTGCTAGCTGTGTGAACTTCAGCAAGCTCTGTAACTTTTCTGTGCTTCAGTTCCATAAAGTGGAAAATTGGGTTCATAAGAGTACCTAAATCCCGGGGTTGTTTGGTGATGGTTATATGAGATGATTCATGCGTATTATGAGGTCAGAACATGATGAGAACAGTTTCAGTTTTAAGCCCCCAGTAAGTGCTACCACAAGTGCAGGGAGGGATCAGATGGTATTTCCCCACTGAGGTCAGTGTACTTCACAGACTCATTTCTCTGTAGCCTGAGGCGAAAGCTAGGTTATATCCCTTGGGCGTGGTCTGTCACAACTAAGGATGAGGGTGGGGGTAGGGATCCTCCTGGCTGAGCACAGGTCTTTTGAGGACTGACAGGTACTTTTTTAAAAAGACAGAAAGCTGTCTGCCTTTCTCTAAATAGTGTTTACTTGGCTTGGATTCTCCTTTAATAACTTTATTTCGAATGACTTGTTTATGTTAGTTTTTTTCAGTTTGCCGCCTACTTATGCTTAAAGCCACAAAAATACATCCTTCTTAATCTGGAAAATGGGAATAGTAAGTGTATCTACCCCTGGGATTGTAATGAGATCAACTGAACCTCTTCCAAAGGATGTAGGGAAGCACAATAAAGGAACTGGAGAAAAAAGCATCTTCAAATGTCACCCTGAACACAGGAAATGAGGTGAGGACAAACAAAACAAAACATTCAAACGATAAAAACCTAACATTCTAAAAATTCAGTAAGTTAGTGATTCTTCCAAATGATGTCTCCTCTCAAAGTGGTTCTCTGAATTTAGGCTCAGTGATGCTTGTGTTGCCCAAAAGGTTTTGGAATTTCTTCTTTCAAAAGGGTTGTAAAGGACCTGGATGTAAATACTAACTCTTCACTTTATGATAGTCACGACAGATGTCTTTCTGCTTCACAACTTACTATTTGATATTGTTATAATTTTTGGTATACAGATGTTTTAAATGATTATTGCAGATAAATCTATTATTTCTCCCGTTGTTTTGTGGCAGTTCTTTCCCATCCAAAAATGACTTAGTTATCTATCCGTTTAGATTTTTTTTTTTTTTTTTTTTTAGTTATTTGGTAGTTCAGTTTTCACATTTATCTCTTTATCTGGAATGTATTTCAGTCGACTGTACGAACCTTTAATCTGATTTTTTTTCCCCAAATGGTTGGCTGCTTTTCCTAGTGCCAGTTGTTGAATAATCCATGTCCTCCCCATTAGTGATGCTTCATTTACTGAAATACTGAGTTTTCTTTCAGGGCTATCTGTTCTGAAATATTTGTCAACCTTTCCTCAGTAGTTCAATATTATTGTAATTATTAGGGCTTTATAATATTATTAACATCTTGATAGAGTAAATATCCTGTTATTAGTCTTTCTTTTCAAAGTATTCCTGCTGCTCTTTTTTTCCTCCAAATAGAAATGAATGTTTTCAACTTCCAAAAAAGTCCTGTTGGAATTTTAGTTACAATTGCAAATTAAGGGATAGATAACCTTTGTCTAGGAGTGTAACATATTTCTCAATGTATTCAAATCTTTTTGCTTTCATTTTTTTCTCTTTTTCTTTGCATAAATCCCTGTCAGTTCTTGTCAATATTATTTGTATGTGAATAGAGTTTTTTAAAGAAATATATTTGTTCCCAGGTTTCAACAACTGAAAAAAGTTATATTTCCGAACAGGTCATTGCTAGATCAGTAGAAAGTTAATGGATTTTAATAATTATTTTATAATAGATTTTCAATCAAGTTTCTCAAGTTTTCTAGGCAAAAAGTATATGCAAATAAAGGCAATTTGTCTACTGTTTTGCAATATTTTACTTAGTATTTCTGTTTCTTGTCTTATTACAGAATTATTTCAGCACAATTTAAAATAATAGTGGTGAAAGCAGGCCTATTTATACCTGATTTTAATGAAAATGCCTGTCTGTCATTGAGTATGGAAATTTAAAAATATATACAAAAGAAGATGGAATAAAGTCTAATGTGCCTATCACCTAGCCTCAACAATTACCAACATTTTTGCACACACTTTTAGTGGAATTGTAAATTAACCCATTCTGTTTGAATATTAATTTGGAAATATCTATCCAGCTATTGATCTGCAGTTCCATTGCTAGGCATTAATCCAACAAGTACACCTGCACCAGTAGGAAAAAACATTCAAGGATGCTCTGACTGTATATAATTGCAGAAAACTAGAAAACAGTCTAAATATTCCCTAATAGGTGAGTAAAAAATCATGTTTCATTCATGTAACTGTACTCAACCACTATGAAAATTTTGGTAGATCTATATGTGCTGATATGGGAAGATGTAGAAGGTACTTTATGAAATTAAAAAACAAAAAGCAGGCCAGGTGCAGTGGCTCACACCTGTAATCCCAGCACTTTGAGAGGCCAAGGTGGGTGGACCACCTGAGGTCAAGACCAGCCTGGCCAACATGGCGAAACCCCATCTCTACTAAAAATACAAAAATTAGCTGGGCATGGTGGCATGCACTGTAATCCCAGCTACTCAGGAGGCCTTCAGAGAGAAGGTATAAATTTAATTTGGCTGTCTTACCAGTAGCATTATTATTTTTATAAAATCTTATTAAAAGATATGATGTTGGCTATCAGTTTAACATTTACTAAAAGTTTTAAAATATATATAGTTGTTTTAATTGGGAGTAGGTGCTAGATTTTTATCACTTATTGAGATAATAAGGTTTTTATTCTTATATAGCCTACATGTATTTTTATATAAACTATTTTGCTAGTATTGAATCCTGGCATTTCTAGGATAAAATCTACCTGATAGTTTAAAATGATTGACTTTACTGAATTTAATTTGCTGATATTTTTGGTATTTTGGGGGGAGTTCTGGCATTGAGTGTCTTATGTGAAATTTCATCTTTTGAGTGTCCTTTTTTTTATCTTTTCTTTTTGTATCTTTTCTTTTCTTTTCTTATCTTTTCAGGCTGGAGTGCAGTGACAAGATCACGGCTCACTGTAGCCTCAACCTATTGAGCTCAAATGATCCTCCCACTTCATCTTTTCAAGTAGTTAAGACTGCAGGAGCCTACCACCAGGCCAGATAATTATTTACTTTTTGTAAAGATGGGGTCTCTTGGAACTCCTGTGCTCAATCGATCTTCCCACCTTAGCTTCCAAAGTGCTGGGATTACAGGTGTGAGCCATCATGCTTGGCTATACCATTTTTGATGGGTTTTATAGTGAAAATGGTTTCACTCACAAAAAAGTTAAATTTTAGTGTCTTTATTCATTTAGAAAGGGATTTTATGTCTTTCAAAATATGCAAGAATTTGTCTAAAGCCTCTCTCAGTCTTCGGGCCTTTTATTAATTTCTCCCCTGGCTTTAACTTACTTAGTTTTTCTACTTCTAGATTCAATTTAGGTGATACAGTTTTCCAGAAAAAAGTGTTTAGCACATAGCTAATATCACATAGTAGCCTCATATAATTTTTTAAAAGTCTCCATATCTTTCTCCTTTATAATTTTATATTTTCTTTTATCCTTTTTAAAAATAGGTCTATCAGAGATTTCTCCATTTTCTTGATCTTTTTCCAAAGAATTACCTATGGAATTGATCAAAAACATTCTTTTCTAATGATTAATTTCTGCTCCAATCTTTCCCTAATCTTCCATTTCTTGGAGTTTAATTTTTTAAAAAGCATTTAATCAGTTCACTCTTTCTAGTTCAATTTTCTCTGCCAAATGATGTTACTAAACTCGGGGTGGTTTCAAATGACTTGGGTATTTCTAAAAATCTACTCTCAGAGGTGGAAGATTTGCTATCATTGATGATGTCATTTAAAAGAATGTGACTCAGACTCTTGTACGTTTCTAAAGAATTCTAAAAACGTTTGAGTAATGGGAACACAATTGCAGCAAGCTTATGACCTACTCTGAAGAGCCAATTTGTAAAACCTGCACGTTTGCTGAACCTTATCTGCCTTTATGTATTTGGAAATAATCAAGTGCTGGGATTTAAAGAGGAGCTCTCACTTTTGTTTACTGGGATGCCTTCTGATACTGCATGTCTGTAGCCCAAGGTATTCTTTTTTTTTTTTTTTTCCTTCATGAAAATGTATTTAAACACATCATGTGTACAGACAGCCTGGCTTCATTTTTGCTCCCAATGGAAATTAACCTCAGATGAAACATTTTTCAAACAAGGATTAAAAATTTTTTCACAGGCTAGGATGACCAAGTTTTTCTTGCAAAAATCAATTCACTATGATGATGTGGATGAAGGCAGAATATGCTATTAAAATAATTAAATGCTCTGATAGGCTACAATTATAAGCAATGAAAACTATCTTTAATAAAATATATTGTGCCAATAGAAAGGTAAATTTCAGGTGTTACTTTTGCCAAGGTACGTAGTAGAACTTACTAGAGCCATGTGTTCGTAGATTATGTAACAGTTTTTGAGCGGTCAGGAAGGGGAGGATTTTGTGGTCAGAAAAGTGGAAATGTCCTATTTAACATATGACCCTGGCCAGTCCCATCTCAAGTTACTGTTGATCAAGTTACAGATGGTTGGCAGGCCCAGGTGGAAGGGAAGCCTAGAATAAGGCTTGACAAACTTGCAATAAACAGCAGGCCACAAAGCCAGTGGCTGTTATCATTAAAAACACTTACTGAAGTATTTAATATAGAAAATAATGGAAAGAAAAATTGTTTCGCAAAGCACTATAAACCAAAAGTCACTTAAAAAGGCTTTAACATATCCTCCTCTGATGTCTTTAGGAAAGCTAGAACTTGGCCTAAAACATAAGTAGACCCCAAGACTAACAGCTTTGTGATCATGATTTGAAAGCATTTTGTTTTGCACTTGCATGCATCTCAGGTTTAAGTTTCCAAATGTTTAAAGCGTTTAGGTGCCTATGCTCTAGGAATTTACTCTTGAGAGTAAACACCACTAGGAATCAGTAAGTGGAAGCCCAAACTTTCATGATCTCTAGCAACTTCAAATAGGGGCATACCTATAAAAATCTATGTATTCCTCATAGTCTCAATTGGATGCCTTTTAAAGAAGCACTTTGATGGCACTGTAAACTAGAGGCAAAACAGAGAAAACAAAAAATCCGAATTTTGTGTTATTGTGGTTGTGGAATTTTCAGAAAAGCACAGACCTAAAGCCCAAAGGCTGCTAAATGATTCACATGAAGGCAGAGCCTGAGGCCAAGTTTAAGTGGTAAGATTTTATCAGGAGATACAATTCCAGGGTAGTAAGCGTGAAAGGAAAGGTGAAGGAAGGCAAATGCAAGGTGGTGCATTATTGAGCTGAAAACAACTTCACATACAGGACAGCTTCCAGACAACCCATGCAGAACCAGCATGCCTTGGGACTGTGTGGATGGCGGCAGGGAGAGGAGTTTCTATGCTGGCTACTTGGGGCTCTAACTCTCCTACTCCTCCTAAGGCAGCACCTGACCCCTCCAGGTAACTGCTAGGGAAGCAAGGGCATTGCTTCAAATTTCTCACCTGAGTCTGAGTCAGAGCATCCCACCATCGGAGCCACTGTGTCAGGGAGGCAGTGCTGAAGCCTGACCCTCACCTGGGGGAGGCTGTGGGGAGAGGGCACTGGAGGCCAGTCCTCTACCCTAAGCAAGAGGAGCGGGTCGGGGTGGAGATCGACGATGGAACGAGTAAATCCGGGAAGGCACATCAACCGGGTCCGGTAGGGCATGTCCTTCTCGGACCTGAGCTATTCCTGCTGCTAGCGTCCACTGCTTCTCGATTCAGAAAGAGCACGGATTTCGCTCTCAGATTTTTTAAACTGTGATTTTTCTTCCTTATTCCCCAGCAACCCCCTAGCCACGACCTTAATTCTTCCCTTCCCCGCCCCCCAACTTTTGAGGAAATTTTTCTTATAATTTGAATGTTAATAAACTGTACCCATTTAGAAACGACAGTGTGATAATTTGGGGCAACTGTATACGCCATGTTGCCGCTGCTCCTATCAAGATACGAGATTGTCCCACCCCTGCCCCAACGTTCCCCGGCTCCTGTGCATTCCATTCCGTCCTGCTCCACTCCCTTCCCAGGCAACTGCTTTCCTTCGCCACGTTGCTTCTTCTAGAATGTCCTACAAATGGAATCTGGCCGACTATAGCTTTTGGGGTTCTTTCCCCCACAGCAACGCGTTTTTCAGCTCCAACCACTTGGTGTTTCGTGTTAATGCTATGTTAGGACTCGCTCACTGGGAGAACTCATGCGCCGCAAGGGAATTTTAACCTGCATCCTCTCATTTCTATTCTTTCACAACTGAGGAAACTGAGGCGTGCCAGGCGTGTGCACGTGGGAGGGAGCCCCAGGCAGACTCCCGCCCGTCTGTCGGCCTGGACCTGCTGACACCGGCTGTCAAGCCGGAGGGGACAAACGGGGCCTGGCGACGAGGCGAGGCACCGGCTCCGGCAGCCGCGCAGCCCAGGAAGTGGGTGCAACGCACGCCCCACGCCCAAACCCGGGAAGAGGGCACGGAGGGCGTGAGGCTGCGGCGCCCAAGAGGCCGGGGCCGCTAACCCCTCGACCCCCGGACAGCCTCCAGGTCTCCTTGCTCCAGCAGAGAGGCCCGCGGCGGCTACTCTGAGGCGCAGAGGCCAGGCTGCGGCGGACAGCTGGGGCCGAGAAGGAGCGCAGACACGACGCGACCTCCAAAGCGTCACCGCGGCGTCTCCCCGGGCGCGGCCCTATAAAGGCGCGCTGAGCCGTATCACCCTGCGCGTTTCCTTCCGCGCGGGGCCGGCGCTACTTCCAGCACGCCCAGGCCGCCGGGCCCTGAGGCGCGGAGACGTCCGCGAGGCCGTAACCGCCCGCGGCGGCCGCCTCCTTCAGCTCGAGAGCGCTCAGCGCGGTGCGGAGCTCGGCACGCCGCTTCCTCGCGACGGAGGTGGCTGTCGCGCTTCTGCCCGCCGGAAAGGATCGAGCGGGAAGAGTGGCCTCTGGTTTCTGGTGGTATCTGGAGACTTCGTTTCCTGGCACAAGGGAAACAAAGATGCTGGCTCGGAGCGGCCTGCCCACCGCTATTGTCTGGCTGCCTGAAGGGGAGCGGCCGCTTTCGCTTTCTTTTGACCAGCGGGTCGTGGTCCCTCGGGGGCCGCGGAGGGCCTTTCGAGGCAGCTTTGTCCGCGGAGAGGGCGCGCTGCGGGCGGCCTGTCTGAATGGTCACCGCCAGCTTTCGGCGGGAGGCGCGCCGGGGACCGCGGGCGATTTCTTCGCCTCAGCGAAATAAGAGAAACCGAGATTTGCGGCCGCCCGGTCTGCGTTCTCACTGGAGCGCTGGCGTCGGCGGGAGGGGACGCTGCCGTCCGCGCACACCCGCGCCGTCGCCGTCAGTGCCGTGCTCCGTGGGTTTCCGGAGGTTTTCTGCTGCTCCGAGACCGTCTGGGACCAAGTTCTCGCAGCATCGTCTTCTCCTCTCATCGTTTTATGACGTTTTTCGGCAAATCGCGGTTTTATGACGTTTGCTCGGCTGAATCCCCCGGGGCGCCTCAGACGTGGGTCCTGACGACGCCGCCGGCCTGAGGGAGGCGCGGAGAGAGGGGAGGGCGGCGGGAGGGCGGCGGGGCTGCGGGCCGCTTTGGGGATCCCATCATCTTAGGATTTGTATGCGGAGCCAATGGAAGCGCCCGGTCAGAGAAGCGGGCGGAATCCAAGCCTGAGACGGGGGCTCGGAGTCAGCCGGGAAGCATCTATTGTTTATTTTAGTTTTGTTTTTATAGATTCAGGAGGTAAAAGTGCGGTTTTGTTACTTCCAGTTATTGCAGAGTGGTGAAGTCAGGGCTTTCAGTGCAGCCGTCACCTAAATGGTGTCCCTGGGACCCATTAAGTAATTTGTCATCCCTCAGAGTGGGTGCTGTTTAAAAGACATCTATTGTTAGAGCAGGCAAGCTGCAAGGGCAAAAAAAAAAAAAAAAAAAAAAAAAAAAAAAAAAAAAAAAAAAAAGGCAGGGGGGTGGATCGTAGAATATTTTTTGACAGCAGCGAAGTAAAGTTTGGTTTTTATAGAGCTTTTTGTTACTGCCCATCTCCCATTCTCCTGTTTTATTTCCCTTTGTAGCATTGATAACCTCCTAGTGTGATAATGCATTTTACACATTTATTGGCTTCTCTGCCCACTTGATTTTTATCTCCTTTTGGAGAGCAGGGACTTTTGGAGCCTAGCATAGTATACCCAGCAGTGTACTGGGGCTTTGTAAATATTTACTGAATCAGTGGATAAAAAAGAAATAGGGCACATTATCTAAAGGCATTGTGAGACAAAACCAAAAGGCGAATGATGCAAGGAGTCACCTCTGAACCTGCTTTTTGCATTTTGGAGCAGTAATACATAAGGAACAGCCAAGAAGGAGTCACGCCAGCATTCCATTTTCCAAACAACAAAATGAAACAAGTGAGCTCTCACTTCTAGGATGCTTTCCACTTCATTTGAGGGATTGGGTCCCTGAGGTCAACCCACTAAAAATGTATGAAGAAAATGGAAGCCATTTCTTACTGTTCCTCCATGACCCTCGGACATACTCTCATTTCCAGCATTGGGGAGTTAGGGTGGCATGCCTGGTGAGCAAAACATGGGGCTTTGGGACGTTCAGAACACCTACAAGATGGTGGTGTACACTGTGCTTGGAGACATCTGAGGAGTGTTTCTGATGAAAATTGACTGGCCTCATCCTGCTAATACGTGTTTCAAAAATGGCCTTACACGATGCAGATTCTTAAGTGGTGGATTTGTTTTGAGGGAAGTGAAAGGGAGTACGCTTTATTTTTGGAGTGAAGAGGGTCAGAGAAGCCAGCTCCTCTGAGGAATTACTGCAGTCTCGATCTCCATTCCTTTGGAACTTTTCGTTAGGAAAAGGCCACATCTTGGCTGGGAAAGTTTATAACACCTGTTAGTACAGTTGGAAAGTTCTAAATAAAAAATAAGTTGAAGATTTCATGTGTTGATTCCTCAATCACCCAGTAATTATATTATCCTGGTACACAAAACTGGAGGTATCCTTGAAGGTCGTTTATTCATTCAGCAACTACACTGTATTTATTGAGCATTTTTCATGTGCTACGCATTGTTCTAGATGCTGTAGGTATAGCAGTGAACAAAACACAAAAATCTCCTCTTTCATATTGTTTCACTCTCAGGGCCGTTTTATCCTTCACTTCACGACATCTTTTTTCTTATTTTTACATTCGCCACATCTTCTTTGCTAGTTTGTTCCCTTCCTTCACCAATTTTTTAAAAACTCATTTCTATCTTCTGTCCCTCAACTCATCTGAAATATGAACATATAAAAAATATATGATGAAATATAACTTGCAAGTCAGATCCTTTTAAAAAAGCTTTTAACCAGGATGAATCCATTTCTCAAATTTTCTTTTTATGCCTGTAATATTTAAAAGCCTAAAAATGATCTTGGTGGGTTTTTTTTCAGTTGGCTGTTGCGTAGGTGAAAATTACTTGCCAAGTCCTACTACTAGCTATTATAATCAAATCAGCTTTCACTCTTGAGAATGTTTCGTCCTTCACAAGACTTTGGTTGAGAATAACCAATTTTATAGTAATATACAACAACAACAAAAAAATGTAGAGAATAGGAAAAGCACTTTTAAAAAAATACAAGTGTTCTTTTCCCAAGATTTTTTTTTAAAGGGTAAATAGTGTTTGCTCAGAGGCTTAGAATATAAATGTACAATGGGATTCTAGTGCACAGCACAGCCCCATAAGGAATATTCAAGCCTAACTTATCTCAGTTGTATTATCTCTGACTCTCTTCCACTGGTTTTCTGTAAACCTATTTCCTGTCATTCAGTCTAAAATGCTCACTGCCTCAAATGTTCCCTGAAGACTGTGGCTTAACTGTAATTCTTTCCCTTCCACATTTCATATTTAAATGTATTTTATTTCAGACTTGCTTAAACGTTCTTCTGAACTATTCCTACTTCCCTGCTTCTTCTCTTCAGCCTAAATCAAGGAAGCATACTGAGCTCTTTCCTTCTCTCCCCAAAATTGCTAAAGCCTAGGAGTCAGAGCCAGATTACCTAAAATGCTAGTGATTCTCAATGCTTGTAGGTATACTAGAATCACTTAGGAGACTTTAAATTCTGGTGTCCTGGCCTACCCATGACCAAATATATTAGAATCTATTGCATTGGTGTCCCAGCACTGATATTTTTATAGAGCTTCCCAGGAGATTCTACTGAACAGCCAGTTGGATAAACTGCAAGAGGCAGCCCAAGTATATGTCCATGGCAGTGATTCTCAAACTTCAGTGTTGCAGAGTCACCGGAAAGGCTTGTTAAAACACAGATTACTAGACCCTACCCGCTGAGTTAGTGATTCAGCAGATTTGGGTAGAGCCCCCCAAATTAGCATTTCAAACAGGTTCACAGATGATGCTGGTTCAAGGATCATTTTTTGAAATCCGCTGCTCTAAGACACGAACAGAAACAAAGTCATGCAAGAAAAATATTGAAAAGATTTTTTTATTTGATATTTCAAACAAAGCTTTGAAGTAATTATCATGGTACAAATTAGAAACTTGAGTTTCTTTATTGTTTAGTGTGATTTTTTTTTAAATTTAAAATTGTATTTGGGAAAACAGGACTACCATAATTCTTTTATTGTTAGGGGTAATTTCCTCTTAGGCCCTGTGCATATTTTTTTTTTTCATATAAACCTCAGCTTTCACCCTTCCATGAGAATCGTTCACCCAGATTTTGCCTGATCATCAGTCTTGTAGTATCCCACAACAAGGCATTTGTGGAGAATAGCAGCATAAAACACACACGCACACACACGAGTGAGATAGAGCAAGAGAGAGAGTAGAAGAGAGAGATCTCACTTCCAGCAAAAAACCTATAAGGCAGAAATAGTGTTT
This sequence comes from Saimiri boliviensis, assembly GCF_048565385.1. Taxonomy (NCBI): domain Eukaryota; kingdom Metazoa; phylum Chordata; class Mammalia; order Primates; family Cebidae; genus Saimiri; species Saimiri boliviensis. The sequence continues at coordinate 99,772,729 of NC_133456.1, read as the reverse complement.
ATCTTGTTTTCCTGGAGATAGGCAAGTGTTATCTTGCATGCTCAAGCCTGTGATAGAGAACTTGACACATGGAGGGCATGCAAATATCATGGCAGAAAACGTCTCCAAGTTATTGAAATAAAGAGTACTTTTGACTAACTTTCCCATCTGTTTTTGCAGTTTATGTTCTCTCCACTAGCTCATGAGATTACATGGAGAAAATCAGGTGCAGGAAGATTTCAAATTTGCCTAGAACCATACAGCTCATTAGGTTTAAAATGAGGGTTCTTGGCTGTCAAACTATTCTTTTCTCTAGAACACGCTGTAATTAAAATGCTAGAACACTGGATCTGACGGGAGGAGAGAAAAAATTTGGTACTCTTTAACCCTGTAAAGTGAAATGGAATAAAAACACACTGCGGTTTTCAAGTTCATGAAACAGAGTTATGAGAATTTAGATGCAATTTATGATACCTGAGGGAAGAACAGTATGAAAAGGAAATAAAGAGAAGTAGAAAAGATTTCAGGGAAAACACCTGTATAGTTAACTAATAGTCCTAGGGCCAGAAGGAGATTCTGTTGGACCTTAAGGAAGATAAGGCAGAAGACTCATCATTTTAGTTTTGGGTGTTACAAAGCCACCCCAAAATTAGTAGCTTAAACCAAGAGCATTTTATTTGCTCACAATTCTTTGGGTTAGAAATTCAGGTGGGGGTCAGGGAGGATGAATCTTTTCTGCTCCATGTGGTCTTGATAGCGGTACCTCAGCTAAGGCTGGAGGATCCAAGTTGGCCTAATTCACAAGTCTGGACCTTGGTCCTCCTCCTTCTGTCTCCATGTGGCCTTAAGTAATTCAGTGGTCTAGTTTAGGCATTTTTACATGGCAACTGTTTATCAAGGGGTGGAAGGAATCACACAGCATTACTTTCATTGTATTCTCTTGCTCAAAGCAAGTCAAAGGGCCATTCTGGATTCAAGGAGCTGGAAAATAGATTGTACTCTTTATGAGAGGATGATACAGGCACATTACAAAAGGAATGTGGTTAAGCTGAGTGAAAGAAACCAGGCACAAAAGAGCACATATATTATGATATTTATATGAAATTCTAGACAAGGGAAACTAGTTTATAGTGACAGAAAGCAGATCACTGATGGCCTGGGGCTAGAAGATGTGGATTGCCAGCAAAAGGGCACGAGGGAATTTTTTGGCATGATAGAAGTGTTTTGTACCTTGTTTGTTGCAGTATATATACAAGTGTATGTATATATTTGTCAAAATATATGCACTTTATTGTAGTTATTAGGTAAAGTATACCTTTAAAAAAAAAAAGGTATGAAATAGGAGGTAGGAAGGATTGTCATGACCACCATCAGAAATGATCTGCCACGTGTAAAAAGTTAGATCTGAAGGGACCTTAAATGATCCTGTGGTCCAATGTCTTCATTATACAGATAAGGAAAGTGAAGCTGAGAAAGCAGACCTTGCCAAAGGATACTCTGCTAGTTAATGATAAAAGCAGGATTGGAATCCAGACTCCTGACCACAGTTTTCCTGTCACTCCTCCCACATTCTCAACAGGATCAGGGAAAAGGATGACATGGCCTGTGTCCCACTGAAACACATAGAATTTCCATGGGTCAGTATAAATAGGTTTCTGTGCTCTGGTCGTAGTTCTGAGAGACTATGGACACATTCCTGTAACTATTCCATGAGTCAATCCTAAGGTGAATGGAAAAATGTTTATAAACCGAACAGAAAACCATGGGGAAAAAAAGAGCACCTATGCCACACATCTGTGACCAGCAGTGCCATCCTGGGTGTCCTAAGAAGGTATTTATGGGAAAAGACAGGGAGGGCTATAGAACAATTGAAGCATTATTTACTAAATTAATAACCCACCTTTCAGGCTTGTAAAGTGAAGGATTATTGCTAGCTTTTGTAATGTGCTCTATAGAGTAAGATAGATTTGAAATAATAAATAGCATAGCAACCCATAGTAAAATGCAAATGTTAGTGTTTCGGGAATCTGAAAAGTGAATATAGTTTACTCTCTTTTTAGTGTGCTTTCTTCACTCAGAAAAAAATGACTTTGAACCTTGTCCAAAGCCTCAGACATTTATCAGATGTATTTAATTCCTTTGGATGCCAAAGATGCTTTTTAAAAATTGACTACAAGAGATGTTAAAATGCTATCAGCTGAATGATTTGCTGCTGGGACATCTGAGAGTAATACCCCGCTGATCTGTGGCAATTACCTAGAGAACAATGGACTTGAAGTGTGGATGGAATCTGAGCTTTTTTCTAACTCAAAGTTATATTTGAAAAATGAATGATTCAGCAGGCAAAGTTTTTTTCAAGAGAACATTACTCTGATACATTTCTGAAAATTGAGTTTTTCTTCATTTTCATTTTGGTTGTGGTTACTTCCTCATTTTTCTAATACCTGAATCTTAAAAATGATTATATAATAAGCATTTTATGAAATGAGGGCTGGAACACTGATTTACATCTTGGAATTGTGGCCTTTGTCTTATAGTTGCAGGCTGGGAGGAGTCTGTTCCTTCACAAACATAAAATGCAGTTGCAGAATAATAACCACTGGCTTAACACTAATGCCGAGTGGAAAGTGATGCAATTACGAAAATAATTCAAGCCGAAAACGTCTACTCTTGTTTGGATAACCCCAGCTGGGAGATGCTTCGGTACCGAATAGATTCCCCTAGCTTTAAGTTGGGTTAAAGAGGGAAAAATGATATGGAATGTAAAGAAATCAGCTTAAGACTCTCTTAGAGTTTAACCTCAGCAATCCTACAAAATGTAGCTTAGCCTGGACCCACAGATTTCCACTAAAGACCTTTTAAAAAGCTGTATTTCCACTCTTGCAGCTGCCATTTTTTGAAACATCTGGACTACCGAACATGTGGTAGTATTCATTACCCATGCAGACTTTTTACTTGGGTAAATGCACATTTTGTCAGTTTTTTTTTTTTTTTTTTTTTTTTTTTCAGTCAACACTGGCTGTCATGTACAGATCACCAGTACTATCTTAGGAACTAAGGAGCCCAGCATGAAATGAGATTCATGACAGGAATGAACCAAAATTTCTAGGTCTCCTACATCCCTGACTACTTGGCTCCCACTTCCCATCATCACTGCCATTCCTGTGGGACATTATTTCTAGCCCACCATCTATGATGCCCTCTTATAACCGGGAGAAAAAAAAAAAAAGAGGTGGAGTGTGGCAAAGGATGCAGGCCAATCTCTTCCAGTAAATACTTTCAATTTTTAAAAAAGCAAATGTTTGCAGAATATCTTGATGTGCTAGCATTAGACTAGGCACAGGGACTTAAAGAGGAGTGGACCACAATCCTATTTGGAAGTAGTCACATGGAGGAGACGGGGAGGACACAAATAGATGATTATAAAACAAACGGATGGATGCAGGAACTGAGATTTGAGTGTGTACTGTGAGAGCATGGTGATGGGAGCATTTATCTAGCAAGGTGAAAGGTCACAGAAATAAGGGACTGTGGCCTGAGCTGGCCTTGAAGGATGAGTAGGAGTTTGCCAACTAGAGAAGGAGAGGAATAGGAGCATCATCTCAGGGAGCAGCCAGTAGTAGCTAGGAACATTGTTCCAGGAGGGTTGTTGGGGAGTTTTCTACTCCTCTCACTGCCCCCACCTCCACCACCCTGCATTTCCCTTTGGTCCTTCTTTCCCCCCTAGGCATCTTCTCTTATTTGTAGAATCAGATTCTTTTCTCATATTGTTCAGGGTCATTGCTGTTGGGGATACAAGTGATGGGAGCAAGAGCAGGGAAGATGAGAGGAGTATGGCAAGGGGGCTGAGGAAATAACAAGAATGAGCTTCACCCACCTGACCATCTTGCCAAAGGCTGCTTCTGAGTGCATGTGTAACACATGCCAGTCACTGGATATACCAAAGACCCCAGTCCCAGAGTTCTGTTATGGAGTGCTCGGATTCCCTGATCACTCATCTGCTGTCATTCCCTGGTGCTCTTGGAATCCTCTCCATACAAACAGCCCAGTTTTCTGAAAAAATAAATTACAAAGGGGGAAAAGGAGAGATGGAAGATGGCCTGTAATTAGAAAAAGACTTAGAAGACAGAACAATCAATTGCAACGCATGTACTTTATTTGGATCTGATTTTTAAGAAATTAAATTATGACAATATGAGACAATGAGAAATTTAAATGTTGACTGATTATCTGGTGACATGAAGGACTGTTAGTTGTTTTAAGCATGATGACAATGTCATGCTTATTTTGACAAGAGAGTAGTCATTATATTTTAGGGCTAAGTAATGAAATGTTCACAGGTGAAATGATATCATATCTAGAATTTGCTTCAAAATAATAAGGAAGGGAGGAAATGGACAAGAGGGTGAGTGAGGCAAGGTTGGCCTTGGGGTTGGTGGTTGTTGCAGCTGAGTGATGGGCACCTAAAGAGTCACTATATAAATATTGCTATGTATGCTTGAAATTTTTATTGTATCGTTTAAAAACAAAACACATGTAATTATTTTCCGGTATAGTATTTTAGGAAAAGAGTTAAAATGAATACTCCTTACCTCAATGTGAAACTGTTAAGTTTAATGTATGATTATATGCAATTTTTAAAATGTATTTTTATATGTGCTAAAATATTCCCCAAAGGGACATCATTTAGAAAAAAATAAGTAAATTCAATTAGGAAGATCTGGTTTTCGAAGTGATAGCTATACAATAATCTATCAATTAGTAACCTACTTTATTTTAGAATTATTACCAGATTATTAGAATTATTACCAGGCAGTTCTTAGGTGCAAAGCAAATTTGGAAAAACGGTTTCTAAGCACATCACCAACAATGTCAGCAATAAGTGGATTTTGAAGTTTGTTCACTTCCACAAAGTCCAAAGTTCTATGAGTTTATTAGTGCGTTTCCAAGGGTGCTTATCAGTGTGGTTGAATGTGGTATAGTGATACTGACATGGGCAGTGCTTTTGGGAAAAATAAAAGCTTTGTTGAATCAGTTTGCGCAACATGGGTTCTTAGAAAGAATATTAAATGTTTTATTATTTGTATCTTCAATTTAACATTGTCTTTGTTTTTTATGATAAATATATTTCAAAACCTAAAGATTCTGTGTCAAAACTTGTTTTTCTTATTTAAACGTGCCCGGTGGACTCTGAGGATGCAGGTTCAACGCCATGCCTCCTGCACCCCACCCACACGAGTATGGAAGTTCTGAATTCAGTGATCCTTGTAACTGATGGTTGTCATTAAAAGTGTGTTTAATTAAAACAGCAATGCCATATATAAAAGTTTTAAGTTTTTAGATTAAAAATATTTCTTACTTCTAAATATATCTGAGTTTTCTACGTGTATGTCTATGTGTGTGTTGCTATATAACTAGGAAGCAGAGGTAGAAAGTTAAGACCTAACCTTTATTGAATGGCTACTCTGTCAGCTAACGTGCTAAGTGCTTTTCAGGTATTGCTTCATTTAACTCTCCTGATACACATTCACAAAGAGTTTTACTATTTCCCCTTTGTACAAAGTAGTAAAGAAGGGCTCGGAGAAAATGAGACCCTTGCCCAAGGTCACACAGCTTGTAAGCAGGGGGAGCAGGGAGTTGGATGCCTATTACCCTGGTTTATACTCTTTCCCCATTGTATTTTGATTAATCATTTTCTCCTCAAGACTGAACACCCCACTCCCCCACCCCCTTCTGTTTTTTAGAGATGGGGCCTTGCTTTGTCACTCAGGCTGGAGTGCAGTGGCACTAGCACAACTACTGCTGCCTCAAATTCCAAGGTGCAAGCCACCCTCCCACCTCAGCTTCCCAAGTAGCTGGTACTACACGTGTGTGCCACCACACCCAGCTAATGTTTTCAAAAATCTTTTTGTAGAGATGGGGTTTTACCATCTTGCCCAGCCTGGTCTTGAACTCCTGGGCTTAAGGGATCTTTCTGACTCAGCCTTGCCATGTGCTGGGATCACAGACGCGAGCCTGTGTGACCTCTTTGAGAGCAGCCTTCCATTAATCTTTGGGGATTTCACAACTCTTTAACTAAAGTTGATATTTAATAGTTATTTGTTAGAAAATCTCAGCAAATCAAAAATGACTCCTCATTTAGCCCAACGTCTTAACAAGAACCCTCAGCATGTTTCTTCTTCCACAGGGCCCTCATGTAATAATCTTGGCAGCAGTAGTGGTACTAATTATAACAGCTAATATTTATATAACACTTTCTATGTATTGGGAACTGTTTTACTGTTTTCTATACACCTGAAACCATTTAATCCTCCCAACAACCCAGTAAAGCAAGTATTAAACTACCATCCTCATTATTTCATTTTATAGAGAAAACTGAGGCCCAGAGAGGTGAGGAGATTTGTCTGAGGCTATATAGCTGGTAGGGGAAGGAGTCAGCCATCAGAATAATGATTCTTGACTTTGATTGCAGTTTGTTGTTTTTGTTTGTTTGTTTTGGAGACAGGGTCTCCCTTTGTCACCCAGACTGGAGTGCAGTGGTGCAATCGTGGCTCACAGCAGCTTCAACCTCCTGGGCTCAAGTGATCCTCCTGTCTCAGCCTCCCGAGTAGCTGGGACCACAGGCATACACCACCATGCCTGGCTACTTAAAAAAAAATTTGTTTGTAAAGGTAGGGTCTTGTTATGTTGCCCAGGCTGGTCTCGAACTCCTGGGCTCAAGCAATCCTCCCATCTCTGCCTCCCAAAGTTCTGGTATTACAGGCATGCGCCACTGTGCCCAGCTGATTGCACTTTGAATGCCTGGGTCTCACCCACCAATCCCCCAAACTGCACTCCAGATTCTAATTTAATTGGCCAGAGATTTTTAAATGCTCCTTGGGTGATTCTAATGAGCTGCCAGAGTGGGGGCTACTGGTCTGGAGGCTGGCATTGCAGCATCATACTATAAAGCCCATGAGAAGCGACTGAGCAGAGGCTATGGCTGGGTTCTTATGACTTTTCCCAATTGGGAACAACTGATTAAAGGAACAGTCAATGGTAGGAGAAGTTTTGTGAATTAAATGACAGCTGGTTGGATATTTAGCTAGCCACATGGTCTTATGCCAGTGACTCAGTTTCTTCATCTGCAAAACAAAAGAATTTGAAATAAGGAATGATCCTTTGGTTCCTTGCAGTGCTATGAGTCTATGAAATCAATATATGAAACCCTGGATTATCCAGGAGTGGATGATCCACAGAAAATGTCTAATCTGAGGACCAGTGTCCTTCAGCCAACCTTCTCATTCATTAGTGTGTGCTCAAAGACTGCACATCAGTTTTATTTTTGGCCTAAGCAGAACATAAATAGGAAGGAAGAAATCATGTGTGTACACATGAAAATCATTCAAAAGATAAATTAAATGATTTGGAGGGATTATCTGCTGTTTGGGATTACCCACATCACTGCCCCCTCCAATAGCGTTGATAATTGAAAGATGCCTGTAGGCTGATTGCCGACAGCTGAAGGATCCATGTTGCCAAGGAACCTGTGGCTGGGTGCCAAGGAACGACTTGTTTCATTATCCTTTTCTTTGTGTCGTCCCGACTCTTCATATTCTTCCCTCACCATAGTGGTGTCCAGTATCAGGAGCATGGAAGAGAACAGTTAGTCCCCCAAAATAAACAGTCCCTATTTCTTGAGGCAGAAAATACGTTGGAGAACTTTTCATTTCCCCTCAGGTCCTATGCTGGCTGCTCTGCTTAGCTAAACCTCAGACCATAATGAAATCAAAGATGGTCTGTCTAGTCACACTGGCTTTCCACATGAAGGGTTTTGGCAAAATGCTGTCTCTTCTTCAATTGTATGCATATGGAGGTTGCAATGTGCAAGACTCCAGCATGAGGACAGGCTACCGTGGCCAACAGGCTAAACCTCATTCCTGGTGGCTTTATACTGACTGGGCTTAAACTAGTCTTTAGCATTTTACTTTGGAGAGTCATATAGATTTATTTATTTATTTTATCATGAACCAGGATGCTAGGTGAGAAATATCTTTATTTCAGGGGAATCTGGGGAAAAGTTTGCACACATTCTGCATACTGGTTACATAGCTAAAACCAGGTTACATAACTGTTTAAACTTGGTATAAGCCATCTATCTGTACACCCATCTGTAAGCAAGCTGGCTGCAGGGGCTGACCCCGCAAGTTTCAAGCTTTAAACAGCATATTGCAAATTCCAAATTAGCATTCCCATCTTTATCTTGACCAAGAGTCTGTACTTGACTTCTGGATAAGCATGGAGGTTTTTCATTTCAGCCGTAAGATAATCTTGTCTTACATATACTGTAATGCAAAAGATGTGGCAATGATTCTTCCTTCCTAAATTCATTCCCTTTAATTCACAGTTTATTTCATAGCCATATAGAATTATGAGTCTTTCTAAAACTAGTTTTTAAATGATTGGTTTTTACGGGGGTATTCAATAGCCATTGAACTGATGGCACTAGCCTGCTTATTTTTATCATTATTACTATTTTTTTATTCTTAGAGACAGGGTGTTGTTCTGTCACCCAGGCTGGAGTGCAGTGGTGCAATCATAGATCACTGTAGCCTTGAACTCCTGGGTGTAAGGGATCCTCATGCTTTAGCCTCCTGTGTAGGTAGAACTACAGGCACACACCACCACCAGCCTCAGCCCTGGGTTTTACTGGATGTGCCAGCCAGGGGCCAGCTCTGCACTCACCTGCTGGGACTTCCCAGTCCTAGCCCTATGCGGGTGGCCTCCGGAAACAACCTTCAGGAAGAAGGATGGTTCCACTCACATCAGAACCTTTTTTTGTCAACTTTGCGTCTTTTAGAGTCAGTTAAGACCTCAGGGCATCTGCTCCATCAGAGGGCTGGCCTCGCCTCAGTGGCTGTGATTATTGCCCTGAGAACTAGCCAGATTTTATGTAAATTTCAAACAAATCTTTTAAGAGTAGGGTCCTATCCTGGAGGCAGCTGGAGGGAGAGAAAATCCCTCTTAGAACTTGGCCTTTGAAGTGAATTCCTTCAGCAAGCTTGCTCTGAGCTTTTCCTGAATACAGCTGTAAATTGATTTGGGGTTTGTCCTAATGGGCTGAAAAACACAGCTTTCCTGTGTTGGGTGGCTCAGTGAAGCCACAATTTTAAAACCACCCAGAGTTCCTTGAAAAGCTACCCTCCATGAGATCATTACAGATACATCCTGAGCTCAATAAAAAAGAAGTTGAGCCTGTGTTTCTATTGGTAGAATAGGCAGGTTCACAGATATTTGGACACTGGTTTGGGCATAGATTTGTGCCTAAGCCATACAAACAGATTAGTCTGGCATCTAAGCCATATAGATTTCACTCTCTGTACATGTCTATAAATATATTTATTAGCTGGTTAATGCCTTCCTTTCAAAGAACAATTTATTTAGCCTTTAGAGAACACAGTGATTTTTTAAAATGTAGCTTTATTAAAGATCTTTAGCCAAACCTAAAATGATTTCACTGGTCCGCACATGCCACAGGTTTACTGGGGTATAAAATACCAAATTCTCTTTATGTGTTCACTAAATTACTTTGTAACCTTATCTTTTGCCCTAAGAATACTTGTTGCAAAATATGGAGGCATACTCAATTTTACTAGTCATTGAAGGAACATAAACTGAAACTAGAAGATAATGATTTTTTTCACCCATCAAATAGTAAAAGGAATGAACATTGTCACATCTGGCTGGTGTGACATCTAGGAACATATCCTGACACAGAATTATTTTTAACTAGGAAGCAGGGTATTATGGGCAAAGTGACTTGCATTACTCTGTAATAATTAAAATTACCCAACAAAGTCTAAATATCTGATTATAAGGGAATGGTTGAACGACTTACCATTTTGTAACTAACAGTGGCTGCAATGAAGACATTGAAAATGTTTCTGATATACAGCTAGGAGAAGAGCAGGACATGACACAGGGTAGAGACTACAACAGCAACTATAGTATTTTTTAAAATGCACTTATAAAATGTGTTTCTGGTAACAGCCCCACCCGCTCCTTCGGTGGCTGCTCAGTGCCTTAAGACATTTGAGGCAATTGCTGACCGGGCCCTCCACACCTGCACTGCTCTGCTTCCATCAGGCCGGCCTGCTGTCCAGTGCAGCCTGCCTCAGGCCTTTGCACTGCTTGTTTCCTGCCCTGATGATGCTTCTCTCCTCCTCATCCTCCTCATCTCAGGCGTTTTAAAATTTTTTGAAGACAGGATCTGGCTCTGTCATCCAGGCTGGAATGCAGTGGCACAATCACAGCTCACTGCAGCCTTGAACTCCTGGGATCAAAGGATCCCTCACCAAGTGCAGCCTTCTGAGTAGCTGGGACTACAGTAGCGTGCCACCATTCCCAGCATTTTTTTTTTGGCTTTTGTAGTGACAGGGCCTTACTATGTTGCCCAGGCTGATCTCAAAATCCTAGGCTCAACCTATCCTCCTGCCTCAACCTCCTGAAGTGCTAGGATTATAGGCGTGAGCCACCACGCCCAGTAAAAAAATAAAAAAGCAACTTCCATTATATATATATTTTTCAATGATTACTCTGACAGCACTGTTTGATGAACCTTAGAAATCGATACCACTTTAAAACTACACAAGAGTGGGTAGTCTGGAGACACTATTTCACAATTGGGTCAAGGTCATGACTATTTTCAATTCTGTGCTCTTAGGCCTCATTAGTCTCATTCTGAGGATGCTTTATTCTTTCCTGGATTGATTGTATTAATAAATAAAGAATGTGGAGGGAGGAATCGCTCCTAAAAGAGGAGCTCACTCATCCTTGAAAGTATGTAGGATTCTTTTTTAAGTGTCTGCCTGGGGAAAATGCTGTGGCGGCATTAATAGAAAACAGCATTTTAATTATGAATCTAATATATTTGTATCAAATATATTAGAAACCTGGCAAAACCTGGCAATTTCAACAAAGTACTGTGATTACACAATGCATTTTTAGAAATGACAAACCTCTGCTGAATATGATTACAAAACACATAAAGATTCCATTTCAATTCTCCTTAGTAGTATCAAATCGTATGGGTGGGTTGGCTGTTTTAGAATGTATTAAATGTAAATTGATTTTGTACTGTCAGAAATAATATTTAGAGACATTCTGCAGTCTCTGTCACGAACCTTGACTGATTCCTGCTCCATGTGTTTCTAATCCCGGAAGATTTATACAGCTTTTAAATTTTCATTATGTGTTCTCCTGCCTGCTTGATAGACACTTGCTGTACTTTGCTTGCCACCAATCTTAGACCTGTCTAACCTGAGCCAGGGTCCAGTCTGGGGACACACACTGAGCACTAAGTTGGGTAAAGCTTTGCAGGAAGGAGTGATCCCAAATGGAGGCTCAGGAGGCAGCTGCATCATTTCCAAGTTCTTTCTCTCACAAGATTGCTGGCTCTGCTACTACCCGGGCCAGCAAACTCTCATCTAAGCTGCAAACATAACATTAGTGTGTCACGCAATGCGAGTTAGGATTTGTCAAATACAGCTTTATTCCATATTTGGCTGGATCGTGAAGCACTCATTGCAAAGTTCCCTGGGGCCTGCAGCAAGGGACCTGGGTAACTGTAACTCTGGTTTGTTCATGGAGTACATTAGTGAGCATAATAAAGTAATCACATGCCTCCTAGGAACTTTCATCTTGTTGAATATGTGAAATCTGCCCCGGATAAATTATTTTTTCAATGAAAGCATGTGAAATATTAGAGGAGAATGCAAGACCTTAAATGATCAACTGCATGGCACAGAAAACTCTTGTCGAGAAGGATGGGGAGGGCCAAGCACAGTGGCTCATGCCTATAATCCCAGCACTTTGGGAGGCTGAGGTGGGAGAATTACTTGAGCCAGGATTCCAAGACCAGACTGGGCAACAGAGTGAGACCCTGTCTCTAAAAAAGTTTTAAAAATTAGCTGGATATGGTGGTGTGTGCTGTAGTCCCAGCTGTTCAAGAGACTGAGGTGAGAAGATTGCTTGAGCCCAGGCCTTGGAGGCTACAAGTGAGCTATGATTGCATCACTATACTTCAGCTGGGCGACAGAGTGAGATCCTGTCTAAAAAAAGGGGGTGGGGGAGGAACCATTTTTCCTTTTTGTTTCTTTTTAAAGGTTTCAGTATGCACAGACTAGCAAACCCTGTGCTCTATGGTTTAGAGGGATGAGGAGTGAGAATCTCCATCTGTCACCCACAGGGCTCTGGGGAAGGACACATGCGTTCGTTGTAATTGGCTGAGTACAGGAAAGCTGGACTTATAGGCAACAGTACCGCAGGGTGGGCCTGTGTAGAAAGCGCTAGAGAAAAAGTCAGGGAATATTCCTCCTTGTGTCTCTGCCCCCTACCAACTAGGTGGTCAAAAATCTCAAAAGAGTTTTGAGTGATGCTGCTCTTGGAAAGCAACAGTTTATTTCACCCATGAAAACAAGTGCTCACCCCAATGCCTTCGGCCTAAAAGAGACCAGACTTTTGGGCATCAGGGAGATCAGGCACTCGACCCTAAAGGTGAAACTGTGCCCAAAGAATTAAAGGAATTGGTAACTAATAGGAATTCTTGAGTTTATCTTACGGCATATAAGGAAGCAACTTGTAACAATCCCCTCCACTTGCAACAAAACTGGCCAGTGGGGTGGTTGCAGTGGCTCAGGCCTTTAATCCCAGCACTTTGTGAAGCCAAGGCAGGAAGATTGCTTGAGCCCAGGAGTTTGAGACCAGCCTGGGCAACATAGCAAGACCTCGTCTCTACAAAAAGAAACAAACAAATGGCCAGTCATGGTGGCACATACTTGTAGTCCCAGCTATGTCAGAGGCTGACGTGGGAAGATCACTTGAGCCCAGAAATTCAACACTGCAGTGAGCCATGATCTCATCACTGCACTCCAGACTCTAGCCTGGGTGACAGAGCAAGAACTTGTCACAAACAAACAAATACAACAACAACAACAACAACAACAACAACAAAACTAGCCAAACTGTCTGAAACTAACTGCAATCAATACGGCTGGTTACAGTCTGTGCAGAATGGTCTTACTTTGCCAGATGTGTGATCTTCTGATGTCACAGTTTGAAGTCATGCCGTATGGTTCATACTTATTACCCCCAAATTTGCACATACAACCACAAAGGAGCGAGAAGAGACAACCGCGCCCACTTAAGGGACTTTCCAAACTTCCCCTCCCTTTCCTCCAATCATTCACCGACCCCAAAGCCCCTCCCCCAGAATTTCTCCTTTAAATATACTGCTTTGAGACCTATGCAAGGAGATGAATTTGAGCCCATCTCTTGTCTCCTTGCACAGCCACCTTGCAATAAGACTTTCTCTCTACAAAAATCTGGCTTTGGTGTTTGGCTTTTCCTTGTGCATGGGCAAATGTACCCAGTTCAGTTAGGGGACGGGGCTCATAATATCCTCACATTCCTGTGCAGCTTGTTTTGCCACCTTTGGTTTGACCTTCATGAAAATTTGTACTGGTACAATGGAATTGACTAGAGCAGAGGCATCCAGCCTTTTGCCAACAAGAACTCTTCTTTATTATTCCTAATCCCCATCAAGGGAAAAAGGAAGTTATAACTAATTGGTTTTCCAGTTTTGTTAGACACTCAGAGCAACTGACCAGCAGTATCAACAAGTATTGCCCCAAAAAGTTGATGTACTTCTAGCCACGTGCCAAGGTTCATGGCATTTTAATTAGACATGGCAACCCTTACAGCAGACCCAGCTCTGATTGTTGTTAGACTTTCTGGAATATTTAAAATCATGTGAGGGGGCTCTTTTCACCGTTACTAAGACTCTTGGCCAGCTGGGCATGTGTGCTGTTGGGCAGAATAAAGCCTGGAGGAAGAATGGCTGGAGACGGCTGACATTGAAATGATGGGTCAGACAACAGCATTGGGTCCAGGACTTTACACCTTTTCTATAAGAAGTGCTGGAGCTGGAAAATGGGAACTCCTGCAGTGCTGAGCAGATCTGTTTCCAGGAGAGGTGGGAGTTGTCGAAGAGATGGAATAGGAACCAGTTAACCTAGCTAGGGGCTCCAGGGACTCAAAGGTCAAAACAAAACAAAACAAAATAAAACTCCTCCCCAAAATCACAACGATATATCTTTTAAAAGCTATCACAAAAGCTTAAAGCAGTAACACACACACACACACACACACACGGAGAAAATATAATGAAGTGTTGCCTTCAGACCATGGGTGACAGATGCGTATTTATTTAAAGAGGGGAAAGACCGTGTCCGCAGGAGAAGTCTGTACTATTGAGCAGGTGCTACGTGCCACATATTGCGTAGGCGCTTTATAGCATTGGGGGTTCTTATACAAGCATGGTGCTTGTCACTCACGATGTTCTCTTGCCTTATCCCAATGGACTTACAGCTAAATCCCTATGTAAAGGGGACAGTAATAGGAACAGTAGCAACATAACATTGACTACAACAAAGACGGCAATAACAACTAATGTTTACTGAATGCTTAACAAAGATCAGGCACTGTGGCAAGCTTTTTACTTGGATCAATTAGTTAAGCCCTGAGGACATCCCTAGTCCAGAGGTACTATTATGATCATCCCCATTTTATAGCTGGAAAAACTGAGGCTCAATGACTGACCCTGGGCCACATAGCTAAAGAAAAGAGTATCTAAAATCTAAATCCCAAGTCTATTTGCCTTCAGAGCCTTTGCTTATAATAGACTAGACTGTCTTCCATTAAATAGGGGGGAATAAAAGCTAAGAGCTGCTTCCCTAACATTTCCCTGGAACATGGAAGTCAAAAATAGCACTCTTGGTGGCCATGAAGATGGAGGCATTATTTATTTTATTTTATTTTATTTATTTTTTAGAGACAGAGTCTTGCTCTGTCACCGAGACTGAAGTGCAGTGGAACAATCATAGCTCACAACAGCTTCCAACTCCTGGGCTCAAGTGATCCTGCTGCCTCAACCTCTACAGTAGTTGGGACTACAGGCATACACTACCATTCCAAGTTGATTATTACTATTTTTGAGATGGAGTCTCACTCTGTGGCCCAGGCTAGCGCGCAGTGGCTTGATTTTGGTTCACTGCAACCTCTGCCTCCTGGGTTTAAGTGATTCTCCACCTCAGCTTCCAGAGTAGCTGG
The DNA here is from genome assembly GCF_048565385.1 of Saimiri boliviensis. Taxonomy (NCBI): domain Eukaryota; kingdom Metazoa; phylum Chordata; class Mammalia; order Primates; family Cebidae; genus Saimiri; species Saimiri boliviensis. The sequence continues at coordinate 99,757,603 of NC_133456.1, read as the reverse complement.
ACTACAGGCACCTGCCATCACGCCCGTCTAATTTTTGTATTCTTAGTAGAGACAGGGTTTCTCCATGTTGGCCAGGCTGGTCTTGAAATTCTGACCTCAAGTGATCCACCCACCTCAGCCTCCCACGATGCTGGGATTACATGCGTGAGCCACCGTGCCCGGCCTTTAATTATTTTTATTTTGTACAGATAGGGTCTCAGTACGTTTTTCAGGCTGGTCTCAAGAGATCCTCCCACCTCGGCCTCCAAAAGTCCCGCAATTACAGGCATAAGCCACCATTCCCAGCTGAGACATTCTTAATACAGAGCCTTAGTAAACCCTGGGTGACTGAGGCAGGCCCTGAAGCTCCCTGCTCCCCCAGCTCCATGGCCACACATGACACCCTGCATTGAGTTGGGCAGAAGAATGGAAAATTTCACAATGGCATGAGAACCAAGAGAGACAACTTCCACTCTTTACGTCAGCCACACACTCCCACTGAAGTCCTAGGAGTATTTGGGAGGCTTCTGGGAATCTGAGAAAGAAAGGATGGGAGCTACTCCAGTGAGTCATACTGTGTCCTGAAAAACATGAAATCATGATTATAGATGGGATGCTGTTTCTACTCCCAAATGACGGGGCTGGGAAATATGGCTTACATTTTACATTGAATGCATAGCAGTCTATTTGGCTGATGGGTCTTGTATCTTTTCCACATCATTGTAGGTATTTTCTGAGTTGGAGTTCAGGGTTCTTTTCTACAAAGATTTCCACTGCTTCTTTGTAAAGAAGTTTGCAAAGTGTTGCATGAATGTCAACTTTTTATCTGTTTTTTAGGATGATGGCAAATATTACTAAGGCAAATATTTTCTTCTTCTTTCTCCCTCCTTTGCCTTTAATTCCTGGGGCCTCTCTCCTTGAGAACTCCTTGGTATCTGTACTTTTCCTGGAAATGAGGAAGATGCTCCTCTGCCTTTTTTTTTTTTCTTTAAGACAGGATCTTCCTTTATCCCCCAGGTTGGACTGCCATGGCACAATCATAGCTCACTGCAGCCTTCAACTGCTAGGTTAAGTGATCCTCCTGCCTCAGCCTCCTGAGCAGCTGGAACTACAGGTGCATGCCACCACACCAGGCTAATTTTTTATTTTTTGTAGAGATGGGAGTCTTGCTACGTTGCCCAGGCTGGTCTCGAACTCCTGGCCTCCAGTGATTCTCCCCGCTTCACCTTCCAAAGTGCTGGGATTACGGGCATGAGCTACTGCACCTGTCCTCCACTGCCATTTTTAAAGTCCATTGATTATGTTCACAGTCTGTTAGTTCCTTTGTCTAATACTGACACATCTTAGTTTTAGTGAGTTTGAGCCCCATCTAGGCCATTTGGCTGTTCTGCCATTGGGTAGATTGCTTTATGACCTGAAGTGATTGTTATAGACTACCAAAGTGACCAGAAGGAGGCTACAAGACAGATGGGGTTTCAAAGGCTTTCCCTGTATCACCCTATTCTAGACCTTACAGTGGCTCCCCATGGCTCTAGATCCACCTGAGATTCCATCCCACACTCTCGTTCCTCTTCCCGCCACCACCCACAGGCTCCTGGCTGTGTGCTGCTCTTCCTGCCTCAGCTCCATGTGCTCCGGTGCCTCCACCCGGGGGAGCTCAGGAGGAGAATGTGCTTCACTTCCCAGAGACAGCATCCTATGAAAACTAAACGAAGACAAGCTCCAGCACTTGAGAACTAACACACAGTTCACAGCCTGAGCAGCATCGAGCATTCTGAAAACCAAAATCAGGATTTTGTATTACTGTTTTCAAGAGGAGAGAGAAAGAGAGAAAGAGTGCGCGCTTTAGACTGTTTACCTGTGTCAGCAATTCTACCTGAAGTAATAATAACAACAATAATAATAATAATAATAATAAACCCAGAAAACAGAAGCAGCCTCCTGTTCCAAAGCACTGAGATGTATGAAAATACAAGCAGCACAGACTTCCTGTTACTTTAAAAATGTTTGGAATCCCAGATGCCAAGTAGGATGCTAGGAGCTTCTTGTAGCCGGCACCAAGGGTCAGGAAAACATAAACAAACAAAAACCCTTACATATTGACTCAGTCAAAATAAACATTTCATTACTCCCATAATAAAGACAAGTTCTTGACTGAGTAGATGAAATTCCGGGTAGTCAGATTTCTGGATTGTACTGTGCAGGAAATTTTCAGAAACACTTACTAGTAGTGTGAGTGATAAAGAATTGAATTTGATTGGCTAGAGGGAGATTGAAGGAGAAAGCCAGTACTGTGAGCTCGAGTAATAAGTGCTATTAGGGAATTAGTTGGATGTTTAGACCCACCGACTAACCTGCAATGTACTAGGTGCTTATTGTCAACACCCAGGCCTGCAAATGAACCAATTGTTAAACACATGAGGAGACAGTCTCTATGGACATGTCAGAAAAATAAATCTCAGGCTAGTTTGTGGAATTAAAAAACAAAAGATAAAGGAAAAGAGAGGGGGAGAAGGAAAGAAAGAAGAGGAAAAGAGACAGAAAGAGATGGAGAGAGAAAGGGAGGGAGGAAGGAAGAAAGGAAAAGAGGGGAATAAATGATACAGTGGCTTTGCAATTTTTCTCCCTGGTCACATGAGTAGCAAATCATCCCTTCATTCTGCAAGACATTTCCTCATATTTCATCTTGTTTTATTCTTACCACAACCTCAAGGGAACCCTTTTTAAATTTTTTCATGTTACTTCAGTTTTTTTGGAGATAGGATCTCACTCTGTTGCCCACGCTGAGTGCAGCGGCATGATCATAGCTCACTGCAGCCTCAAACTCCTGGGCTCAACCGATCCTCCCACCTCAGCCTCCTGAGTGGCTGGGACTAAAGGTGCACACCACCATGCCCAGCTAATGTTTTAAAAATGTTTTGTAGAGATGAGGTCCTGCTATGTGGCTTAGATTGTTCTGAAATTCCTGGGCTCGAGATCCTTCCACCCTGGCCTCCCAAAGCGCTGGGATTACAGGCATGTGCCACTGTGCCTGGCCTTAAATAACTGAGAACGCAGAGATTAAATTACTTGCCCAGGATAATACAGCAAACAGTCAAGGGGTGGACACCCCATCTAATCCCTCCAGTGAGCAAATCTAGGAGGCCTGTTTGTTCTGTGCTGTGAAATTAACCCTAATGGCTCTTGCTTGGGCTCCCTCTGCCCTCATGTTGCGTTGGGAGCGAACATATGGAATGATTTAGACTTTCTCTATGAAGGCAGGGGATGGACTTAATGATGCCCCTAGATTCCCTGCCAAATAATGGTTTTCTTGTGATTCTAAAGACACATAGTGGGCCTCTATGGAAACAGAGTCCCGTGAGCAGGAAGTGGGGACTGGGCCCCTTTTCTTGTCATTGATCAGTTGCATATGTCAGGAAAAGGCATGAAAGGAAAGAAACAGATGTTTCCTGATAGGGTAGCTTCCTGATAAGGGGATCTCTTTGCTTGTCCACCAGTGGCCCTACCTGAGTTGTGAAGCCCCAGCCAACAGAGTCAGGAGCCCCAATTAGGTGGCTTCCCCCACGAATCTGCCCCAGGGACTCCTTGTCCTCTATTCTTCCTGGCTCAGAACTGTGGAAGCCTACATCCCTCAGCCCCTTATGGTAGGTAGGGGGAGGGAGGCTCTTTTAGGGAACGAGTCCTGGTAGAGATCTTTGGGATGGGTTTCTTTTTCTTATAAAGATCATCTCCTGGAAAAACAAAACAAAACAAAAAAACCTGCTACCATTTTGACTCTACAACCACTTAATGTGGTGAAGAGTTGCCGTAGCAACATGATTTCTGCCTCAGCTTGACAGAAATTCATGCTTGCCTGTTTTGAAAAGAAAAATTGGACATTCAATCTGCGCTAGATAATGTATACATAGTAGCTGCACATTCTGACTCTCTTATTATTTTTTAACTTTTTAGTATGCATTTTGAGCACATACAAAAGTAGAGAGAATAGTATAGCAATGCTCCTTGTGCTTACCACGGGGCTCCCACAGTGATCGGCATACGGCCGAGCTCGGTTCATTGATCTACTTGCTCATTCCCCAGCCCCCACCCACTGTATTAGTTTTAAAACAAATCCTGGATATTACTTCATTTCACCCACAAATACTACAGTATGAATCTCTAAAAGATGGGGACTCTATTTTTAGCAAATGATTCTCACATGAATAATAAATAAAAGATAAGAATGAAGGAAGATTTCGTAATACAAATTCTGCCTTTCTCCCCAAACATTTTTTAAACTGCATCTATTCACTTTTTAAAAATATCTTTTCTGGGTACAGTGGCTAGAGCCTATAATCCCAGCACTTTGGGAGGTGGAGGTGGGAGGATCACTTGAGGCCAGGAGTTCAAGATCAGCCTGGGCAACGTAGTGAGACCTCCATCTATTACAAACATTTTTTTTTTAATTAGCCAGACATGGTGGCTGCACCTGTCATCCTAGCTACTCTGGAAGGCGTAAGTAGGAAGATCATTTGAACCTGGGAGATTGAGGCTGCAGTGAGCCATGATTTGCACCACTGCATTCCAGCCTGGGCGACAGAGGGAAATCCTGTCTCAAAACAAAAAACAAAACAAAAATATCTTTACTTCAGGCACAATGCTTTGGCTTAAAATATAATAGCATTACTTAGCAGGCAAAGTTCCAAGTTTACATGGATTATCTCATTTAATCCTCGCAACAGTCCTAATATTATCCCGTTTTACAGATGAGGAAAATAAGGTCTGGGGAGATTAGTAACTTGTCCAATATCAAATACTTCGGTTATATAAATAAGCAAACACATTGTTTTAGTTCCTGATCAAGCCTAATCTTACCATTGAAAAGGCTGCATATTTAGGTTACGACTTGCAACTCATCAGTGGTGCATGCATTCCAGTGCTTTGCATTTTTGTACCCACTCTTCAGATGTGACATTAACGTCTTACTGAGCAGATCCCTGTAAGAAGCCACTGTGTGATTTAAGGATTATCCTCAAAATGACCACCCATCTTAATCCCCTCAAAGTCTATTTTTGACTGTTGCATATATTCTATTAAATCCTGAGAAGTCTCCTCCAGTGGAAACTTTTGGGAGGTTAGATCCCTGAGAATCAGTGCTGGGAGGTGGATGCCATGTTAGTTGATGTCATTCAACCACTTTCTGGCTGTGTGACAAGGGAGAATAGCTGGCTGTCCCCCTCAGAAACTTGCCACATTGTTTTGCAATCGTCTACTTACTGATTTGTTTCCTTAGAGGCTTCTTGAGGCCAGGAGCCAATTTGCCATTTGTTGATTTGGCTGTTTTTTTTTTCTGTATCTGAGCATTGACAGTGGTACACAGTAAGTACTCAGTAAATATGCTTTTCCAGATACAGTTCTCTGAGTTCTTCTTATTTTTCTTTCAAATTGAACAAGCAGTGACATATCTGGCCATGACTAAAATACAGAACAGATCAAAGCAGCCATGTAATTCAGGGAAAGTTAACATTTTTTAATTGATTGATTTTCCATGATGTCTGCCTTCACTGACATTGCTTAATGTGCAGTTTCCCAAAGAATTTATTTTTATTTTTTGAGACAGAGTTTCACTCTGTTACCCAGGCTGGTTTGCAGTGATGTAGTCTCAGGTCACTGCAACCTCCACTTCCCAGGTTCAAGCAATTCTTGTGCCTCAGCCACCCGAGTAGCTGAGATCACAGGTGCATGCCACCAAACCCAGCTAGTTTTTGTATTTTTAGTAGAGATGAAGTTTCATCATGTTGGCCAGGCTGATCTTGAACTCCTGGCCTCAGGTGATCTGTCCACTTCAGCCTTCCAAAGTGCTGGGATTACAGATGTGAGCTACCGAGCCTGGCCCAACCAATGACTTTATAGACATAGTCTTTGGGGTTTAACTTGGAACAAATTAGTGCTATATTATCTGAAGATTAATATTTAATGTTTTCATAGTTAAGATTCTTAAGTTGAAGTCTCATTACTAATAGTAATTTTAGGTTTATAACAGATACACAAATGTATACAATAAGAAGTTCGAAAGAACAATTAAAGTCAATATTAAGAGTGTTTAAGTATTTGCAAGTCATTCCAAAATACTTTCCTCACATTTAATAGTACAGTGAAAAGGTCCTCTCATTACCATAGATTGTTCTGAATTTAAATAATTGCCCCATTTCCCAACTCTCTTGCATTTACCATGTCATATGCCAAGTTTGGGCTCAGAAGATATCATTACTGCGTATAATAGGGTAATAACAAAATCAGACTTAGACATTGACTTGACAGTTGTTCTTATTTGAGCTTGTACTTTTTTATTTTTAAATTTCTAAATTTTTTTAGAGATGGAGTCTTGCTATGTTGTCCAGGCTGGTCTTAAACTTCTGGCCTCAAGTGATCCTCCTGCTTTGGCCTCCCAAAGTTTTGGGATTACAGGCATGAGCCACCACACCTGGCCAGCCCTGCAGCTTGTGCTTCTTACTATATTTTATTTCGCATGGCACCAGATACTCAAAGTATCTCATATTATGTTTGTTGGGATTATATTGAAAATGATTTCTCTAGAAATGTGACTGTGTAGTCTATATAGCTGAAACTATATATCCCGAGAAACAGAAATAATTCTAGGCAAGCACTGTGTAAAAAAATGTCATAACTGGTAATTTTCTCTGGTCTTTTTGCTTATTATAAAAACATAGGAAAAAAGAAAACAACATAGAAAATAATTTAGCATTTTATATCACCTATTTTCTGCACTTTGGTCAAGAAAGAGTAAAAATGGTATTTTTGATACTGAAAGGTGTATGTGTTGGTAGAACTCAGAAGTAAGGTATTTGAAATTCCGGTTCAGCTAACTGACTTCTTTGCCACCATTGAGAAACTGCTTAATTTGGCGCAGCTCACTTTAACCTACCAAAAATGGGCAATGTAGGAATCTTCCCCACGGGGTTGTTGAAGATTGTTGAAGATATGACATTGCAAAGTTAAATTATTAGGAAATACAAACACATGTCTAGGCAGCATTGACTGAGTATTCAACAAACATTTATTTGATAAATACTTACTCTTTTGCCTAAAAAATTATCATGGGTGTTATTCCTGGCTCTTAGTCTCTACTTTCTAACCCCAGGGTTAGGTGAGGTCATTCATCCTAGAGTTCTTTTTTAACTCAAGGAAAATAATCAGGCAACTGAAACTTTAAGTATACTAAGAGCAAAAGAAAGGTTTGGTACTGCAGAAGTCACAGTGAAGGACTCTGGAGTGAGCAGGAGGGAAAGCATCTCTGCTGCCCACTCACAGTCCCTGGCTGACATATTGGTGCCCAAGAGCTTGAGAACAAATTGCTCCACTCCTCCTGGGATCCCCACAACCCTGTGGTGCTCTCCTGAGCCTGGCTCTCGATGGAGGCTGCATATGGGCGTGTTGGTCTCACACTGTGCACAATCTCTCACAGGTATGTGTCCCTGGATCTTTTTTCTGCTGGGTTGGGATCAGGCTGGATGTTAGCCAATTGCCATTATTGCTAGGAGCAAACTTTCTGCTAAGTTAAATGTGACCCCTTGTTAGAAACAAAATTGAAAATTGTAATTTCAGGCCAGGTACAGTGGCTCATGCCTATAATCCCAGCACTTTGGAAGGCCAAGGCAAGAGAATTGCTTGAGCCCAGCAATTCAGCCTGGGCAACATGGAAAAACCTTGTCTGTACAAAAAATTAGCTGGGCATCTATAGTACCAGCTACCCAGGAGGGTGAGGTGAGAGGATCAGTTGAACTTAGGACGCTGAGGCTGCAGTGAGCCATGATCTCACCACTGTATCCCAGCCTTGGTGACTCTGTCCCCAAAACAAACAAACAAACAAACAAATAAACACAAAGAAAAGAAAAAAAGAATATTGTGCTTCCTCTCGAAGCTGAGTTTTAGTGTGCCAGGTTCAGAGCAAGGAAGTATCTTCACTTGTGTTTAATGGAAGTACCTGATGCTTGCATAAGTTGTTGACACAAAAGCCAGCCTCTGTCATTCAGTCTGTTGGAGGTCACCCTACAGGCCTCTTTCAGGAACATTTGGAGAGCCGACAGAAGAGTCAACCAAACCAAAAGTCAGCAAGTGTTACATTCATCGGAGAAGAAAGAGCTTTTCCTTGTTGCTGTCATTATAGCTCAGGAGAAGCAGAGTGAGGTGCCACATTTACCTAAGAAACGATACTGAAAACTTTACATTTGTTTCTATCAATTTAAAAATTACAGTCCTTGAAATAAATAAGGTCATTCCTTCTAGTATCATTCATTTTAAATGCAGGCATAATTCTGTGGACAATAGCAGATTCTGGAATGAGTTGTTGGAAGAATCAGACTTTGAGAAGTAAATAATTTAAAAGATAACAACTCTCTGTAAAGAAAACTTGGCACCAAGAGAGTTAAGTGAGTTATCAGCACTAAATAAACACACTGAGACTTACTATGTTGCAGATACTGTGCTAAGGATATTACATGGATTACTGCATTAGTCTATTCAGGCTGCTATAACAAAGTATCTCAGACTTGGTAACTTATAAACAACAGAAATGTATTGCTCATGGTTCTAGGGTCTGGGAATCCAAGACTAAGTGGTATGACCAGTGTCTGATGAGGGCTCAATTTTTGTTTCCTCGCTGGTGACTTCTTGCTGCATCTTCACGTGGCAGAAGAGACAAGCTCTCGCTTACCTCTTTCATAAGGGCATTAATCCCATTCACAAGGGCTCTGTTCCACCTCTTAATACTGTTACATTTAGAATTAGGTTTCAACATATGAATTTTAAAGGGACACAGACATTCACACCACAGCAACTGCCTAATTTAATCTTCAAAACATGTAAGATAAATACTATCACTGTGTCCAGTTTCTAAAGGAGAAAACTGAGGCTTGGAGGTATTTGCTTGCCCAAGGTCACACAGCTAGCAAGTGATAGAGCCTGGCAGGGCTCATGTTCCCCTGGCTACCCTTATACCTGTGCTCTGTCTGCCATGCCACACTGCCTCTAAGCCATGGGAGTATTTTCTCCTTCAGCACTCATGCCAATCAGCCTATGTGATACAGCAAGGGTGATTTCTTTGTTCATAGGAATTAGAGCTTTATATTTTGGCATTAGTATTCCCAGAAAAATAAGCAAATGAGCTGGTTAGAGTGAAATACATTTATAATAATCTATTTTCACAAATCTTAAAACTCCTTGAGAAATTTTAAGATGGTTAAACACCTTGATCCTATATGAAGGAACTACTATAATTCTGTACATACTTTATTTTAGGATTGAAATATGTGTCAAATTTGGCTCTGAAGTGACTTTCTACGGAGTGAATGCTATTTTTCCTTTGAGATTTTCCACTGACTAAAGCTGTAAGTCTATTTTTCACAGGAAATTATCCTGACCTAAAGGTATTAGGATGAGGAAAGTCATCATACTCTACAAAACCTAGTCGTAGGCTTTAATCATGTTTCTAAGTCAAGTATGTCCCCTTTACCCCATTTTCTTCTTCTCTTTCTCTCTCTCTTTCCTTCTTTCCTTCCTTTCTCCCTCCCTCCCTCCCTCCCTCCCTTCCTTCCTTCTTTCTTTTTCTTTTCTTTCTTTTTCTTCCCTTTTTTCTCACTCTGTTGTCCAGGCTGGAGTGCAGTGGTGTAACCATGGCTCACTGCAGCCTCAACCTCCTGGGCTCAAACAATCCTCCTACCTCAGCCTCCCAAGTTGCTGGAACTACAGGTGTGCAGTGCCACACCTGGCTAATTTTTATTTTAATTCTTTTTTAAAAAAAAATGTTTGTGCAGATGGGGGTCTCCCTATGTTGCTCAGGCTGGTCTTGAACCTCTGAGATCAAGTACTCCTCCCACCTTGGCCTCCCAAAGTGCTAGGTTGACAAGCATTAGCCACTGTGCCCACCCTCCATTTTCCTATTATTTTGTCTTCTCTCTTTCTGGCTACAAGGATTTCTCTCAAGAGACAGGTTGGCTTCACGTGCAATTCTTGGTGCTCTTCTTGGGTTGAGTATCTATGGTACCTTCTAGAGCTGGTAATTGCAATGTGACCACCATGGGTACCCATTTGCATGTCTGCTCCACCCCTTCTTTGGGTACATTGCCCCTCTTGTTCCCCAAACAGAACCTAGAGCCTTCCTTCACACTCTCCTCTGCCTTCTTCCCCACATCCAAGTGGTGACCAGAATTTGCCTTTACCCCAGAACATTCTCTCCATGCACAGCCCATTCTTGGCTCAGGCTCTTCTTATTTCTCACTTGGATTAATGCTATGGTTTTTCCTCAACACACATGGTTGGCTTCTGTTCTGGGAGGCTTTTCTTGTCCACCTGCACTCCTCGGTCTTGGCTGGATGCCCTATATCTTTGCACCGCATCTTATCCCATATACGCTGATTATATATTTGACTTTGTCTCTTCGTCCCATTCACCATAATCTTCTTGAGGATGAGAAATGTGTTTTATCTTTGAATGGACAGCTCTGAACAATGCCCAAAACATGGCTAATACTCATTGTTGAGTAAATGGAGGATAATTTGCAGTTGGTGCTGTGTTCTGTGTTCCTGGAGGGAATCTTGTCCTGAGGGATCTGAGTGTGAACACACAACTTCTCTATCTGGCTTTGGGTAACTTGTTCTAGTTGTTGGTTTGTTTTTTTGTTTTGATTTATTTTTTGAGACAGAGTCTCGTTCTGACACCCAGACATGCTTGGCTAGTGTTTGTATTTTTTTTGTAGAGATGGGGTTTCTCCATGTTGCCCAGTCTAGTCTTGAACTCATATGCCCAAGCAATCCTCCAGCCTCAACCTCCCAAAGTACTGTAGGAATACACTTTTTAAATTAAAATAGGCATGTTGAATAGGGTTCAAACCTGAGGATTTAGTTTTTAGGCTCTCTGATGTAGAAAAACATCTATTTTTTCAATATTACCAAAAACTCAGCATATTATATAGTATAATACCTGGTTATAGCAGCTATTTAAAAACAGTAAATAATAAAAATAACAATAATAATAAGAGCTATCATTTGAATGCTTCCCATGTGCTATGTATTTTCTATTCTGAATATTATGTGAATATCGTATTTAGTCCTTACAATAGTTTTATGAAGTTAGTATTATTATTATTATTTTCTCTATTGAACATTTGAGAGCACTGGAGCCCATAGGACTTTAGTGACGTGGTTAAGAACATCTGCAAGTCAGTGATGGCACCAGAGATGGACCTGGTCATCTAATGTCAGAGCCCACTGTGTTAACCACTATGCAAAATCGGTGCACATGTCACTAAATCTGTCATCCTCTACTCAGTTAACTCTCAGCTGGTGAGAGTTTCAGCAGCTGCTGAAATCTGATTTGTAAACATGCAGAGAAAAACCAGGATTTCTGACATCCTTTCTGATAGTCACAGTTAGCTTACTCAAATTCAGGTAAATTATTGAAATAATCACACATGCTCAAGTATGTTTAATATTATGTCTTTTCTCAGCTATAACTGAAGATAGACTTTACTCAAAGGCGTTACTCTCAAAAGACTTATTTTACATCCTTTTCAAAATTATCGTTCTGGAAGATATTTGCTCATATTACTTGATTTGTATAGGAGTTGAGATTTTTTAAAGAGTGGATGAGTGCTAAAACATACAGATTTTTAAATCTTTTCTTGTCATGGCAAAAGGATGAAAACCATCTGCCTACAGCTACCCACACCTTTGGAACAGTCTTTTACCCTAGTTGGCTTGGTTTTTACTTGTGGATTGAGAAAGATAAGTACAACGTGGGCCAGAACCATGTTGGCATGAATATGGGCTGACTCTACAAGCTATTTCAGCCAAAAACTTTTAAAAGGCAGCTCTGAGAATTACCAACAGATGGCTTCTCGGATGACCAGCTTTATCTAAACATGGCCATGTCTCCACCACACTGGGCAGGTTTGCAGGTTTCTTAAAAATAGTTGGTGAAACACATCAACCTTAAAATTTACCCTTTCTCTCTGATGTTCACCACTCTGTATTACCAAACCATAAAAACGTGATCCACTGAGCCTACTCGTATAAAACACCACAGATGTGAAGAGGAAATTAGATTCTATTAATCTAGTGCTTTATTCACTTGTTTAAAATGTGTCTGCCTCAAGCTTTCAGTTATAGTACGTTCACAATGACATTAAGACCTTGGTTTCCTTTTTCCTCATTGTTAAGCACCAGTCCTAAGTTTTTAAACATTACTTAAAAATACAACTTTAGGGCTTACACCCTGTGTCAATTTCTCAAAGACTGAAGGACATGTGGAATGCTTTTTTTGCAATTTGGAGACTCAGTTATCTATGACAAAATTATCAATGTGATGCTGAAAAACATTTCCTCCAAGAGGTGTGCAGAAATAAATGCATTAATTATTGCTTTAATATTAAGAACTAAAAAACAAAGAAACTGTTTTTGAAATTTCAAAGCCATTCCAATAAACTTCCCAGATTAACTTATCCCTCAGTTTGTCTGGTTTCTTAAGGAGCATGCCTGGACTATACTCTGTACAGACAGGAAAATGTTCTTGAATTAAAAAAATCAGTAGCTTAACTTGTGTCCAAAAGAAGGCTGTTGAAAGTAAACTATCAACAACTCATGAAGCTACCATTAAGTTAATAGCTCTTTAACGACCTTTGAAATTGAAAAATGTTAAATAATAAATGAGAATTGAAAAGTCATGGGAAAATTTTTACTACGATGTGTATATACGCGGGAGAAACTAACAAATTAATGCCTCTGCAATATTTGTGAGACAGTATCTTAAATATCAGACTTGATGTTATCTGGGCAAAAGTAGATATCAAGAGTATGCAATGGTTGAAACTCTTACAACTGTAATTCAGATCTTTGCATTTCATTATATGTAAATTATACCTCCACTAAAAATGAAAACAAACAATCTGCAAAATGCTCAAGGTCATAAAAAAACAAGGAAAGCCAGAGAAGCTGTCACAGCCTGCCTAGGAGACATGAGGACTAAATGTGAAATCATGGATGAGATCCAAGACCAGAAAAAGTGGAAAATAAATGAAATCCAAAAGAAATATGGATATTAGTTAATAATAATGTGTGAACATTGGTTCATTAGTTGTGACATGTCCCACACTAAAATGTTAACAGTAGGAGAAACTGGGGGTGGGGTACAGAACTCTGCAACTTTTCTGTAAGCCTAAAACTACTTTATAATTTCAAAAAACTTATTTTTAAAAATAGAAATAAGGAGGATAGAGAAAACAGTGTGACAGTCACTGAAAACATTGCAGGAAGGTCAAGAAATGAACATTAAAAGAGCAGTGTATATTATCTATTTCAAACAATGTTTAAATTAGCGACAAAGGGCAAATTTTTTATCTACTGGGTATTGGCGCTGAATACTTTTTCATCACATTTACGTTCCCATGATAAAACAGGTTAGGTGGTCATTATCCCATTATCTTCTGGCTGGTTGGTGTTAAGAAAAGGCTTGGACACAGGCAAACGGCAATGAACAAATAAACAATATAGCTTTTATTTTCAGCACAAACATAATCCTCTTTGTAAATTAGCTAATGCTACTATTCCGTCCTGCTGAACCCCACCACCCAGGAGTTACACACATTCTTTATATGTATACAAAATCATTTTTGTGCCTGCCAAAACGTTTTGTTTTCAGGTGTGAGTGAGAGTGCGGAGAGACGAGTAAAGAAAAACTCACCATGCCATCTACATCTTTTTGTTAAAAATGCCTTTAAGAGATAATCTGTAATCCTTATCAAATTAAACCCTATGGATACCCATTTTAATACAGAGAGTCTTCCTCCTCATTTTTGGGCGTCGGCGCTAACCAGCCCTGTAAACGGCTCGGAGGGGCAGACCCCGCTGTACGGCGTTGTCCGCCGTCGCCGCATCAGGGCCTGGGTGCAGGAGGCCGGAACCGGGTCCTCGCGGGGTGCAGCACGAACCTTTCTTTGTGGCGTGTGGCTCCATCGGAACGCGGGTTGCGAAGACAAATTCCTCTCCTCCCCCCTCCTCCCCCTCCGCCCCTGTTAACAGTTCTGGGACAGAGGCTGGTGGAGAGAACCAGAGCCCACGTAGACCAAGATGAAGATGAGGAAGAGCAGGAGCAGGAAGAGGCTGCCGGCCGCGGCGGCCACAAGGAAGAGCTCCATGCGTGGCGCAGCCTTCCGCGACCGTGACTCCCTGGCTGAGTCCAGGAGCCGCGTTGCCATAGGAACCGTGGCAGCGCCCCCAGCGAAACTCCTCGTTTGTGGCAGAAGCAGCTAACTCTGGCCGCCCATTCCCACCCGCGCTTCCTCCCCGCCCCCACCCGCCGTGCGCTAAAAGCAGAGACCCGAAAACCGCGGGCAGTAGAAACCACAAACGCTTCGCGCGCATTTCCTGGGGGCTGAGCGCGCGGTCGCGGGCCAGGAACCCACCGCTCTCGGGCTCCCAACCCGGGCGCGACGTCCCCGTGGGCACCGCCTGAGCAGCCCTTTCTTCCCCACGGCTCGGGCGCGTCCCCAGGCTGGGACAGCGGTGCGGGCACAGGGAGCCCCTCCTGCCCATCTCGGGTTTAGCCGACACCCGAGAATCGCGGCGTGGGAAAGGAACCGCAGCGCGGCGTCTGGCCGACTGCGGACGAAGTTCGAGGAGGGAGGGCATTTTCTTTTTTGCAAATCTGCCCCAAAGCTAGGGCCTTATTTACTTACTGTCTCCTTTGCCCCACATACTCTAAGAAAGTAAGAAACATTTTACCCTGAGTCCTATTTATTGGTGAATTTCCTTAACTCGCGGTCTGTCCCCGTAGCCAGAAGGGTACTGCAAGACGCAATGTTTGGGTAATTAACAAAGAAACCTAGCCAGGCTTCTGAAACGCCCGCTGCTGCAGCCGGGCAGCCCTGCACTCGGGCACCGCGCGGTTCCTGGCCTTCGGGATGTTCCCGGCCAGGCCGGACCCTGACCGCTGGCGTAATTAGAAGAAACACAGAAGGTGGACGCTCCCCAATTTTCCCCATCGAGACTTCTCCTCCGGAATCATTGCGAAGCCCCTAGTTCCGGAGACACCGGCTCAGCGCCTGGGCCTGCAAATCCGCCTCCAGCGAGCGCAGGCCCCGTGGCTCCGGGCTATAAATATTAATAAGCTGCGCAGCTCCGGGCTTAATTATCTCCCTTTAATTGCAACTCAACAAAAATCTAGCCTTCTGCCACTCAGCCCCCTAGGTCGGGATCGTTTGGTTTCGGTGTCAGGAGGCTTCCCAGGCTCAGAGTCGTACTTTGTATTCCGCAGTCCAACCTGGAAACCATATGCTGCGCCTCTGTGCCGGTTAAAATCACCCCCAGACAGATTCGAGCTGCCGCCTCTTCGCGTTTCATTCTGTCGCCTTCGTACCCAGCAGCTCCGGGTCTCCAGTTCCCTCCCCTCCGCCAGAGGACCCTGCCTCTATCCTTTCCCTAAGTCCCCCCACACAACTAACGCTATAGCCTGAGGGGGCTAGGAAACAGAAGAGCGGGCCTGGGAGGAGGTGTGATTCGCCCCGGGTGTGACCCGAAGGCACCTGCGGCGGCCCAGGCCCTGGGCGAGGCCTGCGGGCCTTGTAAAGGCCTCCGCGTGTGTGCGCGCAGCAAGGAAGCCCTAACGGTTCCACCGCACCCAGGTCGCTCCTGTCAGCAGGTCCCGCCTGCCCTGCGCCGGACTGCATCCCAGCCGTTCTTCCCCACCGCCCCTGCAGCCCGCTCCCTCCCGCGGGCTTATCTTGTACCCCTAAGGGGCTGCGCGCTGCAGAGCAGGGTTGCCCGACTGGAAGGGGGCCGCTGGCCAGGAATTCAGCGCTCTCTCCCCAAGGTCGTCTCTAGGCCCGGGGGTCGTGCACTGCTGTAGTTCCTCATCATCCACTGCCCTCTCTGGAGACGCGACGCCAAAGTTGAGAGTCGGGACGGTGGTGGGGAGCCAGGGTCTCGCTGCGACTCCAGGGACGCCCAGGCCGACGCTGGCTGTGTCCACCGCTCAGGTCTCCCCCAACATGGGCTCTGCTTCTTGTACCAGGGGCTTGCGACGCCCCGAGGAGGCTGCTTCTTGTCCCCTAGGCTTGGAGCCATCAGCAAGGGGAGGCCTTGGGGGGAGGCCAGCCGCGTTCAGCCCAGGAAAACTGGAGGAGGCGGCCAGGAGCCCGTTCGGAGGACACACCAGTCGCCGCTTGAGAACACCGGGCTCTCAATGCACAGACCTGGTCGCTCGGACTTCTGAGGCACCACTGTAGGCTGAGAGGCGCTGGCTAATTATGTCTTGCCCACTTATTTCAGTTTTAGATTTGTGTGTCCACAAACCGGTGGCCAAGGGAGAGAGGTACTGTCTACTCCCTGGGGATTATGATGATCATTTAAATACATAATTGTCTATTTACTTGATACATTTCCACTTACAAGAGTAAAGTCCAAATTGCAAAATAAGGATTCAGGTAAAGCACCCAAATAAGTTAAATTAGCTCTACTTATATTTCAATTTAGAATGCAGACCCAGCTAAAAGAAATTAAGTGTTCCACAGCCGGAAGTTGTCAGTGATCAGAGTATGATGGTCACAGAGTTTCATGATTGCTAACCTTCCACTGACAAGAGAAACAAGAAATCCACCTGGACTTCTTCAAGACTGTAGCTCTTATGGGCAGTTTCGGCAGGTCACTCTAGGCAAGATCAGCTTTTTTGCTGAATCAAAGTTTTTTGTGTAATTGACATGGGTTCCAGGCTCTGGCGGCAAATAGTTAACTGATGCCCAGAGTTGGGGGCGCCCATTTTGGTGGGCAGGTGGCAGGTTAGTGCTGCTCCGAAAAAAACACTCTGGTTTGCATCTTCCCCTTTCTGTTTCCAGCCCCAACCCCAAGTTTAGCACTCAGGTCACCTGGGTGGGGAAGGAGGCTGCCTGATGGGCAAGAGTTGGTCAACTGGGAGGAGGGGGTCATTGAGGGCAGGAGCAGCAAGACAACAGGATGGCAACAGTGGGCATTTGGGCAGACATGGGTTTTACTTATTATCCCTGCACCCAGCAGGTATTCAGTAAGTATTAAAGGACCCAGAGCTACGTGAAGACCACGTGAGGTTGACCTTGTCTAATGGGGCTTTCAGCTAAGCCACCTCATTTAGAATCAGGCCTCAAGTCTGCTTGGAGTAAAGTGTGTTCTGTCCCACTTTTCTTTCTGTTGTGGTGTGGGTGGAGGCAGGCAGTGGTGGGAGCCAGGCAGCCACAAAGGCCTCCTGTCCCTTTGGAGCACAAGATGGCATCTGGAAATCTGCTAGTGGGAGTATTTCTTGGAATGTCTTGGAAACTCTTTTATCTTGTTGCACGAGGCTGGGATATGCGTTTAGAAATTGTTGTTTGCTAATGACAATCCTGGGTGCTCTCTCCCCTCAATCCCCCCGACCCAACTTTCTCTCTCTCTCCTCTCTCTTACACTCACCCACACATCCATATTCACAAATCTGCCTTCTTTGTATTTTATATTACCCTTTTTAGCTTGATAAAGATCAAAGTCACATATCAACTTGTCTCTCCCAAACACTACACACAACTCCTGGTCTCTGGCAGTAAAAATCTGAAAGCTGTTTTTGAATTCTGCTAGCTCAGCCTCACTCTACCCCTCCCCAGATGATGCAATACTAGAACAGGGCCCAGAAAGCTGCTGTGTCTGTCACCAGCTGGCTGAGTCTTGCCTCATGGTGCCACAGAGAACTGGACCAAACAAGAGCTGTGCTGAGTGATTTTCCCCCAGTGGCTGCTGCAGAAATCACAACATAACACCCTTTGTTGTTATGTCTTTAGATCTGACGGAATCCTTGCTGGTTCCTTATGACAAATCCTTATTATCTGCATTTACAGGTGAAGAAACAAGCCAAGAGAGGTTAAGCAATTAGTCTTGGGCCACATAGAGAGAATGGGGGTCTTGTGTGTCTCTCTTGGGGCTTTTGCTACCACACCCATCACCATCAGGAGTCAACAGGAGACCCTGAGCTATAATCGGTTTTTGGAGAGATTGTTTTGTCCTAGAATTCACATTGCATTTTCACTGTGTGTTGCTGTGTTTAGCAGGAGATGCACAAAACACAGCTCTCAGCAGCAAAGGGACTGGTGAGTGCCTGATATGGTTTGGTTCTGTGTTCCCACCCAAATCTCATCTCATCTCGAATTGTAATCCCCCTGTGTCCACGGAGGGACTTGTAATCCCTATGTATGAAGGAAGGAAAGTGAACGGATCCTGAGGGTGGTTTCCCCTATTGCTGTTCTCATTATGGTGAGGGAGTTCTCGCGAGATCTGACGGTTTTAAAAGGGGAAGTCTTTCCTCTCTCACTTCCGCTCTCGTTTCTCACTTCCGCTTTTGTTTCTCTCTCCCGCTACCTTGTGAGGAAGGTGTCTGCCTCTTCCACGGAGATTGTAAGTTTCCTGAGGCCTCTCCCGCCGTGGAAAATGGTGAGTCAATTAAGCCTTTTTCCTTTATACGTTATCCCATCGCAGGCGTTTCTTTATAGCAGTGTGGGAACTGGCTAATAACCGTGTCTGACAAGAAACCGGGTCCAGTCCAGGCCACAGAACCAAAGGCACTCGGGGGAGCTAGGCCTTTCCGCAGGACACGGGTGTCCAGCTGGGGATATGACATGCATAAGCTGGAAGCCCCCCTTCAAAAAGATAGATAGCACCAGCAGCAGGATCAGCCCCGATACCCACCCCCTTGGCGGCCATAGATCCTGTTTCTCCTCTTCCCCTGATTGGACACAGGTCCGGGCAGTTGCCCTTAATTAGCAATGCAGGCCTGGACTGGGAGTTTTTTTGCCCTCAGAAACTGTGGGATGTGTTACTTATCAGCCCTGGACATTCAGTAACCTCACACCTTTATAACCTACTGGATTTTATACAACATAGTTACCCAGACACACCCGCCACTCATGCTCATAACAGCCAACACTCCTCACACTTCACACCTGGCTAGAACTTGTGAAAAGGAGGCTGGGGTCTAAAATAATTGAATACAGTCTTTCTCTCTTTTGTTGGGATTTTCATATTTGCTACTCAGAGCTGCTCATGTCCTCAGCTTAGTGGCGTAGAAAATACTGGAAAGAACTAGGTGGGTATAATGGAAAAGATGGCGTTCTTTGATGGGTAGGCCTGGGTCTAATGAGCCTTTGGGGGCATAAAAGTTTTTTGTTCACTACTTACAGCTGTGTGAAAATCAGGCTCAGTTGCTATTCTCTAAAGTAGTGAGTCTGGTTGATAATGATAGTGGACATTTATGAGCACCCACTGTGTACAGGGCACTCTGAGCACCTATTGCTTCATTTCATCTTCACCGAAACCCTAATATGGGTTAAGTACTCTGACTGTACCCATTTTACTGGTGAGGTAACTGAGGCATAGAGATCTTCTGTAGCAATGCTGGTAAGTAACAGACTTGGGGTTTGACTAAATTCTGTTCACCTGTGAATTAGCACGAGCCATCAACCAAACAGGTGAAGCCAGTTTCACCAAAGTTGTCACTAATGCCAAATGATTTCATTTGGAAAGTAAATCTTTACTATCTTGGTTCAATCTCAGCTCACCACAACCTCCGCCTCCCGGCGTCAAGTGATCCTCCCACCTCAGCCTCCCAAGTAGCTGCGACTACAGGTGTGTATCACAAGGCTCTGCTAATTTTTGTGGTTCTTTTTTTTTTTTTTTTTTTTGTAGAGATGAGGTTTTGTTATGTTGCCCAGGCTGGTCTTTAACTCCTGAGCGCCAGCGATCCTCCCACCTTTGCTTCCCAAAGTTCTGGGATTACAGGCTTGAGCCACTGTGCCCCACCTAGTCTTTACTATCTTAAGGAGAACGCGTTCCAAGTCATTTTCTCCTCCTCTCACTCCCCTGAATAAGCTGAGATTCCTGTGGCCATGCCTGGAGGAAGGTGGCAAGTGTTAAAAATGGGATGACTTACTGCCCTTGGTTCCTCCTGTAACCTACACAGCTGTCCCACACAGCTCTCCGTCAGCAATGCCCTGGACAGAGTCTGGCCAGGCTGCCATGCACTAGAAAACACCTGCTGCCAGCCATTTGACACTAGATGTGTCTTCTTAGGTCAGTAATGATAGTGCTTTTCACATGAATTACTTGTATTTACAGTCTGTAAAGAAAATTCACTCATGGTCTCTCAGTTTAGGTGTTTCCTTTTTGCACTTGGGGCTTTCTCTCTAATTGCAGAATGAAGGGCTGCTTCACTTGTTAAAAAGATCCCAGGTTAGGCGAGGCTTCCCCCAGATAGAAGCTAGTGATTCACTGTGCCTTCTGAAGGAGGAAAATACAAACCCTTCAACCTCAGGATCAAAAGGAGGTGGGCAATCCTGCCCAGACACTTTCCTATAGGGAGTTTCACCTTCTTTCAACTTGTATTGGTGGTTCACATTGCAATAAATTTTTCCCAAATCGTTCTTTTCCTGTCTACCCTCCCTATCCCCACCCCCAGTCAGAGTTTGGAAACTCTTCTATCCAGGAGCCAACTGGAAGCATGGCTCAGAGCTGCTTTCCTGACTCTCCCGGCCTAATACTCCTTTTTTCCTTTTGGGTGA
Organism: Saimiri boliviensis; assembly: GCF_048565385.1. Lineage (NCBI taxonomy): Eukaryota > Metazoa > Chordata > Mammalia > Primates > Cebidae > Saimiri > Saimiri boliviensis. Next base: position 99,737,025 of record NC_133456.1, on the reverse strand, counting down.
CATTCGGACAGCAGGCCAAATCCAGACTGTTGGGGCAGTTTCTCCAGAAAGGGGATGTGTGTCTTTGACAACATAGAATGTGAGACAGTCACTTGCAGGTTTCTTGATGAGTGGAAGACTGGAGTCAGGTTCCTGTGTGGACAGACCCTTCACTGCCGTGTCAGTTTCCACTAGCTCTGTTAGCAGCATTTCCAGCTTTCTGACTTCTTCCCCTTTTCACAGGGCTGGGACTAGGGTGAGGTGAACAAGGCACTGGCCTTGGGCACAAAATTTAAGGGACTGCCGAAAAACTCTTAGTGATCAAAATAAATATTTTATTTCATTTGAGACACGGTCTCTCTCTGTTGTGCAGGCTGAGTGCAGTGGTACAATCACAGGTGTGTAGTCTGCCTCCTGGACTCAGGTGATCCACCTCAGCCTCCTGACTAGCTGGGACTACAGGTGTGCACCACCACACCTGGCTAATTTTTTTTTTTTTTTTTTTTTTTGTAGAGACAGGATTTTACCATTTTGCCCAGGTTGGTCTTGAACTCCTGAGCTCAAGTAATCCTCCTGCCTTGGCCTCCCAAAGTGCTGGGATAACAGGCATGAGTCATCCATCTGGCCTAGATAAATATTCTAATGCAGTTAAAAAAAATAAAAACACAAAAATTCATGGTCAACAAACAGTCAATTTTAACTAAAAATACTATTACTGATCTTTTTATCCCATGCTTCATTACAGTTTATCATAGCACTGCTTTTTATCTCTTTCTTAAATCAGAGGAAATGAACAGGGATAAAAGCTAACTGAAATAAACCTGAGAAAATAGATGTGAGTGAAATAAAAGCAAAAGTAAAAGCACTGGAAGTGAGAGAGCAAGAGAATGAGAGCAACTGGATTAATATATAGTTTTTAAAAAATCAATGGCTATTAAGGATTTTTGTAGATAACCGTTGGACTCTCCAGCTAGCATCTGATTTTCAGCAATTGTTAAAGATAACCCAACAGTTTACAATGGTTTTTAGGCACATATGTGTTTCCCTTAGTCCTCAAACCTTCTTTTTAGTAATGATACTCTGTTTTAGAGTGCTTCTTTACTTTGCAAAGCACCTTTTCCATGCATATCATCTCATTTATTCTTATATTAAAAGAGTGAGAAAAAACATATTATCCTTTCTCAGAAAATGGGCAGGTGACATTGCAGAAGAAAAAAGTTTTTTGAGTGCTAGGCACTGAGCTTGGTGCTTTACCTACACTTTCTTCTCCAGATATTTGTGTCCTTGTTTGGTGCTTTTGGTTGTTAGTAAAACAAAAAACAAACAAACAAAAAAGCCAATTACATTAAGAAGTTATATTCTGACTCAAAACATGTTTTATACTTTCATATCTGATCAAAGTAACTCCAAGATTTTCTCTTTGCTTCTTCTGAATGGTCCAATATACCTATACCAGAATGAGTCAATCTCTAAAGTGCCAGTTTGATAGAAGTAGAGGATCTCTTAAGATGGAAATACTTTTCATGAAGTAGATGTAAATGATAGCCAGCAAAGCAATTATTTATTTCTTCTTTACAAATGCATATGATTTATGCACTGCCATTTTCCCTTCTGTAAGATTGCAATAGTGAATAATTCTGTTAGCATTGAACAAGAAAACCAGTTTTACCTTAACCTTGATAACATCAAATGTGTGATTTCTTTAAAAAGATGCTACCTGGGCAGGTATAAAATGGTTTCTTGGGATTGTTTTAAATGCATACTTCTTTGATTACAAATGAAGACATATATTTATTAGATGTTCTAATTTGTCCTTCCTCTTACCTGTGAATTGTAGTTAATGTACTTTGCCCATTTATATATTAGTGTCAATGTTTTTCTCATAAATGTGGGTGATCTCTTTATGTCTTATACATAATAATCCTTGTCTTTCATATCTAGTTAAAATACTGTACTGCTCTCTGGTTGGCCTTGTAAGTTTTGGTAGACTGCATTTAAAAAATACTTTAATGATTTAAGTGACCAGTTTTGCAGCCTTGCCAGATAACTCAGTGGTAACTTGATTTACAGTTTATCAAAGCTAATTGAAGTTGATGAGTATGAAGTAGGGAGTAATCTACCTTAACTCTAACAAGTCAAGCTCAAGAAGAGAACACATTTCTGCCATTTTCTGTCATTGAAGTCAGACATACTTAAATAGATTAACTAAAGCAGACCTATGCAACCTTTACATTTTTCATTAAAAATAGTGAGTTATATTTATTTTAACAGAAATTGACATGACCTCTCTGATTTTATGCTTTTTAGCTGTAAAAATATTTCCATGCAAAGAATAGAAATATTTCAAGTTCTGTAAAAGTATTTTCAAGCGAAGAATAGAAATATTTCATTCAAGTCCACTTGAGTTGCCTGAAATGATAGATTTTGTTGTTAACTCAGATTTAGTTTTTACTTTTTTTTTTCCCTAGTACTTTTCCAAAATGGGAAAGAAAAAGTTTTCTGTAATCTTTTTAGGGAGTCTTCCAGACAGCCTCTGGGGGACTACACATAATTTTTCTGCCTTTGTTATAAAGGTTTTCTGAGGTGGAAATAGCATTTATATCAGTTATTTTTTTTTTTCTAATTTAAGGTGCAATCTCTGACCATATGCCTTAAGGTTGTGCATTTTTCTCATGCATGTGCATGCACCTGCATACACACACATGCATGCACGCACATACTGAATCTTTTACAATCCATCCATGGAGGTTTTTATGTGGGGGTGGCCATGGGGTCTCACTCTGTTACCCAGGCAGGACTGCAGTGGCATAATCACAGCTCACTGCAACCTCCATCTCCTGAGTTCAGGTGATCCTCCTGCCTCAGCCTCCCTAGTGGCTGGGACTCTAGGCATGCTCCACCATGCCTGGCTAATTTTTGTATTTTTTTAGAGACAGGGCTTCACCATGTCACTCATAGTGGTCTCGAACTCCTGGACTCATGCTCTCCTTGGCCTCCCAAAGTGCTGGGATTACAGGGTGAGCCACCTTGCCCCACCTTGTTTTTGTTTTAATCTATCTACCTTTAAGGACCAGAAACATATCCATTAGTTGAGAGAATGACATAACTAAAAAGTGTTGCTCTCTCCTGCTAAGCTTCCCCTCCTCCTTACACACACACACATACACACACACACACTCACTCACACTCCTGTTTTGTAAAGTGTCCAGCCCTGGATTGGTTCTGGTGAATCAGAGCTTTGCCTTGAGTTAGACAATCCCTCAGTTTCTCCTTTTTAATATAGGAGAATACATGTCTTTGGCTATCCTGGAAGTCTCTTTGCTGCAAATATGCAGAGGAAAACTCAAAGGATAAAAAGAAGTCAAGAAAATAAAATGTTTACAAAATAGTGCTCACTCTTTGTGAGGGAACTGGCAATTATGGGTCTATTGTCTTTTGGTTTCCTGGGGTTTTTTTTTCCCCTAGATTTTCATTTTTATTTTTGTAGAGGTAGAATACTGTAGAGACAGGGTGCTGCCATATTGCCCAGGCTAGTTGTGAACTCCTTGGGCTCAAGCGATCCTACTGCCTCAACCTCCCAAAGATGTGGCATGACATGCGTAAGCCACTGCACCCAGCCACAGCCCTGTTGTCTTAATGGCCATGGTTGGCATTGCCATTTTTTCTTCTCAGTGCTGGGAAGGAGCCCTGTGTTTCTCTAGGAGACCATCAACTTTTACCAAAGCTCTGCTACCAAAAATGGGTTACATATTCTCAGAATATCAGAGGAGCTTCTCCAGGACTTTGAAGGCAAAGTTCTGAAAATGTAAGTGAGGTGTCAGAGATTATATATTGCTTCCAACAGATGCTACAAACTTGTTGAAAGCACAGTAGCTTCAGAAAACAGGATATCCTTGAACCATGAAGTTAATTTGATCCATGTGGTGTCCAGAATACCAGGAAATCTGTCCTGAGGCAGTTTATCTTGCCAATGTTCTCTCTCTGGCATATTCTGATATGCTGCACTAGATGAACTATTTACAAATCATTTGGCCTTTCTTCTCTAATTATATATTTCCAGATACTTTTCTTTCTGAAATATGCCAACAAGCTAACTGTGTGCCCAGGGTGTGAAATATCTCCTTAAAATCTCTACATTTATACATAAAACCAGTTTATAGGCACTTTTTTTGAGAAAGAGGAGTTAGAAAACTGTGTCCTCTGATGGGTGGTGAATCTTTTTCTAAGAAAACAGATTTATTTGAAACAAACATTGTTCAAATGTTTAAAGATTCACCAGGCCTTCTTCCTACTTGAAGGGAATTCCCCTTTGCTATTTCCTATAAATTATCATTCCAGTGGCTGCAAACATAGCTCCCTGCAGCCTCAACCAGGGCTTAAGTGATCATCCCACCTCAGCCTCCCAAGTAGCTGGGACTACATGTGCATGCCACCATGCCCAGCTAATGTTTCGATTCTTTGTAGAGATGGGGTCTTACCATGTTGCCCAGGCTGATCTTGAACTCCTGGGTTCCTGCTGGCCCAGAAAAACCCTTATTGGCAGGAAACGGGAGATAAGTCATAATTCGTTTGAATTCAGCAGCCACTATATGTTGTACAAAACAGTTCCTGCAGTCTCCCGATTGCATGTTAGCTTCTCTCATTTATGGAAGACCCCGTCCACAGTTCTTTGCAATTTTTGTAAAGGACCAGAATTATTGACTCATCATCTCTGAGGTCAAGTAGGGAAAAGCATTTCTGTCACAGATTTTCTTCAAAATAATTCAACTCAAGTGTCACTGGACTATCAAATGAATACCCTATTGATTTAATAGATAGTAGCTCTTAAGTGAAAGGACCTTTGCTTAATTAATTCAGTAATTCGTTCAATATACATTTATTGTGTGCCTGTCACATGCCCCCACTGGAAGGAACATCTGCCCATCATTCTGTGCTTCCTAAACCAGAGGAATCAAACCATGCAGTAATAGCTGGCATTTATTTGGGTTCAAAACACATGTTGAGCTCTGTGCTAAGGATTCTTCACACATAATTTTATTTAATCTTCTGAACCATCTGTTCAGGTAGATGTTATGATCTTCATTTCAAGCATCAGGAAGCTGAGCCTTACATAGTTTCTCTCTCTGAAACTGTAACAGTACGGCCGGGGTTGACCCCACTTGGCCTAAATCCAAGTATGGCCTGGAATCACCTTAGGTCCCTGACAAGTTCTCCTTTGAGATAATACTAAGAATGTAATAAAGATAAGAGGTGAATCTGGATAAATCATAGAAGGTGTGAAATAAAGTCACTTTACGGCCTTTATTTTTAGTTTGATTGCGGCTGCTTATTTATTTCATATATTGTATTTTTTGTTTTGAGACAGGGTCTTGCCCTGTCACCCAGACTAGAGTGCAGTAACATGAACACAGCTAGCTGCAGTCTGAACCTCCTGAGCTCAAGTGATCCTACTGCCTCAGACTCTTAAGTAGCTGGGGCCACAGGTGTGAGCCACCACACCCAGCTAATTAATTAATATATATATATTTTAATAGTGACAGGGTCTTGCCATGTTGCCCAGCCTGGTCCCAAACTCCCAGGCTCAAGCAGTCCTCCCACCTCAGACTCCCAAGATGCTGGGATAACAGGCATGCGCCCTTGTGCTGAGCTAGATTATCTTATTGATAACCCTGTTGTTGCCTGTTTGTTTATATAGCCATCATTCCTGAATTTAAAATTGTTGTAAATGTATTGTTCCAGGCCTCTGATCAGCAGTCCTTCCTGGTCTGTAATACTTGCATATTCCCAGGGCTCAGGTAAAGCTAACCCTTCCTCTAAGAAGTCCTGCTTGATCACAGAGGTGATGCTGCTCTCTCCCTCCATGAGCTAAGCACAGCCACTGACACCTTTCACTGCACATTGCTTCTTAATGTTTTCCTCTTGAGAAAGAGGGCAGGGCTTCTTTTGTATCCTCCCTGGTGCATTCATCATGGTGGTTCTTTCTTTTTAGAGCCAGGCTCTCTCTCTGTTGCTCAGGCAGGAGTGCAGTGGCACCATCATAGCTCACTGCAGCCTCCAAATCCTGGCCTCAAGTGATCCTCTTGCCTCAGCCTCCCAGGTAGCTGGAACTACAGGCATGTACTGCAGTGCCCAGCAAATTAAAAAAAAAATTTTTTCAGTAAATGTTTAAATTTTTCCTACTGTGTTGCCAGGCTGGTCTCAAACTGCTGGCCTCAAGCAATCCTCTTGCCTTGGTCTCCAAAAGTGGGATTACAGGTGTGAGCCACTGCACCCAACCCACGTGGTACATTTTAAAATACCTACTTGCCAAACGTAGGAACACCACTTAAGACTTTTGAGCAATCACAGAGGTGCAAAGGGCCAAATAGTTTCAGGGTGTGTTGAGTTCTCTGCAAATAATAAGACCTTGGCAGGTGGAAAGGCTCTATCAGACAACACTGTCAGTTTGTTAAGCCCTCAAAGAATCTAGCCTAAAAGAAATGAAGTCCATGTAAAGACTCATAAAGACCAAGTAAGTGTCTTACATGGAAAATGACAAATTCACTGTCAAATTCCAAATGGCAAGTAAGCATGGAAAGTAGCAGTTTAATGTCCTTAAACTTGTCACCGATGGCCAGATGACAGAGCTCGTCAGAGAAACCAGGAGTCGCTTCAGAAACAGACTGCTTTGACCTATAGCATTCATTCCTGGGCCAGTTTCAGAAGACTGGAAGAGGGTGCACCATGAAATCTCAAAAAACCATGTGTCACTTGGCTGTAAAGTTTCCATTTCAGTTTTGCGGGTATTTTGGAAGCTGTATGGATTCTCACTTATGAAAAGGAGTGCTTGCCATGGGAGTCTTTTATGGGAAGTAAAACACATTTGAAAATGTACTCCAATTGCATCATTCCATGTAGTATAAGGTTTTTCTCTTGGAAGACACGTTATGAGTCAGATAGGGCAGGCCCAGCTCGTTTCTTTTATCATCAAGACTTCCTAGATCTGGCCCTGTTTATTAAGTGTATCAGTATTTGTTCAATGTAATGGGGAAGTAAGAATTGCCACACTAAAAATAGGCCAAAATATTCTGAAAGGCCTAAAGAACAACAATGGGGTAAAGAAAACAGTATGCTGATGGAAAGAAATGCTAAGTGGAATAAAGGAACCTGTTCACGACTCGTCTGTCCAATGACATTTACTGGGACTGCAGGTACATGCCACCATGGTTGGCTTTTTTTTTTTTTCTTTAAATGTAGAAATGGGGTCTTGTCGTCTTGCCCAGACTGTTCTTGAACTCCTGGGCTCAAGCGACCTTCCTTACTTGGCCTTCAAAGTGCTGAGGTTACAGGCATGAGCCACCACATTTGACCTTTCACAGTTTTATATCATGTCCTGGGCCCTATACTAGGTGCGGGTCATACAAAGTGAGACAAAGCAGTCATGGTGCTTCCTCTTATGACTCTTAAAGTCTAGTTGGTGAAAGAGACAATAATAGAATGACCATACACATTAATGTAAGATTGCAATTGTGGTTGGTTCCAGGAAGGGGAGAGTACATGGTACTTTAAACCCCTTACCAAAGGAGAGACTTCTTATTGTTGTGTCATTACCTGATGAGTTAATTCTTTAGGGAGTTCCAGTTCATGTACCAACAGAAAGGCTGAATAATGGGAGGGGGACTGGAATGGAAAGTTCAAGCAGCAGCGTTCATGTTGTTTATCCAGTATGCCAGGAGGACATCCCATGGGTTGAGTTGTTTTTCAGCTATATGACCTGGTACAGCTTAGATTACTGTACGAATAATGGCACCTCTGCTGCTAAATGGACAATTTAAATATGCTCAAAATTTTTGCAAATGAACTACTTTTTCCAAGGTCGCACACAAATTCCAACATAATTCAAGTTACACAAAGACAAGACCTTGGCTGTCTTATTCTGTATTGGCAGCACCTGACAGTCTCCATCTTGCCATAGATGCTCAGTAAGTATTAGTTAAATAAATGAATCTATCTAAGTGATTGGTTGGATGTCAGGATCTGCCTCCTATGTCCATTTGTACTGCAGCAATATTTCATCTTTTTCTAATAAGAGGAAGATCATACAAGTTTCCATGCTTGAGGAAGCATTTGCCCAACTCAAGGTCTTCCTGTGTCTGGAGTCTACCATCTCTGGTTGCAAACCTGGCTTTGACCTTCAGCTCTGCAGTGACCTTTGGGTTGGTTCTCTGTACTTAGGTGAGACAGTTGTCCAGCATTGGCTCATCTCTCAATTTCTGACCTTTGTGTGCCCCGAATCCACCTTATTTCTTTGGTTTGCCCTGACACTCAATTTGCAGAGATGCAGCCTTTTGTCTCTGGCTCTTTGTTCTCTCACTCTGATCTCATTACCCACATGACTATGATTGTCAAACCTCCAGCTTCCAAGGGGCAGCATGCCAGCAGGGAGCCAGTGGAATGAAACAACATGCATGGGGCCAGTTGCCTGCTGACTACAAGGCAGCCACAGTGTCACAGGTGCTGCTGCATGGCACCATTACAGAGGGCCAAGGAGTGTTTTTCTAGAGCCACACTATCTAGGTGCAGAGTTAAGGGGCTAGTCTTATTTCTTCAAGGTCTTTTGTAAATTAGATGCTAGTTTTATGTGTTGATAATACTCTTGCTTAAAAAGACTTTTTCTCTGATTAGGAAAGAAAGCATGTTTATGATAGATAATTAGGAAAACATAAGGTGTTATAAAGTAGACACATGGTCCCTGTCTTACTATCTAGGCATACTTAATAAGCCCTGCTAACACCTAGATCCTGATTAGATGCTGTGAGGAAGGAGCCCTGTCTTGCGGTGTATGTGTCATATAAGCCACAGGGACCACTTTCTTCCTATTTAAGGGGACGTCCCATCTTCCCTCCTTCATACAACACGAGAACTGGGCATTATGATTTCACCACAGCAGTGCTTTCCAGCAGCCAATATGGTGTGAGGCTTAGAGTAGCTTTCAGGCCCCTGCAACCTGTTTTGGAAGAAAGCTATGTATCAAGAAAGCAGCTGGCCTCGTGACAGAGATGATTAGCTGCCTGCCAAAACCCATCCTCTCCCTCTATAGGACAGATCTATAGCTAGGAAGCAGTGTGCAAACATGAGCTACATTGCCTGGCCCCCTCTGTAGCCAGGTACAAAGTCTTCATGTGACTGTTCCTCACCAAGACAATGTGAGCAGATGTGTGGCATCTTGGGGCCAAGACCTTTAAGAAGTGGGTGTGCCGCCTCCGTTTCCTCCACCAGCTGGGGTCAGATACTTAGCAATAGAAGATAATGGAACCACACACGAAAGGAGCCTCGGTCCCTAGCCATCACATTGGGGAAGGCCACCTTGCAGCTAGGGATACCCATCAGGGACCACAACTTGAGCAAGAACTAAATTCTAGAGTGTCAGCATCATTGTAAGTCTTGGGCCTATTTGTTACTGGAATGTAGGTGACCTTAACTAATACAGTCCTGCTAAATGTCTAGTGAATCATTAATAAATGAAGACAGTAAGACCACAGTGATATTTTGCCACCACACTGGAGTTTGTAGAGGTTGAGCAGGAAAGACAAACTTAAATACATCTTGTGAGAGGAACTGTTATAGAGGTCTGTGCCTAGCTGTTTTCAAAATGTCCATTGAGTTTGCTCTTGAAAAACCAACTCATTTTAGTCCTCTATTCATGGAGCAGTATTTCATGGGCTAAAACCTTATGCAAAGTAGTTGCTGGAGAAATAAATAGAAATATTTCTATAGAAATATGCAAACCACAACTGCCGTTAGGAATGTCAGAGTCATTCAGATAGGCAAAACTAACTGGTATAACTAGGAACCGACCATTCATGAGCCCATGCAATGGTGTAGACAGCTCAATCCTCTTCTCCAATAAGAAATGTCCCAGAGATTAGGTGTTCCAGTGCCAGGGTAGCTAGCAACCCTGCCTTAACGGTAAATGAAGGGGAGCTGAATAGGGGTGGTTACCATAGCAACCTCCTTTTACCTGGTGGGTGGCTTAATGTCTACCTGTGACCAGAGTCCTTCATGGGAAACTTGTTTATACTGGCAGATGCCCTTGTGGCTCTTGCCTGCCATGGCTGTGGTGCTGGGAGCCTGGCCTGTGTTCTCCTTGGCATCTAAGGGGAAAACCCAGCCTGGGGCAGCCCCTGGTCCTTCGATGAAAGGCACAAATTCAATATACTACCATAGTAGGGAATAAATTAAAAGGTTTTTACCTACAGATTCTAGGCAACAAGACTACAATGAGCCGGGTGGGCAGTCCTCTGTTCCTGGGTCACCAGTGGCAAGAATGAAGGATCAGGCAGAGGCAGAACTGCATGCAGCAATGAACAGTGCAGGAAGTCCCTGACCTGTGGTGGTTTGACTTCGAATATCTGGACTTTATTGTGGTGCAAAAGCCATATGCATCCGGTAGAAACTACTTCAAGGACCCATACAACCATTCTGTTGTTCACTTAGAGTGTTCAGTAAATTACATGAGACATTCAATACATATTACAAAACAGGCCTTGTGTTAGGTAGTGGTGCCCAACTCTAGGCTAATGTAAGTTTTCTGAGTATGTTGAAGGTGGGCTAGGCTGAGCTACGGTGTTCTGTAGGTTAGGTATATCAGTGCATTTCTACTTAGGGTATTTTTAACTTATGATGGCTTTATTGGGACATAACCCCTTTGTACATCAAGGAGCATTTGTATAAAGGAATAGGGCATGGGGCAGTTTAAGTTCACTAGCAAATGTCTGAATGGGTGGTTTGAAGGAACCGTTGTAAAAGTCGGGAGCCCAGCCTGCTAGGTGGGAGAGATGCTTCTCAGTGTTTATCTCTGGCCATTGGCTTAAACCATTTGGGTGTGGCGTAGAACTGGAAACTGTGTTAAAGGTGACTGAGCCCTGCTTCCGGTCTGATAAAGTTAAACTTCTATTCAAAATAGAGGCCAAGGCCACATAAAATAAGAACTCATTACATTAGGGCATTAAGTACTTTTATTTAGTTCAATACCCCCAGAGCAAAGTCCCTGCCTGGTAGCTAAGCTGCAGCTGTAAATTCTGTAAAGCGTGGTAGGTTTGGCTACAAAATTCTGAAATACCCGCTAGGCTTGGTTGCAAATTCTTGGAAGTCCATTTATTTCCAAAGCTGTGATGAGAAATGAATGCAGAAATCTTAGTGCCTTCTTATTGAATTTTAAAAGCACAATTTAGCAATGCCACTCAGATGCCTGTGTGTCTGTATTATGGGAAAGCAATGGCCCAAAGATTTGTTCAACTAGGTGCAAAAGAGCAAGGACTTATTGACTTAACTGTTCCACTCAAAACCATATCTCCTAAGCACTATGGCTGGCAGGTACCACCTCTGCCATTGTAGCTGGGGGAGGTCTGTGCCCCGTCACTCTCTGCCTGAAACCCCACTAGCAGAAAGACCAGTGTAAATCATGACTCCAAATAGCTCAAGATTTTCATCAAACAATGCGATCATTGTCATGAAAAGCAAATCTAGCTGACATTTATCCCGAGTATTTAATTAGTAAGAATTACCCAGTAAGACATGTGGGGTGGTGGGGCATGTGCTTGTACTTTCCCTTCTTCAGGTAAAGGCACGTGTGTGTGTATGTATGTGTGTATGTGTGTGTGTGTCAGTTGCATCCAATTCCAAAGCTTGGAGAGAGTTTCTGAAACATAGTATCCCATGGCTTAAAAACAAGGATTTGTGTGTAGCTGAATCCATTTGCCCTTCTTGGAGATTCCAAGGAGGTGGTGAAGAGGGAAATACTGGCTACATCGTGTCTCCTCTCAAACCCCCTCTGGCTTTCAGAACTGATCTCCAACCAGACCATGCCCTCAGGCTTCTGTGCTTGGGCATGTGCATGGAATACTTGGCCCTGGTAACAGGTGAGGAGAATAAAAATAAATGTGTCTCCACAACGCATTGGTTGCTGGCACCCCAGATGCTTGGAGGCTGGGGTACACCTTCATTGTTTCCAGGTGTGTTCCCCAGAAGGAAAGTAGGTGGAGGGGCTGTTGCACAGCATCATTTAGTTTTGGGGAGGCCTGGTGCCCTTGGAGGTAAGATAATGTCTCAGTTAGAGGAAGGGCAACGTGATCATAACTGCCTTCTGTGGGGTTGTCTCTAAGCCATCCTCTGCTACCACCAGAGCATCTTTTTAAAGCACGACTCTTCCCTTGTCACTCTCCTGCTGAAGTTGACTGTATTGACTCCCTGTGCCTTTTGGATAAAGTCCATCCTCTTAGCAGATACATACGCCCTTTTTTTTTTTTTTTTTTTGTAATCAACTTTATTGAGCTACAATTTACCCAAAATAAAATGCACTGATGTTGCAAATATAGTTCATTGAATGTTGAGAAATGTATTTATCCATGGAACCTCTGCCACCATAATCAGGATTTAGAGCAATTTGCTGACAGCCCTTTCATTTCCGTCCCAATCTGTTGTCTCCAGCCCCTGGAAACTATTGGTGTGCTTTGCGTTGCTGTACTTTTGTCATTTTTTATTTGTTTTAGAATTTTACAGAAATGAATCCTAGAGTATGTAGTCATCTGTGTGGTCTGCTTCTTGGAAGCAGGTGGCCTCTACAGGATGAATACATTTAAAAGGAAAAAGAAAAACAAAACACTCCTGGTATGTTGTTAGACTGGCTGCTTATTAGAGACACAATCCTCATTTCAGCCATGTAGATTTAAGCCACATGAAAGAGCTCATGAGTGGAATTATCTTTTTTTCCGGCAATTGTCAGAGGCAGTGATTGAAAAAGTGTAAGCTGCCAGGGGAGTTGATCAGCCAGCTCAGGTAGACATCAGTATTGCTTAGTTACAAGCAGAGGTGTTTCCATTTTGCTTAGTTACACATATGCACAGGCATTTCCTCTTTCCACATGGAAGAATGCCTTGTGTGGTAGAGTAGGTTCCATGGAGTGAGCTGGGGGAGCCAAGCAGGGGCTGTAAGGCAGAGACCCCGCCCCCAGGGGCACACTGGCCTGGCTGTGGGAGCTGACCTAGGGAGGAATGAGTGTGGAATAGTGAGTGACAATCAGCAAGCTCAGGAAGAAACCACCTGGCAGTTAGTGGTGCCAGAGTGATCAGTGACAACATTCGGGCCTGGCAGAGATGTCTGGGAAAAACTTTGGGGCCAGGACACTTCCGAATGTGGTCCTCAAATTAAATATCAATTTCTGTCAGGCAGAGTGGCTCACACCTGTAATCTCAGCTCTTTGGGAGGCCCAGCTGGGAGGATCACTTGAGGCCAGGAGTTCAAGACCAGCCTGGGCAACACAGCAAGATCCCATCACTACAGAATATTGAAAAAAGCCAGGTGTGGTGGATGCACCTATAGTCCCAGCTGCTCTGGAGGCTGAGGCAGGAGGATCATCTGAGCCCAGGAGTTTGAGGCTGCAGTGAGCTTTGATCACTCCCCTGCACTCCAGTCTGGGTGCTAGAGCAAGACCTCATCTCTAATTAAAAAGATATGTAAATTAAAAAATTAATTTCATTGGGAGGCTGAGGTAGGAGGATAGCTTGAACCCAGGAGTTTGAGGCTACAGTGAGCTGTGATTGCATCACTGTACTCCAACCTGGGTGACAGAGTGAGACCCTATCACTTTAAAAAATAATTTCAGTGACTTTGGATTAATTAGTTTCATTTCCCTTATGTCCCTCTTATGTTTTAGACAGAGAAATACAGAATAAGAATGAAAGGAGAAGAGAAAAAGGAGGTGAGAGAGGGAGAAAAGTTCTCAGACATTGGTGAAGGAACTGAAAAACTACAGAGTGAAATTGAATGCCGAGAAATACGTTTGTCCCAGGTCATTTAAGTTGTTAAAACCTACTGTCATTGGATAGTAAAGAAAGAGCTGTTTAAACTTTGGCAGCTTGGTAGACTTTTTAAAAAGCCTCTTTTGCAAGGTTGACTTTAACATAAATCTTGAGCAAGCATAACATGTAAAACACCACTCAGGGCCATTACAGTTATGTTAAGGTTTTTATTTTCCCTCACCAGTGGGATTTCTCTCCACTGGTATTATATATGCCTGCCAAAACCATGTAAAAAGCGTTCATGGAGAAAAGTTTCCAGTGCCAGAAACCAATCCAGTTTTCTTCCCAGATCTGAAGTTTAACACTGGGCCTGAGACTATTGGGAAATAGATGTTACAAAAGATGTGGAGTGAGGGAAGCGGGGAGGGAAGGTGAATGAATTCAGTGTCCAGTGTTCCCAGGCTTCAGGGCAAAGGATGCAGATGCTTCAATTCATTACTGTGAGAGCTGAAGGAAGACAGAAGTTTGTGGTGTTTTTCAGTGACATTTATCTGCTCATCTGTCAGGAGTTGCTTTCTGTCAACAGGGATAAGCTGCTAAAAAACAAAACCACATGCAACCCTGTGGCTCACAATAATCAGTATGTACCTTGGCACTTTTCACACATATTTATGCCAACACAAGTCATCTTGCTTCCTCTCTCCCTCTTAAAAATAGGAATTACAGAGAGGGCTATAGGAAAAACAATCATTGTCTATAGTAAATAGCTTTGGTGAAACACACACACATACACACACGTATCCTTCATGGCATTTAGACTAACACCAACCTGTCTGGAGCTGATAGTCATAGTTTTTAATGTGACATGGGCCTTATATTCAGGACCATTGAGATAGATAAGACTTTTGAAGGCCCTGGTGATTCTACTGAGTGAGGAACGCTTTGTTTGGCTTCAGGCTCTGTTCTCAGGACAATGGGCTGTGAGTGATATATGCAAATGTGTCCTTTTCCCATTACTGAAAGCGACCTTTATTATTAGATTGGAATAGCAACAACAGTTCCTGGGTTAACATGTCTTATTGGCCTAAGGGAGGAAAGATGTTCTCCTGGCAAGATTTAAAAACTGAGAATTAGGTAAAATTCTTGCCTTCACCATTGCTACAAGATCCTCGTATAATGTTGGAGATACATGTTACCTTTGTGTGTCTCATTTGCTCTGTTTGGAGATTTGGGAAAACCACCTCTCCTAGGAGCATTATGAGCCTTTATTAAGGGTTTCCCAAAAAAAGTTGGAAGAGATGCATCCCTACAAAGCACAATATTTGGATTACTTTAAGCCTAGTGCCATAGAAGAGGCCAGATTAAGAGAAAACCATGTCAGTAAAAATCATTATTAATGAATGTAATGGTTTTTGCTTGTTAGCAAGGTGGTCCTGTTGCAACTAAATACGGAAAGCACAAGAAGGTAATTTCCCTAAGGGAGTGGTGTTGACTTACCAAGCAAACTGTCCCTAGCCATCCTGCAAGCTGGCATCATGAGGCCTTTAACCGTGAGTCTAAGTATAATTTAATTGCTCTTTTCAGACTCATCTTGGTTATTTAATTATTTTGAGATGGAGCCTCACTCTGTTGCCCAGGCTGGAGTGCCGTGGCAAGATCTTGGCTCACTGCAACCTCTGCCTCCTGGGTTCAAGTGATTCTCCTGCCTCAGCCTCCTGAGTAGCTGGGATTACAGGTGCCCACCACCATGCCTGGCTCTTTTTATTTTTGTATTTTTAGTAGAGATGGGGTTTCACCATGCTGGCCAGGCTGGGTCTTGAACTCCTGACCTCAGGTGATCTGCCTGTCTTGGCCTCCCAAAGTGCTAGAATTACAGGTATGAGCTACTTGGGTCACAAATGCCCAGTCTTGTCTTATTTATTTGCTCCACGATAACACCTTACATTAAAAAAATGCCTTAAAATAACCTGATCTGTTTCTCCAAGTCAAAATATATTAAGAAGCAGGGAGAGATAGACTAACCTTAAATACAAAAAGCAAGTTAGCGTGTACTGACAAGTAACTTGGAGTCACTGGCAAAGTGAGCACAGATGAATGAGGTACGTTTTTTAGGAGTCTGGGATTTCAAAAGAAACAAAAAGTAGTAATATCATTGAAAGGAGGAAAGGACTGGCCACTGTTAGAGGAGAGTTGGAACATTTTAAAAAATGAAACAAAAACAAAAGACAAGATTTGCAATTGTGTGAACATTTACACAGTTTACACTCATGGCCTGCAGATAAACTGCTGTTTTAAAGCTCACTTAAAGTGTATCCTTCAAAGGAAGTTAAACGATCTCTTTGCTAAAATATCCTTCTACGTAAAAGAGGCGTTTTTGGCTGGGTTTCCCATCCTTAGGGTTAAAATGATTAAGTATTTAATTGCTTAGGAAGTAATCCTATTATTTCAGATTTCATGCATAATAAATCTTTTTTCCTAATTTGAGGAATTATGAAGGGAAAGAGAGATTCTCTGGTACATTTATTTTTAAAAGAACACTTGATAGATGTTGGAACTTGTAAGCAGCTCTGGTCAGGAAGAGGGTCTTAGCAGTGGATTGAAAATTCTGTCTTGGAGGGTGAGTATGTGAAACCCACGTGACAGTCAAATGAGGTGATGTCTGCCTTTGGTTCAGAGCATAAAATCACCATAAAAACATGACTTTTTAGAAGCAGAGCATAAAGGAATACTTTGTTTTATTAAAGCCTCTAATGTTTCTCATGGGAAGATGGGCATTTGAGCAAATGTCTCGGTCTAAGCATTTAATAGTAAATTTGCACACCTAAGCATTTAACAGTAAATTTACACACCAGTGAGAAGTTGGGGGAAACAGGGTCCGTTTTTATTTCATATTTTTGGTCACAAATGGCCAGACAAGAAGGTGATTCGAAACAGAGAAGAAAAGGACGGATGGGTCAAGGGAGGTGTTGGATGAATAGAGGAATTGCGAGTATCTCGGAGCTCCCAGTACCTAGGACAGGCACCAGTAAACGTTTGCTGCACAGATGGATGACTGGACAGACAGTGAAAGGTTTTGTGGCCACAAAGAAAGGTCAGTTACTGCTTTTTCTTGTAGATTCTCTTCCCTTCCCCCATGATTGGGGAGTGGGGACTTCTGATTAAGTTGATTAATATGCCCTAAACGAACTACTTAATGTCAAAAAAAAGTGTTCAAAGGCCTTAATAACATTCACACCACACAGACCAAGCCAACCATGATTTATGTGACTCTTTGGTGAGTCATAAAGCCCCGAGGACACTGCAGTGCCTGGTGTCATTTATCACCATGCAGCTCAGCAAAACCATTCTGCGAACTCTTGTTCGCAGATAACTTTGATTCTGGAGGACTAGGACTTTCTTTTATTTACATTTTAATTTTAATTTTTAGATGATGAAACATTCTGTTATCTATACTTGAAATTTTGACGAGAGTATTTTACCTGTTGTGGGATTGGGCACCAGCGTCAACCTTTGTGGATGGGTTTGGCCTTTGCTAAGTAGGATTCTCCTTGGGGGAGCTGCTGGGGCTCTGTGGGAAAGGGACCCTTTACTAGTGAGAAGACTTAAGCCACAGCAATAAAATGGAGGGTTTGGAATTTGTGTTGAGGTTTTTCTTTGCGACTTGGACTCTTTTTATAGTTTAATGGGATAAACATCCTTTTTTCTTACGCTTTTAAAACTGCTTCGTTGCTTCTAAGAAGTATTTTTAGGGAGGTTTTTTTTTTAAAAATTTTTGGTTGGCTTTATAGAGATGGGGTCTCACTATGTTGCCCCCTCATTAGGCTGGACTCAAAAACTCTTGAACTCAAGGGATCCTCCTGCCTCAGCCTCCCAAGTAGCTGGGACTACAGGTGTGCTACAATATGGCCAGGAAATTTGTATTATTTAACTTTTGTAATTCAGTGAAACATTTAAGGATCACTTATTCACAACATCCAAGAAGCTGGATGCTCACACAAGAATTCTTCCTATCCTTTCACGTCTCCCCACAAGACAGAGCACACTTATCAGTGTGGTTTCCTTGAATTCCTATTCGAACAGTTGGTTTTTTTCTGAGTTGTATAAAAGTTCCTCTAAAAAAATACTTCAGCAGAGGATCTGCACACATTTTACCTTTGGAGAAAAATCAAGAGAGGAAGCCTATTGTCAGAAAAGGTTTTAGGACGATATTGAGCAAGTGGCTAGATGTTAGATTATGAGGCAAAGCGAGGTTGAAGAAAAACATATCTTGGGTGTTGTTAAGACAGTTTCAGATAAGACTCTCATCCTGACAGACAACCCATCAGAGCAATGTATACATCAGGTCCTGGGAAGCTGTTTTTCTGTTACTGGAGGTGAGAATCTCTAACATGATCTGCCTGGGAGAAACTCCTGTTGGAAAGCTGGCAGCAGGCTGAACGGTCAGCTAGAATGCCTTACCTGTCCTGTTTCCTTGTCCTTTCTGTCAGAGCCCAGGCTTCCTGAGGAATTCCATTGGTTCCATAAAGCTATAATCTTCTCATCAGTGTGTTGCTTTCTTTTATTGCCGAAAAGACATTACTCCCTCTAGGGTACGATCGAATTCTATTTGGTGACTGACATTGGAACCTAACTTTGTCTTACATACAAATCAAATCATAACATCCAAACATTGACCTTGGGCTGACATTAAAGTAGGCATGGTTGGCCTTGCTCTGAAACATCATATGAAGATAGAAGAAAGGAATTTTAAAAGAAAGAATGATTGCAAGGGAAGGACAATGTTCTGATAATAGGGTTCATAAATAGGAAGGAATGAAAATGAGGCATAAAGACAGAGCAGGATGTATCCATAACTCTACAGCATCTGTGGCATCTTACCTGTCTATAATGCAGATGGTTATATGAATATGGCTTCTGTTATTCTGTCTAATAGGAAAACCTGATGAACACCCATGGTCCTGAATGGAAGTGCTAAGCCCTAAAACTAGTCCATAAGTTATCTCAGGTCATCACTAAAACAATCGTGTAACGTGGAAACCGAATCTCTGAAGCCTTCCCAGGGTCATGCTGAAAGGGCTGGGATTCAGCTTCAGATTTAAAGGATTCTAAAGTCTGTGCTTTCCTTACTATGGGATATGCAAGGACAGGCAAGAGGCTTTACACTTGGAATTTGAAGTATGTTGGGAAGACACGTATCTATCCATAGGCAGCAGCAGAGGACAGAGGCCCCGATGCTTAGTGAGAGGGTGCCCCCAGTCCTCCAGTGCTGGCATGAGGTTGCAGTTCTCTTCCAAGCTGGCCTGTAAAGTGCCATAGTTCATTGACTTTTTACAATGCCAGCGGCTCTCACAAGGCTTAACCCATAGTAGGAACCCAATAAAAGTTTGCTCAATGAGATTATGACATAAATTCTGTATAATCAAGTCTTGGAAGTCTGCCCTGTCTGTTCATCTAGAGATCTTGTTTCTTGGCAGCATTGACTCCATTGCAGCTCTATGGTTTATGGGCGTCTGGGACACCTCTGATGGCCCAACCCGGCCTGCCCACACAGCCTGCTGGCTTCCTCTGCTGACTGTTAGAGCTGCTCTCTGCACAAGCACTGGGGCTGCTGTTGACATCTGATTCACACATCTCAGTTGTTTTTGCCCCTGTGAGAATTATGTTTGGGGAATAACAAATAAATGAAAATAAGTGAGAAAATAAAAATGAGAAAGAGAAATCTAGGGGGAAGATTAAACATCCCCTTTTATACAAGTAAAGTTATAAGTGCTGAATTAACATTTGCTCAAAGAATAATGAGGAGGTAAGTCGACAACTGGTACCATCACTGATGCTCATGATTCAATTCAGCCACGAGAACGTCCAGCCAATCAACCAATCATCACCTGGGTGTTGTCAGATTTATGGGCTTTCCTTCAGGGTGCTGAGAAGGTGGAAGTGAGAATGGAACTCCTTATTGTCTCTGCTTAACACACTAGCAGAGATTTCCAGAAGCAAAACCACCAGGAGGAAGGAGATTTAAGTGCAGGCTTGGGCTGCTTTGTGGACGTCTTCCTGCTCTCTCTTCTCTTTAAGTGCCCTTTGAAGCGTCAACAGTTGGCCATTTCCCCACCCCAGAGCAGGCTCTGAGAAATCACACCTTAGAGGGAATGCAGGCTCTAGTGACGGGCAGTCCAGGAAACTTCCAGGCTCCCCCAACCATCAAGCCTCACTGTCTTCTTTATTTTTATGGAAAGAAGTTCCCAGAACAGGGGAGATAGTGAGTGCTCCATGTGATGACAAATAACATTTTAAAAGGCAAAGGTCTTTCCCTTGATTTCAATATCTTCCCATTTTTAAAGAGTTATGATTTAATTTGTATTCTGAACTAAGTAAATAACATGCAAAAGGAATAAAAGGATATATAATGGAGAGAAAGTCCTTCCCACCTGTTTCCTTCCCCTCCCCGGGGGCAAGCAGTGAAACTGGTTTCCTGTATTTTCTCCCTGGGATACTCTATGTATCTGCAGTCTGTACCTCTACATATACATGTAAAACACACAGGGACTTTTCCTCTATACACTGTTTGGCACCATGGTGGTTGTTTTTCTCATTTTTTTAGTTAATCTTGGACAGATCGTTCTAACATCTAACACTGAAATGTGCATCCTAATTTTTTTTTTTTTTTTTTTTTTTTTTTTTGAGATGGAGTCTTGCTCTGTGGTCTAGGCTTGAGTGTAGTGGCGCAATCTCGGCTCACTGCAACCTGTGCCTCCCGGCTTAAGCAATCCTGCCTCAGCCTCCTGAGTATCTGGAACTAAAGACATGTGCCATGATGCCCGGCTAATTTTTGGTATTTTCAGTAGAGATGGGGTTTCGCCATATTGGCTAGATTGGTCGTGAACTCCTGACCTCAAGCAGTCCACCTGCCTCAGCTTCCTAGAGTGTTGGGATTACAGGCGTGAGCCAGTCCAGCCCATCTTCATTCTTTTTAAGGGCTGTGTGGTTGCCCCTTTTTTGGGTAATATCTCATTTATTTAACAGTTCTCTTCTACCAGACATGGAAGTTGCTTTCCACATTTGCTATTACAAACAGTGCTTCAGTGAATGTGCAGACATTATTTCACACGTGTTTGAGTGTATATGTCAGATAGATTCTTATTGGAATTGCTATGTCAAGGGAGAAAATTGAGTACTGACTGTCATTTGCAGATATGATCCGGTGTGTGCTGCCTCATCTTGTTGAGCCTCCTAATACTCTTGGCCTTCAACTTTTTTTTTTTTTTTTTTTTTTTAAATACAGGGTCTTGCTCCGTTGTCCAGGGTGGAGTGCAGTGGCACAGGGCTCACTGCATACTCAATCCCATGGGCTCCAGTGATCCTCCCGCCTCAGCCTTCTGTCTAATTTTTAATTTTTAAAAATAGAGACAGGATCTTGCTATGTTGCTCAGGCTGGTCTCCCACCTTGGCCTACCAAAGTGCTGAGATTACGTGCATGAGCCACCGTGCCTGGCCTTCAAATTTACCTGTCAGCCAGGGGAAACCACTTGAAAATGCTACGCTCTCTCAGACCTCTCTGTCTACTGTTCTGCCTTCCCAAAAAGTCCCTTCTTATGAGCTACTCCACACCCTTTTCTGGAATAGGATCCTTTAGATCTCAGGCAAAATAGCACCATTTGCTTTTGGCAGCTTTCTTTCTCATCCAGAAATGTCATAAATACCTTGCCTAGATGTACCTATGGTACCTATGCTTCCACCTTATAGCAGGGAACTTGCAGAAAATAAAAGATAAGCAAACCAGCACAAATGAAAAACATTACAGGCCATGAGATGGATCATAATGGAAATAAAGAGAATATCATGATAAAGAATTATGGAACAACCTCAGTTTCACAGGATGTTCAGTATGAGAAGGAATGAGTGACATTCACAAGGAATGAGTGACACCTCCTGGAAGGAGATTCCAATATTTGAGAAGAGCAAAGACAAAGATCCTGGGTTGGAAAGAACTAGGCTTGTTTGAGAAACAGCAACAAATCAGGTGTAGTTGGAGCCCGGAGGGAGCTGCTGGGTGAGGGGGAGATAAAATCTACGAAACAGGCAGGGGCAAGGTGATTTCAGTAAGGCCAGGCAGGCCATGTGTAGAGTGTGGATTTTATCCTAAATACTATGGGAAGCCATGGAAGGGTCTTTAAAGATGTGAGTGGTATGTTTGATCTACCTTGTAGGAAGAGAATATACCTTTAAGCAAGAGGATACTCAGAGAGAGATGACAGTGGCCTGGGCCAGCCTCGTAGCAGTGGAAATAGAAGTTGATAGAATGAGATATTTTGAAAGCAGCAGCAGCAGGACTTGCTGCTAGACAATGTGGTAGTGAGGGAAATAAATGAGTAATGAATGTTCCTAGGTTTCTGGCTTGAGTAACTGAATGTACTCTGCTTAAACAAGGCTGTGGCACAGAGGGAAGTGATGGATTTTGAGAGCTCTTTCGGAGGAGAATTAGGAGGGTGTGAGAATCTTGGATGTTGGGGAAGCATGATGTAATTGAAGTTGGAAAGGAATGGCTTCCAAGATTTTGGCTTATATACCTAAATGAGTGGGATAAAATAGGAAAAACTGGAGAAATTCAAGATTTGGGAGGGATAATAGCATGAATTTAGCTTAGGATTGCAGAGTTTTGGGAGTAAGGGCCTCTGAAACAACCAGGTTGAAGAGGTTGAATAGCCAGTCGGCTAAAGAAATGGGCCTTTGAGGAGAGAGATGGGCAGGAGACTTACAAATAGGAGTTGATGCTTAGTTGAAAAGTGGACAGCATTTCAAGGCTGCATTGAGCTACGATAGCACCACTGTATTCTAGCCTGGGGGACAGAGTGAGACTTTCTCTCTTAAGAAAAAAAAAAAAAGAAAAAAGAACAAATTTAAACAGGGCTCCTGGCTGGGTACAGTGACTCACACCTGTAATTCCAACACGGTGGGAAGATCACTGGGGCCCAGGAGTTCAAGACCAGCCTGGGAGACATAGCAAGATCTCATCCCACAAATAATTAAAAAATTAGCCAGGCATGGTAGTGCATGCCTATAGTCCCAGCTACTCAAGAGACTGAGGTGGGAGGATAACTTGAGCCCAGGCAGTCAAGGCTAATGATGGTGCCACTGCAGTCTAGCCCTGGGTGACACAGAGACTCAAACAACATCTCCTGCTGTCCATCCTCCACTGTAAGCTTGTGGGTATGGAAAGCAGGAGAAAGGAAGCTTAAGACACTCAATAAAAAAGAGGAGAGGGGAGCAAAGAACAGAAAAATGTCTCCTCCAGAAAGTCCAATGCAAAATACTGAGTGCAAGTCAAGGCTTGCTAATTCATAGCACTGGCCAGAGGAAACTGACTTGAAAGTATGCAGGAAGAAAGTATTGCTTCTGGGGAAGCCTCAGCAATGTAAGGCAGGGAAAGTACTTTTTGGAGATGTGGCAGTACAGGGAAAAAAAATAGGAGGGGAAAATTAAGGATCCTTCAGAAAAAATGACAATTCCTCTTTTCACCCAGTATTCAAGGGAATATTAAACTCAGGAAAACAATGTAAAAAACTGTAAAATCTTACTAGAAACAAAGATTCAATTTCAAGTGGCCCAAGGAAGAATAAATTCAAATGAAATTTCAAGAAAAGATATGGAAAACCAGGAAAAAACCCAAGAGACAGAAAATGAGGTAAAGAAAGATACACAAAGGATTATAGCAAAACTAGTTGAAACAGAAGACAGGAAAAGTAGGACACCCTGGAAAAGATCAAAGCAATGGAAGTGAACTAGTATTTAAAATCATAATCTAAGAAAAGTTTCTAGAAAAAAAACCCCTGCATTTACCTATTAAAAAGACCAATCAGGCTGGGTGAGGTGGTGCATGCCTTCAATCCCCACACTTTAGGAGTCTGAGGTGGGAAGATCCCTTGACGCCAGGGGTTTGAGAACATCCTGGGCAACAATAGCAAGACCCTGTCTCTACAAAAAAATATATAATAAAACTAGCCAGGCACAGTGATGCATGTCTGTAGTCCTAACTACTTGTGAGGCTGAGGTGGGAGGATCTCACCAGGAGTTTGAGGCTGTAGTGAGCTAAGATGGAATTACTGCACTCCAGCCTGGGTGACAGAGTAAGATCCTGTCTAAAAATAGAAAGGAGAGAAGAGAAGAGAAGAAGGAAGAAAGACCAGTTGGTTCATAATAGCATTATTTACAGTAGCTAAAAATAGATGAATGTCTAACCAAAACATGGCGTTTACATGTAATGAAATATTACTCAGCCTTAGAAAATGAAATTCTGACACATGCTCTAACATGGATGAAGTCTTGGGACATTATGTTAAGTGAAATCAGCCAGTCACGAAAAGACAAATACTATATGATTCCACTTACATGAAATACTTAAATATTTAATGTAACATTAGCTAAGTTTGCAGAGACAGAAAGCAATATGGTGGTTGCCAAGTTCTGGGGTAAGGGGAAAAGTGGGAGTTGTTTAATGGGTACTAAGTTTCAGGTTTGCAAGAAGAAAGGAGTTATGGAGATTGGTTGTGCAACAGTGTGAATGTTTGTAACACGACTGAACTGTACAATTAAGGGTTGAGGTGGTAAATTTCCTGTTATGTGTATTTTACCACTTGGAAGAAAGGACCAACTGGGTACCCTCAAAATTAACCTGGGATGATCCACTTTGAGAACCCTTGTATAATTTTTATCTACAACTATGTAGATAATGATTGTGTTACCTATAACTGTGTAGGTAAAACTGTGTAACAAAAATTACCCCCAAATTTAGCAGCTTAAAATAGCAAACAGTTACCTCAGTGTCTATGGGTCAGGTATCCAGGAGCGGCTTATCTAGGTGCCTCTGCCTAAAGGTCTCTTGTGAAGCTGCAAATAACTTCTCCGTCAGGGCTGTGGCTTCATTTGAAGGCTCAGTTGAGGGAAGACTTTATATTGTTGCTTCAAAACTCTTACTTGTTAAGGTTTTCAGTTCCTTGTCTAGTAGGCTTCAATGTATGTTAGCCTACAACATGACAAATTAATGTCATCAAAGCATTCAAGAGAGCAAGCGAGGGTGAAGACTGGAAGCCAGAGTGCTTTCCTAACCTAATCTTGCAAGTGCATCTCGTTTTTATCATACTCTATTTTTTTTAGAAGTAAGTCACTGCTCCAGCCCACATTTGAGGAAAGATAATTAAACAAAGGCATGGATATCAGGAGGATGGGCTCATTGGAGCCTGCCTGCCAGACCTGATAACATGATTAGACTTCAGAGATAAAGAAGAAATCTTCAGGGTCTGCAAGGAAAAAGACAAGATAATTTTTAATGCTAATAGAGGAATAGCATTCTTAAGAAACTTAAGAAAGTATAAACTAGAAAAATTATTGAGCCAGGCATCCTTCAAGTATCAAGGCTATAGAAAAACAGTTCTGAATGTATGAGAACTTGGGGAATATGGGAGACAGGTGCTTTTCCTAAGAAACCTATTAACGTAGTGGTCAGCAAACTGGCCTGGTGCCTATTTATCTAAATAAAATTTTATTGGCATGCAGCCACACCAATTCATTTATGTAATGCCGATGTCTGTTTTTGCACTACAGTAGCAGGGCTGAGTAATTTCAAAGGATTTCCACAAAGCCTAAAATATTTACTATCAGATCTGTTATTGAAAAAGCTTGCCCACTCCTGTACTAGTGGATGAGTTGCTTCCAAATAAAAGAAACTTGAGAAAACTTTGGTAAAAGGACTGTGGTGAGCATTTCCTATATTTAATTCTAGCGCCCAGGCTAAAATAAGGATGGGGTTATGGATATAAAAATCCATAGTAGTTAATGAAATCAGTTCCTTGACTACTAGGCTTATTTTGATGTTCTGAAAAGTAGAATAAGACTCAGTGGGAAGAGGACAGAGACAGAAGGGAAAGTAGCACAGGATTATTGATTGCTATAGACATAATGGGTGTCAAAGGAAACCTATTAGAAGATAGTAAGAGATTAATAAAAAGAGTCAATTAGGCCATTACAAAAATGCTGACATCAAGGTAACCAGAAGAATAAAAATGCAAACCTTCCTAAATACTCCAAGAAAATGTAAGCAAAGAGAACACATCTAATACAGAAAGAAACGCAATAAATATAACACATCACATGTAGCAAGTGTAACAAAGCATGTAAGAGAATTAAGACCACACTTTTTCAGGCACAAAAATAAGCAAATGGGCATAATTTGTCTATTCAAATGTGCATATAAAGTAAAACACAACTCTGTGCTGTATAGAAGAGACTCATCTAAGATGTAGTGATTGAAAAAAGCAGAAAATAAAGGGGGGAAGATTTTACCAGGCAAGGGAAAAAAATTAGATTCTGATAGTAGAGAAAGCGGAATTTCAAGTGAAAAAGCATTACACGAGACAAAGGAATTTTATAACACTAAAAGTCACATTTCAAGATGAAGATGTAGCAATTATGAATGTGTATGCAACAAATAATACACCCATTATCTATATAAAATAAACTACAGGAGGTTCAAGGAGAAATACTAACAAGAGAACAAGAAACCATTCTCAGTACAAAATAGGTCCTGCCAGGACAGTTCAGATGGGCAAAATTAAAGATGTAAAAGATCTATCTTATTGATTATGCTGTAGATATTTTGTGTATGTATTAAACGTGACTCTGTGATGGTTGAGAATATACATTCTTTAAGTATACAGAAACATTCCTGAAACATGCTCATATGTGAGGACACAAAGAAAATATTACTCATAGTTTCTAAAGACAACACAGTAAAGCTAGATATTAAACACCAAATCAAAAAGGCACTTCTACCTGGAAGTTAAATACCTAAAAAAAAAAAAACCCTCCTATTGGACAAATCTTAGGTTAAAAGAGAAATACAGGCATACTTCGTTTTATTGTGCTTCACTTTATTGAGTTTTGCATGTACCACATTTTTTACAAGTTGAAAATTTGCGGTAAGCCTGAGTCTATCAGCACCATTTTCCCAACAGCTTGTGCTTACTTCATGTCTCCATGTCACATTTTGGGAATTCTTGAAATATTTCAAACTTTCAAATTATTAATAGATTTGTTATGGTGATCTGTGATCAGGGATCTTTGATATTACTGTTGTAATTGTTTTGGGGCATCATAGACTCCACCCATGTAAGATGCTGAACTTAAAATGTTGTGTGTGTTCTAACTGTTCTGACTAGCCATTCCTTCCTGTCTCCCTCCTCACTCCCCCTTTCTCTCCCCTCTCCCCCTCCCCTTCTCTCTCCCTCTCTCTCCCTCTTTCTCTTGCCCTCTTTGGGCCTCCTTCCCTGAGACACAGCAATATTGAAGCTTGGCCAGCTAAAGACTCTGCAATGGCCTCTAAGTGTTCGGGTGAGAGGAAGCATTCCACAACTCTCACTTTAAATCAAAAGCTAGAAATGATTAAGCTTAGGAAGGCAGGCAAGTCAAAAGCCAAGTCAGGCTGAAACCTAGGTCTCTTGCATCAAACAGCCAAGTTGTGAATACAAAGCAAAAGTTCTTGAAGGAAATGAAAAGAGCTTGAATGATAAGGAAGTGAAATAGCTTTATTGCTGATATGGAGAAGATTTTAGTGGTCTGAATAGATGACCAAGCCAGCCACAGTATTCCCTCAAACCAAAGCCTAATCCAGAGCAAGGCTGTAACTCTCTTCGATTCTATGAAGGCTGATGAGGTGAGAAAACTGCAGAAGAAAAGTTGGAAGCTAGCAGGGGTTGATTCATGAGATTTAAGGACAGCAACCATCTCCAAAACACAAAAGTGCAAGGTGAAGCAGCAATGCTGATGGAGAAGCTGCAGTGAGTTACCTAGAGACCTAGCTGAGAAACTGATAAAGGTAGTGACATAATTTATTTTTGGGGTGGGGGGCATGGGGGGTGGCAGTGGGAGGAGACGGGAGTCTTGCTCTGTTGCCAAGGCTGGAGTGTAGTGGTATGATCACAGCTCACAGCAGCTTCAATCTCCTGGCTCAAGCAATCCTCTCCCCTCAGCCTCCTGCGTAGCTAGGATCACAGGCATACACTAGCATACTTGGTTACCTTAAAAAAAAATTTGTAGAGGTGGGATCTCATTATGTTGCACAGGCTGGTCTTGAACTCTTGGGCTGAAGTGATCCTTCTGCCTTGGCTTCCCAAAGCGCTGAAATTGCAGGCACGAGCAACTGCACCTAGCTAAACAACAATATTCAATGTAGATGAAATAGCTTTATTTCTATTAAAAGATGATGCCATCTAGGTTTTTTGGTTTTTTTTTTTTTTTTAAGTTCTGGGGATACATGTTCAGAACATGCAGGGTTGTTACGTATGTATACACGTGTCATGGTTGTCTGCTGCACATATCAACCTGTCGTCTAGGTTTTAAGCCCCACGGGCACTAGGTGTTTGTCCTAATGCTCTCTTTTCCCTTGCCCCCCCACCCTTCTGACGGGCCCCAGTGTGTGATGTTCCCCTTTCTGTGTCCAGTTGTTCTATTGTTCAGCTCCCACTTATGAATGAGAACATGTGATGTTTGGTTTTCTCTTCCTGTATTGCTTTGCTGAGGATGATAGCTTCCAGCTTCATCCATGTCCCTGCAAAGGATATGAACTCACTCTTTTTTATGACTGCATAGTATTCCATGGTGTCTGTGTGCCACCTTTTCCTTGTCCCATCTATCATTGATTGGCATTTGGGTTGGTTCCAAGTCTTTGCTATTGTAAATAGTGCTGCAATAAACATACATGTACATGTGTCTTTATAGTAGAATGATTTATAATCCTTTGGGTATATACCCAGTAATGGGATTGCTGGGTCACATGGTATTTCTAGTTCTAGATCCTTGAAGAACTGCCACACTGTCTTCCATAATGATTGAACTAATTTAGACTCCCACCAACAGTGTAAAAGCCTTCCTATTTCTCCACAGCCTTTGCAGCATCTGTTGTTTCTGGAGTTTTGTTTTGTTTTTTTAAGATGGAGTCTTACTCTGTCACCAGGCTGGAATGCAGTGGCATGATCTTGGCTCACTGCAACCTCTGCCTCTTGGGTTCAAGTGATTCTCCTGCCTCAGTCTCCTGAGTAACTGGGACTGTAGGTGCACACCACCATGCCCAGCTAATTTTTTCATATTTTTAGTAGAGACAGAGTTTCATCATGTTGGCCAGGATGGTCTCGATCTCCTGACCTCATGATCCACCTGCCTTGGCCTCCCAAAGTGTTGGGATTACAGGCATGAGCCACTGCGCCCAGCCTGTTTTCTCACTTTTTAAACATCACCATTAGGAACTAGCATGAGATGGTTTCTCTTTGTGGTTTTGATTTGCATTTCTCTAATAACCAGCAATGATGAGCTTTTTAAATGTATATTAGCCACATAAATGCTTTCTTTTGAACAGTATCTGTTCATATTCTTCGCCCACTTTTTGATGGAATGTTTTTTTTCTTGTAAATTTAAGTTTTTTGTAGATTCTGGATATTAGGCCTTTGTCAGATGGGTAGCTTGCAAGCATTTTCTCCCATTCTGCAGGTTGCCTGTTCACTCTGATGGTGGTTTCTTTTGCTGAGCAGAAGCTTTTTAGTTTGATTAGATTCCATTTGTCAATTTTGGCTTTTGTTGCATTGTTTTTGGTATTTCAGTCATGAAGTCCTTGCGTATGCCTATATCCTGAATGGTATTGCCTAGGTTTTCTTCTAGGGTTTTTATGGTTTTAGGTTTTACATTTAAATCTTTAATCCATCTTGGGTTAATTTTTGTATAAGGTGTAAGAAAGTGGTCCAGTTTCTGTTTTCTGCATATGGCTAGTCAGTTTTCCCAGCACCATTTATTAAATAGCAAATCTTTTCCCCGTTGCTTGTTTTTGTAAGGTTTGTTGAAGATCAGATGGTTGTAGATGTGTGATGGTATTTCTGAGGTCTCTGTACTGTTCTACTGGTCTATATATCTGTTTTGGCACCAGTACCATGCTGTTTTGGTTACTGTAGACTTGTAGTATAATTTGAAGTCAGGAAGTGTGATGCCTCCAGCTTTGTTCTTTTTGCTTAGAATTGTCTTGGCTGTACAGGCTCTTTTTTGGTTCCATATGAAGTTTAGTTTTTTTTCTAATTTTGTGAAGAAAGTCAATGGTAGCTTGATGGGAATAGCATTGAAAGTATAAAGTACTTTGGGCAGTATAGCCATTTTTATGATACTGATTGTTTCTGTCCGTGAGCATAGAATGTTTTCTATTTGTGTCCTCTCTTATTTCCTTGAGCAGTGGTTTGTAGTTCTCCTTAAAGAGGTCGTTTGTGTCCCTTATGAGTTGTATTCCTAGGTATTTTATTCTCTTTTTAGCAATTGTGAATGGGAGTTCACTCATGATTTGGCTCTCTGCTTGTCTATTGTTGGTGTATAGGAATGCTTGTGATTTTGCACATGTATCTTACATCCTTAGACTTTGCTAAAGGTGCTGATCAGCTTAAGGAGTTTTTGGGCTGAAACAATAGGGTTTTCTAAATATACAGTCATATTTGTCATCTGCAAATAGAGACAATTCGAATTCCTCTCTTCCTATTTGAATACCCTTTTTCTTTCTCTGGCTGATTGCCCTGTCCAAAACTTCCAATACTATGTTGAATAGGAGTGGCAAGAGATGGCATCTTTGTCATGCATCAGTTTTTGAAGGGAATGCTTCCAGCTTTTGCCCATTCAGTATGATATTGGCTATGGGTTTGTCATAAATAGCTCTTACTGTTTTGAGATACATTCCATCAATACCGAGCTTATTGAGAGCTTTCAGCATGAATGGGTGTTGAATTTTATCAAAGGCTTTTTCTGTATCTATTGAGATAATTATGTGGTTTTTGTCATTGGTTCTGCTTATGTGATTAATTACTTTTATTGATTTGCGTATTTTGAAACAGCCTTGCATCCCAGGGATGAAGCTGACTTGATCATGGTCGATAAGCTTTTTGATGTGTTGCTGGATTTGATTTGCCGGTATTTTATTGAGGATTTTTGCATCAATGTTCATCAGGGATATTGGCCTGAAATTTTCTTTTTTTGTTGTGTCTCTGTCAGGTTTTGGAATCAGGATGGTGCTGGCCTCATAAAATGAGTTAGAGAGAAGTCCCTCTTTTTCTAATGTTTGGAATAGTTTAAGAAGGAATGGGACCAGTCCTTTGTACCTTTGGTAGAATTTGGCTGTGAATCCTTCTGGCTTTTTTGGGTTGGTAGGCTATTAAATACTGCCTCAATCTCAGAACTTGTTATTGGTCTATTCAGGGATACATCATCTTCTTGGTTTAGTCTTGGGAGGGTGTATGTGCCTAGAAATTTATCCATTTTTTCCCTAGATTTTCTAGTTTATTTGCATAGATATGTTTATAGTATTCTCTGAAGGTAGTTTATATTTCTGTGAGATCAATGGTGATATCCCCCTTATTATTTTTTTATTGTGTCTATTTGATTCTTCTTTCTTTTATTCTTTATTATTCCAACTAGTGGTCCATCTATTTTGTTAATCCTTAAAAACAAACAAACAAACAAAAACCCAGTTCCTGGATTCACTGATTGTTTGAAGGGTTTTTCATGTCTCTATCTCCTTCAGTTTTGCTCTGATCTTAGTTATTTCTTGTCTTCTGCTAGCTTTTGAATTTGTTTGCTCTTGCTTCTGTAGTTCTTTTAATAGTGATGTTAGGGTATCAATTTTACATCTTTCCAGCTTTCTGATGTGGGCATTTAGTACTATAAATTTCCCTCTAAACACTGCTTTAGCCAAGTCCCAGAGATTTTGGTACACTGTCTTTTTGATCTTGTTGGTTTCAGAGAACTTCTTTATTTTTGCCTTAATTTCGTTATTTACCCAGTAGTTATTCAGGAACAAGTTGTTCAATTTCCAGGTAGTTGTGTGGCTTTAAGTGAGTTTCTTAATCCTGAGTTATAATTTGATTGCACTATGGTTTGAGAGACAGTTTATTATGATTTCCATTCTTTTGCATTTGATGAGGAGTGTTTTACTTTCAATTATGTGGTCGATTTTAGAATAAGTGCTATGTGGCTCTGAGAAGAATGTGTATTCTATTGATTTAGGGTGGAGACTTCTGTAGATGTATATTAAGTTTGGTTGGTCCAGAGCTGAGTTCAAGTCCTGAATATCCTTAATTTTCTGTCTGGTTGATCTGTCTAATATTGACAGTGGGGTGTAAATATCTCCCACTATTATTGTGTGAGAGTTTCAGTCTCTTTGTAGGTCTCTAAGAACTTGTTTTATCATTCTGGGTGCTCCTGTATTGGGTGCATATATATTTAGGATAGTTAGCTCTTGTTGCATTGATCCCTTTATAATTATATAATTCCCTACTTTGTCTTTTTTTTTTTTTAAATCTTTGTTGGCTTAAAGTCTGTTTTATCAGAGACTAGGATTGCAACCCCTGCTTTTTTTTGCTTTCCATTTGCTTGGCAAATCTTCCTCCATCCCTTTATTTTGAGCCTACGTGCATCTTTGCATGTGAGATGGGTCTCCTGAATACAGCACACTGATGGGTGTTGACTCTTTATCCAATTTGCCAGTCTCTGTCTTTTAATTGTGGCATTTAGCCTATTTACATTTAAAGTTAATATTGTTATGTATGAATTCAATCTTGTCATGAAGTTAGCTGGCTATTTTGCACATTGGTTGATGCAGTTTCTTTATAGTGCCATTGGTCTTTATATTTTAGTATGTTTCTGCAGTGGCTGATAACAGTTTTTCCTTTCCATATTTATTATTTCCTTCAGGAGCTCTCATAAAGCAGGCCTGGTAGTGACAAAATCCCTTAGCATTTGCTTGTCTTGTCTGGAAAGGATTTATTTCTCCTTCACTTATGAAGCTTAGTTTGGCTGGATATGAAATTCTGGGTTGAAAATTGTTTAAGAACGTTGAATATTGGCCCCCACCCTCTCCTGGCTTGTCTGGTTTCTGCAGAGAGATCTGCTGTTAATCTGATGGGCCTCCCTTTGCAGGTAACCTGACCTTTCTCTCTGGCGGCCCTTAACATTTTTCCTTTGTTTCAACCTTGGAGAATCTGATGATTATGTGTCTTGGGGTTGCTCTTCTTGAGGAGTATCTTTGTGGTGTTTTCTGTATTTCCTGAATTTGAATGTTGGCCTGTCTTGCTAGGTTGGGGAAGTTCTCCTGGATAATATCCTGAAGTGTGTTTTCCAACTTGGTTCCATTCTCCCCATCGCTTTCAGGTACATCAATCAGTTGTAGGTTTGGTGTTTTCACATAGTTCCATATTTCTTGGAGGCTTTGTTCCTTTTCATTCTTTGTTTCCTCTAATCTTGTCTTCATACCTTATTTCAATAAGTTGATCTTCAATCTCTGCTATCCTTTCTTCCACTTTATTTGGCTATTGATAACTTGTGTTTGCTTCACAAAGTTCTTATGGTGTGTTTTTCAGCTCCATCAGGTCATTTATGTTCCTCTTTAAACTGGTTTTTCTAGTTAGCAGTTCCTGTAACCTTTTATCAAGGCTCTTAGCTTCCTTGCATTTGTTTTTCTTCTAAAAGTCAGGCCCCTCTTCTGCAAGCTGCTGCATTTTGCTCAAGGTCTACTCAAGACCCTGTTTGCCTGGGTATCGCAAGTGGAGCAAAGATTGCTGCCTGCTTCTTCCTCTGGAAGCTTCTTCCCAGAGGGGCACCAGCCTGATGCCAGCTGCAGTTCTCCTGTGAGAGGTGTCTGTTGACCCCTGTTGGGAGGTCTCTTCCAGTCGGGAGGCACAGGGGCCAGGGACCCACTTGAGGAGGCAGTTGTTCCCTTAGCAGAGCTGGTGTGCTGTGGTGGGAGAATCTCTCTTGTGAGGATCAATTGCTTCCTTCAGAGCCAGTAGGCAGAAACAATTAAATCTGCTGAAGTTGCACCCATAGCTGCCCCTTCCCTCAGGTTCTCTGTCCCATGCAGATGGGGGTTTTGTCTGTAAGCCTCTGACAGAGGCTATTACCTTTCCCTCAGAGATGCCCTGCCCAGTGAGGAGAATCTAGAGAAACAATCTGGCCACAGCTGCTTTGCCACACCCAGCCCAGATCTCCAGCCTCCTTAGTACTGTCAGGAGAAAACTGCCTATTAAAGCCTCAGTAATGGCAGATGCCCCTCCCCATACCAAGCTCAGCTTCCCAGGTCGACTTCAGACTGCTGTGCTGGCAGTGAGAATTTCACCTCAGTGGTTCATAGCTTGCTTGGCTCCATGGGAGTGGGACCTGCTGTGAGATACCTCTTGGCTCCCTGGCTTCAGCCCATCTTTCCAGAGGAATGAACAATTCTGTCTCAGTGGGGTTCTAGGTGCCACTGGGGTATGAAAGAATACTCCTGTAGCTAGCTCAATGTCTGCCCAAACAGCCACTGTTTTGTACTCGAAACCCAGGGCCCTGGTGGTGTATACACATGAGGGAACCTCCTGATCTGCAGACTGCAAAAACTGTAGGAAAAGCATAGTAACCCAGCTGGGTAGCACAGTACCTCAAGGCTTCCCTTGGCTCAGGGAGGGAGGCCCCCAGCTCCTTACACTTCCTGGGTAAAGTGACACCCCACCCTGCTTCTGCTTGCCCTCCGTGAGTTGGACCCACTGCCTAACCAATCCCAATGAGATGAACTTGGTACCTCAGTTAGAAATGCAGAAATCACCTGCCTAGATAGACCTGTAGCTAATTTAATCAAGGACATATGATGGAAGCAGAGCCAGAGAAAGATGCTATATTGCTAGTTTTGAAGATAAAAGATGAAACCACATACCCAAACAATACAGACAATCTGTGCTGGAAAAGGCAAGGAACAAATTCTTTACCAGGGCTTCCAGAAAGAATGCAGCTCTTCTCTTGGGTATGTTCCTAGGACAAATTCCCAAGTCATAGGTAACCTTTATTTAACCATTCAAGAAAGTCCCAGACCATTTTCCAAAGTAGCTGTGCCATTTTAAACATTCACGGGCAGTGTATGAAGGTTCTAATTCCTCCATATCTTCACCAACACTTGCTTTTTTTTTTTTTTTTTTTTTTTTGAGATGGAGTTTTGCTCTTGTTACCCAGGCTGGAGTGCAATGGCGCGATCTCGGGTCACCGCAACCTCCGCCTCCTGGCTTCAGGCAATTTTCCTGCCTCAGCCTCCTGAGTAGCTGGGATTACAGGCATGCGCCACGATGCCCAGCTAATTTTTTGTATTTTTAGTAGAGACGGGGTTTCACCATGTTGACCAGGATGGTCTCAATCTCTTGACCTTGTGATCCACCTGCCTCGGCCTCCCAAAGTGCTGGGATTACAAGCTTGAGCCACTGCACCCGGCCAACACTTGCTTTTTTATTATAGACATCTAAGCCATAGCCTATGCCTATGTTTTCTTCTGAATCTTAGTTCTTACATTTAAGTCTTTGAAGCACTATGAATTAATTTTCGTATATGTTGTGAGGTAGGGGTCCTATTTGATTCTTTTGCATGTGGATATATGGTTGTCCTAGCATCATTTGTGGAAAAGACTACTCTTTCACCCACTGAATTGTCTTGGCACCCTCATGAAAAATCAGTTGACCATAAATGTAAGGGTTCATTTATGAAATCTGTGTTCTATTTCTTTGATCTATATGCATATCTCTGTCCACACTTTTGATTGCTTTATTTCTGTAACTTTGAAATCTAAAAGTGTGAATCCTCCAACTTTGTACTTTTCAAGTTTGTTTTGGCTATTCTGGGTCCTTTGCATTTCCATACAATTTTAGGATAAGTTTGTCAATTTCTGCAAAGCAACCTGCAGGAATTTAGATAGGGGCTGGATTGAATCTGGAGTATTGCTATCTTAATGATGTTATGCTTTTCATAAATACAGGATTGCTTTCAACTATAAGGTCTTTTTTAATTTTTTTAATGATGTTTTACAGCTTTTAGTCTACAAGTTTTGCATTTTTTGGCTGAGTTTATTTCCAGATTTAAAATTTTTATCAATGTTACTATAAATATAATTGTCTTCATTTAATTTTCAGATTGTTCATTGCTAGCATAGAAATAAAATTGCTTTTTAAAAACTGTTCTTATACCATGGAATCTTACTGAACTTGTTAGCCCTATTAGTTTCTTCTGGTGGATTCCTTAAGATTTTTTTATATGCAAGATCATGCCATCTGCAACTAGAGAAAGTCTTATTTTCTCTACAGGAAAGGGCACTCATCAAGAACTTAACCATGCTGGCATCCAATCTCAGACTTCAAGTCTCCAGAAATGTGAGAAATGAATGTTTGTTGTTTAAGCCACCAGTCTGTGGTAATTTGTTACAGCAGCCCAAACTAATTAAGACAAATGCTGAGTAGAGGTGGCAAGAGTGGGTATCCTTGTCTTGTTCCTGATCTCAGGAGGAAAGTATTCCATCTTTCAGGATTAAGTGCAGTACTGGCTGTGAGTTTTTCACAGATGTCCATGGAGGTTAACAGAGTTGCCTTTTTTTCATAATTTGTTGAATGTTTTATCATGAAAGGATTTTATTTGATGCTTTTCCTGCATTTGTTAAGATCATCAGGCTGTTTATGAATAAAGGCTTTGAGAGTTTTTAGTTTTCAATGTAGTTAGAGTTCAAAAATTTTTCCTCTAAGCATGATTTTGCCTGCATCGGAGTAGTTTTGGCATGTGTGTTTGTTTTCATTCACTTTAAAGTGTCTTAGAATTTCCCTTGTGATTTCTTCTTTAACCCACTAATTATTCAAAAAATGTTATTTAATTTCTACATAGTTCTATGTGTAAATTTCCTAAAATTGCTTCTCTCACTGATTTCTAATTTTCTTCCATTTTGGTCAGAGAACATGTTTTGCATGACTTTAATGGTTTTAAAATTGATTTTAAAAATTAATGAAGGCTTTTGTTATGAACTTAAATAGAGTTTATCTTAGAAAATGTTCCATGGCATTTGAGAAGAATGTGTTTTCTGTTGTTGGGTGGAGCATTCAACAATGTCTGTTAGGTCTTCTTGGTTTATAGCGGTGGAGCAATCTTCTATTTATGTTATGTTCTGCCTACTTGTTCTACCCATTATTGAAAGTAGGATATTGAAGTTTTCAACTATCATTGTTGAATTGTCTATTTCTTATTTTATCAGTTTTTGGTTCATGTATTTGGGGATTCTGTTGTAAGGCCTATACAAAATTATTGTATCTTCCTGATTGATTGCCTTTTTATCATTATGAAATGTCTTTTTTTCTGTCTCCAGTAATAATTTTTATTTGAAAGTCTATTTTGTCTGATAATTAAAATAGCCCATTCAGCTCTCTTTTGGTCACTATTTTTATGGTAAATCTTTTCCATTCTCTTTTCAACTTATTTGTGTCTTTGATTTGAAAACATGCCTCTTGTAGACAGCATATAGCTGTCTATAGCATATGGCTGGACTATATATACATATATATGTGTGTGTATATATATATATATATATATATATATATATATATATTTAAGTTATTCTGCCAATTTCTGCCTTTTGGTTAGAGTGCTTAATGCACTTATGTTTAATATTATTATAAATAAGGTTAGATTTATATCTATCATTTGTTTTCTGTATGTCTTATGTATTTTTGTTCTTACATTACTGCCTTTTTTGTGTTTAATAGATATTTTGGAGTATATCATAATTCCCTCGTTGCTTATTTTTGTGTATTTTTGGCATATTTTCCTAGCAATTGCCCTAGGGATTACAGTTAACATCATAACAATGTAGGCCAGATTACACCAATATAATTTCAATTGTATAAAAAACCTTTGCTCCAAGGTAGCTCCATTCTCTTTGCCTCCTTTGTGCTATTATTGCTGTACAAATTACCTGTTTATACATTATGTGTCCATAAATACAGTGTCATAATATTGTTTTATGCCATTTTCTTTTAAATCAGATTTTTAAAAGGTAAAAAGTTATATTGAAAATTACATTTGTATTTACCTATGTAACTTTATTGGTGCTGTTTATTTTTTTTTCTTTCTTTTTTTTTTTGAGACAGAATCTCACGCTGTAGCACAGGCTGGAGTGCAGTGGCATGATCTTAGATCACTGCAACCTCTGCCTCCCAGGTTCAAGCGATTCTCATGCCTCAGCCTCCCAAGTAGCTGGGATTACAGGTGTGCACAACCACACCAGGCTAATGTTTGTGTTTTTAGTAGAGGTGGTGTCTCACCATATTGGCCAGGTGTCTCACCATATTGGCAGAATAACTTAAACTTGAACTCACCCCAAGTGATCCACCCACATTGGCCTCCCAAAGTCCTGGGATTACAGGTGTGAGCCACTGTGCTCGGGCAGGTGCTGTTTATTTCTTAATGTGCATTTGAATAACTGTCTAGTGTCCTTTCATATCTGCTTGAAGGACCTCATTTAGTATTTACTTAGGGCAGGTATGCTAGCGACAAACTCTGTTTTTGTTTATCTGGAAATGACTTAATGTCTCATTCAGTTTTGAAAGATGGTTTTGCCGTATTTGGAATCCTTGGTTGACAGTCATTTCATCACTGTGCCATCTCACTGCCTTTGGCACTTCATGATTTCTGATGAAAAATGAGATAAAACCTTATTTGAGGATCTCTTGTACATGATGAGTCAATTTTCTCTTGCAGCTTTCAAGAGTCCCTTTTTTTCTTTGTCTTCTGATAAGGACTCCAGTGTGTCCAAATGTGAATTTATTGGAATTCATCTTACCTGGAGTTTGTTGAGTTTTTTGGATGTAATTGTTTTTCCTCAAGTTTAGGAAGATTTTGGCCTTTATTCACATTTCTTGTGTTCCTCTCTTCCCTGTTCCTCTATTATTTATACAGTGGCATGTTTGATATCTCATCAGTCTCTGATAAGGCTGCTCATTTTCCATTACTTTTTTCTTTTTTTCCTTAGTCTGGATAATCTCATTGGACCTTTCTTTAAGTTTGCTTTCTTTCTTCTGCCAGTTCATATCTGCTGTTGTACCCTTATACTATTTTTTTTTTTGCTCCAGTTGTACTATTTTTCACCTCCTGAATTTCTATGTATTCTTTTTCATAATTTTTATTTCAGTATTAAAATTCTCCATTTCTTAAGATAATCTTCCTTTCATATAACTTTTTTTTTTTTTTTTGATACTGAGTTTCACTCTATTGCACAGTCTGGAGTGCAGTGGTGTGATCTCAGCTCACTGCAACCCCCATCTCCTGGATTCAAGCAATTCTCCTCCCTCAGCCTCTGCAATAGCTGGGATTATGGGCACCTGCCACCATGCCCAGCTAATTTCTATAGTTTTTTTTTTTTTAGTTTTAGTAGAGCCGGGGTTTCACCATGTTGGCCTCGAGCTACTGATGTCAAGTGATCTGCCTGCCTTGGTCTCCCAAAATGCAGGAATTAACAGGCGTGAGTCATGGTGTCTGGCCCCTTTAACTCTTTGGGCATAGTTTCCTAGTTTCTACCAACTGTCCTTAATACAAGAGCATATATTCGCCCTGCATCCTTAATGGGAATGATGGCAAAACCTGTTTTCTACTGCCCATCAGTGTTGGTGGTGAGTACTTAAAAAGTGTGCTGGAAGTTTTCAGAGGTCACTAGAGACAAGATGGTGGCAGCAGCAGTAGCATTTAAGCCTCCTGAGGAGGAGCTTGGAGACCTTTACTCCATTGTTCCAGAGGTGCTTCTTCCCCTTGTTACTAGAAAAGCTCTGGAACATCTGGGAGGCTGTTGTAGTAAAGATTCCACCTGAAAAACACAACCAGTAGGTGGTATGTGTTAGGTTTATTGCAAAGGATTGGCTTATGTGATTGCAGGGTAGATTAGACAAGTCTAAATCCATGGGGCTGACTGTCAGGAAGGGAAGGCTGGAATGTCAGGCATGGGCTGAAGCTGCTGTCCACAGGAATAATTTCTTCTGGGAAACCTCAGTTTTGCTCTTCAGGTCTTTCACTGATTGACTCATACCCATCCAGATCATCAGCAGTAATTTTGCTTTGAAGTAAGTTGATTATAGACTTAAAATGCCTCTACAAAATACCTTTACAGCAACACCCAGATGAGTGTTTGCTAGAATACATTAATCTGGTCTCTGGGGAAACTGTGGGGTCAACTCTCAGAAGAAAACAGGTTTCAACAAAAGGTAGAAACAAGGCAAGCCAAATATGACTGTCCAAATCAGATTAAGTATGAACTTAGAGTAAGCAGCTTGACTCTGCATGGATTAAATAGAAGGAAATAAAACAGAACATCTCATATTGTGCACAACTTGACAGTAGAGGTGGTATGATGTAGTGCAATGACCCCTGGCGTTGGATGAGCCAGATGAAGATCTGGCCCACAACTTACTACCTCTCGTGTTCTTAACTGTACAGGAAAATGATAATTAAAATAAAACCATGGGTATGAGGTTTAAATGGGAGAATGTGAAGAAAAATGCTTTGTAAACTGTAGAGCACGATGTAGACCCTTGTGTTTACTCAAGGACTTGGTCAAAACTAAATTTCAACAAACTGATGATTTAAAATCATTTTACGTAACACCATTTGGAATAACCATGAAGAATGGAAGAAGTCAGGAGCATCTACATATATACATACATATATATATATATATATATATATATATATATATATATATATATATACACACACACCCATCTATATACCTATGGCATATACTCATGTGCCTGTGTGAGTATCCTCTACCTGGCCAGGCGTGGTGGCTTATGCCTGTAATCCCATCACTTTGAGAGGCTGAAATGGGTGGATCATGGGGTCAGGAGTTCAAGACCAGCCAGGCTAAGAAGGTGAAACCCCATCTGTACTAAAAACACAAAAATTAGCCAGACACAGTGGCAGGCACCTGTAATCCCAGCTACTCGAGAGGTTGAGGCAGGAGAATTGCTTGAACTCGGGGTGGGGAGCGGATGTTGCAGTGAGCTGAGATCATGCCACTGCACTCCAGCCTGGGTGACAGAGCAAGACTCCATAAAAAAAAAAAAAAACCCACACAGGCATAGTGAACTGTGCCCAGGGAGCAAATCTCAAATGCCATAAGTCTGGCCAATCAGAGCTGTTGTGATTAAACACATAATTCACGTGCATATGTTGGCATGTTTGCTTTTTCTTATTGTTGGGCAAAATGCTCAGTTTATGGTACTTAATTAAAAATTAAGTTCATGTGGGAAAATGTTAAAAGAATGAACGGTTTCATAGTTAGACATTCAGTGTTTGCTTGGAAACTTGTGTTTGACAGGGGGGATCCTCTTCTCTGCATGCCCTGAAGTGCATCTGCATTCACTGCAGTACCATGTTCTACTTACTGTGTGTAATTTACGTATTTCTAGAAACTTAGACCTGCTGATTTTCATGACATAAACTCCATAATCTGGTAAAAGAAAGAGGTGGAAAAGGATGGGTTCTATGCTCAGGAGTTAAACAAAAAACTCCTTCTTTTAGTCTGTTCAAAGCCTGGTTTGGAGAAATATAAGTACAACCAAATAGGAAGAAGTTCCCTTCTGGAATCTGGGGGGAAAATATCGGAGGCCATCTAAGTCACTAAATCCACAGGCTAGTTAGCTGCTGACTCCAGATTACCAGCAAGCTTGAGGGAAAAAAATGCTAAGTAAACACAATCTAAGAAAATACTTAAAATTTAGTACTGCATTTTAGGTTTTGGGGTACATGTGATGAACATGCAAGATTGTTGCATAGGTACACACTTGGCAGTGTGGTTTGCTGCCTTCCGTCCCCTCACCTGTATCTGTCATTTCTCCCCATGCTATCTCTTCCCACGTCCCCACCCCCCGCCCCTCCCCCATTTCCCCCCAACGGACCCCAGTGTGTAGTGCTCCCCTCCCTGTGTCCATGTGTTCTCATTGTTCAACACCCACCTATGAGTGAGAATATACGGTGTTTGATTTTCTGCTCTTGTGTCAGTTTGCTGAGAATGATGGTTTCCAGGTTCATCCATGTCCCTACAAAGGATGTGAGCTCATCGTTTTTGATGGCTGCGTAATATTCCATGGTGAAATTAAGTAAAAATAGTACATATTAATTGCCATGGACTCCTTAACTAATGCGATTGAGGCCAAAAATTTGTAAGTGCCTATAGAGATACAGATGCTGCTTCACTAATGATGGGAGTTTTGTTCCAGTAAACCCATTATAAGTTGAAAATAGCAGAAGTTGAAAATGCACTTAATACACTGAACCTACTGAACATTTTAGCGTAGCCTACTCACTTAAACTAGCCTACGGTTGGGCAAAATCATCTGACATCATGCCCATTTTATAATAGAGTGTCAAATGTCTCATGTAATTCATTGAATACTACACTGAAAGCAAAAAATGCAATAAATATAAGGGTCCTTGAAGTACAGTTTTTACTGAATGCATATGGCTTTTGCACCATCGCAAAGTCAAAAGGATTATAAGTGGAATTATGGTTAAGTTGGGAGCAGTCTGTAGTAAAGGTGTTCTAGAGAAAATAAAATGTCATGTGTTGAAGAACACAACCATCTGTTTTTACAGGATTTTAGCAAACTGACTGAAAAGTTATGACCCTTTTCAAAATGGGTTTCAAAATGACCCTTTTCAATGGGTTTGGATAATCAACTCCATTGGTAACTGCGATGGTAACTTAAAGTTACCACAGCAGTTTACTAAAAAACAAATGCAAAAGGCAGTATAACTTAAAGGGTCATCTGGGGAGCTTTAAAAAATACACAGTCAGAAATTCTGGTTTAATTGGAGAGTGGCTTGGGCATACGGAGTTTTAAATTCCCTCCAGGTGGTTTTAACTTGCATTAAATGGTGGACATGTTGCACCTTTGCACGTGCAAGAATCTGGTTTGTTCTCTTAGACGGGAGGATAAGTCTTCCTTTTGGTCCTAAGTCAAACTGTGCAAAGTTCTTCAGCCCTTGCAGAGGTGGGACTTGATAAAGGCATCCTTTTGACTCAGTGGTTTGCAGTCAGGGGCAATTGTGCTCCCCAGGACATCTGGCAGACACGTTTGGTTGTCACAGCTGGGGTTGGGGCAGGTGCCACAGGGATGGAATGGATGAAAGACAGAGTTACTGCTACACATCGTGCCATGCAACCAGACCGCTTCCCTCCACAAATAACGGTGTGACCCAAAATACTGATGGTGCTGAGGCAGAGAATCTCTGGTTAACTTACCTCATTCCTGCCTTCAGTGGGCTGGGAAGTTCAACATTTCTTTCTTCAATGACTGTTGAGAGTACTGAGCTACAACAGCTTTAGTGAAAATGAAAGAAATCTTGCCACCAGATGGAAGGGCAAAGTTCTCTGTGGACAATACAGGTCTCCAGGAACAGACAACACAATAGTGCAGCTTATGCTTACATGATAAAAGGATCCTGACATTTGACATGATCACAGGAGTTTTATTATCCCCGTGCTGAAATTCTGAGGCATCTAATTAGAGTAAATATATACACTATTAAGAGTAATATGTACAAGGAACTAGAATGAGCCACAGTTGAGAGGCAAAAAAAGGTGATTTGACTTATAGTCTTTAAAAATTTTAGGGGTTCTTTTTTTCTTAACCCCCTAAATCTATCATCCTGATTTGAAAACTAAGGGACTCCAGAACTGGTCACTAAAGTCAGTTACTGTGGATATATATGATGGCGTTAAAAAGCATAATTTTTTCAATCCTAAAATATGCCAAGTTTTTTTTTTAAGTTCTGGGATACATGTGCATAACGTGCAGGTTTGTTACACAAGAATACATGCGCCATAGTGGTTTGCTGCACCTATCAACTCATCATCTAGGTTTTAAGCCCCGCAGGCATTAGATATTCGGCTCTCCCTCCCCTTGCCCCCCACCTTTCAACAGGCCCTGTTACATGATGTTCCCTTCTGTGTGTCCACATGTTCTCATTGTTC
This sequence comes from Saimiri boliviensis, assembly GCF_048565385.1. NCBI lineage: Eukaryota > Metazoa > Chordata > Mammalia > Primates > Cebidae > Saimiri > Saimiri boliviensis. The sequence goes on along the minus strand of NC_133456.1, from coordinate 99,693,405 downwards.
AGCTCCCACTTATGAATGAGAACATGTGGTGTTTTGTTTTCTGTTCCTGTGTTACTTTGCTGAGAATGATGACTTCCAGCTTTATCCATGTCCCTGCAAAGGACATTAACTCATTCTTTTTTATGGCTGCATTGTACTCCATGGTATATATGTGCCAGATGGGCATTTGGGTTGGTTCCAAGTTTTTTTCTACAGCAAATAGTGCTGCAATAAACATACATGTGCATGGGTCTTTATAGTAGAATGATTTATAATCCTTTGGGTATGAACCCAGTAATGGGATTGCTAGGTTAAATGTATTTCTAGTTCTAGATCCCTGAGGAATCGCCACATTGTCTTCAACCATGGTTGAACTAATTTACACTCCCCAACAGTGTAAAAGCCTTCCTATTTCTCCACATCCTTGCCAGCATCTGTTGTTTCCTGACTTTTTAATGATTGACATTTTCACTGGCATGAGATGGTATCTCATGTGCTTTTGATTTGCATTTCTCTAATAACCGGTGATGATGAGCTTTTTTTCATATGTTTTTTGGTCACATAAATGTCTCCTTTTGAAAAGTGTCTGTTCATATCCTTTGCTCACTTTTTGATGTTTTTTTTTTTCTTGTAAATTTAAGTTCCTTGTGGATTCTGGATATTAGACCTTTGTCAGATGGACAGATTGCAATAATTTCCCCCATTCTGTAGGTTGCCTGTTCACTCTGATGATAGTTTCTTTTGCTGAGCAGAAGCTCTTTAGTTTCATTAGATCCTGTTTGTCAATTTTGACTTTTGTTGCAATCGCTTTTGATGTTTTAGTCATGAAGTCTTTGTCCATGCCTGTGTCCTGAATGATATTGCCTAGGTTTTCTTCTAGGGTTTTTATGGTTTTACATTTCAGTCTTTAATCCATCTTCAGTTATTTTTTGTATAAGGTGTAAGGAAGGGGTCCAGTTTGTTTCCTTTATATGGTTAGCTAATTTTCTCAGCACCATTTATTAAATAGGGAATCCTTTCCCAATTGGTTGTTTTTGTCAGATTTGTCAAAGATCAGATGGTTGTAAATATGTGTTAGTATTTCTGAGGCCTCTGTTCTGTTCTGCAGGTCTATATATTATCTGTTTTGGTATCAGTACCATGCTGTTTTGGTTAACGTAGCCTTGCAGTATAGTTTGAAGTCAGGTAGCACAATGCCTCCAGCTTTGTTCTTTTTGCTTAGGATTGTCTTGGCTATACAGGCATTTTTTTGGTTCCATATAATGTTTAAAGTAGTATTTTTCTAATTCTGTGAAGGAAGTCAATGGTAGCTTGATGGGAATGGCATTGAATTTGTAAATTACTTTGGGCAGTATGGCCATTTTCATGATATTTATTTTTCCTATCCATGAGCATGGAATGTTTTTCCATCTGTGTCCTCTCTTATTTCCTTGAGCAGTGGTTTGTAGTTCTCCTTGAAGAGGTCCTTCACATCCCCTGTAAGCTGTATTTCTAGGTATTTTATTCTCTTTGTAGCAATTGTAAACGGGAGTTCACTCATGGTTTGGCTCTCTGTCTATTGTTGGTGTATAGTAATGCTTGTGATTTTTGCACATTGTATTCTGAGATGTTGCTGATCAGTTTAAGGAGTTTTGGGGAGATTATGGGGTTATCGTTTATTGATTATGAGATTATTGTTTTCTAAATCTACAATCATGTGTGTCATCTGCAAACAGAGACAATTTGACGACTTCTCTTCCTATCTGAATACTCTTTATATCTTTCTCTTGCCTGATTTCCCTGGCCAGAACTTCCAATACTATGTTGAATGGTGAGACAGGGAATCTTTGTCTTGTGCTGGTTTTCAAAGGGAATGCTTCCAGCTTTTGCCCATTCAGTATGATACTGGCTATGGCTTTGTCATAAATAGCTCTTATTATTTTGAGATACGTTCCATCAATACCTAGTTTACTGAGAGTTTTTAGCATGAAGGGATGCTGAATTTTATTGAGGGCCTTTTGTACATCTATTGAGATTATCATGTGATTTTTGTCTTTGGTTCTGTTTATGTGACGGATTATGTTTATTGATTTGCATATGTTGAACTAGCTTTGCATCCCAGGGATGACACCAACCTGATCGTGGTGGATAAGCTTTTTGATGTGCTGCTGGATTCTGTTCACCAGTATTTTATTGAGGATTTTCACATTGATGTTCATCATGGCTATTGGCCTGATATGTTCTTTTTTTGTGTGTCTCTTCCAGTTTTGGTATCAGGATGATGCTGGCCTCATAAAATGAGTTAGAGAGGATTCCTTCTTCTATTGTTTGGAATAGTTTCAGAAGGAATGATACCAGCTCCTCTATGTAACGCTGGTAGTATTTAGCTGTGAATCCATCTGGTCCTGGGCTTTGATTGGTAGGCTATTAGTTAGTGCCTCAATTTCAGAATTTGTTATTGGTCTATTCAGGGATTCAATTTCTTCCTGGTTTAGTCTTGGGAGGGTGTGTCTAGGAATTTATCAGTTTCTTCTAGATTTTCTAGTTTATTTGTGTAGAGGTTTTTATAGTATTCCCTCAAGGTAGTTTGCGTGTCTGTGGGATCAGTGGCGATATCCCCTTTGTCACTTTTTGTCTATTTGAGTCTTCTCTGTTTTTTTCTTTATTAGTCTGGCCAGCAGTCCATTTATTTTGTTAATCTTTTCAAAAAACCAGCTCGTGGTGGATGCTTGATTTTTTTTAAAGGGCTTTTCATGTCTCTATCTCTGTCAGTTCTGCTCTGATATTTGTTATTTCCTTGTATTTTGCTAGCTTTTGAATTTGGTTGCCCTTGCTTCTCTAGTTCTTTTAATTGTGATATTAGAGTGTCAGTTTCAGATCTTTGCAGATTTCTGATGTGGGCATTTAGTGCTATAAATTTCCTTCTTAACACTGCTTTAGATGTGTCCCAGAGATTCTTGTACATTGTTTCTTTGTTCTCATTGTTTTCAAAGAAGTTCGTTATTTCTGCTTGAATTGCATTATTTATCCAGTTGTCATTCAGGAGCAGGTTGCTCAGCTTCCATGTAGTTGTGTGGTTTTGACTGAGTTTCTTAATCCTGAGTTCTAGTTTGATCATACTGTGGTCTGAGAGACTGTTTGTTATGATTTCCCTTCTTTTGCATTTGCTGAGGAGTGTTTTACTTTCAATTATATGGCTGATTTTAGAATAAGTGCTATGTGGGGCTGAGAATGCATATTCTGCTAATTTGCAGTGGAAATCTCTGTAGATGTTTATTAGGTCCACTTGGTCCATTGCTGAGTTCAAGTTCTGAATATCCTTGTTAATTTTTCTGTCTCATTGATGTGTCTAATACTGACAGTGGGGTGTAAATGTCTCCCACAATTGTGTGGGAGTCTAAGTCTCTTGGTGGGTCTCTAAGAACTTGTTTTATGAATCTGGCTGATTCTGTATTAGGTGCATATATATTTAGGAAAGTTAGCTCTTGTTGCATTGATCCCTTTGCCATTACGTAATGCCCTTATTTGTCTTTATCTTTGTTGGTTTAAAGTCTGTTTCATCAGAGTAGGATTGCCAACCTGTTTTTTTTTTTTTTTTTTTTTTTTTGGTTTTCATTTGCTTCATAAATATTCCTCTGTCCCTTTATTTTGAGCCTACGTGTGTCTTTGCACGTGAGATGGGTCACCTGAATACAGCACACTGATGGGTGTTGACTCTATCCGATTTGCTGGTCTGTATCTTTTAATTGGGGCACATAGTCCATTTACATTTAAGGTTAATATTGTTATGTGTGAATTTGATCCTGTCATCATAATGCTAGCTGGCAATTTTGCACATTAGTTGATACTGTTTCTTCATAGTGCCATTGGTCTTTATATTTTAGTGTGTTTTTGCAGTGGCTGGTACCAGTTTTTCCTCTCTATATTTATTGTTTCCTTCAGGAGCCCTCATACGGCAGGCCTGGTGGTGACAAAATCCCTCAGCATTTGCTTGTCTTGCCTGGAAAGGATTTTATTTCTCCTTCACTTATGAAGCTTATTTTGACTGGATATGAAATTCTGGATTGAAAATTCTTAAATAATGTTGATTATTGGCCCCCACCCTCTTCTGGCTTGTCTGGTTTCTGCAGAGAGATCTGCTGTTAGTGTGATGGGCTTCCCTTTGCAGGTAACCTGACTTTTCTGGTGGCCCTTAACATTTTTCCTCTGTTTCAACCTTGGAGAATGATGATTATGTGTCTTGGGGTTGCTCCTTTCAAGGAGTATCTTTGTGGTGTTCTCTGCATTTCCTGAATTTGAATGTTGGCCTGTCTTTCTAGGTTGGGGAAGTTTTCCTGGATAGTATCCTGAAGTACATTTTCCAGCTTGGTTCCATTCTCCCTGTCGCCTTCAGGTACACCTATCAATTGTAGGTTTAGTCTTTTCACATAGTTGTATATTTCTTGGAGGCTTTGTTTGTTCCTTTTCATTTTTTCCTTTAATCTTTTCTTCACACCTTATTTCAGTAAGTTGATCTTCAATCTGATAGCCTTTCTTCCACTTTATTCAGCTATTGATACTTGTGTATGCTTCACGAAGTTCTTGTGCTGTTTTTTTCAGCTCCCATCAGGTCATTTATGTTCCTCTCTAAACTCGTTATTCTAATTAGCAGTCCCTGCAACCTTTTATCAAGGTTCTTAGCTTCCCTTCCTTGCATTGGGCTAGAACATGCTCCTTTAGCTCAGAGGAGTTTGCTGTTATTACCCACCTTCTGAAGCCTACTTCTATCAATTTGTCAATCTCATCCTCCATCCAGTTTTATGTGCTTGCTGAATAGGAGCTGTGATCATTTGGAGAAGATGCATTCTGGTTTTTGTAATTTTCACCATTTATGTGCTGTTTTTTTCCCCTCATCTTTGTGGATTTCTCTACCTTTGATCTTTGAAGCTGATGCCCTTTGGATGGGGTTTTTGTGTGGTGGTCTTTTGTTGATGTTGATTTGTTAGTTTTTCTTCTAAAAGGCCCCTCTTCTGCAAGCTACTGCATTTTGCTTGTGGTCTACTCAAGACCGTGCCCACCTGGGTATCTCCAGTGGAGGCTGCAGAACAGCAAAGATCGATGCCTGCTCCTTCCTTTGGGAGCTTTGTCCCAGAGTGGCACCAGCCTGATGCCAGCCAGAGCTCTCTTGCAGGTGTCTGTTGACCCCTGTTGGGAGATCTCTCCTAGTTAGGAGGCATGGGGGTCAGAGACCCACTTGAGGAGGCAGTCTGTCCCTTAGCAGAGCTTGAGCACTGTCATGGTGGATCTGCTTGTTTCTTCAGAGCCAGCAGGCAGGTATGTTTGAGTCTGCTGAAGCTGTGCCCACAGCCGCCCCTTCTCCCAGGTGCTGTTTCCCAGGGAGATGGGTGTTTCATCTTTAAGCCCCACTGCCTTTCCTTCAGAGATGCCCTGCCCAGTGAGGAGGAATCCAGAGAGGCAGTCTGGCCATAGCTGCTTTGCCATGCTGTGATGAATTCTGCCCAGCCCAAACCTCCCTGGGGGAGAGAGAGAGATTGCCAAAAAAAGTTTAAAAGCACTGTTAGGGGAAGTCCACCTACTCAAGCCTCAGTAATGGTGGATGTCCCTCCCCCACTGCAAGCTCAGTAGTCCCAGGCCAACTTCAGACTGCTGTGCTGCCAGTAAGAATTTCAAGCCAGAGATTCTTAACTCCCCATGGGAGTGGGACCTGCTGAGTGAGACCACTTGGCTCCCTGCCTTCAGCCCCCTTTCCAGGGGAGTGAATGGTTCTGTCTCGTGGGGCTTCCAGCCACCACTGGGGTATGGAAAAAAGAACTCCTGCAGCTAGGTTGGTGTCTGCCCAAACAGCTGACCAGTTTTGTGCTTGAAATCCAGGGCCCTGTTGGTGTAGGCACATGAGGGAATCTCCTGATCTGCAGATTGCAAAAACCATGGGAAAAGCCTAGTATCCAGGCCAGGTGGCACAGTCCCTCATGGCTTCCTTTGGCTGTGGGAGGGAGGTCTCCTGGCTCCTTGCACTTCCTGGGTAAAGCAGTGCCCCACTTGGCTTCTGCCTGCCCTCCGTGGGCTGCACACACTGCCTAACTAGTCTCGATGAGAGGAACTGGGTACTTCCATTGGAAATGCAGAAATCACCTGCCTTCTGCACTGGTCTTGCTGGGAGTTGCAGACCGCAACTATTCCTATTTGGCCACCTTGCCAGATCCCACCAAGTTTTTAAGATTCAATTTTGTTGGCAAGTCTTGAAATGTTTCTCAAACTTTGCTTTATATCACAGCTGATGGAAAACTTTAAGGAACTGTAGCTGAAGCCCATGGTTTTGCAGAAACTAGGCTGTAATACTAAAATGAGGCTGTCTCAGGGATCAGAAATTCTTTGCTGTGAAGGGTTGGATGTAAATGTTTTGTGGGCCATAATGTCTGCCACTGTGGCTTGAAAGCAGCCCTAGAAAACACTAAATGAATGGGTGTGGCTATGCTTCAGTAAAACTTTATTTCCAATTAAAATCATGTACTGGGTTGGATTTGGTCTTAAGGCTGTAATTTTCTGACTCCTGCTCTAATCAATGAGACATTAACCTGTTAATACATTAGGAAAGAGTACAGAAAAGTGGGTAGAAAGAGGAGGCGGGAGATAGAGAGGGATGAGGGGAGAGAGAGATTGCCAAAAAAGGTTTAAAATTAGTAGCCTGGGCAATGTAGTGAGACTCCATACCTACAAAAAAAAAAATTAAAAACTTAGCTGGGCCTAGTGGCATGCTCCTATAGTCTTAGCTATTCTGAAGGCTGACGAGGGAGGTTCACTTGAGCCCAGAAGTTCAAGGATGCAGTGAGCTCTGATCAGGCCACTGTGCTCCAGCCTGGGCCACAGAGTGAATGCCCATCTGAAAAAAAGAAAACAAACAAACAAAAAAACCCCGTAGTTATCACTGGGAGGGCTTCACTACCTAAGACAAATCTGGTCATTTGGAAGCACCCAGGAAGCCTATTCATGATAGATTTTGAAGTTCTATGTCCACAGACTGCCACTCAGTAGGTCTGTGAATATTTTTATATTCCCCAGTGAGACTCCCTGTTTAAAAAATCAAGAGACTTAAAAATCCACAAAACTGTTAGACTAAGAGAAAGAAACAGGGAAATGAGGTAATATAGATTAATTCTCATTAGGGAAATGGTGAGGTCCCAGGTCCAGAGGGCATGCATTCTATTTTCACTCTTGAGTTGGGGCAGAGAGCTGAGTTCGAATCTTGGCTTTGGCACTGACCACTGCCTGACCTTGAAGAAGTCACTTAGCTTTTCTGGACTGAGGTTTCCTCATCTGTAACATCTTTTCCAGCATCAAGTTCTATAAAAACACAGATCTATCACAGTAGATTCTGGGAAATTCTCATCTTTTGTCCCCTCTCTTATGAAATTAAACCTAGTGTTTAAGAGAGAGAGACAAGCACAGATTAGGGCATTTAATTGCCCTTTGACAGAATTGTCACAGAAATGCAGAACTAGGACAAAATTCTGAAGGGCATGCAGTTGAGAAAAAGTTACTTTACTCCTCAGGATTTTTTGAATGAAATAATTTTCATTGATCCCTCTAGATTAAATTAGCAATTGTAATTTTCCCGGATCACTTCGTTGGTCTTCTGGGCTACTTTACCATGAGCACCCCTTCAATTTGCCAACTGTTTAAAGATACCAGCTCACAGTAACAAAAAGATGGAGTGAAGGCAGGCTGGCCAGAGGCTCCACAAGGTGATGCAGCTGACTCTCTGGGAGAGGAATTCACTATTTAATTTTTTTAGAGACAAGTTTGCCCAAGTTGGAGTGCAGTGGTGTGATCATTGATCACTGCAGCCTCTAACATCTGGGCTCAATTAGATCCTCCTGCTTCAGCCTCCTGAGTAGTTAGTAGCTGGGGACTACAGGCATGGACCACCACACTCAGCTAATTTTTTAAATTTTTAATTGTTATATTTTTAGTGACAGGGTCTCTCTAGGTTGCCCAGGCTGGTCTCAAATTCCAGGCCTTAGGTCCTGATTCCCCTGCAGGTGTGAGCCAGTGAGCCCGGCCTAGCACAGGAATTAAAAAAGCACGGCAGAGTTTCTGCCCTTTAGGAAGAATGACTTCTATGTTTTTAATACAGCAATCTATATTAATTTTTATTTTTATGCTTGTAATATATCTGTATTATAGGAAGGAATGGGGGCTAGTTATTTTCAGAGCTAGAAGATGCATATGTACAAAAGTCACTACAGTCACTGATTTTGTGCTACTTAAAAATTTCAAGAAGGTTGTGTGCAGCAGTCTCGTCTGTGTTCAGCCTCTCAGCCTCATTGTGTACATTTGTACACTATATACATCACCATTTCACAACATGTAGTTTGTAATCTCTTGCATTTAACTCTTTTTTTTTTTGAGTCCTCTTTTTCTGTCTGATACTTTTTTTTTTTTTTTTTTTGAGACGGAGCTTTGCTCTTGTTACCCAGGCTGGAGTGCAATGGCCCGATTTCGGCTCACCGCAACCTCTGCCTCCTGGGTTCAGGCAATTCTCCTGCCTCAGCCTCCTGAGTAGCTGGGATTACAGGCATGCACCACCATGCCCAGCTAATTTTTTGTGTTTTTAGTAGAGACGGGGTTTCACCATGTTGACAAGGATGGTCTCGATCTCTCGACCTCGTGATCCACCCGCCTCGGCCTCCCAAAGTGCTGGGATTACAGGCTTGAGCCACCGCGCCCGGCCGCATTTAACTCTTAACCACCGTTTTCAAAGTGTTGTATTCAGGAGTAATGTTTCATGCTAACTTCTGCCATTCTATGAATTAGAAATAACTTTCCGGAACTACTGTGGATTCTAATTCAGGAACTGAAATAACCAAAACGAATGTCCACATTTAAACCATCCACAAAGAACATTGAATTAAAGCTCCCTGCTGACCACCATCAATTCTACAATAATGCAACATGTCTGTTCATAGAAATCACTGCCCTAGGCAAAGTTGTACAATGAAAATCCCAGAGCTTCCGGGAAAAATGAGACTAGGGACACAACATCCCAAAATGTAATGAATTCCACATTGCAAAGAAAAATTCAATAAAAACAGCAGTTACAAAAACGCTAACTGGTTAGGAAATGTATAAATCATAAAATAGGGCAAGTTACCCTGAAAAAGATTTAAGGCACGCCTTTGGTTGTGGGCATCAGAAGGATAGCAGCTCTTAGGTTATTGTAAAGAGGAGAAAGGTGATCTGATATAAGGTGGAAACATGTAACTTCAGATATGGCCGAGTGCAACAAATCACAGGCGCAGGGATGTGAGGTGCTGGAGATGTCTGAAGTGTGGGTGTGCTGTGTTTCCTTATGCAGCTCAGTTGAGTGCAGTTCTCACCATTCACCTAATGTTCCTTGCACACCAAACAGCACACAAGCAATGTGAAAAGTGCGTTATGCTCAAATTTTTCTCTAGTATGGTGGGTCCCCAATCTTTTTGGCGCCAGGGGCCGGTTTTGTGGAAGACAGTTTTTCCGGACTGGCAGGGGGCTGGGGGGATGGTTTCAGAATGAAACTGTTCCACCTCAGATCATCAGACATTAGTTAGATTCACATAAGGAGTGCTCAACCTAGATTGCACACATGTGTAGTTCACAGTAGGATTCGCACTCCTGTGAGAATCTAATGCTGCTGCTAATCTGAAAGAGGCGGAACCCAGCTGGTAATGCTGGCCAGCTGCTCACGTCCTGCCGTGCAGCCAGGTTAACAGGCCATGGACTGGTGCTGGTCCATGGCCCGGGGGTTGGGGACCCTTGCTATAATACATCAGTTGCATTCAAAGAAATAGGAGTTATCAAAGCAAGTGCTACAGACAAACTGTGGTAACCTGGGACCAAGTGGAACGCTGTAAGTCTTGTATCCATCAGTGACATTCCAGTGAAGTTTCAAAAAATGCTGACACACACAGAACTCAGGTGGCTCAAAACTAAAAACAAAACATATGACTGTATAGGGTATTTATGGAAGAGATTATTTTCCTCTACTTGTTTATCTTGCAGTAAAGTTGTAGAAGTTTCTGTTATCACTGATTAAATAGTTCCCAAACTGAAGGCAAGGCTCTAGAAACTAAAAAGATTAAATTCCACTTTTGTTTCCTTAAGGATTGGCTAAAGACGGTCAGGACCGAGTATTTAAAATGTGTTTGCAACAGAGACACGCAATTGGATTCATCTTGTGAGTCATCAAAGTGCTTTATTTTGTAAAGCCCGGCTCATGACTGGAGTGTATTGTTAGCACTAGGAGATAACAGGGCAAACGTCCTCACTCTGTCCAAATAGTTTATCAACAGAAATAAATGACAGAGACTGTTACAGACAAAAATAATAGCATTTTGTAAACTTCTAAAAGCATATACAGATTGGCCACCAAGGAAATAGTCAAATAACATATGTGTACCTTATCTTTACTTCAGGGTCTCATGGTTATAGTCTTGGGTCAAACCACAGTAAAACTTAAGGACACAAAAACTGATCTGATGCCAGAATTAGTGGTGCAGGAAAAAACCAAATCACAGTATGGATTACTTGAAATACATAAAATACGAATTTCTACACTATGTTACAGTGGTGTTAACACTGTCTGCTGAGGATAACAAATCTATGTAAAATCAGACAGTATAGGGAGGGCATGACCGCTGGCTTTCAAAGATGCTGTGGACTAGATCCATGTTCACTGGGCGCAGCTGCCGTCTGGAGAGCCCTGAAGTAAAGTCCCTGGAAAAGGCAGGACGGCAGGGAGACCTGTTGAGTTGCGATTAATAATTAAAGGGAAGATTTTTTTTCATCATCTTTTGTGAAACTGCCCATAAAAATCGTATCATGTTTTAAACAAGGAGTTTCAAAGGCACGCCTTTAGCGCAGCGTCATATAAGTTGATAACCTATTCTAAGCAAGACTAATATTTAAGCTCAATGCCTTTTGGAAAATGCAGGAGTTGGTAGATACATGATCTAGGTTGGAAATTTATAACATGATTAAAAACAGTCAGCACAGTTTAGGGCAATGAACTTACATAAACCAGATTGGGGTGAACTCTCTTTCTAAAAAAAATCGTTAAGTTGATAAATGTACATTTGGAGTGGAAAAAAATCCTTTTCCTTTTATTTTGAAAGACTGTCTACCATGTACTTTGAATAAAACACTCACGTAAAAACATGACTGCAAGATACGTCTCAAAATATGACAAACATTATTTCACCTACACTGTAAGTGATTTTACATGTAAACTTCAAAAATCACATGCTATACATCAGATTTTTAGATTCAAAAGATATCCCTGTTTTCCTAATAATGTAAACAGTAAAACTGAGGGTTTCAGTTAAAGGGACAATTCTTAACAAAATCCCACTGGTCAAACATGAACACCTTATAATTCAGATCTGTATTCAGTAACAGGAGAATTGAGAGTTTTGACGCTTTGCTGGTTTTCCCACAGTGGGAGATGTAGATACCATTGCCCCAAACCATGCACTTCTCGGGTAAGCTTTACTTTTATTTTGTAGCATTAATTCCTATATTGCAACGTAGGGGTGTAACAATGAAGGCTCCAGGCAAGAAAAAAGAAGCAGTTTTCCTGGACATATTGGCCGGGGTGAAAAATGTACAGGGAATCAGTGGGGCATCAGCTGCTTGTTGGGGGAGGGGTGGGAGCTCTGGACACGGAGGTGGCGGGGCGGTCCTGACAAAGCTGGGGACAGAACCCTGAACCAGTACACATGGAGACGCCAGCATTCTTCCGTCTGGTGCTGGGGGCTCAGGTTACCAGTGTTAGGGAGTGTCTGCGTGCAGGTAGAAGTGGAACATTCGCTGTAGGTTTTTTCCTTGGAAGAATCATCATTATTATTATCATTATTATTATCTTCATTATTATGAATACTGTCTCACATCTTTAAACTCAAAAAAACAAAACGGATCCACAGTTTGTTGTGTGATGCCAACATGGGTGCCTGACATGCACTTCCGTCTCCCCTCCCCCACACATAAGTTCATCCATTCACTCATTCGGCCATGGCTGGAATCAAAGGGTTTCTGTTGGGACACATTCTGACCAAAGTGGATCAGTTTTCATTAATGACTTTAAAATGCACACACACACACGCACACTCACCCCCCCACCCCCCCCACAAAACACACATACAAAGTCAGAAATAGCTAGAACGATGCTGGGAAAATCAGGTAGCTGTAAAGCGAGTAGCCCCCCAAATCAGTCATCTTGGCCTGAAGATGTAAACAAGGAGGTTTGCTTCCTGCAAGATGAGTACTTCACCGAGTTTGGTTTTCATTTTTCCTACACCGAAGCCACCTCTGTCCATCCCATGTTCACGTCCGCCTGAGGCTGCGCGGGAGGTTACGTCAAGATGTGGCCAATAAAGTCCAAAAAGCGCTTTGAATACTGTTCCGGGTTCACGGTGGAGATCTCCGCGCCAGCCTGGGCAGTTGTGAAAAAAGGGCATATTCAAATGATGTTTATGATTTCCCCAAATTACTACTCAGTATCTACAGCTAGTTCCAAAGGTAGCTGAATATACAGCAAGTAATTTTCAAATCTATGCAATCTCTGCTTTAAAAATCATCACTCAAAATACCTTGGTGCTCGTGGCTGAATAATTGAGGTTCTTACGAATCTGCGTCTGCACATGAGACACAAAGGGTGTCGGAACACCAGACGCTACCACACACGTCAGGGCTGTTGCAACTCACAAAAAAATCAAACTGGCCACGTTTGGGATGTTCCTCTCAAACAGTGGAATTGTTCAGAAGCCACAGAAACAATACTTTTATTATAATACTTTCCAAGAAAGCAGATTGGAGCCAGCTTGAGAATGATACCAACATTTGGCAAAAGGGAAACCTTAATGATAATGGCTTAGGACTGCGTCGTTTCTTCAGGACCCCCTTAGTTTCTGACAGAGGCACCCAGCTCAGTGTTCTACCATGAGGGGCAACAACTGCAGTCACAGGTTCTGGGACAGCTGCCCCTAGCCCATTCCCTGCACTGTACCCAGGTGAGGTGCAACACTGCTGGCTGCATGTCACTCACGGGGGAAGGGGCTGGCTTCCCTTGGCAGCAGCACACAGGGGTGCCACTCTTCCCCCTGCACAGAGTCCTGCGGAGAACAAGCAAGCCAGGCCCCTTCCAGAAGCTCAGTGGGGGATTTTCCATTGTGAGATGCAGGGATGCAGGCCAGCACACTCAAAGGAATCACTGGCCAGTTTCCTGAACTGCAAAGGGCAAGATCAGAGTTTTGCTGAGTGAGCAGGTGCTGTTTTTAGACACCCATGTTCATGGGGGAACTTGGAATTCCCAGGCCTCGGCTGCTGGGGTACTCCATGGAGAAGCCCAGGCTCAGAATGAGCGAATGGGTGGTGCACCTGGTACAGACAATGTTTAAAAAGGGTACTCAAGTTTCTGTTGGGTGGAAGCCACCATGTAACTTCCTGACGTGCTCAGGGGTGGTGAGGTCTTGCTCTGCACACAGCAGGACCATAGCTATTGACAGTGTGACTGAAATATTTCTTTGGCAAACAGAATATGGTGTTAGGCTGATTTCCATTTTAAAATAGAAAAAAGGTTTCAAGTGAGTTTTTGGTTCCAGTAAATCTTGGCTAGCTCTATACGGTCTGTGGGAGGCACCTCTCATTCCAGGGACAACAAGCCAGGGCACACATGCGTCTGTGTGAGGTGGATTCTACATCTGCAAAACCAAGATGGTGCCCTACAATGCAAGCTTGAAACTCAGTGAGTTGTAAAGTTCAGCCAGGCAGAAGGGTGGAAATGAACGTGGAGCAGGAGGGGTTGGGTCCTGGGGAGGAATCCCATCTCTAAGACTGCCTAGTATGAGGCCCTGACAAGTTACTCCTGAAGCTGTCCTCAGTTTCTCTAACTGACAAAAGCAGGTATCCTAGTATCTCTTTCATAGGCTACTCATGGGGGATTCAACAGCTTAATACATAGCCAGAGCAGTGATAATTCCTATCAAGCACATTAAAGGTGGGTAATTAATATTATGCAACTCGGATCTGGCACTCAAAAGATTTCTGTAGTGGAAAAAGTACAACTCACTGTGAGAAAAATATCCTGTATATTTTGGAAGTGTCTAAGCAGACAATCATGCATCGATTTTAACATTTCATACTAAAATACTCAAACTATCTTCTTTAGCACTTTTATCTCTGGAACGTTTTTCAAACAGAAAAGAATCTGTATCACATCCTAGTGATGCACATGCCTGTTAGTGTCCCCCCAGTGTAAAAAGAGATGTTCGTGTTTAAGTGTCTTGCGGGAAGCCACGGGGAGCTGTGGTCAGGGCAGGGGCGAGCAGGAGCATTTGTGGGTTCTGCGTCTTACGCTCACAACACGACTCCCACAGGGCACAAGCGTCACTAAAAGGCTTTCATGGCTCAGTAGAAAGCTGAGTGGCAGAAAGGAGTGGTCCCTGCATTATAGACCATACGGAGGAGCCAGGAGAGAGAGAAAAACAAAACAGATACTCACGCCATGTTTAACAGTTTTTGCAGCATGGGCAGCTTTCTTTTTTGCATCATAATGAGTAAGGATGTCAATAATTGCCATGAAGTACACCTCCTTCCTAGGTGAGTCTGCAGAGAGACGAGAGTAATGACTGTGGGATATGTGCCAACACGGGGCCACATCGCTGCTGAGGGAGGGAAAGAGAAGTGAGGCTGGAGGGAGGGGATTCGGCAGGACGCAGATGGAAGGAGTCTAAAGACAAACTCCATACCACTCCTGCGTTTCCCGACTAAACAGGCACCCTGCCTCTCTGATCCACTCCCCCTCCAATTAAAAAGAACAACAAAAACCAGCTTAACACCTGGGTATTTTAAAATAGCATATTTCTTCACACCAAAAACAATTACACAATCATTAAAATGCAGATTAATAGAAGACTCAGTTCCACCCCTGGACCTCCACTGTTGATACCCTGGTGTTACGATGCTGTTTTTTGTTGTTGTTACTGCTTCTTTGTAAATTGGAGGGAGACTGGGTCACAGAGGCAAGCTATTTGTTTTACTAAGGATACAGAGGGAGTGCTATGGAGTTTGTCTGCTATTTAAAAAAGACTCTATAAGGCTTGGTGTAGTGGCTCATGCCTGTAATTCCAGCACTTTGGGAGGCTAAGGCGGGTGGATCACGAGGTCAGGAGACTGAGACCATTCTGGCCAACATGGTGAAACCCCACTTCAACTAAAAATAAAAAAATTAGCTGGGTTGGTGGCGTGTGCCTGTAATCCCAGCTATTCGGGAGGCTGAGGCACAAGAATTGCTTGAACCCAGGAGGCAAGAGTTGCAGTGAGCCAAGATTGCGTCACTGCACTCCAGCTTGGCAATAGATCAAGGCTCTGTCTCAAAAACAAACAAAACCTCCACATACGCTATAGAACAAGTAGAATTATGCTCATTAATCCTTTTCTACCATGTGATGTACTGTTCGTAATTCTTACTGGAGACAGTATCAGAACTGGAAACCCGGATAAAGGCCTACATCCCTCCAATGTCTATTTTTCCAAAAATATGAACAGTAAGAAAAGTACATTTGACTGTATCTAATTTCTTTGTTGAAGAAAACATTTTGGTGAGCAAAGCAGAAAAAAGCAGAACTCAATCCCTTGGCTGATAAGCCATTTGGGATTTAAAAAAAAAAAACTGATGAGCCACACTTTTTATTATTCAAAAAACAATAGGCTGTTTTTATCCTATCACTAAAATATTTTGCTTTTGTCATCGATGGTGCTCAGCTAGGATATAATACTTAAATAACTCAAAGACCCAATCACCTGGATACTGTGCACGAAGGTCTATCTGACTCTAGGGAAGACGACTACAGGCTGCTCCATGGGGAGGATGGCAGAGTCAGACGCGGCAGCAAATCAGATTCCCACCCGACACATGGGGCCCAGCCTCATACCTCTGAGAGGGACAGGGCTGTGGTGATGACAAGATGACAACCCAAGGGTCACAGGGGCCTGTATGTGCCCCAAGCTTAGATTCAGGATGCTTTTGACTCACAGAAGATAACTAGGCAAAAATGCATTAATACTTTAAAGCATTTCTAACGTCATCTGTATATGCATGCGTACATCTGTACATGTGTGGTATAAGTGCGCGTGCGCATGCACACGTGTATTGTATGCATGTGTCTATGCACATGTGTGTTGTATGCCAGTGTGTATACAAGTCTATGTACATAATTGTGTATGTGCATATGTACATGTGTGTTGTAGGTGTGTATACGTGTTGTACAGAGTAGTCTGTGGTTTTGCTCTATTCCCTCAACACTGCAGAATTCAAAGGTTCGATCGCCTTATGTTTCAGCACCGAGATCGTGGTTACCTTTAACATGCTCTTGTCCCCAGATCCATTTCTTTGGAGTTTGGAGAATGAATGAGTGCTGCCAAGCAGCACCCTTGTAACTGGGGTCACGAATACTGGTAAATAACAAGGCCAAAGTCAAACCACCTCATGTGCAAATAGAGTCCACAGTGATAAAACTTACTTTCATGGCACTTAATTCCATAGACGTCGATGTTTGGATCAAACTCCCCAGGAGCCAGGGGTGGTGAGCTGTTCAGTGTATTCCCGGGGCTATCTGGGGGGGTCCCCACCGGGTGGGTGCCATCGCTCTCACCCTCCTCCTCCCCGTCGTTCTCCTCACACTCCACCTCCTCCTGTTCCGCTCTCTCGACATCGTGAATTCCCACCAGCAGGCTGTAGTCCATGAGCTTCAGCTGGGCCAGAAACTGGGGACAGAGGCGACAGTCAGTCAGCCACACCTTAAACATACAAGCAAACATTTAAAGGAGACAAGCTCCAGTTACACTCAGAGGGAAAGCTGCAGGCTGGGGCAGCAGAGGCGCCAGGAGCCTCCTTTCTGATGCTCTTACACTCTTGGGCTGTTTATCTGAAGTGTAGCCTCACACTTCAGGCTGGCTCAGAGCCCAGATTATTTTCCCTAGAAAGCCACATGGATGGGGAGAGGCGTGTGTCTATCACAGGGTGGCTGGATTTGACTAAAGAGAAGGGAGCAGCACCAGCCAGAGATCCAGAAAGAGCCTCGGAATGGGCAGGTTCCTCCCAACGGTTAAGACTGGTTAATGAGGAAACCCAGGCACCTCCTAAGTAGCTCCTGATAGCATCTCCTGATGTGGTTCGGGAAAGCACCTTGGAATTCAGCATGCTCTCTGGAGGCGATCATTATGCTGTGGCAAGTAAGTAAAAGCAAAGGCACCGTGTCCATATCTGGTGAGTAATGCGGTCCTGTCGGGGTCAGCAAGGTGCCAGAGGGGTTTCGCTTTCCACAAGGCAGGGCACACACAGGATTCCCGTCCTCCCCTCCTCCAGCCATGGCTAGAACACAATGTGGGGGCAAGACCCAGCTCTGTGTGTTTGGCTACTCTTGTCTGCCCAGTTCTTTTTTGACTTTTAAGATGATTCTTTTTCTCTTTTCTTATTTGAGACCTTCAGCACAATGTTCCCATATTGCCGTAAAATGTGGACGGTTGTGCTGAGCGCAAACAGTGGAGCCCCTCAGTGGGCTCGACCCATCCAGCTCCCTGACCCCCAGCTGCTGGCTCTGCACAGGGTCCTGTTCCGCTCTGACCTTGGGCTCGGGGTCCAAGAAGGTTCACGGTCCTGGCTCTGGAAGGACTCAGAACCACCTCGCTAGGGAATGCACACTGGCTGAGCTGCCTCTGGGCTACACTGATAGAATTTAAGAAGCAAATGTCCTCACGCAAAGGGCAAGCAGATGAAATTATAGGTCTTGAAGTTCTGGCTAAAGATGAAATCAATTTGCTGAGCCCCGCAGAGCCATTTCTTTTGAGCCTGCTGGGAAGCAGTTCTGTCTCGAAACTTAAAAGAGAAGCCCTGACTCCTTACAGATAAGGAGGAGAGGACCCCTGGGCAAAGGTCTGTCCCACTCTCCAGCTGGTTCCGCTGCCTGCAATTCTCCAGCTGGCACCCTGCTCAGCCCAGCAAACCTGCCAGAGCTCCCACTTGGCTGCCTTCCCACCAGGAATCCCCCAGGGCCAGCTATACATTCTCTATTTGTTTCAAGCTCAGAAAAGAAAAATCACAAATCTTACATTCAGATATTTAAGCAAAGTAGGAAAACCTGTTTGTTTAAAAATAGACAGAGGCAAACCCCTCGTGGAAACAGCGAGGGGCTCCTGTGTTCAGCTTTCTGGACCCCAGAGAGGAGAGGAAGCCACTGCTCCTTGCTCGGGCCTTTCCCCAAACTCCCCCATTACATCAAACATGAGAACTGACTTTTCACCTGCACCTCTCTCTGCCAGACTTCCTTTCCAGCAGTCAAGAGACTGCACATCCTCCCCTAGCATCTCGGCAGCTGCCAGGCTCCGGGGCGCACCTGGCCAGGATCACCTGTCGGAATCGTGTTTGTGGGGGTGGCTGCAGAGGAGAACTCCGTAATATGAGGCTCACCTGAGTCCTTCACCAGTATGGTGAAGCCAGCCAGGTAGCCGGGTCTTGGGCACTAGCTCTGCACACATGGGCCTGCGGATGTGGAAGAGAACTGGGCACTCCGGGGTACAGAAACAAGTGACAAGATCCAAGGCATGTGTGAGACAGCAGGCAGGCTCAGCAGCTGGACAAGAGCCCAAGGATTCAAATCTAAGGAGGGTTTGAATCCAGGGCCTGTTCTGAGCCCGCACTCCCTGCTCTGTATCAGCTACCCCTGGAGGCTGCCTTAAAGCAGCTTTCCTCCATCCTTTTCGAAACCCGAGGCAGGTAATGAGTTAAACAATATCAGCTAGCATTGGAGTAGGCCCTCCACCTGTGACTCAGCGCTGTGGGTCTCCCAAGGGCTGGGTGGCCAGCAGCATGCCTGGCACCACTGTGATCATGAAACCTGTTTCCCCGTCAGAACGCCCTGTGGGCCTGGGGTTTTGGAAGGCCTATTTGGAAAATACTGCATTAGAAGTACCTAGTCGTGCTTTCCAACTCTTGAGGAGTATGACGGGGAGGTGCTCATGGTAGCCCCACTTCTCCTGGACCTGTTGTTCCAGGGCCTTTGGGCTCCTGGAGAACTGGGCCAGGGTCTCCTTTGCCACCTCCACTGTCCCTCCCAAGCCTAGTCTGGTGCCTGGCTCTGCTTCCTGTATCTAGGGCTTCCCGTCTCACTCCTAGAAGCCTCTCTAGGGGTCAGGGAGAGGGCACTGCTGGAAGCACCAGGCTCCAGATGGCAGCATCTGCTCCCAGCATGGGTAGAGGGTGGGTAGGGACGGAGCCAGGCTCCGCCCTGCTAAGCTGGAGCGGTCACAGGGAAAAGTGCCCCTCCCTGCTCCCTCTGGGTGCTTGGAAGGTCCCTGTGAAGTGGTAAAGGCTGAGTGGTGACTCAACCTCCTGTCCAGTCCTCTGCAAAGGGCAGCAGTTTTCAGAATGTGAACCTGATCATATCCTGTCCTGCTTAAGACATTCCTGTGGTGCCATGTTTCCCACGGGGCACAAACAAAACTCTCACGGCCCAGATAACTAGGCCCCATCCCCACTTGAACCCTGCTCCAGCCCCGTTCTGGACTTCTCCCCTGCCGGCAGGTACTTCCTCGTGCGCCTTCAGGTCTCAGCTGCAGGACACCATGTGGGGCAGCACAGCCCCGGAGTCTGGGTACTTAGGGCACCGCATGCTCCTCCCCAATGACACATGGCCTCCCTGCACATTCATTTTTGTTGGAGTATTTGCTCAACTTCTCTCTTAAGCGGGGCAGTTTGACAAGAACTCTCTGGTTTTGACTCCCACTGCATTCCTGACTCCCAGCAGACAAAGGGCTCAGGGAATACTCAGCACTTGTTGGACAAGTGAATGGGATGCCTGCTGCTGTTCCCTACCCATCCCCCCAACTGTCCCTAATTCTCCCCGATCTGCTTCCACCAGGACAAAAAAACCGAAGCCAAATACCAAGAACAAAAGCAACAACAGAAAACCTCTGTCTACGACTGCAAGAGGCAACACCTTTGGGAAGGAAGCCCAAGGCGACTATTTAAGACTCTTCCCTGAACAGGTAAGGCAGGTCTACTGGTTGACCTTCAAATGTTCTTTCAAGTGTGCTTTATTTACAGAAGTCAGGGCTGTCTGTGATTAATTTGCCAAAGGGCAGAGAGGCAATGGGACAACTGGGACTGGCCAGCCGCACTCACCAGGGTGAGCCTTCAGGCCTCTGTCTCCTCTGGCACCCCATTGGAGATGCTCACCAGGCCGGGCAGCCCAGAGAAATTTCCTGGGCCTCAGGCCTGTTGTCAGACCGCTTATTCTTGTCTTGCAGTGAGGAAGAAATAAAGGTGCAGTCGGCTCCTAGCACCACCCATGAAACCATCCGTGCAATGAAAAATGCATCTCTAGGTAAGAAGCTGTTCTGAAGCACCCAAGAAGCCTGAGGAAATTGCAGTCTCAATGGTTATTACACATTTTGTTTTTGAGACGGGGTCTTGCTCTGTTGCCCAGGGTGGAGTACAGTGGTGTAATCACAGATCCCTATGGCCTTGAAGTCCTAGGCTCAAGTGATCTTCCTGCCTCCCAAAGTGCTGGGATTATTCATGTTTTCAAATCTCTGAGACTGAGGCAGAAGTGGAAAAAACCAAGTACAGCACAGTGGTTAAAAGGACAGGTTAGGCTGACAAGGGAGCCCCCTTCCAGAAACAGAGAATCAGCTCTGTAGATGGGCGAGTAAGTCTTGTTTGGTCTTACTAGCTCCATGCTTGATGAGTTTGCCTCTGGGATCCTCAGTCCTTCTGACTGGAAAAGGAGACAATGCCACTTGCCTCACAGGAGGGTGGAAGGATTAAGATAATGAATCTAAGACAAAAAATGTGGTGCCTTGCACAAAATCATGGAAGTTGTTCTTTGTAACTGTCAATGTTGTTTTGATTATGGTAGAGGTCTTTTTTTAACATCAAGTTTCAAATTTAAACAGGTTCCAGTTTGTGGACCAGCGGGGAAAAGCCCGTCAATTCACGAGCTCTTATTTTCACAGCCTTTATTACATTTCTTGATTTTTCAGACAGGATCTGGCTCTGTCACCCAGGCTGGAGTGCAGTGGTGTGATCATGGCTCACTGAAGCTTCAAACACTGGGACTTGAGGGATCCTCCTGCTTCAGCTTTCTTGGTAGCTGGGAGCACAGGCAAGTACCACCGTGTCTGGCTAAGTTGTAAAATTTTCTGCAGAATGAGGGTCTCACTATGTTGCTCAAGCTGGTATCAAGTGATCACCTGGCCTCAAACTTTATTTTAAATCTGTTCTGAGGTAGAGTGAAGGAAGTATGGCAATAAATCTTGAGATTTTCCTTAGGGAAAACTCCTGTGGGCCAGATAGTCAAGGGTGAAGAAAGAACACAAAGGGGGCGTGGGCTCCACTGTGGGGTCTGCTTCGGGCTCACTGCAGGACCACAGTATATATTCGTTCTTTAAGAACATGAGATTCTAAAATGTGAAGACTTTTCCAACTTCCTCAGAAATTACCTGCTAGACCTCAGATCTGCCTCTTTTCCAGCCAGAATAGTCCGTCTCATCTAATTCCTTACTGATTGCTCACTGTGACACATCTGTGAGCCAGGATATTCCTCAAGATCTTTCCGAATCTATGGCTGTCCTTCACAATGGTTTTAAATTGATTTTTTTTTTTTATACTAACACACTGTGTACTGCCAAATCAACATATTCTAAAATGCTATTCAACTGTTTAACAGTTGTACCTTACCACTTGTTAAAAATTATAATAATCCCCTCTTGGAGCAATTATCAGATAACAAAGCCTACACTGGGCTCTCAAAAGCATTTTTAACCTTTGTTTATGTCAGAGTAGTTAAGGATTGTGCCCTCTGAGGGCCTGATGCCCCAGTCTGAATTTAGAAGCTTTGTGCCTTCGAGCAAATTATATAGTGTCTCTGGGCTTGGCTCCCTCATTCATCAAACTAGGGTAGTGACAGGACCACTCTCAAGGGGTGGAAAATGACAAGCAGCCATGACTGCATGGGAAGGACTTGGACTCCATGTGCTCCGCAGATGCTGGCTGCTGCCCGTCCCTGTACTCTTCCCACCCTTTCACCCATCTCCAAGGATGGCGGCTGTACACCTCAGCCAGCTGAAATGCCCTGTGGTGGGATGCCACAGAGGGAGAACAGAATTCTGCATTGTGTGAGTTAGTGAGGAGAGACCAGGGTTGACTCTCCAGGGTCATGATCAGAGCTGACAACAGACAGGGCAGAAGGAAAGAGTGCTTGTCCCTCCTCATTCACTACTTTGTGTGTGCATGCAGAGAAAGACTCACCTGTGTTTAGTTATGTGCAAAGCTATGGGGATGAAAGGGTCCAGCATGGCACAGGAATAGAACAGGGCTTCAATTAGAGAAAATCAACTAGAATCTGGGATGAAAATGGTTTTTCTTCACATGTAGATTTCTTGAGCTGTAATACACTCAGATCTCCTACTTGAGGGATTAAGGAAAAACAGCCACAACAACAAAAACAACTGTACTGAAACACCAACGGGTCAGTCAGCTGAATCAGAAAGCATGGAACTGATGAAAAAATAAAACTCGAGTAAGTTCTAGCCTCATTATCAAGATCAGATGTCAAGCTACTTCACCATAATTACCTGCTTAAAAATTTAATGATGCTTCTGCGTGAATTTCAAAACCACAGACACCGTTACCAGCTATTGAGAATATTTTTAAATTAAAGAATGTTTTATGCCCTGCCTCCATTTCAACGAAACAGCTAAGTGCTTGAGCCATGTACAGGGATTAGACGATCAAGTCCTCTAATCAATTGGTATTATTAGAGACAAAAGAGCTAAGAGGATCCTTCTGTAATTAAACTGTCAATTTGAACTGCTCCAGTTACATTATTTCTGGAGTCTAAATATTAAAGTGATATACTGCCAACAGAAACAATTCTTACCAAAATTGCTAAAACAATATTCTCTGTATCAAAGATTTGCTGATTAAACAATAAAAATTCAAACGAGTATGTTTACTGAGAGTACTTAATAATCAGATCAAATAGATCCCAAAGCAAGGGGGAAATGCTTGACTAATACATTTTATTAATAACCACTGACAACTGATGAAAACTAACCATTTCTTAATGAAAGACTAGAGGAAAATGTTACATGAGAAAAGCAAACTCTTCTTTTTGTTTGAAGTAGATGCTTAAAGGCCAAGCACAGTGGCTCATGCCTTTAATCCCAGCACTTTTGGAGGCTGAGGTGGGAGGATTGCTCGAGGCCAGGAGTTTAAGACCAGCCTGCACAACATAGCAAGAGTCTACACACACCCACAAAAAAAAAAATTCAAAAATTAGCCAGGCACCAGGGTGCAGGCCTGTAGCCCCTGCTACTATGGAGCCTGAGGTGGTAGGGCTGCTTGAGCTGAGCGTTCAAGGCTGCACTGAGCTGTGCTGCTGAAGCCCCTGCAGTCGAGCCTGGCCAAGAGAGCACAACCTTGTCTCTAAAAACAACAATGGCAACAAAAAAGTAGATGCCTATACCCTACACAGTTAACACACAGGTTCTAATCGAAGTATACACCATAAAGGGTAAAAAAGTTACTAATTTATGATCTAACAATAGGAACTATTTATAACTTGGTCAGAGTTTCTTACAATAAAAAGAGCTGTCAAGAAATTATACTGTTTCTCCCTTCATGGGAAACACAAATGTCTAACATTCTTTGGCTTTAGTCATTTTCTTTCTCTGTTTTTTGTTTAATGACATGAAAAAAATCATCTCACAAAGCCTCCTAGTAGCAGATCCATACTGGTGGGCTGGAAAGTGTTTCAAAGTTTTTTAGAAAAGCCTACACGAACGAATGAAAGTCACAGCTAAGAAAAACTTAGGGGCTGCTAAATTCTAATTCCCACTGCACTGTCTTGTAACAACATTAACCTTTTTTCCTGGATTTATTTATAAAAGACTTAAAAGAGCAAATCCAATGGAAAAGCTACAATGCCTTTATCATAAACTCAATGACAGGAAAAGGTACACTTTAAATGTTTAGAACAGTGTTTAAAAGCAAAACTCCATCATTATGGACTAAAGCCCCTTGTACGCCATTTTATTTCTCTCCACTGTCCCCCCATGACCTAGGGTCCCCAGCTGCCCCCGTTCTAGTCCCATGATGTGTAAGGGGGCCTCCCTGGGCCTCATGACATGGTCTGTGATGACTGGTGGAGATAGGAAAGCATTAAGTGACCCAGCACTGACATGTGCTTTAGCGGGAAAAGTGCCGACTCTGATAGTGACTGAACATTTGTCTTTACTAAGCTCTGCTGGTAGACACAGAGTCCACTGCTCCCCCGGCCCCTCCCAAGGTGGTTGGTGTGGGCAGGTCAGCCTCCATGCGCCATCCCAATTCAGAACACAGGAGCCTGGCGCCGGGGATTCCCGGCACATGACAGCAGGTGCTTGCTTGTGTTTGGCGCCAAAATGAGAGGAATGCTAAACCGGCATGGTTTTACTTTAAATCCTGCCACATGCGACACCTTCACATCTGACTGTGATAATGTAGAGTATACATGTTTTTACCTTGGTTGCAGATTTAAATAGATGGTTTTAAAAGCTCCTAAAAACTAACAGGGCGGACACGTACACAATGGGGCTGGCCTCTATGCTGCCTGTTCTTACCTCAACATCCTTCTTCAGTTTTTCCAGGAAGACTTTCTTGTTGTTGTCATCAATATAAATCTTTTGGCCCTCATTAATGAAATCGTTATCTTTCAGAGTTGGCAGTTCTTTGGCCTAAGACAAAGAAGAAGAAGAATGACGAGGCTTGAATAAAATAGAAAAAACCACATACAGCTTCCAACCCTGGACACTGAAGTTTGCCACCCCTCATCACCTCCACAGGGGTCTTACCCAAACAGTAAAATGGAAGGCCTGAATACCACCGGGGGGCACCATTGAGCTGCAACCTCTGGAAGCATTCCCAGTAGCAGTGAGGTGGGGGTCCGACGGACTCCACGTTATAAGGGTTTTTGTAACACATTTCACATTTTTCAGAGGAATGAACTTGACTGCTTTCTTAGATTCCCTTTCTTACAAGAAGTCTTCTGAGTGTGGAATTTGTATTCTTGGACTATTTTCTCAGGAACCTTCAATTTTCTTACTGGTACAACCCAACTCCATCCTTCCTCCCACATTTGGGTAGCCATTGCTGGGCTCACATTACAAATAACATGGTATCTTGTCTCGCAAATGCCCCATCCGTAATCATATCTACTTTCTGCACCACGGAGAACCTGCGGCACGCGGTTAGCCATCTGCCCTTCCAGGCTTTCCTGTTCGCCACTCAGCCAGGAAGGAACTTCTCTTCTCATTTGGACAATACTAAAGAAAATAGGCCTGTCTTAACATAAACGTATTAACATGGGAGGTCTACCTTTTACAGCTGAACAAGAGGGTGAGCAAGTAAACCGCACTTACACCGACCAACACAAAGCAATGTGCGACTATCAGAAATGGGTCATGAGCAGAACACACTGCAGCTTGCATTGCAGCAAACAGGATCATATAGGCATATGGTTTCAAAACGGTGTAGATAAAACTTTGTGCAACCTGCATTCAGTACAAGCTCAAAATAAATCTCCCATCTCTTTCAGCTACCCATGGCTTATTTACTTCAGTGGAAAGAAAGCCAGTGTCATGCACTGCCTGCCTTTCTCTGTATGCTGATGAACCTGGAATGGTCTTTTCCCTACGTGTGAACCAGATGAAAACAAAATAAGCCAAGGAAACCACATGCTGTCCTTCCTGGCTCCCACACTGTTCATCTTCCCTCCTTACTCAGAGCAATACAGGCAAACTCCCTGGGTCCATCTCCCGAATCTCTCACACGCGCAAACTGCTCGCTTCCCCTCTTCTCTGTAAAGTATGGACATACATGTAAACAGTCATATCTATGTACACCCACACATGTATATAAATTATGCATTTCTAAATTCGTCCCTTTGGCTCCTAAGTTGGAAAAAATCTGAACAGTTTTGCAACTTTAAATTAGACATAACCACAATCTTTATAAGCCAAATAGAATTATCCTTACAAAACAGGTACAGCAAAGCTCAGAAATGTCAAGCTTCAACTCAATAGGCAGGTAGTGAGTCAAGTACAGAGATGCAAATATGAACAGTTCACAATTTCTAATGTAAAGGAGTCTGTAATCTCATATGGGAGAAAGACATGAAAGCAAGTAGGTAGAAAATAAAGTAGGATGTATATGTAAGATGTAAAGATAAATACGAAGATTCCGGGGGAGATGGATAAAATTTCAAACACTTTTATGCTGAGTTATTGAATCTTTAAGAAAGGAAAATGCAATGCCATTCTTCACAAAATTGTAGGATGGGCCTGCTAGACTAACCCCCTAAACCTGTCAATAATTACTTTAAAGTAATACAAAACATGCATCCCCCCAACTCCCACACACCTCGAATGTGACGGCACCACACTAATGTTAAGTGTTTGAGGTCATCACATTAGATTATAAGGTTTCTCTCCTATTAGAACGGTAAACATAATGAAATTTCACCAAAAATGAAACTTAGGTTCTGAAGTCAACAAAACTCACTCGGAGGGCAGTGAGAAGATAAACATTGGCCAAAATACAAAATTGGAAGCATGTTAGAAAAAAGGGTTGAAGCCAGACCTACACACAAAAACAGGAGAGACCAAGGAGGATCATAATTTTCCAGGCAGACACGTTGGGCATTTCTGTGTCATTATGTGTTGGCAATGGGAGGTGTGTGGGTGTGGGTGTTAAGGATTAAGACATCTGCTTCAATTCCACAACTCATTTTATACATGTAGGAAAAGAAGGGGAGAGGGTGTTTTTTTTTCGGGTTTTGTATAAATGTGAGAAACCTGAAGGCAGAGATGACAGATCCCAGACAAGGCTGTAAATTACACGCTGGATGTGTGTTTGTAACACAAGTCACATTAATGAAGATGAATGCCACTTCAGGTTCACCCCAGCAGAATTACCTCATGTGACAGGGAAAGTATAATCCTACCTCATAAAACTCTGGACACCCTGTACTCTATGACTAAGCTGACTTGTGAATTTCACAGGCACTAGGGACGTATTTAGATTGGATCAAGTTCAAAAAAGGGCACCCAGATTGGTTAAAAGACTTAAGGGCTTACTGAAAGGATCAAGAGACGAAGGCGGGTCCTGGCAGGGCAGCTGCATACACGGAATCCAACACTGGTCTACACATTTCCACCTCACAAACGCTTACCGCAAGACAGAGTGTGCAGGGCATGAAGGTTTTGGAGTCATGAGTCCTGAGGCTGCAAACCTGGTTCCACTCCTTACTTGCCAGGGACCAGGGGCCAGGTTCCCGGACAACTCCAGCCTGTATCATAGATACAGAAGGGGGAAAATACTGCCGCGACCACTCGCAGCAGCCTTAGACACCCTGCTCAGTGCTTTGCATGAGTCATTTCATTCACGTCTATCATCTACCTTTAGTCTTTGCAACAACCTTAACTATCATTCTTAGCCATGTTTTACATTCAGGGAAACAGATTATGTAATTTAAGTTCTCAAAGTTTGGTTGAGCTGAGATGGGAAACTAAGGTAAACGATGTGCTGGGAACTTAACCAGAAGCCATGTGACAGATTCAAATAGTGAGTGGTGCTTGTAATCGCCACCGCCATCATCATCCTCACTGAGCATTTAATAAAGCACACAGATTTAAAACGGGTATTACAGGTTGATTTTTTTTTTTTTTTTTTTTTTTAAACAAAAACTTAACTGTTCTTTTTTCTACTAAGAACAAGATAGGCTGGGAGCGATGGCTCACGCCTGCAATCTCGGTACTTTGGGAGTCCAAGAAAAGATTACTGGAGTCCAGAGTTTTAGGCCAGTCTGGCTAACAAAGTGAGACTCCATCTCTACAAAAAAAAAAATAAAAAAACATATAAGACAGGCATGCTGTATGTCTGTCATCTCAGCTACTTGGGAGGCTGAGGTAGGAGGATCGCCTGAGCCTGGGAAGTCAAGGTTGTAGAGAGCCATGACTGCACTACTGCACTCCAGCCTGGGTGACATAGTAAGACCCTATCTCCGGGGGAAAAAAAGGTAACAAAGCTTAAGTCACCTGACAATGATTCACTATCAAGAATATCTTACTGCTTAGCTTTTAAAAATAAATTTCAATATATCCCTCTGATAAAGAGCAGTACTTATGTTAGAAACATCTTTTTTTTTAAACGTGGAAAACTATTATACTGTGATTTAATGAACTTAATAAACTCTTGGTGTAAAACTGCCTACCCAAGATGACGTCTACAGAGCAGCAGAAAATTAACTGTGGGCAGCAACAGCTTAATGTAGCAACAGATTATACCCTTTGCTTTTAAACACTGGATTATTTGCACTTAAAAGTTTGTAGTCACTGGGTCTGGTTCTTTAACGAGTGTCTTTGATATCTTTCCTAGCTCAGTGCAGAAACAGCGAGAAGGCGGAGGAAACCCCTAGAGCTAACTAAAGGCAGCTCAGAAACGCTTCTTGGTTGTGGACTCTCCGAGGCTGGCTTCCAGCCAGCGGTCTGCAGCCTTTCTGAAGTGGTGGCAGGCTGAGCCTTTATTTGCTCTGAATTCAGCTCTGGCCAGTTTTGTGGAGATCAGAGCCTCTAAGTGAGGCGGGGCGATTGCTGTATGACCCTCG
Organism: Saimiri boliviensis; assembly: GCF_048565385.1. NCBI lineage: Eukaryota > Metazoa > Chordata > Mammalia > Primates > Cebidae > Saimiri > Saimiri boliviensis. The sequence continues at coordinate 99,664,711 of NC_133456.1, read as the reverse complement.
GTACTTGCTGGGTGGGGACACTGAGGAGACGAGGGTAAGGAAGGGAGCTACCCTTCCCCACCCCGTCCTCCTCCATGTGCCCAGCCCTGAGCTGGGACTGCTCTAAGACCTGCTCCAAGGCCCTGGCCAGCTGTGGCCCCATGAGTAAATACAGCCCAAGGCAGAGCCAGGCCAGCACTGGCAGGGCTGTTTTCTCTCTTCCATGAGGTCATCTGCTGCGGTGGGTTGGATTCCAACTGGCATTCATCTCCACTACTGTGATGTGTAAATGCACAAACACAGCCACAGGCACCAGAAGAAGGACGCTGTGCCCCCTGCAGCCTGGCTGTCCTGCTTCCAGTTCTGATAAAATGAGCCCTTTACTGTCCTGTGTGGTGATGCCCAACCCCAGGTAGATTCGGCATGGCCCAGGTTTCCACGAAGGAGACAGACTGCAGCCCGTGGTTATGAGAACACACTGGATCCAGGCTGCCTGGGTTGTAGCTCCGCAACTCCAATTATTAGCTGTGTGACTCTGAGCAAGTTACCTAACCTCTCTATGTGACTTGGTTTTCCATCCTTAAGGGGGATTCACAAACATAAGGTTGTGAGGATTATATGAGTTCACACATGTAAAAAGGCCTAAGATGGTGCCTGTCACACAGTGTGTTATATACAAACATTGTTATTTGCTAGGCATGTTCTCAAGTATGGCTTATGGATCTAGAAAAAACTCCTCGCTGATCAATCCAGAGCAAGATTTTTCTTTTAGAAAAATGTATTGACATGTTTAACATTCTAATACTAGCTGGGATGTTGTGGGCCAGTTGCTTAATCTGCACAAACCTCAGTTTCCTTATTTATATAATGGGAAATTAGTTAATACTGCACCTGTTAATAGGGTTAGCATATGAATCAAATGACACAAAGCACATAGTGCCTGGCAGTAACTTACTATATATTTGTTTCTTCTTTCCCGACTTTCTAATAAAATAGGGTCTTTAAACCTAGGATATCTTCTCATTGATACCTGAATGATTTAAAAAACTGACAATTTAGCATGTCCGTAATCTAAACCAAGGTGTCCCATCCCGTGTGGCCAATTCCAGTGTGACTTCCCTGGGTCACACTGGAGGAATTGTCTTGGGCCACACATAAAATCACTGAACACTAACAATAGCTGATGCGCTAAAAACAAACAAACAAACAAACAAAAAATCACAAAAAAATCTCATCACATTTTAAGAAAGCTTGCGGATTCGTATTGGGCCACATTCAAAGCCATCCTGGGGCACATGCAGTCCATGAGCCGTGGGTTGGACAAGCTTAATCTCAAAGATGTTTAAAATTTTCTTTGTTTTTGGGTTTTATCTGCGAGTCACACACATGTCACATGAATCCTCTACATACTGCCCTCAAATATGGAAGACACTTTTGTTACCGCACACAAACCTATGATACACGAGCGCAAAGTTAGTATTTCATGTCACTGCACAGGACACACAGGGAACACAGGATACACAAGACAGGATGCATCAAAGGTGACACAGCCAGAGGCGCTGAACCCTGTCTCAGTGCCTCTAGTTCCCTACTCTAGTTTTGCAAAGCTCCACTTTGAATTCTCCTGGCTAGAAAAACCTCTGCGATCACCTGCAAAAGCTGAGGAAACCTCACTGAAAAGACATTTTTTTTTTTTTTAACTGAAATGTAAATGAGAGTAACATGTTCCTATCTTATAAAAAAAATTGGACTAAAGTTCCTGGAGTAATAAAGAATCTGAAATTTATGATATTTATTCAATGTATGGAATAAGTGTAATGATTTTACATTATCTAGCCAAAGATAGAAATTTGTTGACTTTTGTCTTACCTTAATTTTCCATGGGTTAGTTCTTCTCAGTGAGGACATTATAATAGTGGGTAATTTAGTGAATGCTATTTTGCTGACCTAAAGCAAAAATCCACAAGCTGAAATCTTAGTAGCCAGAAAATATAACCAAAATACTAGGGAACAGTGAACTCACTGGGAACATTTAACTTGCTATGAGCTGTAAAAAGAAAATTTATTATAAACATATGCATATAGATATAATACATTTATTACAGACATTTCTCCCTCATTTTGAAAAGTTTTTGCCATCTTTTAAAGCACAGAATCACAGGCCTCAGCAAGTCTCCTGTAAGTCAACAGCAAGAAACACGCTATGTGACAATATAGGTCATGGTCAAAAACAGTTTGTGTGTCATTAAAACGCAGATGAACATGAACGTGAGAACTGAGATGCACACTCAGCTGCATCAGAGCCTGAAGATAACCCACATATGCATAAGGCTTTTAGCATATAAAAGCGTCTAGACAGAATTACTTATTCCCTAGGGTTCAATAAAAGTTATAAATGATCTCTAAGGACAGATTTGGCCAGTGGGTTGGAATTAAAAAAGGAAAACCTATCAGGACAGTTAAAAAGTTTAGAGCCCTCATTTTTAGAATTTCTAAACACATGCCTCCCTTTAGCAGAGACCTGGGGTACAGAAATTGCAAAATTCCGCAAGAACAAAGGAGATGCAGCACTGTTTGCTTCCCAGAAGAACTGGTAAAAAGGAGCTGAAAAGCAACACCTAAAAAATTCCCAAGTACTTATCTGGTACTTTTATGCTACAAACTTCCAAATGACTAAGAACTTTTGCAGAATCTCTGAAAATGAAACCAAAACCAAAACAATAAATGTGTTTACCAAAAGGAGTTAAATGCTTTGTTTCAAGTGGGAATTAACTGATTTGTATCTGTGTATTACACTTATTTCTTTAGGTTCCGTGATATGATGTATAACTGCTGTCATTCATATGGAGTTTAGCAATATTGGATATTTTAAGGTTTAGTAAAGCCAGAAGTTATATGAATATTTTAGTGAGATTTTTTTTTTTTTAAATCTTCTAGATGACACACGTTTTTTGTTTTTAAATCAAAGAATTTCAAACTACAGTTTGAAACATCACTTTAAACAGAATTCAAACTAAAGTATCATTGGATTTTTAACGATCTTTATAAACTTTAATTATACAGAAAGAGCCAACTGAATGGGTAAATGGCCATTAATAACTGGCAATAAAAAATACATGAACTTAAAATGCACAGAGCCAAATCTTTAAAATACGGAGCCAAGTTTTTATTTTATTCTGGATGGAAATCTGACTGGGAAGACGAAATGCACCCAGTCACACTTGAGGGTTGAATCCAAACAGGATGCTGGCACTAGATTTTAATGCAAAGGACAATACATATCATAGGACTGTGATTAACGAACTTGTATTTCAGAATGAAATGAATTTTTGTTCGATACACTCATTTGGCAAACTATTTTTTTAAGCCTCTATGTCAGAGACTGCTGCCGAGTGTCCTTTTGATGCACTCTTACTGTGACACCCAGAGCTGAATGCTCAACATAAAAAATATGTAGTAATTGTTTTATGTTAGGAACTGCTTGTGTTGCTGATTTACTTGTTATTCCAAGCTCACCCAAATGAAAATAAACTTGTAAAATTAACATCCCTTTGGCTGTGTCTACAAAAATCTTCGTAAAAATCAGAATCTATGGAGCTGAAAATATAATTCACAAGTATTTCTATAAGGGAAGGTATTTTAGGTAATCTTTACGCTGGAGCTAGGATAAAAATAATTTGATGGAATATCGTCATATGTGTTATCAATTTTGGGGTAAGAGGACATGCTAGGGATTTATAATGACATCAGTTCTGCTTCTTGAAACATCTAAGCCACAAATTTGATACATGAAAAGGTAAATAAGTGAATACGGCTAAAGTTCATACACAAGTAGCAAAGAAAAAGGGTGGTTTTGCACAAACAGAACATACGTGCACATCTGTGACCAGCATCCAGATGCGAACATTTCCTAATTTTTATTTTGAATCTGTTTTGTATGAATGTGGAAAGAGAACATACCTCAACAGACTCGTGAAACGGTGCTGTAATTAAGCAGAGCAAAACTGGAGAAGCGCTGTCTTACGGCTGGTAAGACCTAGGGGTTGGCAATTTTCCCTCAAGCTAATGTGTAAAAAGTGTAATTTACTCCTTTTTTTATACTGTCCTATTTTATGACCACAACTCTGTGGTGATGTCAAAGGTGACGGTTGGTTGTTCCTCCACAAACTGGGCTATGATGGCGAACTGCACACAAGACCTACAAAACAGGACCTACAGAACGGGTTTGTTCTAGCCGGAACAGAAGATTCTGGTGTGCAGATGGCTGTGGCAATAATCTAAGAAATGTCAAAGGCTGAACACTCAAGATGTTTGTTAACTCCTATAGCTTTCTGGTTTAATACTAACCTATTAAAGATCATTACTTATTTCAACGATTATACATCTGTAGCAGCTTGGCTTAAATTCAGACCACATATTAATTTTAGAAGTCTTCTCTCCGCCCCCAACTTTTTCTAGAACCAACTCAAAGTTGTTAGCTTAAAATCATTCCTCTACCTAACAGCACTGTTCCACGTGTGCTTGTGATAATCCGAGTTGATTTTGTTCCATGAGATAAAAATGAATCTGAGGCAACTGAGAACTAATGCAGCACCGTTAAGTCATAAAGCCTTGAGGACTTGAATGCTGTCATCTGAGTGAAAATCTGGAAGGTGCTCACAAGAGTCACTGCATGTGATCTTTTTGTCATGTGCCATGCTGCTCAGTTAGAAAAAAATTCTTTTTTATTTATTTTTTTTTTTTTTAAGATGGAGTTTCACTCTTGTTACCCAGGCTGGAGTGCAATGGCGCGATCTCGGCTCACCGCAACCTCCGCCTCCTCGGTTCAGGCAATTCTCCTGCCTCAGCCTCCTGAGTAGCTGGGATTACAGGCACGCGCCACCATGCCCAGCTAATTTTTTGTATTTTTAGTAGAGACGGGGTTTCACCATGTTGACCAGGATGGTCTCGATCTCTCGACCTCGTGATCCACCCGCCTCGGCCTCCCAAAGTGCTGGGATTACAGGCTTGAGCCACTGCGCCCGGCAGAAAAATTTCTAAATGAAGCTTTAAAACTTAATTCCCAGAATTCCCTTCATGGGTTACATATGGGGTTCTTTATCTGCTGAAGAGAACTTTTTTCCCCCATCAGTCATATCAATCACCTTAATCTATATCTAGAACAGAGAAGATTTTAGTGATGGCCAGGGTCAGAACTTCTCCAAGTGGGGCTGACCACTGAACCACATCTCTGGAGGAAGGTCCAGGAAAGCTTCACTGGAAACAAGAGATTCTCACCAACACTAAAGCATGCGGACCAACGATGCAAGCAAATCCTTTAATTTTACAAATGGGGGCAAAGTCAAATGACCTATACTCAAACCCCATTAATGCAGCCCTGTACCCCCAGGGCTGGGACTTGGATCCCCTAATCCTCTGTTTGGAGTCCTTCCCCCAAACCTCTCTTTTATAAAACGTCTCTGGTCCAGAAGGTAGATGTTACTGGTGCTGCCTTTAAGGTCTGAGAGAGCAGCCCTGCTTCTGCCCTAGTGGGAAACTTTCCTCTGCACTTTAGGTAGCAGGACTGGTGTCCCTAACAAACACTGGCTGGCAAAGGAGAATGATTCCCTTCCATCTCAGGAGAAAAGGAATTTTAAAGAAGGAGGTTAAAGCATTAGCTGAACTGAGGGCCTAAAAAGCTTGACAACCCCCCTTTAACCGACGATCCGCTCACAGTGGAAAAGGAGGCACTTCTTAGCTGAGCGGCAAAGAAAGATTTCCAGAAGGACATACTGCTGTGCCTTTGTGTCATGTTTGGGGAGCCTGCCACCCTGGCCACCTCGATTCAGCAGCAGCCCAGATGACCAGATAGAGGTAGTAATTAATTATAATTTGTTACAATTTAAAGACCACAAAAGAAATGCTGAAAACTGGTTTAGAAAAAAAAGCATTTTTAGATGTAAGGGTATTAATGATTAATCCTCTCGAACCCTCAGTTCGTAATAGGTAAAATGTCAGAGACGGTGACAGTCACTTAATTGCTGGTGCAATTCACAGTGCCCGCGAATCAACAAGGCAGCTTTTTGTAGCCCATTATCAAAGTGTCAACAGTGATTATTGCCAATATAGTTACACAAATGCCAATTGCAGGGCAGCTGTTTTCTTTCAAATGGGTTTCAGGGAGAAGGCTGTATGTTGAAAGGAATCTTCTTATTGTGACCCTACGGCTCCATTACACAGGCTTTACTATACCCAATAAAATCAGACATGAGTTTTGAGAAGAACTGTGCAGGATGATGAACAAAATGCATATTTGTGTAAATCCCCAGGACTCTCTCTCTCAAGAACATGGGCTTTTTAAAGAGTCAGGTCAAATCCCCCAGAAATCAAGTGAGTCCAGTTATGTTTTCTTTTACTTCTCCAGGTCCCCTGCTGAGTCGCTCGCTAGCAGGCAGCAAGCTAAGACTGTCATTTGTAAAAAGCAGCCCGCTCAGCTATAATTACTAATTTGATGTCACACTGGAATTGCAGCGCAGCTGTGAAAAGATCGACCACCAGGGAGGTTCGCATTTCTCTGTCTCATTTAGAGGAGGCGAAACTGCTGGAGCCATGAATGGGAGATGCCCTTCCATTAAAAAGGAAAGAATTAAAGAATAAAACAAGTCATAGCAGCTGTCAGAATTAGACAATAGTTTTTTTTTTAAGCACTGTTCTGCTCTTAAAAAAACAAAAAAAAACAAAAAAAACCTCAAGACATCTGTACATGCATGTTCTGAGACTTGTTGCCATGAAAGTGATTCCATTATTGTTAGACTATAACTTCTTTATTTCCTTCAGTTCCATCTTCATGATTATGCTAATGCAAATCACGCTAATTACGTGTCAAGCTGTAATCTAAGGGATGAAACTTGTCTGCACCTATATCGCTAAATATTTGAAATGACAGTTTCAAAACTTGTCATCAACAAGTTAAAAGCATGGGCAATTAAAACAGTTATAATGATTCATATGAAAGAAAACCTAGGAAGAATAAGAATTGAGATTACTATGTCAGTAGAGATTCTCTATGAAGGTTTCTTTTTTTTGAGACAGGGTCTTGCTCTGTCACCCAGGCTGGAGTGCAGTGGTGTGATCATGGCTCACAGCCTCGACATCCTGAGTTCAAGCAATCCTCCCACCTCAGCATCCCAAGTAGCTGGGGCCAGAAGTTTGCACCACCAAACCCAACTAATTTTTCTATTGTTTGTAGAAATGGGGTCTTGCTATGTTGCCCAGGGTGGTCTTGAACTCCTGAGCTCAGGCTATCCTCTCAGCCTCCCAAAGTGCTAGGATTATAGGTGTGAGTCGCCATGCCCAGACCTCTACAAAGACCGCATTGTAGCGTAACAATCATTTGGAAAGGACTATAGGTACACATATTAGCCATGAAAATAATATTCTTGCGAATCATTCGATTTCATTTATAAAATGTAGAAAATAAGGATTTTTAGTCTTCCCCCAATATTTCAAAGCAGAGGTACCAGTAGACTGTTTTAAAAGCATTTGTTTTTTTTCTCCCAATGTCTGATCATTAAAAGCGGCATTTATGGTTTTGTGAACACAATGAATGGTACGCTTTTTGGAAGAGGCAAAAATCCTAACTCATCATAGAAAGAAAACTCTGAAGTTGGCAGAAAAGGGAAAGCAAAGACTTTTTTTGAAACTTAAAAAAAAGCCGGGCGCGGTGGCTCAAGCCTGTAATCCCAGCACTTTGGGAGGCCGAGGCGGGTGGATGACGAGGTCAAGAGATCGAGACCATCCTGGTCAACATGGTGAAACCCCGTCTCTACTAAAAAAATACACAAAAAAAATAAGCTGGGCATGGTGGCGCGTGCCTGTAATCCCAGCTACTCAGGAGGCTGAGGCAGGAGAATTGCCTGAACCCAGGAGGCGAAGGTTGCGGTGAGCCGAGATCGCGCCATTGCACTCCAGCCTGGGTAACAAGAGCGAAACTCCGTCTCAAAAAAAAAAAAAAATGCTTTTAAAAGTTTAGCCCTATTAATACATTTTCTTTGATCTCTTATAGTTAATAAACGTTTCTAGAGTATACAGAACACTGCCTGATCAGAAGCAGATGCGTGATCTCCACTGAGCCATGTGTGATGACTTTCTGCTGGGTCTGTTCTAGGCATACTTCTCTTCCCCACATGCTCCTTCTGGGTGACCTCACCCACCTCCCTGTCTCTGCCTACCGTCCTTCCAGGGAGGATTCCCAAGCCCTTTGTTTTTAGCGGAGACCCCCTGTGCAGCTTCTCATGCTTACTGGATATCTCCGTTCTGATGCCATCCTGAGATTTCAAACGCCTCCTCCGTCTCTTGTCTGGGGGATGTATTCACAGGGAAATCGCTGGGGATGAGGTCCACGGTCTGAGGTCTGTGAGGGTGGATGGGAGCCAAAGCCACCAGACAGCAGCAGGTGATGAAGTGAGAAGGAGAAAAGGAAATGGTAGAGGCTTCTTCGGCCATTTGCCCTTTTACTGTGCATGAATGAGGGTGCAGTTTCATTTCTACCCGACTGTCAAGGCAGGCTCACTCGCCATCACTTACGCATTTCTATTACTTTGACATTCCACATCTTCAAGCTATTTCCTCTCCCTCTTCCCAAGTGAGCATTTCCAACACAGAAGGGTGGGTAGGGTAGCTTTATGCAGCCTCTGTCTTCTGGAAGAAGAGCTATCATAAACCTCAACTGCAAAAAGAAGGCTGGGGCACTGAATTCTTCCTCAGGGCAACAGTGCAGACAATTCTAATGTCTGCACCGTGTAAAGCAGTAATCAAGACTGCATTCTATGTACGAGTTATACAAATACGCATATTTGAAAATATGAACAAAAATGTTCAAGCTCTTCAAACAGAAGAAATACAAATTGGTTGTTTTGCCAACAAACTATGAATCCAAATATCTTACTATTTTAGAAAAAAAGTCTAGTTTTAGAATCAACTGTTTTAGCACGATAATAATGTTTTTGGTCAATGTAGTAACTTTTTCCTCATTCATTTTCACAATTAATGGGATTAATATGACTTTTTGGTAATACTCCCTTTAAAGGGAAGGAGAGATGAACTCTCAAACGTTTAGTGTGGCATCGTCGTTAGAAATGTGCACTCTGGGACTGGTGACCGCAGGCTCAAACCCTGGCGCTGTCGCTTCCTAACTGTAGGACCCTGGATGAAGTTACTAAACCTGTCAGTTAAGCAACTTCATCCACTGGAAGTAATAACAGCACTGATCTCATCTGGTGACTGTAAGGATTACATGACATAATTCCTGTAAAATTTAAAACGGTCTGGCATATAGTTTGTATGCAACCAGTGCCAGTTATTCCTTTCTTGAAAGCCACCTCCTAGGGAGATGTCTTAAGGAATGATGGGTACATGTCATTTTAGATTCAGTATACAACAAGCATCCTAGCAGAGTCCTAGAAAGACGAGTTCTCATTCAAACAAATTCTACATTCTCTTTTCATAAAAAGCTACACCAATAAAGGGGCTAAACATTTTTGGTGAGGAGGGCAGTGAACTGTGGTTCATGCCATGGGTTCTGGAAAGTATGTTAAGTCCTATAGGGGAAAGAAAGATAGGTAAATTAATGTCCTGCTTTGCAGGAACCGTTACAGCTACAGGAAGTGAAATACATGTGGCTTTCCTTTCTGTGTGCCCTTGTTTTATAACTGAGGCGTCAGCAGCAACCACACCATTAGCTGTAACTGTCCTTGCTGGCAGTGTTTACTGTCACAGCAGACAAAGCTTTTGTTGACTGCACTTGAATAAATCAAAATGAAGGAAGGAAAAAACCCTGCTAGTGGTAGTCCCAAGGAACTGGTGAAGAAAGTAAAAATGGAGCCTCCAATGTGGGGTGGTGATATCACCCTGTCCACAGATCTCACTCAGGGGCTGGCCTGTTATGTGATGACGAAGAGTATGTGTGGCTCTGTACACACTCTGGTATTTCCTCCGAGGAGAAAATCTGAATAAAATTTAGCCTCTGAGCTTCTCGTCGGCTACAGACCTGCTGAGTCTTCAGCACCTGGAGAAACATTCACTCACGGAGCATGGAAGTCGACAGTCAGTTTCTGCCTCTTCTGGCCAAAGCCAGTGCCTTAGAAGGGGTTTACATGACGGTTGAGTTCTCAGAATGTACATTCACTCACGCACAGTACAAGGGCCAATGGCCAGAGAAGCTTCCACCATTTTCTTCTCTCCTCCTCGCCTGCTGCAATCTGGCTCTGGCCCCCACCCACCCTCGCCGACCAGGTCTCCAGCAATTTGTGGGATGTCCCCAGACAGCTCTCCGTCCTTATCCTACCTGGCCTCCCGGAAGCATCTGATGCTGGGGAGTTCATTTCCTCTGGTTCCTGGGACATTACTAGAGTGAAAGTTTCATAAGGATGGGGACTGCGTCTGCCTTGTTCCTCGAGACATTTATTACAACGCATGGCAGACTGCGTGCTCATCAAACACGCTCAATTATCTGAGCGACTGACCCAGTGTCTCCTGGCTCCTGTAAAGGGCCACGTTCCGCTGGGCTTGTTCTAGTCGTGCTCTTCTATCCACACGCTCCTCCTGGGTGACCTCACCCACTTCCCTGTCTCTGCCGACTGTCCTTCCAGGGAGGTCTCCCATGCTGTTTTTTTCAGCTGAGAGTCCCTGTGCACCTCTTGTGCTTACTGGATATCTCTGTTCTGACGCTGCAGTGACATTTCAAACTCCTCCTCCTCCTGCTCTTGTTTGCTATTTCAGGGAGCAGAATGAATACCTACGCAACTGCCTAAACCAGAAACTTGCTGGTCATCCTTAAACCCCCTCCCTTTATGCACACTCCCTGGCACCTCTGGCATTCAATCCCTCAGTTCAGTTCTGTAGATTGGTCTTCCCAAATCTCTCTGTCATCCATCTACCTCCACCACACCCCAGCTCAGGCTAGCATCTTCTTGGGTTAATTCATCAGCCGCTCTGACAGGTCGGGCTTCCTTCCATCCGTGGCCTCCTCTCTCCCTGCAGCAAATGCACCAAATGCTCCCCACCCTGCCTCTCATGCCCTTGCACCTGCTGCTCTTCTTCTAATTCCTATCGATCCTTCAGGTTTCCGGACATCACCTCCTCCAGGAAGCCCTTCCCTGACCCTGCCCAGCCTGAGCCAGGTGCCCCTGCTATGTGCTCTAGAGCTCCCTGAGTATTCCATCCGAGTGTTCACCCCATAACATCATTTCCTATTTGAGGTCTGCATCCCCTGCCAGAGCTGCCTGTGGGGCTCGTTATTTTAGCCTCTGAAGCTAGGATAGTAACCAGGAAAATATTCACAAACACCTCTGAATGAACAAATGAAAGTACATTTGCAACTCTGTAAAATTCAACTGGAAATTGCTATCATTCTAAAAGTAACAAACAACCTGGAGCTCTGTTTTCAAATGGAATAGTTAAGAAAAAGGCACTTCCCAAGGTGACAGGCGGGCATAACTAACAGTACAGATGTACCCTTTACAGAAGCATGTGCTGACTTGCGTTAGTTCAGGTTACATCCAGGAAGCTACTTCCTAAACTCCTATTCAAACCAATCCTTCAAGCTGACTATGTCTATCATCTTGCAAAGTAAACGAAATGTCATTAAAATACTACGTAAGATCCATTAAGACCAGAAAAGAAAAAGAGATGTGGCCTTCTTATCCTTAATTTTTTTAAGCAAAAAATATGCTAATCATGTCTTAATAGTTGGAAAGGAGTTTGAGGCTCATCCAAGCCAACATTTTACAGGTGAGACAGCAGACTCAGAGATGCAAAGAAATGTCTTCAGGGTCACATCCTGTTTGGTATTGGTGAGGCGGTGCTAGGACCTGGTTCCCTGACCTGCAGGAACACACTCTCAGCTGTCACTGCCATTTTCGATTATACGTTTACTACACAGGTGGCTGTGTTTTTCAAGAGCAAGCTGCACGTAGAATGTTCCCTCCAAGCATGCTACAACAAATAACTTTCATTTTTCAACAATCTGATAAAGAGAAATAAAGTAAAACTCTCATCAGGTCAATAAAGTGTTTCTCGCTGGTGGCAGCTGACGGCGTAATGGAAGAATCGCAATGGCAGGGGTGGCAGACTAGAAAGAAAGAAAGAATGTGATGGGGACGGCGTGAGCGTGCCCCGGGGACGCGGGGAGACAGACAGCAAGGTTCTTACCTTTTCTTTGTCACTAGCTTCTCTAGCCACTGTAGAGCCCTGAAACACAAGGAAATAATAAAAACATACATATGGGAGGCACTGGGTTTCACACATGGAAAATATGAAAATGGCTCGGGGCAGGGCAGATAGCCAGCTCAGTACCCGCTCTGCCTCGCAGCCCATGCAGAACGGGCTTCTCACCCCTCCTGGACCGCAGCTCGCGGCCAGGCCTCTGCCCCCTCACTGCAGGTATTCCCGGCCACTGGCCACTTCTCCAGCCCTGACTCTGTCGTGCTTATCTGTGTTTCTGTGGTTCTGGTCCACCTGCTGGAAGTCAGAAAACCTGCCCACCACTTGAGCAACAACTTACTCAACACTGGATCAGCCCCACACTTTCCTCCTTTATCAACTGGCAGAAATACTTGGTCTTGTTATCCTAAAGAAGAGTCCCACTAGCTGGCTGCAGTGGTACCATGGTGGTGTTAAGAGCCTCTTTCCCCACATTACGTCTTCCAGATGTGGGCACAGTCTCGTCTGCTGTTTTTTTCTGTAACAGTTTTCTCCCCTGTCTTAGAGTTACTGATGAATACTCTTTCCTCGCATGTTATATATCAGTCCCCCACGGCCACTCTCTGACCCCATTTACTTTGGAGAGTCCTTCAAAGACACACGGTTATTTGTACCTCTTTTGTGCCAAGTCCTATGCTGAGTGTAGAGGTACAGAGTGGAGGAAAACACGGCCCTTGATCTCAGCAGTTTGTGCTCTACTGCGGTGGGGTTCAAAACTCTGCCTCAGAGTTCTGGGTTGTCTAAGGTGACCTGAGTCTACCTCAGAGGCGGATAGGAGCCTTTAGGTGTAGAGTCCAAGCAGAGAAACTTCCCTTAGCTTGTGGAAGATTTTAATTCAAAAGAAAAGTTGGGAAACAAACGGTCTAGTGAATTCCTAAGAATGGATGACAATCACAGTGTCTCATACACAGCAGATGTTCTATGTTTACTGTATCAATGGCTAGAGAAGACTTACAGAACAATTTCCTGGGTCAACATCCCGTCCTGCACTGGACACCCCCTAACTACCATGAGGTCAGCCAAGCCACTTGCTTCTTGACCACATAATGAACAGACATCTATTGCTCTGGATTACTTCAGTTAGCCATTCATTAAATGAACTTACAGTTGACCTGGGAAAAGCAAAGTGCCTTTTAGATTGGCCATCTGCAGAGAAATCAAAAATTTTGATTACTGGCTTTCATCGAGCAGCTCAGGCATTGATTAGGATGTATGCTGCCTGTAATTCACAGATGTGGAAACTTGAAAGGAGGAGACTCCTCGCACTGGGGAAGGGAGCCAAGACCAGGCTGGGGGTCTCCCCAGGGCCGATCCTCCATCCGCCTGGTGCTCAGTGTTCCCAGGACTGGAATATCCGAGGGACCCTGCTGCTGGCCCAGGGAAAATGTTCAGTGTTTCTTGGGGAGAGTCAGAGCAGCACAAAGCTGACCCATCAGATGGAGATGGATAATGTGAACCATTCATGAAGGCACACCTGAGAAGCCATTCTCTGACCACAGCCTGCAACCCCTCATAGCCTCGCCCAGCAGCTGTTACTTGCCATGGTCTACTTTCCTTCCTTTAGGGATTCCTGTATATGGGCCACAAATATCTTCCTTTCTTTACACACCGAACTTGAACAAAGCATGTTCCCAAATTTTTTTTAAAAATTGGGACGCTTGTAATACTTAAGTACTGCTTATGCTGCTGTGCAGAGGAAGCAGCTACTCTACTTTGTATTCTTACTAAGTTGTTGAGGGGCGGGTGCGTGGGTGGGAGTGCGTGTGCATGTGTTTTCCCTCCTACAACATGATCCACCCTGCTTCTGATTCTCAGGGAAGCTTCATCTTTATGTAAATGCTGATCATTAGCTTGGGAACAACAAAACACAAAACTCATCCAAGTTTAAATTAATTCCGAAAAAACTCTTAACAAAACTAGAAAAGGAAGGCTAAGAGTTTAAGCCATGAAATGAACAGGTTCCATCACGACAGAGCACCGGCAAGAACAGAGCTTAGCGATGCCACAAGCCAGAAAGAGAGATGGAATTGTGAAATGCAAGGCAAATTAAAACTAGAATATCCCATCTTCAAGTATAATTTACTCCAAGATATGTTTACCAGATGCCTGCTTGTCTGAGGCACTATCTTAGGCACTGCAGAGGGATTAAAAAAAAGTTAGAACAAAATACTTCCTCTTGAGGCACTTCCACATCAGGAGAATGAATGAGGCAACCAATATTCACTAACTCCCATGTGCCACGCCTCATGCTGGACATGACATATATGTACCTGATTTAATCCTCAAAACATCCCTGCAAATGTAGGTAAAATTATCCTGCCACTGCACTCCAGCCTGGCGCCTGGCGACAGAACAAGACTCTGTCTCAAAAAAAAAAAAAAAAAAAAATCCCTGTTTTAACAGATGAAGACAGAAGATCATAGAGGTTTAGCAACTTATACCAGGCTAACAAGTCATGAAAGAAGAACATGTGACCTCAGAGGTCACTCTGGCTTTCCTCCCTGGGACAGTCAGAGTCCTGTGTGCCCTGAGCAGTACCACCGAGGCTTCAAGAAAAAGCTGGTACTGGCCAGGCCCCTGGAGGGTGGCTGGGATTTCCCCAGCGGCAGTTCCAGGGGCACAAAATGGGTTGGGCTAAGACTTGGAGGCAGGACAGGACAAGGCTGTATTTGGGAAGTGGATCCAGTGGGTTGGGACGTCAGAGGTTAGGAGACAAGCCTAGCCCATTTCCTTCACTTAGACTAGCATTTCTCAAAGTGTGGTTCAGAACCCTAGGGTCCCGAGATCAAAACTGTTCAGGCCAAAACCATTTTTATAATAGTACTGAGACATTATTTGCCTTTTTGACTGTCTTGATATTTGTATGAATACTGCAAAAACGATGGTGGAAAGAACTGCTACCAGTTAAGCGTAAATCAAACAGAGGCGCCAGTAAGTACTAGCAGTGGAAACCCAGCGTCATGCAGAACCACCTCTGAAGCCTTACATCCTTGTTTTTATGACTTGTGAGCCGTGCATGACTTGCTGAACCTATGGCTAAGACGGTATCTCCTACAAGTAGGCATCTATAAACACATGAAAGCATCAAATTCAATGTATCAAATCTAGACCCAGGAGGACATGTCTTTTCAATATTCTGTGCAGGAAGTATACGTAAAGTACTTCCGTTTATAAAGAAGGAATGGTGTCTTAACAACTGTTTTCGTGATGGTTTGAGTCATGAGCTGAACTAGCCACCGTTTTCATGAAACAACACTTTTAATTGAAAGAACAACCGACAGTCCATGTTGATCCAGATCTGGGCATCTGACAGATGTTTGCTACGAAATGAATGAAGCCGCTAGGCTTGCCTATGTGCTGGGGTGCTCGATACATGCTGTCATTTCACAGACAGTAACTGACAGGGCTTGTTGCCAGTGATAAAATTTGAGATTCCCAGTAAAAAACTGATTTTTAAAAAACTTATATCCACCATCCTGGGCTTGACAGCTTCCTAACATGTAGAAAACTTTTCTGACATTGGTGGTGACAGTGTTATGACTTCTTGATAGTGTATAATGAAATTCGTCAATATTTGGAAGAGTCACATAACTCAGTGAACCAGTATGTTCCAAATGGCAAGTTGCATGCCTTGACCAAGTCACACATTCAGAACAATGCACACAAACCAATCAACGGATTTTGATGAAGAGCACAAAAAAATCATTGATGTGATTTCAGATTCCATAATGTCACGCTAAGCTTTGAGAAATTACCTCTTGTCAAGCTTTGGTATACTATCAAAGAAGAGTATCTACAATTATCCAAAAAAGATGTTAAAACATGCCTGTCCCACCTTCCAGACTTCATTATTTGTGTAAGTTCAGATTTTCTTCACATACTTCAATGGCATAACACCGCACAGATTGACAGCAGAATCAGACATGACATTCCAACTGTCTCGCGTTAAGTCAGACATTATGGAGATTTGCAAAACTCTGAAACAATACTACTTGTCTCACAATGTTTTTGCTTTTGGAAAATACTTATTTTTCATAAAAATGTTAACATGTAATGGTTTTCTCATTTTTAAAAATACATATTCTAATTATTTCTTATATTAATTTTTCATACTGTAAGTAACCACAGACACAACTTAAATCTGCAAAAGCTTTTGAGGGTCCTCTTTTAAGAGTGTGAAAGGGTTGAGACCAAAAAACTTGAGAGCCAAAATGTCACAGACCAGAGTTTGGCAAACTTTCTGCAAAGTGCCAGAGGGTAAATGTTTTAGGCTTTGTGGTCCCAAATCTTATCTGTGGTTAACTACTCAACTCTGCCACTGCAGTGCAAAAGCAGCAACAGACAGTACAGAAGCAATGGGCATGGCGGTTTTCCATAAACATGCATTTATAAAATTGGCCCAGCCAGGCGCACTGGCACATGCCTATAAACCCAGCGCTTTGGAAGGCTGAGGTGGGTGGACTGCTTGAACTCAGGAGTTCAAGACCAGCCTGGGCAACATGGTGAAATCCCGTCTCCACCAAAATATACAAAAAATCAGCTGAGCATGGTGATGCATGCCTGTGGTCCCAGCTACTTGGGAGGCTGAGGTGGGAGGACTGCTTGAGCCAGCGAGGGTGAAGATTGCCATCAGCCGAGACGGCACCACTGCACTCCAGCCTGGGCAACAGAGGAAGACTCCGTCTCAAAGAAAAGGCCCTCAAGTTGGATCTGGCATGGGCAAGTCAGAGTTTGCCAACTCCTAACTTGGACATTGTTCCCCAAGGTGGTGAGGTCAGAAGCCAGATGACGTCACTCCACTCTCACAGTTTCCAGGGGGCCCCCTTTCCCTCCAGGCCTTTGAAATGGTCTCTACTTAACTGTTCCCTCTGCCAGCAACATTCTCCTTCAGCTCATTTCCTCATCTCCTTCAAGTCTGCTCCAATATCATCTTCTCAGGGGAACCTTCCTTGACAGTTTATTCTGTCTACTTACTGCTGTCATGACCCACTAGGATGTCAGCTCACTGAGCGCAGGTCTGGTTTGTTCATCCTGTTATTTCCAGCACCTCTTAGGACAGTGCCTGGTATGTAGTTGGCTGAATATTTAAGTAGATGTGATATCTCTAACATATGCAAGTTTTTTTGGTGATGCCAGCAAGCACTGATAGCCTCATCAGAAGAGGAATACACTGCTACCTGCCTGGTAGCTTTAAGCGCCGAGTGATTCTTAAGCATTTTTGATATCAATGACAACCTTTACAATGTAAAAGAGTAAGCTTGAGATACTTAACAAAAATTAATAAAATCAATCTCACCTTTAAGTCGTATTTCCTATACACAGACAAACGGTGGCTGAACACATTTCTTGTAACAATCACATATATTTCAACTCCATCAACATTAAGCCGATACATGCCCAAGAACTGAGGAAGAAGGGTGATCCCATGACATTCCACTATGTACTGCACAGGAGAGAAAGAAAAAGGAAAAAATCCAATCAAAAGATTGCTTCCTTAGATGTAAACTACATACAACTATGGTGCTTATACAAGGTGAAAACCTCCAGCCATTAGGGTCCCAGTTACAGAAAATGGCCACATTTGTACTGCTTACCAACCACATCTGTGTTCACCATCTCTACACAGACAAGAAAATTCAATTTCATCTCCAGACAGATTTGTTCCCGCAATGTTCCAAATGAATTTGTAAGGTCAAACCTTGGATACAGTAGTGCAAGGCAAGAGGACATGCGATTGTCTTTCTCAAATTATCTTTAAGGGATACTGCACCCCACCTAGTGACTCTGTCTATCCCCGAAGCCCCGACTACAGGGTTGTGGCAGAGCGACGTGGCCGCTCAGATCAGATTCTCTAACAGTGTTGAAGTCGAGATTAAAGAGGAAATTGTGGAGAGCCCGGTGTTAGAAGCTGGGAGGGCTGAGCTGTTTCCCACAAGAGCAGGGAGAAAGGGGCAAGCCCTGCGGCCGCGGCACCCTCGCTCCTGCTCTACTGGCGGATGCGGACTGCCTGGCCCCTGCTGGTTTCCACTAAGTTCACTGGACAAGCCCCAGGATTGACACCATTTCCAAGGGGAGTTGCAGAGACACACCAGGACCTTGGCTGTCTTTCATGACCACACTCCACAGGGCCACAAGATGGAGCCACTTCTCCCTGAGAGCAGATTTTCATAAAACAGGGGTCCCTCTGCACTTCCCAAAGGAAGCTTAGGTTTTCCTTCCTTTAAAATGAGGGGGAAGGATTATTTCAAAAAAGCTCTCCTATGTCCATGACATATATGTGTAATCTCCGGGATAACTAACAGCACAAATGGCGAGATTTCATTATTGTAAACACCGTACATGTTGGGCATATTCAGAGATGCTGGGAAGAACGTTCACCAGATGCTGATGATGCAGCTGGAGGGAATTCTGACCCTTTTTAATTTTTATACTGCTTGAATTTCTTTTCTTTTTTTTTTTTTTTACAATGAGCATTTTGTAAAAAATACAAAAGTAATTAGAACATCCTTTCAAACTTTTCATTGTAAACAATTCTGGTGATACTTAACCGCCGTAAGAATGAAAAGGCCTTCAGTTTTGTTCATTAAAGATAAACAGCATTGGCACCTGACTTTGATTTTTGTCATCTAGTATTTTGGCAAGTTTTAAAGATGCATCTCCCCTTTCTTTTTTCTTGCTGACAATAACTGAGCTATGTATTTTAATCTGATGTAATTCCTGAGTAGAGTTTCACCTTGTTATTTGAAATCAGATGAGTGAAACATTTTCTGTTTCTTTCCTTTCAAAATATAATAAATTGAGTTTTGCTACTGCCAAACAGGTAGTAGCCACTGGGTGAAAAGAACATTTCTCACATCTGAGCTGAAGAAGTAAAAAGGGTTGTTGTTTTTGGCCTCTGTAGAAAGATGGCCAGATGAGCCTTCAAACATGGAGACTGGGGAAGTCCAGCGTGAGGAGAGAAAATGTTCGTTTGCCAGCCAGAAAGGCATGTATATGTGTCCTGGCACCTCTGTTTACTAGCTGTGAGATCTTGGGCCACTTACCAAATCACTCCACATTTTACTTTCATTTTTCTAGAAAAAGAGCCCAATTCCTACCTTGAAGGTTCTTTGGAGGATGACAGATAGGAGAATGTCAAAATACTTCACACAATGCTGTGTACTGTACTCTACTGCAGATGATAATGATTATTTTCATTCATTCAAAACTCTTGTTAAGAAATTTTTTGGGAGGCCGAGGCGGGTGGATCACGAGGTCGAGAGATCGAGACCATCCTGGTCAACATGGTGAAACCCCGTCTCTACTAAAAATACAAAAAAACTAGCTGGGCGTGGTGGCGCGTGCCTGTAATCCCAGCTACTCAGGAGGCTGAGGCAGGAGAATTGCCTGAGCCCAGGAGGTGGAGGTTGCAGTGAGCCGAGATCGCACCATTGCACTCCAGCCTGGGTAACAAGAGCGAAACTCCGTCTCAAAAAAAAAAAAAAAGAAATTTTAATGTTACACCTGTTTTGTGCTCCAAACTGACATACAGACATGTGCTGGGAGGAATCTGCTCCGAGGCAGTTATTTTTGGGGCCCACAAGACACAGTCCTTCTCCCGGGGCACACACCAGTTTTGCTTTTGCTGCTCAACCCCCTCTGCGCTGCCTCCTGATGGACTATCTTTACAGAGTCCTGCCATGTCTCTTGATTCAAGTTGCTGTGCAGAGCCACAGACAGCTATGTCTCCTTTCCTCACAGTGGAAAAAAACCATTATTCATGTTGACAAACATGGTAAAGAGATCTTTTGAATATTACAGAGGAAATCATTGACTAACTGCCCACCTCTCAGGAAAAAACTCCCATACAGATCACATTCTGTATCTCTCCTACCTTAAAGACGAGCTAAATTAATACACTGAGAAGAGACAGATCACATCTGACTACTTTAGCAGCAAGTCTACGCGCAGTTGTTCTCAAACCTATGGTTCACATATGGGGCTCTTTGACGAAGACCTAAAACTCCTCAGGATATAAATATGTACAAACCCACAAGTCAAACCAACGTTTTTCTATTAGATTCCAGTATTGCCAAGCTGCAAGTGGTACCAAAGGTTTAGAAAGCATTAATGGGCTAACATTTTGCAGCAGAAAAAATTCCACCCATTGACTGAATTTCTGGAGGGGGAGCACTGGGAAAAGGGCACACTGGTGCATTTCCGTGGAGGAACGTTTAACTGGGTCTTGAACGCCTGGGCTAGGGACCTCTGTTCTCTAGCACGACGTACTGTTGTAGGTAGATGTCTACACAGAGAGGGCGGAATGAGAATCCTGGTAGATTCTCCCAGCTGACCCAGAGAATGCTGAGCACAGATCTCTAACACCAGTGGGCGATAACTCCAAGGATTCCTAAACACACCAGCTGCTGGAGGTCAGCCCCGAACCACGGAGATTGTAGAGTCACAGCTGCAGCTTCAGCTGGTGTCTCCCGAGCCTTGGCCACATTACACAGCTAGGAGCCCTGCTGGTCCAGTTCTGTGTTCATTATCTGTGTGCCTCTGAGAGTTACTCAACTTCTCAGTCCGCATTTGGAAAATGGGGGATAGTAATAGTACTTAACAATGATTATAACGTTTTTAGAATAGAGCCTACCACATAAAAAGTAGTATGGAAGTGTTATGTATCTTTTGAACCTTTTCCAATTATCAAACCTCAAAACCCCCTTATCACTCTCAGTATCGTTCATAGAGGCAGAGTATGGTGGCTCACGCCTGTAATCCCCGAACCTTGGCAGGCCGAGGTGGGCAGATAGGTTGAGATCAGGAGTTTGAGACCAGTTTGGCCAATACAGCGAAACCTTGTCTCTACTACAAATGCAAAAATTAGTCAGGTGTGGTGGTGCGTGCTGTAGCCCAAGCTACTCAGGAGGCTGAGTGACGCATGAGAATCGTTTGAATCCAGGAGGCAGAGGCTGCAGTGAGCTGAGATCGCGCCACTGCACTCCAGCCTTGGTGACAGTGCAAGCCAGTTTACAAAAAAAAAAAAAAAAAAAAAAAAATGGTTAACTCATAAATTCATTTTAAAAATATGTACTAAGCACCCATCATATGCCTGGCACCATGAGTGGTACTGACTCTGCATCAGGGAGTGGGGACGCCTGGGTCTTGTCTGTGTGCAACTTATCCTACTTCAGGTGGAAAAAGGTGCCATGGGAGGCGAATCGCCTTGACTTCCTGTTGCCCATCTCCCAGTGATACGGTTTGGATATTTGTCTCTTCCAAACCTCATGTTGCAATGTGATCCCCAATGTTGGAGGTGGGGTCTGATGGGAGGGAAGTGGGTCACGGGGAAGTCCCTCATGAACGGCGCTGTGCCATGGGGAGAACTGCTTGTGGAAAAGGGCCTTGTACTCTCCTCTCTGCTGCCCCGCCTCTCGCCAGCTCCCCACTGCCTTCTCACATGAATGGAAGCTTTGTGAGGGTCTTACCAGAGAGAGATGCTGACACCATGCTTCTTTGACCAGCCTGCAGAGCTGCAAGCCAAATGAACCTCTTTCCTTTACAAATCGCCTAGCCTCGGGTATTCCTCACAGCAACACACACAGGCAAAGACACTCAGCGCCCACACAGGGGATCGCCTCCCAGGACCAATCTCTTCAGTTACTCTGAAACCTGACTTGTCGGGTCCTTGGGCATCCTCCCTCTCAGTCCAGGATCCTCAACCTCTCTCCCTGCACTAGCAGCTTCTCAACAGTGTTTCACTGTGCTAAAGTTTCTCTCACGAAAGCAACAAAAACAAAAAAACCAAAACACCCCTCCTCAATTGCAGAAATGCACTGTCTGGCACTGCCTGGATCCTGGCTTGAACGTACACTTTGAGGGCAACTGGGGACACCTGATTCTGCCACTCACTAGACATTTGGTGACAGTAAGAAATTTATGGGCCATTTTCTCAGCCCGAGGAGTCCCTATGTTTCAGAGAAGGATACCAAAGTTTGACAGAGGAAATGTGTCTGTGATTTACTTTTGAAAAATTTCTGCAAAAATACAATGACGCAAACATGGCAAAATGTTAATAACTGTTAACTCTAAGTGACGGGTATATGCTACCAACTTTCTGTATGTTTGAACACTTTTATAATAACAAGTAAAAAGAAACGCAAATCCTTCTTTGACTCCATGTCTTTCTCCATCTCCAGCCTCTCTCCTGACTGGCTTCTTGGCAGAACTGTCTATGCTTATTTTCTGTTGCTCCGTAACTCTCATCCATTCTGTAGCTCATTCTGCTCTGGATTTTACCTTCCCATCCCTTCAGAGCAACCGTTCCCCCGAGCTCTCCATGACCCTTGAGTGGTTACATTGGACAGATGCTTCTCCGCCTTTCTCTGTCTTGAACCCCATGAGCACACAGCGCTCTTGTCCAGGGATTCCTCCCTTGGCTTCTGAGATGCCATGTTCTCCTGGCAGTCCTCCTCCTACTCCGTCCACCTTGCCCGCCCTTTGGCCAATCCTTCCTCCTCTGCATGCCCATTGTCAGGGCTCTGACCTACATGTCCTCTTACCTTTTCTTCTTCACTCTGTACCTGATCTATACCTGTTGTTTTCCTTTCTGCGTCTCAATAACCCCCAAACTTATGATTCCCAATCCACGACCTTTCTTTTCAGTTTCACATCCATATACGTACAGGATTCATCTAGTTTGTAATGCGGCTTCCTGCCAAATGTGTGCTCCATGAGGGTGCCAAGCACTGCTCTTAGCAGGACCTCACATATTTAATTAAAAAACATTTAATATACAACTGTTGAATAAAGAAATGAATGCAGCAAACAATAATTTTTAAAAACCAAGATGTTTCCTAAAGATGCCTACTCTCTTTACTATCTTTATAATCAACACTGTGACTCTTAGCACCAGGTGCCATAAATAGGACAATTCTAGATTTTGAAAGCAGAAAAAAAACCCGTCATTCATGATGAAAGGGAAGCCCTAAATTCCTCTCATCATGGCCATGACAAATGAAGAATTTTACACAAGAAAAAGTAGGAAAAAAGCAGGCATGTCAGCCATCAAAGAAGGAAAAGAGAGTACCACAAAATAACTGTTGAAGGATGTCAATCTTAAAAAAAAAAGGCAGTCACACTGTTAACTTGGGGAAGAATTCAGAAATGGTCACGGTTTATCTGTTCTATGGTTATTACTGCACATGTAAACTGTACCACAGGATCCTCATTCTCTAGCGTCACGGGAGGAATACAGGTTTGAGGGTAGAGAAGTATAGCCCTAGTGATATCAACCTGTCACTGACTAAGAGTCAAGAATCACACCCAATGATTGATACAGGATTCACACTTAAAATTCTCTCAACTTCCCAAAGTTTGTGTGCACTAACAAAGCTGATAAATGGCGTTCTCTTTAAACCACAGAATCACGTGCACAGCAATTAGAAAATGCCTGCCTCCTTCCCCTCCAGCTCCTCTCTATCCTCACCTCTGTAGGGGAGGTGATCTTTGGGCGTAACACTGCTTAGATGTGATGCTCCCATACAAACAACAGAGGAACCTGCTGCCTTGAAGATGCCTCATTCTGGCCGGGCACGGTGGCTGTCGCCTGTAATCTCAGTACTTTGAGAGGCTGAGGTGGGTGGATCACTCACTTGAAGTCAGGGTTTAAGACCAGCCTGACCAACATGGTGAAACCTATCTCTACTAAACATACACAAATTAGACAGGCATGGTGGTGGGTGCCTGTGGTCTCAGCTACTCAGGAGGCTGAGGCAGGAGAATCGCTTGAACCTGGGAGGTGGAGGCTGCAGTGAGCCAAGATTGTTGCACCACTGTACTCCAGCCTGGGTGACAGAACAAGACTTCGCCTGAAAAAGAAAAAAGAAAAAAAAAAAAGACACCCCATTCTAGCGAATGTGGAGATAAGGGAAACAGGTCCTGCTCATGACCCAAGCAGGGCCAAAATGCAGCCAGCACCCTGGGATGAGGGGTGGAGAGGGCAGAGGTGGGCAGAGGCAGGAAGGAGTCAGGTAGGGCGACTTCCACGAGCACCTAATATATGCCCCAAATGCTCTCAGAGACACGAATTATATCTTTAATGCATGCCAGGGATTTAAATTTCAAGGACTCTCCATGATGAATAATGCTGCAGGGTCTCTGTGTGTATTTATGTATAAAGTGAGATTTTTGTAAACACAAAAGAAACACCAAAAAATTATTTCTATCTTATGTTGCTTCTAGGATCATCACCCTGAATAAATTTTTCTTCAAGAACTTAAACATCATAGCCAAGTTAACAAAAGAATTTGTAAGACAATACTTCAAAAATATCAAGAAGAGGCTAGGCATAGCGGCTGCATACACCTGTAGTACCAGTACTTTGGGAGGCCAAGGCGGGCGGATTATCTGAGCCCAGGAGTTTAAGACCAACCTGGCCAACATGGCAAAACCCCATCTCAACAAAATAAAAGACAGCAGGAAGAGCATGCACTGGGGGCACCATTATGCCACGCTTTTGATAATCTATTATTTGGCCCAGGTATTCTCTTCTTTGTAAAAGTTTTAAACATTCTACCTATCACCTTTTGTAAAACACTGTTGGCTCAATCACAAGACAATCTAAGGAGGCTTTACTTCCTCTCTTCTACACGTTTAACTTCCAGATTACAACAAGAATGGCAAAGTTCTAATTTCGTCCTCAGGGCTGCTCTTCTAGAAAGGTACATTCCTTTCACTTTCAACCACGGTCTAGACGTGGCTACAAGGCAGTCCTTTCCCACTGGCAAAAGGACATCATCAACACAGTTGTCCCTATCTGCAATGGCAATGTCTCACTCTGCAGACTCGACACGTGCAGCGCTCCGATGCGGCCCGGGAGGCTCCTTTGTAGAATGGATGAGTCTGCCAACTCCTGTCTGTATCCACTTTGACCTCCCAAGGCAGATCAGGCCGCAAATGGACCAAACACTGAGCAATGCTGGCCGTCCCCTGTGTGGCTCAGAAATTAAAAGCACACACCAGATAAGTGGGCTTATTCTTCTGTGAGAGCACAGGCAGCATGCACACAATACTGGAAAGTGTTCCTTTCAGTGGTTCCTTGAAGAGGGCTTTTCCCCAAGGCATTCTTCCTGGTGGTACAACGCTCACCTGTCATTTCCACCTGTCTGGGCTCTGTGGGTCACCTATAGCCAAACCGTCTGCTCACATCGAACTGCAGCTCTGCCTGGCACCTGGAGCGGTGGCTTCAATGCCTGCAACGCAGCTGTGGCACTGAACTTCCATCTCAACAGGTGCTGAAAATCTACTCTCAAACTTCATAAAAGTGAACCTGATTATCACCAATTCTTCCTATGCTTATTATATGTAGCTAAATCAATCACACTTATTAGTGGGGTCAGCTTTCCTATTCTCAGTGTTAAACTCACTATATTACTTATGCTTGCATTTTAGAATATTGCTTTTGCCCGGCAACTTGGGAGGCAGAGGCAGGATGGGTGCTTGAGCCCAGGAGTTTGAGACCAGCCTGGGCAACACAGACAGATCCTATCTCTTAAAAAAAAAAAAAATTAAAACAGTCCTTTTATTAAGTACTGTTCACTTCTGCACTGTCATAGCTGGTCACCTCTTGTCACTTCCCTTCATTACTTCCACATAATAGCTTCTGTTACTTCCTAAGAGTGCTCTCAGACACTTTGCTATTTGCTGACTTTTTTTTTGGTCTGTAACCTGCATTTCCAACACTAACAGTTTTTATTTTCTGTCTTTTTAAAAAAACAGTTTGCTTATAGCTGGGCATGGTGGCTCATGCCCGTAATCCCAGCACTTTGGGAGACCGAGGCAGGAGGATCACTTGAGTCCAGGAGTTTGAGACCAGCCTAGGAAACATGGTAAAACCCCAACTCTACAAAAATAAAAAATAAAAGAAATTAGCCAGGTGTGGGGGCAAACATATATTCCCAGCTGCCTGGGAGACTGAGGCAGAAGACTCACTTGAGCCTGGGAGGTTGAGTCTAAGGTGAGCCTCACCACTGTACTCCAGTCTGGGATACAGACCAAGACCCTGTCTGGGAAAAAAAAAAATTGACTTATAAACGATGTCATCAATAAAGGTAAAATTTCTCCCTTCCTAATTATTCCTCAGAACTTTCTTCTGTATTACTGTGGGCTTGTTAGCAATGTAATGCACAATGATAAATTAAAGTCATGGAATTAGGCTTTCAAAAACATAAAATGTAGCAGCCACCAGACCCAGGTTTCCTTTGCTCTTAGGCACTCACCGAAAATAACAAGGGTTACGAAGGCCTGATTTGTTGCTCTTCTCATGGAGAATGAAATGCCGTTAAGAGATTCACAGCTGAGTGAAGGTTGCAGCAGAGAGGGTTCTAAGTGATGTACTGCGACAGATAAATATTTATATCTCTGCATGATAGTGCGAACCTGGGCTCTGGCTTTCGGAAATTGCTGTTATTATCATGTTTCACTCACTTTTTTTTTTCAAAGCTTGAAGTGACAATTTAATACAGCATCAAATTAGTACTTCAGTGTAAAGTCTTGTTTCATTTAATGTTTCTGAAAGGTTAAATTATCTATAATCTTCATTGTGCCTCGGGCTATGTTTATAGATTACTCCTACAACATACTTTACATAAAAGAAAAGGGTAAGGAAAGTAAGGGAAGAAAAGAAAGAAGTCTAGGCAGCCAGAAATTACGGATTGCTTTGGTGGACAATGACCAAATAAATAACTTAGACAATTTCCTTTGAGTGGATGTCTTGGTATGTTTGGGGATAATGGTCTGTGTCAGTTAATATAATTTATTTTGACTTCTAATCGTCTTGAAGTAAAAAAAAAAAAAAAAGTAAAGATGACTACATTTGAGCAAATATAACAAAACTTTTCTTAAGCTTGACAAAATCAGGCTTAAAAGAAACAAGCATTCTTCTGTAGTGTTTACACAAATTCTTAGTACTGAGATATGCAGAAATGCCTAAATGCACACATGGATGTGCCTAATTCCATTTGTGACACACCATTATGAAGACCCATAAATAAAAAAATCATTAAAAATGAAGTAACTTTGTAAAAGATACAGTAAAGTGCTTTATCATATATACAGATGCCATTTGTCACAAGAAGCACAGAATGGCTGTTCCACACATGACCGCTGGCTGGGGGCTTTGACGAGCCCAAGGCCTCTGGAGAGCTGCATCCCAGACAGGAAGCTTAGCTGGTATCAAAGGCAGGAAGATTCCAGAATGGCCTCTGTACCCCACACACAATGGGGAGCTGGGCCCTGAGTGGCCTATGCCTGTAGGAGGGGGGCTGAGCATTGGAGCGGGTGCACCAAAGAATAGGTGTGCCAGAGAGCATGTGAGGAACTGGGGTCCAAGCCAAAGTGTTGGAGGTGCTAGACAGGGCCTGTCAGGAGCACATGGGTGCAGGGACACTGAGGACATGAGCATGGTCAGGGAGTAGGCCCAGGGGCTCCTACTCCTAGCAAAACCCTTGAGGGGCACTGATAGGGTCCAGGGCTGAGATTCCCCATCCTCCTCTTTTGCAGAAACAAAACTCTCTGAAAAAGAGCTTCCCTAAATTAGAGTCAGAGGCCTTCCCAAGCATTCCAGAGGTGAAAATGAAGCTATGAGTTCAGCAAGACTCTCAGACACTAAGGAAAGCAAGTGTAGCTAGAGATAGGATGCCCAGTTTTCCTTTAAGGAAGGCGGTGCTGCCCACCTGAGGGTGTGCAGTTCGCAGAAGGCCTGCAGGGGCAGCTCCTTCTACGTCTGCCTTCTGAGGGCAGCCTGTCATTTCAGCCCAACATAAGAGCCTCTGGAGGCATGTTCCATAGTGCCCTGCCAGGTTAGCCGAGGCTTGACCGGGCCAGCATGGCAGTCTGACTTCTCCCTCTGCCCAATCTCACTTCTTTCCTCTTCCCTACATAAGCTTTGGTCCTGATCAACCTGTTAACCCCAAACTGTGTCAGCATCTGGTTGGGTGAGTCACTGTGTGTGAGAGTCGGCAGACTGAGACAACAAATTCAGGCTCCCAGGAATTACAGAGGTGGAGACTCTCAGAAATAGGTTTGGAACAGTTATACACAAAATGTTCAAAGAAACCAAGGATGCAATTTCAGAGATGAGCATAAAACAAGAAAGTTATCAGGAATGAACTGTCAGATTTTGAAAAATCTTCTGGGAAACATCTAGAATAAAAAAGCTAATTGTTGACATAATTAAATAATGAATACAGTTGAAGAGAGACTTAGGACTGGAAGATATATTTTGAGGAATTCACCCAGAATTGGGCGGAGAGATTTGGAGACGGAAATGGGAAAGAAAAGTTAAAGATGGGAAGCCAGGATGAGCATGTTAAAGATGTAACGTTCAAGAAACAGGACAGAGATGAGGCTGAAAGAGAAAAGGACCACAGAACTTCCAGACCCTGGGGAAGAAGTGCTGCAGGAAAAGCATGCTGGGAAGTGCGCTGGGCAGCACCCCACAAAACCTGGGAGCAAATGGCTGCGGATGTTGGGAAGAGAGGGCTACAAATGCCGCCATCAGCAAGCTACGAGACACCGCTCAGGCCACAGGAACTCCCAAGATGACAAATACCTTCCCCATTTCTGACACAGAAGCAAGATGTGTCCGCAACTTCGGATGGCAGCAGAGAGTCTACTGGGAGCTCGTGTTTAGTCTCGTAATCTCATGGTACTTACGGCACTGAGAACATCCAAATACTTTCCAAATTTCAATTGATCACTCCTCCAGAAAAATGGACAAAAGAGCCGAAGAGCAGACTCAGAACCGAGTGCTCAGAATGTTCTGTTTCTCTGTCACTCACAGGGGCACATGAGCATCACCTGGGAGCCTGGTAGAAAGGCGGCCTCCAGGTACTCGCAGATGCTCCCTGCCCCATGGCCCCTCCAGACCCGCCCAGTCAGAGACAGCCCTGATGAAAGTCTAAGAAGCACGGATGCAACATGGAACCTTTTCTCTTTTTGGTGCTGTAACCCTCTCCGCTCTTTTGCTTTGGTTTTTTTTCTTAGCTTCTACGGTACCTATTTTCTCCGTTTTGCTCTACTGAAGCCTCGTCCTTTGAATAGTAGTAACACCAATGTCTCTGACATTCAGGAAAGGATAAGCGATGTAGTCTGAGGTGGTTTCAAAGAAGTCACATGCTTACCCTAAAATCCTTGACTGAAATTTGAGGTGCTTAGCTTATTTAACAGGGAGCTCAGATTTTGGCGTGAAACTTCTGGATTCAACTAAAGGTATTAATTGTTCCCCAAATAAAAGGATAAGAAAGGAATTTAAGTTATATTGATCAATTTTACCCATTTATTGATTCAGTCACTTTGAAATTAAAAAGTTAATTAAAACATTGTGTTTCAAAAGCCATTAAAACACTCAACCGATTCAACTGAAAATAAAATATTCAAGTGATTATCATGCCTCAGCCTCCTGAGCAGCTAGGACTGGAGGCATGCCCCACGACTCCTGGCTAATATTTTGTAGTTTTAGTAGAGACCGGATTTCACTGTGTTGGCTAGCCTGGTCTTGAACTCCCAGCCTCAAATGATCCACCCACCTTGGCCTCCCGAAGCACTGGGATCACAGGTGTGAGCCACCGCACCCGGTCAATATCTTTCCATTTTAATTAAAGTTGAAGCTGTATAACAAAGCTCCCAAAGAATTCAGGTCAGTGGGAGGAAAAATCAGTCGATTTAAGAGAAAAAGACATTCGAGTTGGTTCTTTACCAATTTTGTCCTTTTTGAATGTTCTAACATTGTTTAGCTAATCAGCTGATAATCAACATTTGTAAGACCTGAGAGTTTCTTACAGCCTAACAGAAATGTGAAAAGAATATTTACACCAAAACATCATTTTCCCAACTCCAAATAAGAGAAAACCAAATGAAGTAAATGAAATTTATGAAAGTTTGCTGTGCTTAATATGAATTCTCTTAATATGGTCTGAGAGACGATGCTTTCCTTCCTTTGCACAGAGTAGACACTGGGGTAGAATTTGGGCAGAAAATAAAGAATAGAGCATGATACTGGAACTTGGGGGGAAAATCTAATTCCTTATAGCTGAAATCTTCGTAATTCTGCATCAGTGCCACAGCCTACCAGGAACCAGGCCCCCTAGTGGATTAAAAGAGTTAAGGACTTAACGCCACATTAGAATGATTTCAACACTGAGGTGTAGGAACTACAAGAAAGATATTTAATTAAAAATCTGATTCAGTCACTCATTTAGCACTTTGTATTTTTTCTTTTCTTTTCTTTTCTTTTTTCTGAGACACAGTCTTGCTCTGTTGCCCAGGCTGGAGTGCAGTGGCACAATCTTGGCGCACCCCAACCTCCACTTCCCGGGTTCAAGTGATTCTCATGCCTCAGCCTCCCGAGTAGCTAGGACAACAGGCATGCGTCACCAGGCCCAGCTAATTTATTTTTTATTTTTTGTATTTTTGGTAGAGATGAGGTGTCATCATGTTGGCCAGGCTGGTCCTGAACTCCAGCCCTGGGATGATCCACCCACCTCGGCCTCCTAAAGTGCTGGGATTACAGGTGTGAGCCACCACGCCTGGCCCATTTAGTACTTCTTATATACCAGACGTTGCTCTCAGCATGTTATAAATATGAATTCACCTAATTAACACAACACCCAAATGAAGGGGGTACTATTATCCAAACATTATAGGCCAAGAGGGGTTGAAAGTGTAGGTGACTTGCCCAAGGTCATGCCACTGGCCAGGGGCATGGCTGGGACTGGAAAGCGGCTAGCTGGCTCCAAGTCCTTGCTCTTGAAACACCTGCCGCACCACACTGCTGGGAAGGGTGGTTTGTCAGAAAATTAATCTCAGGAAGAAGGTATTCAAACATTCAAATAACTAGCCATGTTCTACTTCTCCAGAGGCTGGCCCTGGGATAATATTAACCCTCCAGAATACAGCTGCAACTGTGGCTGCATGTCATTAAAACAAAAAACAAAAAACAAAAAAAAGAAAAAAAGGGCTGTCGGGTAACCAAAGCTGTCAGAAAGTCCATGCAATTCTCTCCACAGGAGAAACCCTCTATGAGAACCTCTCAATGCCTGATACGCAACTGAACAAGCTGCATTACTTGTCCAGACTTGGAAAGTTCAGAAGCCCAGAGAATTCCAAAGTAAGAGTAACAACAAGCAAGAAGAAATGGAAGTAGGAACTGATGATCACTACTGAAGCATGAAGTGGAAAGTTTCCAAGATAAACCCTAAAAGTACTCTCGGCCCACATAAAGTAGGAACGAAGGCCTGACATATACCCTACACACCTCTGAGCATCTCAGACCCCAGGGAGAGAAAGACAAAGCGTGACAGGCCTCCCTGGGGTTATCAATGAGAGGCCTGTGTCCGGTCACACAGAATCACATGATGGTGTGCCAGGCTGAGCTCACTACCCTGTAACGTTCATTAAAACCCTGTAAGGAAGTGGCATATGAGAACAGCCTGAAGAACATTCAAATAGAAGCTGGGTTGGCAGAGGGCTAGGGAGCCAGTGTGCACTGTAGCCTTTCTCCGTAGAACAGCATTTACTAAATGTACACTACACGCTGGAGTGGCCTTTGCTAACTGCCGCAGGTGTGGTGTTTGACTCGGCGGACCTGAACTTCCTTCAGGAATACCACCAACCTGAGCAAGGTCCCGGCCCTGCCCTCAGTGAGCCTCGCAGGACTCACCCGGAACAGGTCAGTATCTAATAAGCTGCGTGGATGACGAGCCTTTTATGAGGTTTCTGTGGAATTCTCTGATCATGGAATTCACACGATTACTCTTCACTGTTGCTGTATTTTTAAAAACCTCTTCTATATGAGATTTTGCTGAGATGTATGCAAGGGGCATGTTCATTCTTCAATGGTCAACGTTCGTGTCCCCCATACATTTCCTTGTCTTTTTTTTAAATGTAATTTTAAAACGGACAAATTGGCAACACCAGAAACCAAAACAAATGGTGCTGCAACTGTGGCTGTATTTATACATGGCCCACTTGCTCATTAGCAGCCTATATAGGTAATTTTTTAAAGTTCTCTGGCATTCTTGTACGTATCTCAAGTTGTGGCAAGGAGGTTGTTTTATCAGGTCAGGTGTCCTGTGTCTTCCCTGTGGGGAACTCCTTAGAGTCAACTCTGTCGGCTCTTAGTACCAAGACCACTTACATTTCTCCTTGGCAACAGACTCAAAGTATCAAGCATGCTGGTCATCTTGACATGAATGTCTACGCTCATTCCAGGCTCCATTTTGTGCCTTTATCTTTCTGCCTCTTCCTTTTCTTTCTTTCATTTATTCTATCTTGTATTTCCAACTTCTTTGAAGGCCACCTTAAATCCTTTCTGGAATAAGGTCAAGAGTGAATACATGAATAAATGAATGAATGAATGAATGAATGAAATGCAGGTGCAGAAGCTGAGTTCAGAGGTCATCTGAGAGGCAGTTCATAACAGGTTAGGATCTATGTCTCCTGACTTCAACTTAGTGCCCTTTAAATAATTTATATTAATAACGTGATTCACAATCACTAAGACCCTGCAAATTATATTTAAAATATTCCGTTTGTAAAAAGAAAAAAATATAGATGTTGGATAAAGGAGACTTTTCTGAATAAAGAAAACACCAAGAAGATAACAGTTTTGTAGCACTGGAACAAAAGGAAGTCTTTATACTGTTAAAGCTCCTGGGAGGTGTCAACAGACTTATTTTGATCCCACATTTATTTTATGTGACACTGGGGATATGTCAAATCCCTGTGTTAGGTTACAGTAACTACCCCAGAGAAAACATCTCAAACTGTGATAGTAAAGTCAAAAGATGCTACACTCAAAGTTGTCATCAAGAAGTTGATACTTTAACTGTGTGTCATATTTTATTAGCATGGTATCACAGCCATTTATCAGAACAATATGTTTTCATCAGTCATGAGATATCACTTTGCTTTGAATGTTGAGACAACTGAAAGAAAGTATAAAAAGAATGTATAAGCCTGACATCAATTTCCAGAGGGGAAACAAATGAAAAACTAGACAGTTTAAAAGGTGAAGAGTTAAAAGTTGCAACCTGTAATTCAATTCATTTAAATAACAGAGCCTCATGTCTTCTCCCTCACAGGTACCATCCTGCCACTTTAAAATTTCCTTTAGAATAAGAGACAGCAGCATAAGCAGTAGAACGAATTTCAAAAGGAATACCTATTATAAAAGATTTATTAGATATTAAGTGAATTTAGAGGCTAACGATTTTAGAAAACAAATTAGAGGCAGTACCAAGTTTCAAGAAACAGAATACAGCTCAAACATTTTTACAGACTTCATTGCAAGCAAAATGAAACTGATCATATTTTCAAAGACTGCAAGAATAAGCAACTGCCAAGGAAGAATCCACGATAATAGAGCATCACGCATGACTGTAAATAACGCTTTTAGAGGGATGTTTAAACAGACGTCTAGGATCTCACAAGTCCAGACCACTGCTGCCTTCAAAGCAGATACTTAGTAAGTGTGATTGTTTACACTCTGAGAATCCTTTTATTAATGCAGTCAGGGTCTGCAGCACTTTATTTTGAATACTCTTTGTGACAACCAATTTTCACCTTTGGGGGAGTAGCTATTTAAGTTAAAAACACAGTGTGATTGTGCTATGAATGGAAGTTTGTATCCCCCAAAATGCTTAGGTTGAAACCCTAATCCCCAAGTGACAGTATTAGGCAGTGGGGCCTTTGAGAGGTAATTATGTCATGAGGTTAGCACCCTCATTATGGGATCAGTGCCCTTATTCAAAGCGACAGAAGAGTGCTTTCGATCTTGTCCCACCCACTCTGCCCCTATACACACGTGAGGATACACTGAGAAGCTGGCTGTCTGCGAACCAGGAAGAACCCGACCATACTGGCACCCTGACCTCAGACTTCCAGCCTCCAGAACTGTAAGAAATACATTTCTGTCATTTAAGCCACCGAGTCTATGGGGTTTTATGACAGCTCAAACTAAGATCCTAAAAGCAACAATGTGTGTTGCTAAAGATGATTCCTGGGAGGTTGCAACAGCAGACATGTTCATACCATATGACTATTTCTCAAGGTGACTTAGTTGTTATTTTTATACCATAGATGTCATTTTGATGATAGTGACGCTATGGCTACGACCACACATTTTGAGTATCTAATGTGTGACAGACACTGCTAAATACTCGACATGTATTTTCCTATTTAATCTTTGGAATGCATGTTAGGTATTATTATTATCCCCATAGTATAAGGGAAGAAACTGAGGCTTTGAAGTCCAGTCAAGGTGTGGGGGCTCACACCTATAACCCTAACACTTCAAGAGGCCAAGATGGGAGGATTGCTTGAGTCCAAGAGTTCAAGACTAGCCTGGGCAACACAGCAAAACTCCATCTCTATAAAAACAAAATTAAAAAAGTTAGCCAGGCATGGTGATGCATACCTGTGGTCCCTGCTACGTAGGAGGCTGGGGCTGGAGGATTGCTTGAGCCCGGGCAGTTGAGGCTGCAGTGAGCTGTGATCACCTCACTGTACTTCAGCCTGGCAAAAGAGCAAGACCCCGTCTCTAAAAAACAACCAAGTCCAGAAGTCACCTGGTTAGTAAGTGACGGGGAACTGTTCAACACTGGACTTCATGCTCTTATACTCCACGGTAAAGGAGGCCTTTTACAGCTCGGGCTGGGCCTTGGGAACATGTGCTCTACCAGGGAAGCTTGTGCTGGAATTTATTCCATGAGGGGGAGATTGCTGCTCCCGAGGGTAGTCTATTTTATCTCCAGTGATTACCAAGAAATAATGCTCAGGGATGAAAAGGGGGCGAGAAGCAGACCAACACTCATCTTCTAAAATCAGAGCGCTTGCTCTGTAGCAGCAGCATGTGAGTGGGGTTGGCCCTGCTGGGGCCAGGACAGAAGAGACCAGTGACAGCAAAATGGAATTGGGAGGTGTCACCTGGATGTATGCTCAGAGGTCACTACCTAATCTCTGGCACAGATAAAATCTTCTGAAAAGTTGCCAAATCTTAAGCTGAATGATTTCAAATTCAGAGCAGTGATAACTGAAACTAATATACAAGAGTATTTAGGTTACAACATTGTATCGACAATGAATGACCTTTATAGCATAAGCATGCCTAAAGGTTAACAGCCAGGAATCTGGCCACTGTAATTTTAGGACACTGGGTTAGAGGACACTTTTATGTGAAATGGGTTCTTCTTCTTCTCTAACTGTGTATTTAAATCTTTGGCCTTGGTGAGAAATCGTTATGCACGGTAACCTTCTCAGAGTTTCAAATAAAGATTAAGAAAAATTACCTGATGGTACTTCTTCAGGATGTTGTGCATTTCGGCCACGTCTTCACTGGTAATGGTCTTGATGACGTATCTTTTGTCATAGGAAGTGTGAAAACGAGCTCCGCTGCGGGCCTGGGAGTCGTTGGGGAGGGGTGCGCTCCTGGTCAGGGAATTCTTCCCGGGTAGGGTAGGAGGGGAAGGAAGCGGGGAAGATAACTAGTTAAAGGCGTGGCTTTCTGATTCCCAGAGCATTTGTTGTCACTGCAAGTTTTCAAAAAACATTTATGTCTGGAATAAACTGCTAAGTAGGATGACAACATTTTCAGATGCATCGTAACTCACATTGCAAGCCTTTCAGATGAAATGAAAACAGCTTGAATTGTACTATGATTCTAGTATCCTTAAATTGTAGGCAGGCTAATGCCTAGAATTATAATCAAAGTAACTTTAATCACTTTATTCTTCTTTTCAGAGTTGGACAAGATCTCAAAGTTTTCTTCTGAATAAAATTAGGTTCCAGTTATAAAAGAAAATTTTATAGTCACCGAGCATTTCCTTACATAACATGTATCGTGCCACACATTTTGCACAGATTATTTCCCCCAATTCTGATAACATTCTCATTTAATGGTTACGATTGCTATCACCATTATTTTACAGATGAGGAGACAGGGATAAGAGAGGCTCAGCATCTGGGCAAAGGGCACACAGCTAGTAAGGGGGCAGCTAGAATTCTGACTCGAGCGTGGTTGGCTCCGGACCCAAGCTCTCAGCTAGTAAACTACGCGACTAGTAGAGTACTTAACTTGCAGACTGTGCTACCTGTGTGCCCGGGGAGGAGGAGGCAGGAGTCTAGACAAGGGTCTTCTAAAATAGTTCCTCCTTAGGCAATCTGAATTCGGCCCATCCTCCAAGCCCTACCACCAATTTTGAGAACTACTGATCTCCTGGAGGGTGGACAAGGAGGGGCTCTGAGTAGGGGCTCTTCTGACATCATTCACTCTAGGATCTGGTTCATGCTAGTGACACTGGCTAGGTAGGTCTACCCTTCTCCTCCCATATGACTCTTCCATGCAGATCTCCTCTTTCTTACATCCTCCAGGGAGCCTCCTCTTGCCCCAACCTCCCAACACCGGCCATCTAGGCCACCGGGTCTAGCAAGCCCCTTGCACCCTCATCTCCATCCTTGCTGACTGCTCTTGAGCACTGACTTTCATTTCCTGTCTGGCCCCGAGGGATGGCCTGTGCGGGTTTCAAACACAAACACACTTTCTCTAACTTCCTCTCTAAAGTGGGCATTCAAAGGCCTCAGTGACAAAATGCTGTCAAGTTAAAGGAACATGGATACCTTCAGAGAGGCAAGTGATAGCTCTGCCTATGGATTTGCAAAAAAAAAAAAAAAAAAAAAAAAGAGTCCTTTTCTGTCTAGTATATTTCAGTCTCCTTATCCTTTCCTTCCTTTCTGGATGAAATCAACAGGACTGAACCACTTAAGTAGAATCAGACCGCAGCAGCGCAGAGGCTGACGCAGGCCATACCTGTGCCTGAAGAGGAGAGCGCCCCATGAGCAAATCCTCATCTTTCAGGATCCTCACCTCACCACCCTGGCACCCCTGCTGTGGATCACACATTCTGCAGTAACACACCTTGATCTAAAAGCAAGCAAGTGCACCTGCCAGACGCAGAGTCAAGGCCACCAAGTAACTGAATTTGCTTTCCTTAGCCTATTAGAAATCTTGAAAGAAGGAAAAAAAATCGACGCAATCCCCAGTGACTTTAAATAGCAGGACTTGGCAGTGTTCAAATTATTCTTAAGACAAGCAAAATTTATTAGACAGACTGAGAAAGAGAAAAATGACTTTCAGGATGAAAATGGCTATATTAACAAGAGTTTAATTCTTAATTACATTGTTTTTTTTCTCTAAAACATGAACAAGACTCCTTTACATTACTTCCCACTTAGAATAAAAAGGAAGAAAATCAAAGTGAATTTCCCCTTGTAGGGTTTTAAATGCTAGCCCCCAAAAAGCAATTATTGCTCTTTGTTAGTGGTCTTACTTTTTTCTCGAAATCACTAATTTGCAAAAGGGTATTTCTTCCAGATAAAATAAGAACTCCAGGAACTATAAGATTGCAAATTATCTTTGGCATAAAATCAAAGTGGGAACAATCAAGTTTATGAAAGCCAGGTGGAGCAGAGCAAGTGGAACAGACCTTAAACTTTGTCAAACTGACAATACATGTAAAATAACTTTCGGGGGGATGGGGAATAGTCAAGGGGAACTGTATTCAGCACAGGATGAAATTCCAGCAGCATCAGTTTCATAGATTGTTTTCTTATGCATTTTAGATGGGACAGTATAACATTCTCTCATGGGCCAATGAGGTGAAAAAAAAAAATCAAAAGCTGCATAGTCAGTGCTTCTCAAACTTAACAAGCAATTGAATCATCCAGGGATGTGAAAATGAAGATTCTGATCCAGTAGGTCAGGGGTGGGACATTTTCAGAAGTAGACGATGCTGCTGGAGCCGGTCTGCAGACCACACGTGAGAACCAAGGTCTATGGAATGGTGTTTATGCTGTGTTTTGCCAGTGTGCAGCATGTACAGTCTAGTGTATTAGGTACATTATAATTACAGACTTACCGGGACTCATACCTTTCCCATTATAGTCTCTACACCTCTAGTTCAATTAAAATAGGAAACTTTAGAGTTCAGAAGAGTAACTCACAGCATTTACTTTACTAATTAAATAACTGTTTAATAACACTATGTACAAGTACTCATACAATGTATGGAGTTTTATATTTTTATTTTTTGAGACCGGGTCTCACTGTGTTGCCCAGGCTGGAGTGTAGTGGCATGATCCTGGCTCACTGCAGCCTTGATCTCCTAGGCTCAAACGATTCTTGTGCCTCCGCCTCCTGAGGAGCTGGATTATAGGTGTGTGCCACTATGCCCAGCTAATTTTTGTATTTTTAATAGAGATAGGGTCTCGCCGTGTTAGCCAGGGTGGTCTCGAACTCCTGGCCTCAAGTGATCTGCCTGCCTCAGCCACCCAAAGTGCTGGGATTACAGGCATAAGCCACTGTGCCCAGCCCAACATATGGGTTTACAAAGGGCTAGAAATGTAAAAGCAAATAATGTAAAAACTCCTTAGCTCAGATACTATTTCTTCCCCAATTTTTTGCCTTTCCTTTCAGTTTCAAAGGCATTGTTATAGTCATGTATGCAGACACTGCATTAGGATTACCAGCCATGTCTTCATCCTGGGATATAACACTTTAAAAATTCTAATATTGAATCTGTCTCAAATCACCATTTTAATAATCACATGAGTAGCCCAACCCACACTATCTGAGTATTTTTAAGATTCATGGATATCAAATAACCAAAGAAGCTAGGAACACTGTGTCAAAACACAGACTGTACCTTTCATATCACTATGAATATAAAAATACACAAATCAAATGTATTAAAAGCCTTATCTGATAGGACAAGCAGGAAATCAAAAGAGTTAATGCAATTCTAACACAAAATGCCTGATCCTTGGAATGATTCTAAGGCCTGGAAAATTCCAACTCATTATTTTATATTTATTTTCACAATATTCCTGTGAGAGAGGAAAGCCAGGTCCACTTTCCTACCAAGCAATATGTCTAACATTCCATGTCTAAAGCTTCCTCTGAGCTAACCAAAAAGGGTAATTTACAAAGAAAAGACTAAACTTCTGCCATTAATAATCATGATCATGACTTTTTATAGCCTTTAAAATAAAGTAAAATTGTTTATGTATTTTTATTATTATTCTTCACTTTCTTGCCGTCTTCTAAGGCATGAAGCAGACATGTTTTTAAAGGCAACACAAGCCAACTGCAGTGGCTCATGCGTGTAGTCCCAGCACTTTGGGTTGCTGAGGCAGTGGGATTACCTGAGTCCAGGAGTTCAAGATCAGCCTGGGCAACATAGTGAAACCCCGTCTCCGCTACAAATACGAAAAGAGCCAAGTGTGGTGGCACGCACCTGTAATTCCAGCTACTCAGGAGGCTGGGGCACGAGAATTGTTTGAAACTGGGAGGCAGAGGCTGCAGTGAGCCGAGATTGTACCACTGCACTCCAACCTGAGCGACACAGTGAGGCATTATATTCTCTACACCTCTAGTTCAATTAAAATGGGAAACTTTACAGTTCAGAATAATAATTCATGGCATTTACTTTACTAATTAAAGAAGTGTTTAATAAAACTATGTACAAGTACCAATACAATGTATGGGGTCCATATATATATATATGGACCCCATACATTGTGTATGTATATATATATATATATATATATATATATATATATATATATAAAATAAAGGCAGCACAGTATAATAGTGAGCGTACTGGTCTGGGATCCAGAACATTCATCAGTTCTTGTAGATAGGATTTAGCCTCTTTGAGACTCAGTTTCCAGGTCTAGAAAGTGATGGAGAATAAGCCTGGGTAGAGGATGGGCTGAATTAGACTCTACTTTGGATCGTTTATGACTCTAAAAATGGATTTACTCGAAGACACGACTCTCTGCTCTAAAAACTGCTGTAAAGCATGGACCTCAGAAGGTGAGTCAGGACACGCATCCCAAGAAAAAGAGTCCAATCAGAGGACAGTACAACCATCACCTCAGCCAAGATGAAAGAGAAGATGCAGTGAAAATAACACTTCACAGATTCTAGATGTATTCAGGACAACGTCAGCTAGAAGGAGCACATGAGCTCAGGGAAGGAGGTCTTGTATTTTAACACAGTCACTATGCTGCCTCAAAACCGTCTATCTATCAACACTGTAAGAAACTCCTTGGTGTGCTTAAAGTTCTGTCACAAAAAAAAAAAAAAAAAAAGACACAGCATGATGTTGGATGCTTAGCAAAGTTGGGGAATCCCCTGAGGGAAACAGAGCTTGGGAATGACCTTCAGGTGCTCCTAAGGGGTCTTTCCATGTATAAATGAATCTCAAAGAGCATTCAAGTTGGAAGCAACCTTGGAGATGATTCCAAAACACACACTATACAGAAAGGAAAACAGACCCAAAGAGCAGAAATGACTTGCCCAACTCAGTTCTCCAAATCAGGTGGGCTGATGTACATGGAGCACCCTGCAAGGGCCCCGCCCAGAGCCTCCATCTCCCCCGGCCATGCTGCTTCCTCGCCTGGGCTCTAAAGTACAGTGGGCATTATAAAGGGAGAGTTGATTTCTCCATAGTAACAAATACCTTCTAATGCCAATTTAGAGTGTGAGCCACCTGGCACAAAATCAAACCCGTCTTTAGGTTTTCAGTTTTGCCAAGTAAACTGTGTAGAAAATATCATCAATAACAGCTACAGTGCTAATGCAGTCCAGAGTCTGTTATTTACACTTTTATTAGCATGTGTACACAGCTATCTGAACTCATTCTAGGACTGTTCACTGCTTTACATTAACTGAGCAGGAAGAGTAGGAGCTGTCTTCTCTCCAGGCAGGAGCTGAGACAGATGTGTCTGTGGAATAAGCCTTTGAGACAAGAAGACTGTGCTGCTAAGCCCTGGACCCAGAGTCCGCTCATGCAGAATAAAAACAGGGCTCAGGGAGAACAAGCACTTAGCATTTCCTGTGAGTCCTGTAGGCTGTGGTGACGATGTCCACCCTAAGAATTCTTCACATTTCTGACCATGTGGCACACTGCGTCATGTCTATTTAAATTCGTTTATGTGGTCTGAGATGGTTGGAGGTTTTCATTTTCCTCCTGTCACGGGTTTCTGCCTTTAGAGGACTGTCCCATCTGCTTTTTTTTTTTTTTTTTTGGCTTAAAACTGCATGGGTTTTCCTCACAAAGAATGCCAAGGTTGAAAGGAGCAACTTTATACTGGGAGTGCTGAATTCTGGGTTACTTCTATACTCTAAATGTACTCTATACATTACTAAGCTGGGTGGGGGGGGGGGGGAGGGGAAAACGAGAAAAAAAGAAATTAAGATGAAATTTGCAAGTTAAGACCAGCTCTGCATGGAAAAAAGAAGGCCTAGTAAAAGGCCTCACTTAGAAAAATTCTTTCTCATGTCACCTAATTTAAAAGGGCAAGTCTGAGATGAAGCTGATCCTAAGGCCTTAAAAACACTTTATAGAAGGTTGGTTTAGCCCTCTTCAACTCCAAAGCAAAATATTCACTTTCTGAAACATTTACCCTTATCTACCCATCTGTCTTCTTGAGAAAGCAGCCAGATAAAATTACCCAGTGAAATCCACTCAGGCTTTGGAGAGACTTACTCTCATTAAAAAACAAATTCCTTGTCATGGACATACTTGGAGAATTATATGGTCTTCAATAAAGTGACATTATTTAAATTCAAAGTTGGGGCCAGGCGCAGTGGCTTATACCTACAATCCTAGCACTTTGGGAGGCCAAGGTAGGGGGATCACTTGAGACCAGGAGTTTGGGACCAGCCTGGGCAACACAGTAAGGCTCTGTGTCTACAAAGTATTAAAAAATTAGCCAGATATGGTGGTGTGTGCCTGTAATTCTAGCTACAAGGAAGGCTGAGGTTGTAGGATCACTTGAGCCCAGGAGTCTGAGGCTGCAGTGAGCCATGATTGCACCACTGCACTCCAGCCTAGTTGACACAGACTCTGTTAAAAAAATAAAAACAGACAAAATTGGGGATTCTGCATCTATTAGTTCAAAAGGGACAGTGTTATTTCCTAAAGCCTTAATAGTAACTTAGATATTAAAAGAAGAACTTAAAATTTCACAGAGAAGTTTCAGGTTGAAAATTCCCACCCTACAAGGTCCTTCTTCTATTTCTGGCCCCTGCTCACTTCCCTGTGACCTCTCAAACCAGAGATGTGCAAATGACAAAGATGATAACCAAACAGAATGGACCCACGAAGCAGCCTGGGAGTGTCAGAGTGACCCCTCCCAAAAGCAATGGGCTGAAGTCAAGGCTTTGAATCCCGCCTCCAACTCCCCCTTCCCACCTCCCTTACTGTTATCTGATTATCTGCAAAGAAAGACAGCTGGACTTAATGGTCTCCAAGCTTCCTGCTCATTCTTCTAATTACTATTCTGCTGTCAGTTTGTAGAGACTTAGGAAATGGATGATGATTTACTATTAGTTTATGGGGGAAAAAAATCTAATGATAAACATGCACGAACCGCAAAAATATACTTTCTTCAATGGCTATTCTTTTTCTCCTATCCATTTCATAGTTTCATATGATAAATTATGAAATTATTTAAAGTCACTAGTTCAAAATTACCTGATACCATAACCCATCCCCCAAAAAACAGCAGCCAAAGTCAACTTTGAGAAAAAATGTCTCTTAATGAAACTAAAAATTAAAATAGTTTCAAACTCCAAACATTCTTCTTCCTAAACAGCGTGAGATATGACTCACATACCATACGATTCACCTATTTAAAGTATACAATTTAATAGTTTTTACTGTATTCACCAAATCATGCAACCATGACCACAATCATTTTTAGAGCATTTTCATGATTTCAAAAAGAAACCCCGAACCTATCTGCCATCACTCCCATTCCTTCCCCTACCACCCAGCCCAAGAAGGCCACCAATCTTTGTGTCTCTATATATCTGCCCATTCTGGACATTTCATATGGATGTAATCATATAGTACACAGGTGTCTGTGACTGGCCCAAACACTGATCTTGCAAGTGCCCTAAACACACTCATCCACCATGAGGTGATGCACTATGCCAGCCACAGCCCCTGGGCTGTCTCTGGGCAAGTGAGGTGACCTGGCAAGTGCTCCCTATTCAGGCCAGCACCCAAATACGATTGCAGTGGACACGTCACAGCCAATAACTGCTGCTTCTAAGCTTCTTCCTCGCACAGGCAGGGAGCTAGAGAAAAATGAACAGTTGGACAAACATTCAAGTTTTAGGGCAAAGCTGTGAGATGCAGGGCAAGTAAGAGTATGACAATTTAATTCATTTTTGCCTATTTTGCAACTTGGTGAATAAACATACTATTTCCATAGCTGATATCGTTCCTATCTTACACTACCTAGCTCAAACCTCAAAAGCTGTGTTTGAGGCTCTGGTGCTATCTCGGTCTTCGCAGCAGCAAATAAAGGAATATAATGAGAGATAAAGCTCCCTCTTCAATGCCTTCTTATATTTGTAACTGGAAATTTATTGTCCTTTCCCTTAAGAAAAGGATTAATGAGCTAAGATTGTGCCACTGCACTCCAGCCTGGGCAGCAAGAGCGGGACCTCTCAAAAAAAAAAAAAAAAAAAAAAAAAGCAAAGGATTAATGGTGCTGTCCTTTCCCGCTTCCTCTAAATGTCTGTGCTGAAGATGTTTATTTCCGCAGTCGGAGGTCCAGGATTAGTGGAGCCCCCAGAAGGGGGAAGGAAACATAAATGTCAATTTAATTAGCTCATTCTTACCACCAATCTTTTATATCTCTCATAAAAGTGTCCTCATTTAGTAAGTTACTTTTCCATGTATTTTTTAAACAGCCAAGCATTTTGCATATTTAATTCTCTTGAACTAATCATGTAAGTCTTGCATAATTTTTCTTTTCCACTTTGACAGTCATTTGTATACATTCTGCTAAAAATCACGTATGAAA
The DNA here is from genome assembly GCF_048565385.1 of Saimiri boliviensis. Lineage (NCBI taxonomy): Eukaryota > Metazoa > Chordata > Mammalia > Primates > Cebidae > Saimiri > Saimiri boliviensis. Next base: position 99,620,572 of record NC_133456.1, on the reverse strand, counting down.
AGTTTTCATTTTTAGTTGAAGAAGAGGCCACTTTAAACTTTGCCATGCTCAAATGTGTAAAGCCACCCTCATGTAAGGGAGCATGTCAATGCTGTGCAGAAGATCTCACATGACAGCCATATCCTCATGGTGGCATAGTAATACATTTAGAGCCCTGACAGCTGGGGGACTTCAGGGGCACTGAGTTTCTCTCCTCATTTTACAGATGAGGAAACTGAGACCCGCCAGGGGTGAATGAGTGTCTCATGGTCATAGCATCAGTCACTGAAGATCAAAGACTCAACCAGGCCTCGTAACTTCCCAGAAATATTCTTTCCCCCAACCCTAGCTACCTGTTTCATGGACTTGAAACCTGGAAACCAGTCACTGCCCTGCTGACAGCTCAGTATTACGATTACATGCCTGGAATCACACAGCCCAGGAGACAGGAGCAACTTGCCCAGAGAAGGCTGCTTTCTGGGTCTGCAGTTGACATATCTGAGTGAGCACAGATGGTCCTCTGACCTCGCCAGAGAGTTAAAGACCAGCATGTGAATTTGAACATTATCATCAAGGATTTATTAAATGCCCACTGTGTTGAAAGCCCTGTCTTAAGCTCTTGGGGAATTTTAAAGAAAGTCTAAGCTGTGATCTCAGGCGAAGAATGGCTTTCATTATAGAGGGGAGCAAAACAGTGCAATTTAGCACTTATCAATAATGAAACAACTTATCAGAAAAAAAGAATATAAAAATGAAAGGCAATGACCGATAGGGAAAGCAGCAGAGTTGCAGAAACTTCACAAAGTGCCATGAGATCCTCTTTGAAATCTCAGGCTGCTGTTTGATGATGGAAATTAAAATGATAGGGACTTGTCCCCAAGACTCATGGTAAACCAACATAGTGTTTAACCCGGAGAGAAGCACCCAGCTGCAAGGATGACTGGCTGTCAGCTCTCTGTCAAAAGCCACAAGGCAAAACCCAAAGCAGGTCTGAGGCGGGAAACACAGGCGAACAGGAAGCTGGGGTCTTTGATGAGGGCAGGTGGCAATGGGAACAGTAATTTGCTCAGCTTGTAAAAAGGACCTCAAAGAGCGAAAGAAATGCCTGATGACCCTGATGGGTGTGAGGGAGCTTCCCCCAGTCTATCAAGAGCACATCCAACCCGAGAAGGGCCTCCCTTGGGACTCAGCCCCAGTGCACGTTTGAGCGGGATGGAATTTCCTTCCAGGGCAGCTAACCTGTGAGGAGAAACAGTGCAGACCCAACAGACAACAACTGGTGACAAAGGAATGAGAGAGCTTAGGCATTCAAGAAGCAAGCACAGGGGTGATGGTGCAGGTTGAGTGTTAAGAGCTGGACCAAGGAGGAGTCCCACAAGCATGTCTGTGCCGATCCTCCCCGAGCTGGACCTCTCCTCCTGACCTCTTGCAGAGTTGTGGGCCAGGATGCCCCATGTGCGCCACAGGCCTTACCTGGGTATCCCACCCCCACCGCCAGTCAACAGGTCAAAAATGCAACTCCATCTTCCTTCCTATCCACCCGCAGCCCCAAACTTCCCTCCCTCCGTGACTGGCATCCCTGTTCTCTCAGCCTCTCAGGTCCCAATGCCTCTGTGGCTCCTGTCCTTTGCCATTGGCCACCGAACCTGTGAGTTTACTCCTCTCAATGTCTTTTGAAGTTGCTCCGTACTTTACATGGTGGGCGACAGAGGCTTGGTTCACTGGGATATTTCATAACCTCCTGATTTCTGTATCTCCCTTCTATGCATTCTATAAATTACCATGCAGTTATCTTTAGAAAATACAGACCTCAGCTGGGTGCATCGGCTCACGCCTGAAATCCCAATACTTTGGGAGGCTAAGATGGATGGATCGCTTGAGCCCAGGAGTTCAACACCAGCCTGGGCAACATGGCAAAACCTGTATCTACAAAAAAAAAAAAAAAAATTCAGCTGGGCACAGTGGCATGTGCCTGTAGTCCAGGTACTCAGGGGGCTGAGGTGGCAGATCAAGTGAGCACAGGAGGTAGAGGGACTCTGTCTCAAAAAGAAAAAAAGAAAAATGAAAAGAAAAAGAAAATATAGACTTCATGACATTGCCATTCCCCTGAACAAAACCCACAGGGCTGCTCGCTGGCAGCAGAATCAGCCCAGTGCCCCTGTGTCCCTATGTATCTTGTTATTTTAACATCTTTATCTCCCACCATTCTGCCACCATCCAAATTCCTTCACATTTTATGGGCTCTCCTGCCTTCTGCTTGGGCCCAGAGGGTTCACTTCTCTTCAAATTCCCCGTCAGCCTTCCCTCACTTTCTTCCATGAGCATTTCTTATTTACTTACTTATTTTTCATGTTTTTAGAGATGGGGGTCTCACTATTTTGCTCAGGCTGGTCTTGAACTCCTGGGCTCAAGAGATCCTCCCTCCTTGGCCACCTGAGTAGCTGGGATTGCAGATGTGACCACTGCCCTAACCACAAATCTTTCTTAAGTCCCTCCTGAGCCAAGCATTGTGCTAAACAGCAGACAGGCAGCCAGGAAACACAAACACTGCTCCTGCCCTCAGGCAGTTTAAAGTCAAAGTGAGAAATCTACCAGTCAAAGACAGTTTCACAGGACAGACCTGATACTCTAGAGATAAAGGCAGAATTCTTGCCCCCCCCCCCCCACTTCAAGTATAGTATACACTGAAGGTCTTAACACCTTAGAATTTTATTTTTAAAATAGAAGAACATCAGAAGTTTAAAATGTTAACTTTTAATTATTTTAAAATTAGAATTCTCTGTTACAAAGAAGAAAGGGCATCAGACGTGAATAATGAGGGATTCTAATTCAGGAGACCCAGTAGGGGAAAGGGAAACCTGATATTATCCTCCAAAGTGAACAAGAGGCCTCACTTTCAAATATGTGGTCTATTTAGGTTTAACAGCTTCGGCTCCCTCCTGCATTACTTTTTGGTTTCTGGGAGGCAAGCCTCCCTACCAGCTCCGAAACATAACTGAAGCCTCCACTTGACTTCCCAAGGCTGTTTAAGGTTCTTCATAAAAATCTGCACCCCTCTTACCAGTTTCTCTGGATATGAGCAAAAGAGATGAACAAATGAGCTTAGGAGACTGGAAAGAGCAGTGCAGATTCTCATGAAGAACGTTAAAAATCAAGATGCTGGGCTTCTGTAAATCTTGTTAGCATCTAACACAGAATCTGGTATGTAGTAGTTTTTAAAGAAAGTGATGCTTCACCCTTTCTTCTCTTCTGCATTCCCGAAAATGTCTAGCACAGAGCCTGACATGTGGTAGGTAGAAATAAATACTCTCATTTGGTAATTATGCATGAAATCCCAGACCTAAGTGTAATCAAGGCTTAAGGGGACAGTGGTAATGGTAGACATAGGACTGCAGCTACAGTCACAGAAGAGGCATCCCAGGCAGCATTCACCCTGAAACACGCCCTGAAAGTATGACGATGGACATCACATTGGCCAAACAATGATCAGAACATAATTCAACTCTGAGCATTATTACAAACCAATCATGCAACTTTAAAATACCGTAATGAATCGGAGAAAGTTCTGAATCTAGAGGTATTGGTTACATGCACGTGTGTGCGTGAGTGCGCGCGCACACACACACACACACACACACACAGGTTTACATATGTATGTTACACTGTACTGTTATTAACAATGAATATTCTAGAACTGTGCTTTGATTTTGCCTTCAAGGAAACGACACTTTTAAAAGATACTCCAGAAACTGAAACCAGAGGAAAGATAAAAATGTTTACTGAGAGCAGGAATGTTTTCATTTCATTATCCTTTTCATTTATCTTAAAATCTTTTTTTAAGAAGTGTAAATTCACTAGTAGGGGTCGATCACGTAGGTTATTTACTATGTTCTACTTTAATCAGAGTGGTCTCCACGGACCAATACCTACTTTTTTCAGGTGTATCAAAAAGGTGGTCACACAAACAAGGCAAGTCAGGACCATTTACCCACCTGGCTGAATGGAAAGGTCTGAATATGAAATAAGCCAGACGACGGAGTTCCTAACCGCCACAATGATTTAGAGCCGCCTGTCCAAAATGCAAGCACTTCGGAAAAATAAACACAGCAGGCAATGCCTGGTCTCCTTTTGCTATCCAGTGCCCTCCAAAAGACTATGAGGGCCTAGGTCACTGGTCCTACTTTCCAAGTCAGTTGGGAAAGAGTATTCAAAATGCAGTTCACACTGATAAGCTCAGAAAAAGAGTTTGGTTTTTTTTTTTGAAATACAGTCTTCAGTAGCCAGTACTCAGGAGTGACAGAGTGATAGTGGGGGACTCCACTCAGCAAAGGCACATTAGCCAGCTCTGCGAGAGGAAAACGAGGCTGCTTTTAGTCATTTTTTGCCACATGTGCCAAATGATATCTGTTACTTGAACTGGGCATGAGGATTGAACTGCCTGGGCAGTGACAAAGTGCCACGCATCTGGACCCAGGTCCTGGCCCCTGACCATCTGCCGCCTGAGTCCCTGCAGTACACAAGGGCCTGCGAGGTAACCCTGGAGCCAGCATTGTCACAACTGCCCTCCTTTCTTCCAAACCAAGCAGCCAACAGACTAGGATACAGCCCCAGATTTACGATCCTGTCTTCAACTGGAACTCAGGGTCCCTGACCCTGCTGAAGAATTTTTTAAGAGATACAGACACACTAGGAAAGAAATATAGCAACGAGGAGGGAAGAAAAGTATACCTCTGGAGTACTAAAGTGACTCTGAATACATACTTTTTCTTTCTTCCTTCTAAAATAGAAATACAGTTGCCAAAGAGAAAGCAGCAATTTAAATGCCAGAAGCAGCAGGCAGAGCTAAGGAAAGGAGTGTTCGAATGATTAATCACACTCACAACGCTCTCCCCAACCGGGAGCTCTCATGTGAAGAGTTTAACGGACTTGCCAATTAGTTACTTGTGAATCATCCTCCATTTGCCTAATTTCCCTTCAAAGTTTGTACTCAGCAATTTGTACTGCCTTCAAGATCAACTTATGAAGTTCTGTTTGTAGGGTGAAAAAAAAAAAAGGAAGGAAAACCAGTTCATGCTTTTGCATTTCAGCAACGAAACTGGTCATTTGAGGAAATTTTAAAACTACCTTTCTCTGCTATACTACGGAACTCAGAATGTAATGGGTTTATTTTGGATCTCATTTGACAGAATTGATTATGACAAGAAATAGACTTCATTTCAAGAATGAACTGAGGAATCTAACAGGTAAGATGCATGGGCCCTCAAAAGTCAGTTTCTGCGAAATGCCAGTGAAATTGTTTTATTAAAACAAAAGCCAACCCAACAAAAAAAAAGGATGTGGACAGCAAGAGGAACACACTGGTGTTCAGCTTTTCTTAAGGCAGAGGAGATTTTCTTAACACACTGAACGTATCTGCTGTTAATTCCTATTTTAAAAACTGCCTAGTTCATTTTCATATGGCTTCTTTAAATGAAGTCCTAAAATGATATAGTATTATTCATTTAAATTCATACAAACTTTTTATTATTCCAATAATTACTTATTAAAAGTTAATTATTTTTACAGCAGTAAATTTCAAGTCCATAATTGTGATCTAAGTTCTGTCTTAAAAGTTAAGCCCCGAGGCCAGGTGCACTGGCTCACGCTCTGGGAGGATGGCTTGAGGCCAAGAGTTTGAGACCAGCCTGGGTAATTCAGTGAGACCCATCTCTACGCGCCCTCCTCCCCCACAAAAAAACAACAAACCAACCCAAAAATTAGCTGGGCATGGTGGTGCACACCTGTAGTCCTAGCTACTCTGGAGGCTGGGGTGGGAGGATTACTTGAGCCCAGCAGTTTATGAGGCTGCAGGGGATTATGATCACACCTGTACTGCACTCCAGCCTGGGTGACGCAGCAAGATTGACCTTGTCTTGAGAAAAAAAAAAGAAATGCCTTAACAGGAGCGTTGGCTCCCATGCAGTTTTAATAGCAACCACGTCCTTCTTGTCCCACTAGCCAGCCCTCAGCTCTCCTGTCTACACAGACCCTCAGCTCAGGGTCTGGACCTCCCTGAAAACCACAATCCCAGGACATCGTGAGACAATGTCACTGGCAGCCCAGTCAGCACTGGCTTTTCCAAACATGGCACCTCTCATGCATGAGAGAGCACGTGAGAAATTTCTAGAACTTTTTGGCAACAGTATGGAGAGGGCAGTGGGAGCACATATCTTTAGAAAAGCATGCTAACTAAACTCAGTTTGCTTCAGGGACCCTGTTCTTTAGAGGAAAATACAGGGAAAGCCGTGTCAGTACTCAATCTGTAGTCACCCAGGGTGGCAATGTGTCACTTAACACAGGAAAAATTCAGATCTTAAATTGAGGGCAAATTAGAGAAAGTGTTTACTAGATTTCAAGGGACTTAATACGTCAGTACAGGTTGAGCAGCCCTTATCTGAAATGCCTGGAGCCTGTCATATTTCAGATTTTTTCCAGATTTCGGAATATTTGCATAGACAATGAGATATCTTAGGGATGGGACCCAAGTCTGAACACAAAATTTATCTATTTCATATACATCTTATACTCACAACCTGAAGGTAATTTTATACAATATTTTAAATAACCGTGTACATGAAACAAAGACTGTGTTGAGCACTTAACTGTGAAATTTCCCACTTGTGGCATCATGTTGATGATCAGAAAATGTTGGACTCTGAAGCTTTTGGGATTTCAGATTTTCTGATCAGGATGCACAACCTGTCGCTCAGATTTTCGCTTAAAAAAAATCCTTAGCATTTAATTTGGCTTGCTATATGAAACTGGGGTAACCAATATCAAGCCCTTTTTTAGAAAAAAATGATCAGGGCCCAACAGTTATTTAAAAAGTTAAAATAGATGTTTAAAAGTTAGAATGAAGAACCAGGCCCGTGTAGAGAGGAGGGCAGCAGTGCACATTTTTATGTGGTGGGAACCAAGGTGAAGAGGAAGATGCACCACAGAACAGGCCCAGGATGTTGGGCTCCTGGTGCTGACCAGTGCCATGGTCACTCCACAGTCCCACACTGCAGTGTAAAAAGGGTGGCCGCTGACAAAAACGCTGCAGCCAGCGTCTGATCAACTTGAAAAGCAAGAGATCAGCAAGATAACAATTCCTGAGAGTCCTAAGTAGCCTCTACAAAGTCAGAAAACACGCTCACTCACACAGGCTACTGACATGTCTGACAGCAGAAATTAATAAGCAGCTCTGCTAGCAGAACCTTTCTACCTGGAAATGAGAGTATTCTATAAAACCCTCACATGCTTAGTCTCCTTCCAAAGAACAATAATTTATTTCCCTACTGACTTTTATACCAAAATCATATGTATAGAGGTTGCCAGTCAAGAGAAGCCTTTACTTCAGAATGAACATTAAAAACTTCTTACAGAAAATGAAAATCACTATTACAAAGTTACTTTTATTGACAAAAATACAGATCCTAATTTACAGAGCAGAAGGCATGGCAAAACCCATTTCCTACTGGAAGCCAACGTGACAAAAGCACTCACCTGGAAATCTTGATCATCAATTCCAAACCTCTCCCGCAGGTTACGAAAGACCATCGGGCAGTATTCCTTAAACTTGAAATGGCTCGGCATGTTTTCTCTGAAACAGTCACAGTGTGGAATAAAGCTCAGAGAGAGTCAACCAGACCCGCATCTGCCACCGCTGAGTTCCACATGTAGCCAAAGAAAGGTTGGAGTTCCCTGTCTACCAAAGAGCCAGGACTAGGACCAGGTATGACCCACAAGAAGATCCAGGAGACACAAGGGGCCAGAGGGATAACGTCTGTCTCCTTTGTCACAGGCATGCTTGCACTATGTGACCTCTTGAAATCCTGGCCACACACTGTAGCCATTCCTCAAAGAACAAGAGGTGGGGAAGGAAGGGGCCAGGCAGGGGAGCAGTGAAGGAAAAGCACAGTGGCGGGACCGTGAGTGAGACGGGCAGCGGAGCAAGCCACCATTGTGGCCTCCAGGTTCACTGCCAGCTACTGCCAAGGAAAGCAGGGCCATCTCTCCCCCACCGAAAGGCCTATTTTATATAAATGCCACATTCTAGATTTGCACAGAGAAAATTCTCTCAGAAAGTCAGCCTCTGAACACTATCACAAGGAAAAATTACCACATCAGCTTCACATGAGGACAACAGCCCCCCTAAGAAATTTCATAATTGGCCAGGCATGGTAGCTTCTCATACCGCTCATTTGTAATCCCAGCACTTTGGGAGACTGAGGTAGGAGGATTGCTTGAGGGTAGGAGTTTGAGACCAGCCTAGGAAACACAGTGAGGTCTCTATCTTTACAAAAAGTATTTTTTTTCAAATCAGCTGGGTATGGTAACCTGTATCTGTAGTCCCAGCTACTCAGAAGGCTCAGAGAGGAGGACTGCTTGAGCCCAGGAATTTCAGGCTGTAGTGAGCTCTAATTTTGCCACTGCACACCAGCCCAGGCAACAGAGCAAGATTCTGTCTCACAAAAAAATTCCTAATGATCCTCATATGGGAATGATTTCTTTGAGGCTCACCCTAATCATTGAGAATTGCTTCCCTCTTTGTGTTCCCAGGGAACCAGCTATGCATATAAATTACACACACGCACACACCCCTCCCTTGTACTTTGCACACTGAACTACAGCAATGTGTAGGTGTCAGTTTTTGTACTGTGAGCCCCTTGCGGGCAGGGCGATGCCTTACATATCACTGCATCTCTAGCTCTCAATGGACCACCTAACATACAATAGGTGCTTCACAGCGACATCTAAAATGACATTCAAATAAAGGAGAAATGTTCTCAATGCCCAACATGGCATCTAATTGTGCCTTATGAAAAGGTACCTTCAGTCTTTATTGTTCTATGATGTAGTCATTGCTGTTCATAAATCTTCATTTTCAAAGTTCTGTGTATAAGAGCAGAGGTTCATAACTGCTCAAAAAGCCAAGCAATTTACAGCTTCAAAAATTTGAATTATAATGAGAATATCACTTTCAACATATAAGATATTCATAGAGAACAATATGCCATATGGCAAAGGATATTATCCCAGAGAGCCTGCTGTTGCTTCTCTAAAAATGACAGATGGTTATGTTTATCACAGGATTAACTTCATCAGCAAAACTTTACTCCCACCCATTGAAAAAATTACATGATTACAGAAATTCACAAAACTTGGACTCCTAGCAGCCACACCGGTCTTATGAAAGGTCATACTTGTACTTACTTGTTAAAAAGGTGATTGTCCACCTTTATTTTTGAATAGGCTTTGAAGTCATCTGGCATCAACATAACAGGGATTTGAACATGGCTCAGTTCATTGATCTAGAAAAATATAAAATAAAGAGCATGGGTTATTACTGCCCAGGTGAGGAGGACTTGACTTGAATGTGTACCTTGGGAAAAAAACACGGTGGGCACAGAAATTTCCCTTCCCTCCCACTCACCCTTCTTCCCTCTCTTATCATAATCTCCCTTCCTGCCTTCCTCATTCTCACTTCTTAGGTCTGTTTGATGCTGGGTCTGTGGTGGCCCCTGGATGGCCGTGGCGAAGGAGAAACAGTGGAGCCTCAATCCTCATGTCACCTGTCCCTGCTTCTTGCCCACCCACTCTCCCTGATTCCTGCCCACCCACCCTCTCTCCCTACTTTCCCTCCACAACCTTATCCTACAGCCCCTTTGATCACATGTCCAGGACAACTTCCCTCTGTAAAGCAAATGTTATCCAAGAAAGAGAGCTTTTAAATTTTTCATGTAAATGTCTGTTGCATTAACGGACGTGATTTATATTTTTGGACTTCAAGAACAACACTCATCTGTGTGCTGCTCTTACTTCCTTTACAGGAACTAAGTTTAAAACTAAAGATTAGGGCGGGGCATGAATTTACCAAAAGAAGAGCCTCCATTCAGGGAGGGAGGAAGCCATGTGGCCCAGGACTATATGAGAAGGAGGTGTGTTGGACAGGAGTCAAGAACAAAAGCAAAGATGTGCTTCCAAAGGACAAAGGGTAAGATCAAGTTCCAGTTAATGACAGGGATGGCTTTGGACACACGATTTTGAAAAACCTGAACTTTCTCTTGGTTAATTATTTTTGCGTATTGACTTTCCTTGTTGCTAGCAATAAAAACCATGTCAAAGATTTATTCTTCCAGTAGGATAGAAGGTAGGCAAGGTGAAGGATTCTCAGTGACAAAAACAAAAACAAACAAACGACAAAATAATAAGCTGCTTGATTGGAGCAGAGTTTTTTTTGTTTTTTTTTTTTTTTTAAATCACATTGCTGTGTTTAGGGATGTAGAGAGAATCTCCAAGACACCTGTCTTCCCCCAAAGTGAGTTTAATCCACAGGGAGTGTGGGGACCATTAAGCACACCTGAAAAGAGGGACTCCCTGAGGACAAATGCCAATTTCAACACTTACCTGGGCCAAAGGAAGGCTGGGAGCTCAACCAAAGGCTTCCACATTAACCTGAGATCCTTGAAGGAAGCCTTTGGTCCCGACATCAGTGATCTCCTCCAGAGATCATCTGTGAAAGTAAATGCAAATGATCTCCGGAGGAGAGCGCCCCCTGCCAGGCCTCCAGGTTTCCCACAGGTGGAGATCAACCAAACATGAGCTCACAGAGATAGCAACGACTCATTACTATTTTCAAGGTTTTAGCTTGATGTCATCAAGGGGCTTGATGACATACTAGAAATGCAGGGAAGATGGAGGGAGTGCTGCATGCATGACAGAGGAGCTGGCGAGTCCACTGACTGGCCCAGTGCTTTTTAAGAGAAGAGTTCAGTTTTGAGCTTGTTACGTTTCATGTGCTCTTGGGACATCTAAGTGTCAGTGTCAGGTCGGCAGTGGACAGGTGGGTCCAAGGTTCCCAGGAGCAGCGGGGGCAGGCGATAAAAATGTGTGTATCTATGCATCAGACATTAGCTCCCCAGAGGAGTGAACGAGGTAACCTGGGGAGGGGACAGAGTGATGGCGAGGAGGGCAGAGAAGCAGTCTTCAAGAACAAGGGTGTTTCACAGCCTGGAGGAGAGGATGAGAAAGGGGAAAACTGCTATGGAGGCAGGAAGTGAAAAAGCACAGGGCCACCCAATGGGAGTGCAGGGAAAAAGGGGTTCAAACTTGCTAAGGGATGAACATGAAGCCTTGAGAAGGCAGGAACTAGGAACTGTCAGCTGGACTGAGCAGCACGGGACGTTCTTGGCAACCCTGGCAGAGATGTTTTGGTGAAGTGTATCAGTGGAATCCAGACTAGGCTAAGGTGAGGTAAGGGAATGCCAGCACTGCACATGGCTGGTTTCTAAGGAGCCTAGAAGCGAAGGCAAGGAGGGAGATGAAGAGGGACGGGGAACAGAGGGAGGACCTGAGAGAGAAGGGATATTCCCCGGCACTTCTTGAGAAGGTGGGAGGGGAAGGGATCCAAGCACAGGAAGAACAGGCTCTGGGGACGGTGGCGACTTTCCGATTCACAGGAGAAAAAAGAGACAGGTGCCACTGGGAGAAGGCAGAACTGACAGAGAAGACGGGCGCTCCCACCCACTGGCTCCTATTTTCTCTGCCAAGTAGGTCCACGGCTACCAGCTGAGAGGGAGAGGCAGGCTGAGGACTTCAAAGGTTAATGAGAACACAGAGCTAAAAAAGGGGACTGCAGAATGTGGATGGACAAGTTTAAAGAGAGACAGGAGGCTGGGCTTCTGGGCAGAGCTGAGAGCCATCCACAGTTTCTGATGGTTTACATACAGGAAGCAAGCGAACTTGTGGAGTGACATTCCTCTTTCTGGCAGAGCTCAACCCGACCCCAGGGTGCAGGCGCAGGGACAGAGGATGACAGGGGTCCTTCGGGATGGAGGTGTTTGCTGGCTGAGTGTGACATATAGGGTAAAAGAGTTCCAGGATGATACCTGGAAATGGAAAGTCAGTGCAAAACAAGATCCCTGACCATAAGGAGTTTTCCACAGTAGTCGGCAGGGGAGGACCTTCACACGTGGTAAAATACCAAGCAGCAGAGAAGAAACGCTGAATCCAGACAGGAGCCCGCGGCCACAAGTGTGGATACAGGGCTTCTTGGAAGGAGTGTGGCCCTACGTGGCCCTTGAGGAATGGAGAGTTATGACTACTGTGTCATTTAAACGTCAGGAAACACAAACTTTTAGCTAGGCCCCATCTTCCGAAACCAGACTACCCCAAGAGGTAGAGAATGTCTGGTCCTAATTATCAAAGAAGACATGAAATGAGACAAGAAGAAAAATCAAAGATAGTTACACTTAACACCTTTGTTTACGGGTTATCATAAGACGCTAAAATTAAAAGAAGTTCGGAGATTGTATAGTCTAACCTCTCATTCTGCAGACCGCAGTATGTCCTGGTAGAGCCGTACTTACACCTTCATAACTGAGTAGTGGGGCAGGATACTGAGTCAGATCTGACAGCTACTTCATGGATACTTTACCTTTCGTTCACACGTGTGTCACATTGCTTTTGGCTTTATTTCCCCCTCCAGATTCCCCCCAAAAAACTTCTTGGTCAGATGGTAGCTAGATTTAATGACCTGTCAACAATCACTTCACAAAACAGAGGATCTACTACTTAAAAAGAGTTTTTAACTGGTAATCTTTCAGTAGGAAACTCAGGAGCCCCTATATTATTTTTTCTACAGCACGTTTTATTTAGCTGTATATGAGGCTCAGCAGTCATTCGTTTAGTTTTACCAAAATGGGTTACTTGTAGAGCTGCTTAATAACTGAAAAGCTGTTTAACTTTCTGAAAAACTCTCTCCTTTAGCCTGTTACTTTACTATTACCCAAGCTAAAATATTGCTTGTCTCTAGTTCAAATTCTGGAGCAAATGCAGGTAATGACAATGAACTCTCACAGCCCGAATAAGGCTGGTTAATCCCATTTGTTAACTTCAATATTTTACATAGGGCTCTAGGCTGTGAACTTTCAGATTTCAAAATAAAGATTCTTGGGTTTCAAAGTCTTCAGTTTTACAAAATTTTGAATTATCAGTTTGGTATACTACCTAGCTCAACCATTCTATATTACCTACCCTAAAACTGATAGCAGAACAATGATTTATCATCATTATTTTACATTTATTATCACTTTTTTTTGTTTTTTAAGCTGGAGTGCAATGGCATGATCATGGCTAACTGCAGTCTTGAACTCCCAGGCTCAAGCGATCCTCCTGCCTCAGTCCTCTGAAAGCACTATAGGTGCACACCACCATGCATAGCTAATTTAAAAAAATTTATGGCCGGGCGCGGTGGCTCACACCTGTAATCCCAGCACTTTGGGAGGCCGAGGCGGGTGGATCACGAGGTCGAGAGATCGAGACCATCCTGGTCAACATGGTGAAACCTCGTCTCTACTAAAAATACAAAAAATTAGCTGGGCATGGTGGCGCATGCCTGTAATCCCAGCTACTCAGGAGGCTGAGGCAGGAGAATTGCCTGAACTTGCTGTGTTCCCTGGGCTGGTCTCAAATTCCCGGGTTCAAGGGATCCTCTTGCCTCAGCCTCTCAAGTGTTGGAATTACAGGCATGAACCAACCCACTTGTCTTTTTATCAGTGTTTTTTTTACAAGAGGAATGGACACCTTTCTAAGATACTTATATTGGGAACACACACACACACACACACACACACACACACACACACACACACACACAGAGGTCTATCTATATATGTTACATAATATTCCTAAAGGAAACCAAAAGATTTGTGTTAACCATTGCTCTTCTGAAGGAAAGAATCACACACCCTTTTAGGAACAAGCATACATTGTGAAATCCAAACCGGTTTTAATTCATGAAGATGAATGTGGTTTTTTGAGTTTATTAACATTTTCTTAGGTTAGCTGAACAAAGCGAAAGCACTATTACATACAGGCCTCATTTAAGCTTTCTTCAGGTTGCAAATATTCCATAAAATCCTCACAGCAAAAGCGCAATATCGTCTTATACTTGTGAACTACTTAATGGCTGTCAACCCCCTTTCGCAAACACAGGACAGTTCTCTCTTTGTGCTGCCAGTCACACTCACAGGCCTGTAAATCAAGTGTATTAGAAATACCCCACCCGACGCAGAGCGGCTGGGGGCTGGGGCCCCGGGCGTCCTGGGAGGGACTACTTGTTCCTGTTTATGCTGTGCCAGGTACCCCCAAATTGCAGGTGTGGGTCTGCAGTGCTTTGCTGCCCGGCCGTTGGACATCAAAGCTACCCACGCTGGGGCTCCACAGATGACATAAAATAAAGCAGCTTTGTTGCCCACATCAATAGAAACCGGGTCAACGGGGGTGGAGAGGGCTAGTGCAGAGGACCAAAATGTCCCTGATTATATCATGACTCGAAAGTGGGGACAAGGGCGAGGGCAGAGAGGGAGATGGCATGTGGCTGTGGGAGGGAGGAGGCCGGAGAGGGCTCCTCAGTCTTGGCTCAGCTTTGCCCTAACTTGCTGCCATACTTGGCACTAACCTTATGGCTCATGCTAGTGCACATGTGCCAAGACCCACATGAGGCACTCCAGACACAGTATCTTACCTGACCTTTACAACCAAAGGTAGTAGGGGCTATTATCATGCCCATTTTACAGATAAGGAAATTAAGGCTTAGTGAGATTACAGAAGTTCCAAGCCATTATACAGTAGAGCTGTACCTGGAACTCAGCCTAATCTTAAATCTTCTTCTGCCAACATAACTCACAGGAGTTACCCTGAATATAAAATTTAGTGAGCTGGACTGGCTGAGCCCAAGATTCTTTCAAATTCCTAACTGCCTGTAAGGTAAGATTCCCAGCAATTTCACCCAGCAACTTCTTAAGATGTCTGCCTGAAATTTCAGTCTTCATTGTGTTAAAACAACTTCTAAAAGATTCCTTATTTTCAAAATAACAGTAATTAAGTACATGTTTAGGAGAGATGATGAAATGCACACTTAACTGAGTAAGTACCACGGGCTACTATGATGATACCAGCTGTGGTTTCAACAGCGCAATATAAATCTGGAAAGAACTGTGTGACTGGAAAGTTATCATCTCTCTAACACTTCTTGTCATTTTAAAAAGGGAAAATAAATACTCCTCGAAGCTCCATTAAATCTTAATGAATCTTACACAGTAGACTTGAAGGATGTAAAATCTATTTCTAAGGCAATTATTTATTAAAGCCAATTGTCTGAGTTTCCTTCATGAAAAATATAATTAACACAAAACACAGTAACATTTATGTGGGCCTTTCCTTTTAAATTATTATATAGTTGAACTCAGAAAAGGTACCTCGACTCCTCTCCTGAGCAAGGCATTGAAATTTACATCCCATGAAATTTCCCTCCAACACTGCAAAACACAGGTTTGTTTTTTTGTGTGAGATCGGCTGACTGCAATGAGTATCACTCTTGCAGATTAAGACTGAATTCATACAGGATGGAAAAGAGAGGTTGCAATTAGGCTGCAAAAATGGGTATACTAAATAGCTCCTGGACAAGGAATAAATGAGTGAGACCCAGCTGGTCCAGCTGGTAGCGGTTCGGAAATTAAGGCATACAGAGGTGTCCCCACAAAGCCATCTCACACTGCGATATTTAGAAAATAAACCTCACTAATTTATATGATTTTTAAGTAAATAATATGCTCCTAAATCGTGAAGCATTATTAATGACACTTAATTAATTCAGATATATTCACCCTCAACAGTATATTCTCAGACTGATATATAATTTGCAATTGGTTTTCATTCAGCCAAGAATACGCGAAAAGGACTGAAAAAGCTTCTCACATGTAGAGGAGACACTGAGACACTCTGATTATAATTAAGACAATTCCCTACAAATTATGACATACTGAGATGAAAAAGGAAGCACCCCTCATATGGGGCCCCTGTGGGGTATAAAGGCTGACGGAGGTGGTGTGGGCCTGGAGAGGGGGCTAGTTCATGGCGGCATGAGCATGGAGGGAGACGGGAGATGTCAAGAGTGGGGTGGGAATTATCTTGAAAGGCCCGTGGACTGCTCCTCAAAAATCTCAAGACACAGACTGAAAAAACAACTCACTTTATCTCCAAAACAGCATTTCCACCACTTAAATATGACGGCCTATTTTAAAACATAATTCAGTAGTAACAGTAACCGAAGCAAGATAAGCACCAAGGGTACAAGATCAGTGAGGGCCCAACAGGAAGAAGTGTTGATATGATGATTACACTGGATACTATTTTAACGTTAATTAATTTCATAGGGAAATCAAAGAGTAAATATGTCATAGCAGATTCCCTAGACTGTGCAAGTTTTGCAATTGCTTCTGACTTCCACAAATGGATGCCAGCTTCATGACCTAAAATGTGATATGAGTTTACCATTACAGACAAAAATCTCTTCCCTCTTTCCCCACATCCCTTCCTATCAGTACATGAAAATAGCTACTTTCTACTTACTGGTCTCATCCTAAAAAAGCAAAATTCCTTTGTGACTCTGCGGCTGATAAAGCACACAAGGATTCCTTCAACCAAACAAGTAACTGAACATTTTTTGCCCTGAGGTTCATTCGTTTTAAGAAGTGAATGAACAGAGAACTACAATTAGGACTATTAGGAGATAAGAGCTGAGAGTATGCCAGAGCTATTCAAGTGACTCACAGCTGGAAGTTCCGACTTGCTATGTCCCTGTCCGGAAAACAGAAGGGGCCTGCAGATGCGATCAGAACTTTCACTGGTTAAAACAGAAGGGTCCTGCAGATGCGATCAGAACTTTCACTGGTTAAAACAGAAGGGGCCTGCAGATGCGATCAGAACTTTCACTGGTTCTCCACAAAGGTATAAAAAAACGACCTCAGGTCCATTGCTAAGAATATATTTTCCATAATGTCACCTAGAAAAGGCCATCACGTTGCACAATCCCCTCCACACCATGCTCTTCTCCAGAGCTGTCTGCACACAATTTATTTCTGGAGAGGGTCCAGAAGGCTTAGCTGGGGAGCTGAGAAGCAGAGACAACACAGCTTCGAGGGTTACAATCACATGCGTGAATATAGTAGTCGGCTGCCTGGCTTGACAGAGAATTACCCACGTTAGGTGCAACAACTATAAGCCCTCCTTCAGAATACCTAGAAGTTGTGTCCAATTTGTTTGTAAAATAGGGAAACTACCACTATTTATACACCAGAGTTAGTATTTTTGATGCATATTGGTAGCAATCAGAACATACTTAGAATAAAGACCATTATAAACGCATCTCTCTTACTTTTTTCTACTAAGTTTCCAATAGGGAGAATGAGGGAGTACCTAAAAATTTTTCCATCTGATTTTCACTATCTGATATTCAGGGACAATTGTTAATTTTGTACTGGGGAAAAATCACCAACTTGAGCATTAGCTCTCATTTGCAAATACTTTTTATAATCTTACAATCAATATAGGTTGAAACAATTAAGAACTTAAAAAAAAAAAAATGAAGTCCTAATATGATTCAGGCATGTAGCCCACACATGGAATGCTGTGACTCTCATTACAATTTACCCTGGAAATCAAATAGCAGTTTGAAAGCTCTGAGGTTTCAGAGGGACAAGCAGGGCAAATCAGAATCAGTTACAGAGGTAGGAAAAAACATGCAGCTGAAAAAGTCTGGGAAATGTACTTTTATTTGTCTTGAGGCAAGAGGTCAATTTTCCACAGCAGCTTCATCAATATTCATTTTCTTTTCTTTCTTTCTTTTTTTTTTTTTTTTGAGACAAAGTCTCACTCTGTTGCCCAGGCTGGAGCGCAGTGGTGCAATCTCAGCTCATTGCAATATCCGCCTCCCAGGTTCAAGAGATTCTCCTATCCCAGCCTCCCCAGCAGCTGAGACTACAGGTGTATGCCACCACATGTGGCTAATTTTTGTATTTTTAGTAGAGACAAGGTGTCACCAAGTTGGCCAGGTTGGTCTCGAACTCCTGATCTCAGGTGATCTGCCCACCTTGGCCTCCCAAAGTGCTGGGATTACAGGCATGAGCCACCACGACCAGTCAATATTCATTTTCCAAGACCATTTTTTAAAAGTTGATGTCTTTGTATCTGCAGATAAGACCAAAATCAAAGATCCGATATATTTTAATTAAAACTTTCTGCTGAAATCTGAGCTACCTTCCAATTTCTAGAAAATAAATACTTTTTTTTTGACAAGGCAAATAAAATTGTTCCGATATCAAAGCTGAGTAGGAATGAGAATAAAAGCACAAAGGTCGGCCTTTCCAGGGTCCACAAACCCAAAAGTCTAAATTAATTCACTCCGGTGGATTTTTCAGTTGAACAGGAATCGTTAAGTCAATCTTTTGATTAGTGGCTACCTGACTAAAATTAAAATGTCATCAGAAATATTTAAACTCTTGCTTAGAACCTTATTTTAATTTATAACATAGACACAAACTCTACCATCGGTCAACTTCATCCAAAAGAATGTAGTTATATTAAAATTCTACCTTTCATGAACCACAGAATCTGACATTATTGAGTTCAGGCCAAAAATTTATCATCTAGCACAGAGGTAATACTGGCTTCAAAAAAAATTAAAAAAAAAAAAAAAGAAGACATTGCCAATGAAAACAACAGCTTACAACATGGTCCATGCAAAAGGGCCCCAGGCTAGGGGAGTCAGGAGACTTATGACTGAGCCCTCGTCTTAAGTTACCACCCTCTGGCCTTGAACAAAGTGCCCCAGCACTCTTAATCTCGCTTGATACTTTAAAAAATGAGTTTGAGAAGAGATCACAAATGATGTGTGCTTTGGCCAGACAGTGATTTAGAAACTGCTTGAATTAATTACCAGTCTTTTCAGACTTGAGAACATTTACATATAAAATTGGATTTCTGGCTTCCTTTAAAAATGGGAAGACCTGGCACCTGGCCTGGCATCACTCATCTGGTACTGAGTAGCTGTGGGGATGCACCCTCTAGTTGGGCACAGTTCCTGCCACTCCCTGGAGTCTCCTGTCTGGATGACTTGGCCCATTCCAGGGCTTCGGCCAGCACCAGGCTCTGGTGCCTGCACTTGGGAAGCATTCCCACAAATTCAAATGAATCACAAAACAACTTTCCAGAGATCCATTTAATTCCTGGAAGGCACAGATGACCTCTTTAAGTGTTTCATTTAGGTGGATGTGGCAGCGCAGGGACAAAGGTCAGAAGAGAAGCCACAGCTCCAATATTCTAATCAGAGGCATTTCATGCTCCTGGTCCTTCTTTGAACTGACACAGGGACAGGGACGAGATGCTAAATGAAGCTAGTATGCCTGCAGTTGCCTGTAGCCATGTCTTTACCCATGTAGATAAGCATCACGATTGACGCACAGAAAAGACAGCATAAGACAGACAAGAGCCATGTGCAGATGACATCATTTGAATCTCTGGACCCAGGGGATCTTGAGGCCAGCCTAACTCAACATCCTTTCCAGAGACAGAAACCAATCAATCTCCTAAGCTAGTGAAAGGTAAATTTCTGCTACTTGCAATTGAAGATACTCAAATACTTAATGGATGTCAAATAAATAAGAACTTCACTCATCCAAATGGCACGGAACACCAGCAATTACATAGCACTCTAAGAAAGTGATCCTGAAAGTTTCAAATAAATATTTTACTTCTTAGTCAGATATTTAATATGTTAAAATAATTTAATATTTCCTGTTATCTTTCTGCCCATTCATCCTGAGATAAGGATGCCCTAAAGCTAGAGTTCCCCCAGTAAGCTGGGAAGGCAAAGCTTTCCAGAAGGTTCCGGACAATGCCATGTTGGCAAGAAGCCCTAACTCTCACACCCCTTTGGGACAGGGTCTGGCTAGCCATGGAGAAGACGGGGAGGGATTTTGGTATGTTACACAGGTGTCCCATGGGTACCCTCAGAGAAACACATCTGCTAAAAAAGTAAGCAATGAGTGACGGGCACGCATTTAGAAAATCAACTACTGAAACACATCATCATAAAACCTGTAAGACGACGGACAAGGGGATGGCATCGACGGTGCAGCATTCTGAACTGAGATTTGTTCAGCAGCCTTCACGGTTGGGACCTATGTTAAGATTCCAGAAGGAAGGACTGAAATCCCAATTCTGTTAGACCAGAACTTTCATTTGTCTTTCCATGAGCAGAACAGAGGAGCCGCCTGCTTTCCTGCCCAGCATCCATTCCGAAGGAACAATGAGAGGAAGGGTACCATGCTGCCGTTTACCCTGCTTTCCAAGATTCCCATTTTAAGAGATGAACTGACTGTGCATTTTTATCTCTTTTCCTTCCAGAAGTCCTGCTAAAATGACAGTAAAGGAAGTTAGAGATTCGGGGAAAAAACAAAACCACCACCAATAAACATGACAAGAACAGCAGAGCAGACAATATAAAGGGGAGAATTAAAAAAAAAAAAAATTAAAGACAGAAAAGAAGTAGAGGATTGTTAGTAGACAGAAGACGAGAGAAAGCTGCCACCTCTGTGCCAGTGGCCACCTGATGCCGTGTGTACCACAGCTGGGGTTCAGGTGGTAGAAAACAGTACGCTGTCTATTGCTGACCACATCATCCCACCCATCGCATGGGAGGCAGAGGCTTGATTCCTCAAAGACCTCACCCAAGAGGCATCGGGCTCGGGAAAACCCAGTTTACACAGGGCTGGGCTGAGGGTCGCGGAGCATGGGAGGAACCAGTGACCATCAGCACTCTGAGGCCTGGGCCATCCGCCACTGTCCCCTGCTCTGCTGTAATCACACATGTGGTCTGGGTCACTCCCCGAGGGGACACTGGAGGATCTCGCTCTGCGGGGAAAGGCCCCAGAAATATTAGTGACTGCACCACTGGGCGGCAGCATGAAGGCTGGCCTGTTCCCCACTGTCAGTGGACAGGCACCCCCACTCCACATACCCATGACAGCTCGTCTGTCTTCCAGTGCCTCATTCTGAAATCTGAATGGACAGCAACAAACCACCAGACATACAAGGAAAGCCTTTAGCATAAAAGAGACTAAAACAGCTCTATAATTTTTTTCAACACTGTTTAACATCACGGAATACTAAATCACAAAGTTTAGTACTTTATACAGTACTAAAAACAGCTCAGTCATAGTAAGGTGAATGCTATTATTTTACCCCCTTGCAAAAAAAAAAAAAAAAAAAAAATACCCACTACGCATTATTTCAACAGAAAAGAAGGATAAGGGGAGAAGAAAGGTGGTGTGAGAGCGCCAGCATCATCTGCCGCAGCAGAAACTCAACAGAAAATACCTAATATTACAAATTTATAAATAACAGGACAAACATATTACCTGGCAAACACTGGGGCAAATAATTGTGTATATCTGTGTAAACCAACATGGAAAGTTCTCTAAGAAATAGCGTGGAGTGATAAAGGCAGGATAGAGATGGGTTTAATGTGCTACCACTGACCTTTATTTTTTTTAAAAAAGGTTACACATTTATATGTTTGTCTATGAAACTTAGAACCAAAAAAAACAAGAAGATCGAGTTTGGGTGTCTGGGGTTGGGGGGTGAAGCTCACTTGTAATGGTGAGCCTCGGTACTATTTAAATTTGTGATCACTTGTTATTTTCATAGTAAGGAGGGACAGAGAAACCAAAGTGCTCACAAAGCGTCTAACTCAGCGGCAGGCCACAGCTCTAAGGCAAGGGTCTTTCACAAAGGCGGTTTGCTCCCCAGGGAGGAGACAGAGAACTTTTCTATGTACTTTATACTAAAGGCTGCCTTTACAAAGCTTGTATGACGGATGTCCTCCTCACTCCGACGTGAGCTTCACGAGCTGTGTCTTGGAAGGGAGGTACCCCAAGGAACAGCAGGAGCTTTGGGGTTGGCAAGCGACATCCGTGCATTGCTCCGGTCCAATGCATTGCCGCCAATTGTAGGTTACCTATGCCCAGTTAAGTGGATTTACAGATCATACCATCTGGCTTTAACTAAGGTAAATCAACCCTCACAAAACAGACAACTGCTTAAAAGGAAGCCTAAAAAACCACCACACGGGCTGAAGCTAACGTTAAACACACAAGGACCAGTTAACAAGAAGCCATGTGGCAGGGCTAACAGGAGCCCTGACCTCCCAGGGTTCTCACTATCAGTCACATGACGAGGTCAAAGCACTGACAATTTCATTAGCTATGACAAGAATAGTTCACAACAATTAAAATGGATGGGCAGACTTTATTTAAAATGCCGGCTTCCATTCATTTTTGTTCATGATAAAGCTCCCCTAGGTGTACACTGTACCTAGAGATACCAGCTAATGACAGTACAGAGCTATTGAAATGGGCAAGTCATTTAAAATCTAAGCACTCAGGACCTGAAGACGACTCTAGTTTTTTTCACTATGTTTAACATTGTGCAGCACTACTCTACAAATTGAGTACTTCACAAAATTTTATTAATTTAATGATTAACATGTAGAAGCTTCTTTCTGGGTTCCTTTGCTAGCAAAAGACTAAAAACCACCTATTACTGGAGAAGCACTTGCTATTTCAACCAAGGTAAAAAACGGCTTAAAGCATGTAAAAAACCAACATGGCATCAAATTTGAATGAATTCCTTTGTCAGCAAATACTGTTGGCAGAGGCACAGGAACACCAGTCAGTATGTGAAGACTCAAGGATTAGAATAAATTACACAGCCTATGAAGTTGGCTTTAGAGTTGCATCAAAGTAAAGATGATTCTAACATTTCTCTGCTTCGGGTATTTGCTAACTTATTTCCTGCATTCAAAGAACTACTGTGTGTGGTTGAGAGGGAAGAAGAACTCAAGCACTTTAAAAAAGTTGTGGAATTTAGGAGATGAGTCATGCTCTTTTCCCTTACAAAACATGTGTTCCAATTCATGGACCTTTGCAGGGGCCAGAGGTGCTTCTCAGTAGTATGTTACCTAGCAGGGGGGAAAAATCAGCACACTTACACTTCCTTTCAAAGTAAAGGTGAGACTCAACATTGAGTAAGAAATCAACTGCTTTTCAAGAGAAACCAAAGCTTTGAAAGAGAATATTATACAAACAGATGTTTGGAAATATTTCCACTGTTTTGTTACCTTGTTGCCAAAAACAATGTAACCGTGTCACCTATGAAAACTCTTACATCAGCACACTTAGGAACTTGGAAACAGAATATTCTAGTCCACTAGAAATCCTGCCAGAGAGTTTCAAACCCATTTGTTAATGGTTTTTGAATCTATTTGTTAAATAAGAATACAGCAACCCTCCAATAACTTTCAGAATAAAATTTTACCATCTGAAAGTCAACTAAAAACTTTTCTATAACTGGTAGGATGTGTTGAGAAAAAGAGTGTGATAATTTACTAAAAATGGCCAGTGATACAATTCTTCCATTTGTATTTACAAATCTTTGTGAGGTTCATTTTCCAGCAATGAAAGCCATTAAAACCAAGAATCAATGGCTGAGCGCAGTGGCTCATGCCTGTAATCCCAGCACTTTGGGAGGCTAAGGCACACAGATCATAAGGTCAGGAGTTCGAGACCAGCCTGACCAACATAGTGAAACCCAGTCTCTACCAAAAATATAAAAATTAGCCGGGCATGGTGACGCACGCCTGTAATACCAGCTACTCAGGAAGCTAAGGCAAGACAATTGCTTGAACCCAAGAGGCAGAGGTTACAGTGAGCTGAGATTGCACCACTGCACTCCAGCCTGGGCAACACAGTGAGATCTGTCTCAAAAAAAGAAAAGAAAAGAAAATGAATCAAAATATGCTAAACTTAGAGCTAGGCTTTAAAAAATCATTATTAAAACATTTTCAAAAAATTCCAATTAGTTACACTGCTTTCATGAAAAGATTAATCTCTAATGGAGGGCAAAAGATTTTTTTTGTAGTGTTAAAATTACTGAAAATATTTAACCTTACCTTTCTCAGTTTTTAAATATGCTTTAAAATGTACAGAACACTCATATTGATATATGAATATAATGTACACTTCGCAATACATGTTATTAGTATGCTCAGATTTCACATACACACAGTTATGTAATTCAAAAAAATCTGGAGTCTATTGTTCTAAAGAGAGACGTTTTCAAAATACACATATCTTTACGCATCTATTACCCCAGAGATGAGGAAACAGGATATTTGGCGGTAGGCTTTGGAGTTTAAAAAAAAAAAAAAGGCCCCAGGTAGTTGTGATACAATCTTCTCCCCTTCTACATTTTCCTGGCATTTAGTCGGTACTACTGAGAAATAAAGTGATGCTCTTCTATTCAGGCTGGCCAGAGGCCAGAGGCAGGCACACAGCACAGCATTCACACTTAGCCACAGCAACATCAGGTTTTAAAGACTGTCAAAAACCTTTCACATTGAGCAGTTTTCACAACACTGAAGTAAGATTATTCTTACTGAACAGAAGAGAAACTTAAATAGCTCAGCAGAGAGGGGAAATGTCTTTTCTTAGGTCGTAAGAAGGAAAAGTAGATTCAGACTTCTGATGAAGGTTTGTGCTTACACCAATGTCATCTGCACGCTGGACTCCAGAGTCCTTTCTAGCTAGACTAGAGCCTTGAAGTGGATGCCACGTGGACAGAGACGACATTATAGCCACTCCATGTGGTCCCGCTGAGTCTCCTTCCATGGCCTGATGGCAGGCTGCATTCCTGGAGCCTGCAAAACTATGGAAGTTGGGACTATAAATTGACATCAGATGACTGCACGTGATTTGCAGCATTTTTGATATCTAAATCCTAATCTTCTATGTTAATTTCTCCTCCCCAAATTTCTAAAATATATTCTGTTTACAAAAAAAAAAAAAGTGGCTAGGCTCAGTGGCTCTCGCCTATAATCCCAGCACTTTGGGAGGCTGAAGTGGGCAGATCACCTGAGGTCGGGTGTTCGAGATCAGCCTGACCAACAGAGAGAAACCCCATCTCTACTAAAAATACAGAATTAGCCGGACATGGTGGCGCATGCCTATAATGCCAGCTAATCCCAGCTAATCGAGAAGCTGAGGAAAGAGAATTGCCTGAAGCCGGGAGGCGGAGGTTGCAGTGAGCCAAAATCACGCCACTGCACTCCAGCCTGGGCAACAAAAGCGAAACTTTGTCTCAAAAAAAAAAAAAAGTTAGAATAATTTGCTTTTGAGTTCAAAGTTTTTCTGATACACTGAATTAACATGTTTTCCTGGTGAGTTGCGTTCTTTAGCCTAAGAGACTATTTCTAAAAACACATGTTTTTTAAAAAATAAAAGCCAACGGGCAACTCAAGTTTTGTCTAAAAAAGAAATAATCATTTAGCAAATAATATTTCAAAGCTATTGTATTCAGAACAAGAGGATACTGTTTATAAGACATACCACACTACATTTCTTACATAATTTTCTTTTGTGCCTGAAAACGTTTCTGAAAATTGAGGCGAATAAAGAAGAGCTACCCAGTTCAGCAAGTTGTTACAACGATATTCCACTTTAGGTTTTAGCACACCTACTCCCATCATCACAATGAACTGCAGAAAATCACTTCCTGGTATAAATACAAATTTACTTCATATTTTAATGCAAAGCATAGGGGTGTGGTTTACAAAACAACCATTAGCTCAGCCAATTTCTTTTTCATGGCTGAAAAACAGGATATTTTCATCTATATTTAGATGCATGTATACTCCCCCCCCAAAAATACTTAAGAGCTTTACAAATAACCAAAATAACAAGTACTTTCTTTTAACCTAGTAAAAAACAACTGTCAGTTTCATGATTTTCAAAAATATGTCATGCCAATTAATATATCTCCTACCCACAAGTACTCCTATTCATAAACTGTCAAGAGAACAAAAATGCCACTATTTGTTTTCATTACTTTAGGAAAAAGGGCATTTGCCATCACATGAGTTTTGCATAAATCATTCTCTCTTTTCCTCACCTCCTCCCATGCATTCTACGTATTCTATCAACTATAAAAACAGATGAGCAAAATAAACCAGAGAAGTAGATGTCGGAGAATCTTAATTCCTAATCAGATCAACTAACATTAATTTCTCATTCTCCATATGCCATGAAAATGAATCCAGGATGCAATCCACCCATATTTAATCCAGGTAGTTATCACTACCTTGTAAACATGGAAACCTCTAAAAATTCTTCTGAATCATTCGAGGCTAACAGTTTTCATCAAGATAAAGAGAAGACTGTGAGTATTTAGCTCCCACGCTCTCCCACGAAACCACCTAGCATCACAAACATATTCCTAGGAACAACACAGATTGCCCTAAGTGGTCTCTCAAAGGTTATTAGGTAAAATCACGCACATCTTAAATAGTGCATTAGTTTCTTTAGTATTTTCTCACAAATACCTCGTTTATATAAATTCTAATACATTGCCTTTTTCTACTCATCAAGAATGTGAAATCTAATAAATACTGAAAATAGACCTGCGTATGTTTAACCAAAAGCTAGTATGTTTAAAAAAAAAAAAAAAAAGAAAGGTAAGGAAAGCCACTTGCTGTGGCTTTGTAAAAACCTGCTGGGATACATGACAAATTGTGTTTTGACTGCTGCCATCTCAATATACAAGGGCTTTATCTGTGTGCAAGGCCTTTTATTGTCAAATTGAAGAATCCTCATGATATTCTTTGAGGACTCTAATAATTTCTTATCTAAAGACAGTCTAAGGAGAATGTAAAAATGTAAGCATAAGCTGTCACAACAGGATAAAACAAAATTTTTCCCAATAAGAGAGAAGTTGGCCTATGGTTGTCATTATTCTCTACAATATTACAGCCACCTTAAAGGTGGGGACCAGATCTCTTCATTTTTACACACTTCGGTCCATCCCGAGGAACCAACTACAATAAATAGTTGTTGAACAAGTTTAAACTCATTCTTTTGCTTATAAAAGTGACTTTACTATATTATATCTAGCAAGGAAAAAATCCTGATATTCATATTCATCTCTCAGAAACCTAAAAGCTACAATGACAATGATTAAGTTCCTGTTTACCAAGTGATCAAAGTTTAGAACGATTAAACACAAGATGACTTTAGTAAAAGATTATTTTACTGGCATAAAATAAATACAATAAAATATTCTCTACACAGCAATTCCTCAGCTAAGCAATTTTTGAACAAGTTTTTTTGTAAAGTGCACAGCATTTTAAACTTAAAATATGTTCATATCCATTATTTAAGTCCTTTTTATAATATGAATCTTGATCATTATAAAAAGTCTCAAAAATCACAGAAAAAATGGTACCTTAAATCCTGTCAAGTGTTCCTGTATACTCAGGAAAAAGTAACTGTCGATGCAGAGTTAAACTGTAATTTAAAGAGGTTTATCATAAACCAAGTATGAGTGACCAATGGCTCATGACAGAGCCTTCAGGAAATCTTAAGAGCATTTGCCCATGGTTGGGGCACAGCCCAGTTTCACACATTTTAGGGGGATATGAGACATCAATCAGATACATTTAAGATTCACATTGGTTTGATTTGGAAGGACAGGACATCTTGAAGAAGGGGCGGGCAGGCCTTCCAAGTCATAGACAGATTTTAAATTTTTCTGATTGGCAATTGGTTGGAAGAACTATTTCATAGAAAGGAATGTCTGGATTAGGATACGGGTTTTGGAAACCAAGGTTATACCACGCAGATGAAGCCTCCAGGTAGCACGCCTACGAAAGGAACAGATTATAAACGCTTCTTATCAGACTTAACATCTGTGTTGAGATTAATGCTGGTTGGTTTTTTGTGAATTACAACAGGAAAAATGGTAGAATGAGGAATCAGCATGTCCAACCCCCTTCTTCCATTATGGCCTGAACAGGTCTTTCAAGTTAACTTTGGAATGCCGTTGGCCTACGGGAGGGGTCTGTTCAGACGGTTTGGGCACCTTAGAATTTTGTTTTTGGTTTACATAAGTCTCCATACTAAAAAAAAATCCAAAACAATAATTTTCTCTCTTATTTCTTTATGATTTTTTGACAGCCCATCAAAAAGAACATTTATCAGTAACTTAATAATGCTTAAGGATTATTAAGCTTTAATATACAAGCACTTTTAAGTTCGCTGCCTCAAAACATACACTATTGAAACCTTCAAAATGACAGACTAGCTATTAAAAGCATGCTTCACTTAACATTTTCCTTAGATGTGGTTAAAGGTCCACCATACTTGCATTCTTCAAAAACCTGGAAGCCTAAAGCACTCACTAGACCTATGATTATTCTAACACAACTGCAGTCATACCTCGAGTCATACTGCAATTGGCAGAGGATGTTGGAGCAGAATGACGATTTTTATTTTGAGGAAAGCAATCTATGTTAATTATAAAATAAGTTGTCCTTTTTAAATAAAGTTCTGTATTATATTTTTAAAAACCAAGAGTGATTTTAATAAACAACACTGAAGATAAATTTAAAATACAAATAATGACATACCCTAAAAGTAAAATTCCAGGTGGTTTACTATTTCTACTGAGTAGATAGGACTAACCCCATGAGAACTTTAGGAAATGTCATTTTCCTAATGTGTTGACTAGCTAAATCAGTCTCACTAGTTTTCTCGTACCCTTTTTAACACTCCTGGGGAAATATACTTCCTATTCCAACCAAACACAACCCAGTCTTGTTAAGTCTTTGTTTTTATTATCAAACGTAGATACATGTGATAGTGACAGTGTTCAATTCTCAAGAGGGTGTGAGGAAGTCCATTTTTACAAGATTTCCTTCAAAACAGGATTAAGAAAAAAAGATATTTTACTTTCACTAGATGATGACAAAATGAAGAGGTATTAGATGTTGTCCAAAAATGTCTTGACTGGACTAGCTACAAGATGCTTTCTCTATTTTGTAAGCAGTTTCCATCTGACTCCAAAAGCACACCTCAGGCCAGGTGCAGTAGCTCATGACTAAAATCCCAGCATGCTGGGAAGCCCAAAAAGGGGAGATGCTTGAGGTCAGGAGTTTAAGACAAGCCCACGCCACGTACGAAGACCCTGAAACTACAAAAAAAAAAAAAAAAGGCCAGGTGTGGTGGTAGGAAGACTCCGTAACTACAAAATAAAAAAAAAGGCCAGGTGTGGTGGCATGCACTTGAAGCCCCAGCTACTTGGGATGCTGGAGTTTCATATCAAATAACCGCCTTGTTTGATATGAAGTTGGTAATGACACCATGCCATTTCTTCCACCTAATTTCTAATTCTAATAATGACTTACACTGCTCCAGATGATCATGATAGCAGTTTAATCATGTGGTTTATAGTCTTTCTGCTAGCCCTATGGCACAGAACACTATACTTGAGAGTTCTGACCATGTTTTTTATATACTGTGATATTTTAGAGATTGTTTCAAATGCTCTGCTTTGTAGCTATTCAGAATATAAGCAGCTAATTAGATGTTAAAACAGAATTACTAGATGACTGTTAAAAACAGACTGAATAGGAATCATCTTTCTTATATATGAAATGGAGATTTTTACAATGAAAACTGCTTTCTGCGGTAGATGTGAATCCACCAAGTCAGCAGCTTCTATAACTGCTGTATTTATCTGCTTTATAGCAGTGACCCAACTGTTGTTTTTAGACATTAGCAAATACATGATTATCAGCAAAACATCAGAATGAGCCACAAAGGGTAACACAAAACTCAAAAACAGCAACTACAAAATTCATATTCTGTTAAGTTTTGGTTTAAGAAACCCCAATAGTCCTCTAAAGCTGGGACGAGATATGCAAATTGCAAGGATGACTCACCATCTATCAATGACTACAACACACTTGGGTTCTGAGTCCTTTTACCTTCCACCATCATCCAACCCAATTAAGTCAGCAGACTCAGGCAAGGTGTGACACATCAATTCTCTTATTCTTACAAGAGTAAATACTAAAGGACAGGAGCATAGAAACAGGGACAAGACAGTAGGCAGGAACTAAAATGACAGCTTTTCAAGATCAGGAGTCAAGTCACATACCCTGGCCAGAAAGAGCGAAACAGGCCAACAGCACACTAACACACTGTATGATACGACGTTCAGTTTTACTTTTCAGTTTTACTTTTATTGACAGTCAATACAGAGTTTCTTTACTTTAGCAATAATACCTCTTCCAAATATTTTTTAGTAACCTTTTTGTAAATAGTAATAATGGATTATAACTGTCATGGGCTCAAAGTTTTTGTCTGCCCCAAATTCCTACATTGGGCCCCTAACCTCAAGAGTGACTATGTTTGGAGATGGAGCCCTCAGGAGATATTTAAGATTAAATGAGGTCATGATGGTGGGTCTTGATCTGATAGAATTGTAAGTAATGACACCACAGATCTCACTGCCCCCATCCCCAGCCCAGGCCCACCATGTGAGGACAGGGCCAAAAGGTGGTCATCTGAAGGCCAGAAAGAGACCCCTCACCAGAAACTGAAACCTGTCAGAACCCTGTTTTTTAACTTTCCAGCTTCTAGAACTTGGACATAATAAGCATGTTATTTAAGCCACCTAACGATAGCATTTTGGTAGTGCTCTGAGCAGACTAATAGAGTAACCACAGAATAAGAATCTATGAGGTCATGTTCTATGGAAGAAAGGAAACTCTTCCTTTTGGTACATTTTCAACTATGAAGACGGAGTATGAAAACAAAAACTCAGCAATTTGCAAATACCACAGCAATAACTGTTACACATTAAGAATCAGCAATAAATGCCAAATTTAGTGAGCAAACATACGGTGAGAAACAGGATATTTACACAATCTCTAAGTATCTACCCACAACATACTTAAGAACAAAGGGAAACAACAGTGACTTTGCAGTGGAGCAAGCTGACATTGACATCACCGTTAACCAAATGACCAGAGTCAACAGCTTCAGTGATGAGATCAGCAGACATCATGCGCCTTCTGATACATGTGCTGAGATGGACACAGCACTAACGCTCTGGTATTCTCATGAAAACTGCATAATGAATGTAATCATTAGGAAGCAAGCTCCCCTGGAGAGCCATTCTACAAAATAACCAGTCTTCATAAAAAGCATAAAGGTCATGATAGACAAAGACAGTAAATGGTCCAGATTAAAGGAGACTAAGGAGACATGACGACCAAATGATCATGTGACTTGACCAGAAAGAAAACAAAAGTGAACAAGTGTAGAAATGTAATTAAGAGCTTTCTGTCATGACGCAGTAATCTTTTATCAGTGTTAATTTCCTCATCTTCATAACTGTCCTATTTGTTATATAAGATGTTAACCTCTGGGTGAAGGCCATATGGGAGTTCTTCCTATTATTTTTGCAACATTTCTGTATGTCTGAAATTGTTTCAAAATGAAAAACATTAAGATGGTATTTTTAGTACAGTACATACAACATTGTTTCTCTCCATAATAATCTGCACCATGCCCACTCAAGTTGACAAGTTGGTGTTAGGACTCAATTTGTAGTTTCTGTGCCACATATGCATCTTACATTCAACCAATTGGAATATTTCTCTTACACCCCACTGGAATAATCAATGTCATTTCCACGTGCAAGAAGCATGACCTTGGATTTAAGTCACCAGGCACACTCATAGCCCGGGCACCTAACTCAGTGCCCAGCTCACTGTTATTTATTTTTTTTACTCCATGACCTGCTGAATCCGCCCATTGCTGAATGAATGAATGAATCCTAGAGCTCTATTCCATGTGCAAGAAACATGACCTTGGGTCACCAGGCACACTCAGCCCTGGCACCTAACTCAGTACCCAGCTCACTGTCATTTATTTTTTTATTTTATTCTATCATCTGCTGCATCAGCCCATTGCTGAATGAATGAATGAATGAATGAATCCTAAAGCTTATTTTGAAATTAAAATTAAGGGCAAAGAAAGGTAGGGGGAAATAGGTTATAAAATATTCTTGACTCTGTTACATTACCAAGTTTTATGAACAATTTCCAATCAAAAGAAAAAATATGTCTCAATTGTAGAAAGTGGTTGAGTCTTACATTTGTTCTGTATTCTTTGTTTTTTCTATTTGTTCAGCACCTTTTCATCCTCAACATTCATCATTTCAAAAAATGGCCCAAAACAATACATCACCAAGGCTAACATTTATTTAAGCCTTAGTATATATACATCGGGTAATCTGCTGATCACCTTAACAGCCTCTTGTGTAACCATTGTTACCCTGTGAAATGGGCACGACTATTACACCACTCCCCTCTGTAGACAGGAAAACAGGGGCTGAGTTAAGTGATGGCTCAAGGTCATAGAGACCTCTGCGTGGCGCACGGGATTCAGATCTGGGCAGCACAGTTCCAGAACCTGGGCTCACGGCCATGGCTCTCAACAGCCTCTTGTTTCATAAACACATAAATAAATGAAAGGGACATAAATTTTTAAAAGAAAAACCTGCTCAACTACTTAAAGTAGCCAGAGGGAAGCTGCTCATGGGGTAGATGGGAGCTAGATTAAACACACAGCCTCTCTGTAGAACACACTTACTTTCTCTAAGTCTATGCGATCCTCTGCTCTTTTTATTTTACCCACTCACCCACAGTAAAAATGCCCTCATGGAAAAATCCCAGCTTTGTCCTGGCTACCAGCAAAGAGAGAGGAAAAAAATCTAATGATCCTCATCTTTCAGGATAGGCTGGAAATTTGGCGTGCTCCTTGGAGCCAGGAGCAAAGGGTGGAGGCGGGGGAGGGGAGACTGGGGCGAGAAAGCCAGGACAGAGGGCTCCAAGCCTGGCGGATGCTGAGTCCTTCTCACCTGGACCATCAGTCATTCCTCCATGCCACACCTAAAGCTGTCGGCAATATGCTCCAAAAATGCTTCACACATTTGGTCACCAAAGGAAACAATAAATGCTAAACACTCGAATGTAGTTTCGTTTTCTCAAATCTTTGCCCCAGTGTGGAGGCAACTGGGCATAAGCAAGGGGGAGACCAAGCAAGCGAGTTCACAGGTAGAAAAGTGTCGGCTTCTCAAGGCATCTCAGATGCAGTGCTAGGGGCGTGCAGCTGCTGTGAGGACAACCCGAATCCATGACAGTGCCCAGCTCAGGCACTTCACTGTCACTAACATCACTGTCCCCAGAGTAGACATTCAATAAATCTTTGCTAATTTTTATTGAAAATAAAATGTGGTTAAATCAAAGTATGATTATGTGACTTAGGGTCATTATAAATGTGGACTCAATGGAGAACCTGCAGCCGATATACCACAGAGCAGCTGAGAGGCAAGGCCACCCTGGGCACCTGTGAAATCTGTGTCCACAAATCACAGCACAGGCCAAAGAGCTCAGCCAAACAGGATGGGAAGGAACAGAAGTGGCCTTGTCTGTTTTATTTCATTACTACCGGCAAATCTAAAACTACCACGCGTCACACCTCTTGCCACGGGAAACTAATCTCTTGCTCTGGTATATCAACTTTCTTTCCTATAGTACTTCTAGTTTACTTTTCAAGTTCATTTCCTTCAGTGCTTGCAGATTTGGGAACATTTAGACACTTGCTGACAAGCCTGTTCAAACAACTTCACTAAGCTTTATCCATTTTGGTTGAGTTCTTTGCAGCAATATTATACCGTATTCTGCATACATTAATGCTAACCTGTTAGGCATTTACTCGATTGTTTATTATAACAGGATCTCTTAAAAGTCCAAATGAAGAAAACCAATTAAGAGGTGATTATCCATATTAGAAATAGAGATGGCCTTAAATAAGGATCCACTTAAGTATTCCTCACCAACGTCCAACTCTTCTCTCTTCCTCTCTGTAGCAGAGGTGAAAAGTGTCTTAGGAAGCATAGTTTTGTTTGTTTGTTTAATGTATAAAGAAACCACTAAGAAGGGAGTGCACACAACTAGGACATAAAGCAAAAATCATCTCTAATGCCATCAAATACTTACTGACCTTTACCAGGCTGAAAAACGTCTCCCTTAACTGTCCAGTTTCAGCTTAAGCAACCACTAACCTTGGTAGCTTCTGTTCCCCAAAGAAAATTTCCAATTTATGTAAAATCTGAGCCTTCCTTAGGAGATAATAACAGCCCTTTAACTGGGGTTTCGAAGACGTAATCTGCACATTCACATTTTTTAGAGATCTATGTAGTAACAGAAGTCCATGACGGGATGGAGGGGGTCACAGGTGAGCGACAGAACAGTAGGGTGAGTGTGAGAAATGCAGCCGATTTAGGGGGAGAAAGGGAGGCAGAGGTGGAGCATGCTGGATTCTGAGGGGCAATGCACTTTCTGTATGGTACTATTAATGAAATGGTGGGTACATATCCTTACACATTTGTCAAAGCCCACAGAATGTACAACACAGAGACAACTCTAATGACAACTGTGGACTGTGGCTGACAATGACATGCTAAGGCACGTTCATCGAATGTAACAACAGTCCCGCTCTGATGCTGACTGGATGTCAATGATTGGGAGTGTGCGTGTGTGTGTCTGGAAGGGCTCTGTGGGAACTCGCTGCATAGTTCTCTCAATTTTTTGTGAACCTAAAACTTCTGTAAAAACAATCAAGTCTATTTTAAATAAAAAGAAAAAGTGCTAACAGCATGAAAGGCTGTGATAATGTTGAGAGGGAAGAGCCTGTTACCCACTGAGTTTGTCTGAGGAGGAGGAGATGTTGGAGCCAGACCCTGAAAGAGGGAAAACACTGGGATTTGGATTCTTATCCTAGAGAACATGTTGTTAAATACAGGAAATGACAGTGAAGAATGTCAAGGGCCCAAACTGAGAAGGATCTTCAGTGCCAGGCTGAGAAGGCCGGTTTCTGTTCTCTGAGCAGTAAGGAGTCATGGAAGGTTATGAGCCAGGGGGTTTTATGATGAGGACCCTCTAAAGTATTTAGTAAAGTGTGTGGAACAGAATTTGAAGCGAGGATGAGGGCTGAAGGCCAAAATCACAATACGAGGCCAGAATCACAACGCAAGACCAAGTGACGGGTGCTAAGGATGCTTAAGAAGGTTCAAGCCTTTGAGACTAGAAGAGCAGTGAAGCCATTACCTAAAACAGGAAACGCAGAAAGAGAAGTCAATTTAGGGCATGACAAAGATGCATTATTTTGGTGTGTCCACAGACTATTCATGTGGAGATGTTTAAAATGCAGCCACAAATGTAGTTCTGAGGCTAAAAACATTTTGAAGCAATCAGTGAAGAGATTTTATTTAAAGCTTTAGGGAGAGTGTAGCTATGGGAATTGATAATGTCACAAAAGGATTCAGAGAGAAAAAGGAAAATGGTGACAATCTTCAGGAAGAAGACTCCACAATGGAGTCTTGAAAAGGAACTAGAGAAAGAAGAACCAGAGGGAACAGAAAACATTCTCTCTTGGCTATACTCAGGAAAGTACAGACACCCACCTCTGTCATCACAAATGACTTATTTTTATTTATTTTTAGTTTTTAAACACAGGGTCTCATACTGTCACCCACACTGGAGTACAGTGGTGACCACAGCTTACTGCAGCCTCAACGTCCCGGGCTCAAGTGATTCTCCCACCTCAGTTCCTTGAATAGCTGGGACTATAGGTGCGTGCCACCATACTCAGCATTAAAAAAATAAATAAATAAAATAAAAAATTGTAGAGACACGGTCTCACTATGCTGTGCAGGCTGGTCTCAAACTTCTGGCCGCAAGCAATCTTCCTGCCTTAGCCTTCCCAAAGTGGTAGGATTATAGGTATGAATCACCACACACAGTCAAAACTAATTTATGTACTTGCCTCATTTACTGTAAGGGCGCAAACACTGCCAATCCAGACTTTCCAAACGTTTATAGCCTAAGACAGCGAATATAGACATGTCCTTCAAGTCTGTAGTACTGACTTTCAAAATACGATCTCAGGGCATAAATATGTGGTCGATTGCATATTAATGATTTCCAATCAATCCACCTCTTAGGTGTTCACACTCCTACGCAGCCCTTTCCTACAGGGACTCTGGTCCTGGCCGCAAGGCTTGCGTTGGCAGTGGGACACCAGCAAACAAGACCATAAGCACAAGCCTGACAAGCACTGAGCCCTGGGTTTGTCCTTTTGGAAGGCGGTTACACAACAGCCCCAGGCCCAGTGATTCCCCAGGTGACTGCGACCATGTGAGTGAGACCAGAAGAACTGCCCAGCAGAGCCCAGCTGAAATTGTAGAACCCCCAGCAAATAAAGAATTGTTGTCTTAGTCCACTTATATATGAATAGTAATAAGTAGGTAATAAAGAGTCTTCTTTTGAGAAAGAGTCTCACTCTGTTGCCCAGGCTGCAGTACAATGGCACTATCTCAGCTCACTGCAACCTCTACCTCCCAGGTTCAAGTGGTCTTCCTGCCTCAGACACCTAGTAGCTGGGATTACAGGCACGTGCCACCATGCCCAGCTAATTTTCGCATTCTTAGTAGACAGGGTTGCTTCATGTTGGCCAGGCTGGTCTCAAACACATGACTTCAGGTGACCCGCATGCCTCAGCCTCCCAAAGTGCTGCGATTACAGCCGTCAATCACTGTACCCGGCCAAGTACTACAGAGCATTTTAAAGGTGGAGGCAATGTATGCCTATACAGGGTGGCAAGGAAGAGCAAACACTGAGGAAACTTTAGGTTTGGAATAGAGGTTATATTTTAAAACCCACAGAAGATTGAAAATGGCCCCTTGATTTGAAACCTACGTTGCTGTCTCTGGGAACTACAAATGTAGTTCTCTAATTTCTCCATTCGAGAGTTAGGATTAAGAGTTTTTAAAAAGGTATGTATACGTCCAACTGTTCTTAGGTCCAAACTGACTTAAAAATGAGTAGGGGAAAAAAAGTGGGTAATATACTCAATATACAAATTGGCAAGAGCATAGTGTGTGCACAATTCATAGAATATCTTGAAATTTCTTTAAAATTAGAGCACTTTTCACAACACAAAAATGCCTCAAACTTTCCTAAAATCCTTAAGTGAACTTATTATCTATAGCAAATAAAAGGAAGTTGCCATAGCTGAAAACTGAATATACTTTTACTGATTTAATCCCTTCAAGAAACATAAAAGGATTTTTATGAACATCATCATCAAAACTAAAAAGTTGTAGGTGGGTGCGGTGGCTCACGTCTGTAATCCCAGCACTTTGGGAGGCCCAGGAGAGTGGATCACCTGAGGTCCGGAGTTCGAGACCAGCCTGACCAACCCTTTTCTATTAAAAACACAAAATTAGCCAGGCGTGGTGGCACATGCCTGTAATCCCAGCTACTTGGGAGGCTAAGGCAGGAGAATTGCTTGAACCGGGGAGGCGAAGGTTGCTGTAAGCCGAGATTGCACCATTGCACTCCAGCCTGGGCAACATGAGCCAAACTCCATCTCAAAAAGAAAAAAACTAAAAAGTTGTATTTAATTCACAAAAGCAGGGATAATTAAAGTCAGGCAATGTCTTCACCCACACAAATTCACAGTCCCTGCTGCAGAACACGAAGAACACGTGAAGGAAATTACTATGCTGAATTTCATCCAATTTCCAGCCACATTTCAATTTTCAAACTTAATTAAAACTGGAGGGTTTACCAAGAAGAATCAAATATCAATCCAATGGATGCATGGACGTGTTGTCCCTTTTTTTTTTTTAAGGAAAAAGAAAAATCAAGACATCCTAAGCAAAAGATTAACAGAGCTTTGGCTGGAATTGAAACCCGAGTTAAACAGGTGTTTTGAATGATCACTTTTATTAAAACACAATCCTCTACATGAAGCTCACTAGATTTTTAAAATTAATTTTAGAATATTGAAAGAAAATGTTTGTTTGACTTAACAGGGACTCATAAATGATCACAGAAAGATGATGGGTATTACATTCGGGAAATTCACTCCTACCAGTATCTCCCTTGTTAGCACCAGGTACTATTTTGGTACCAGAAGAAACCCTGGCAACAATCAGGTGCTCTTTCTGCACACAGAAGAGCACCTCCCAGTTGGAAGACTCATCCCGCAGGAGCCTCAGCTTGTTTATTCAACACAGGTCCTTTTAATGTGTGTGAAGCATGAAGAGTTCTAAGGACAGCAGCTGTGGGGAAAACAGGCTGGCGAAGACCCACCGCCCCACAAAGGGATCCGGGAGTGGATTATGCTGATGCTGTGTAGCAGGGCAGTGTGCCCAGTGACCCGTGCCGAACCTAGGGGATTGCCTGCCCTCTGCGTGGAGTTCTGCTGAAAGAGACAATGATGGGCACATCCTAATATCCAGGCTTCTCACTGGATCCAATTTATTTACCTTCTCCTCCGCCTGGGAAAATGGAATCTAAACTGGGTGATGGACACTGCGTTGCTTCAACATGGCTCAGTTTTGTATTCCCTAATGCAAAGTGGAAATAAAGTGCAGATGAAACAGAGAAGCGGTGAGATGAAAGGAAACGATGTTCAATCTTCTACATAAACACAGAGCAAGGATGTGGAGCCCAGGGAGACCTAGTGGAAAATTATCGGCAAAAAAAAGTAATGAAACAGTTCTAAGAACCGAGAGAAGACTTGGGAGAAATACACAATTTAATTCATATTCCATTTTGAAAAAAAAATTTAATGCCTCCAATTATCTTATATGATCAAGCCTCATCAACTCAACAAATGGCAATATATGCTTGTGTAGCAGCAGTGTTTTTAAAATTTATCATCTTAAATCTTATTTTTAAGTCTATTATCTCTTATGACACATGAGACTGCAGACAAAAACAGCAGTTTTAGACTCAGAGGGTACTCTGGAGACCACCTAATCTAACCCCTCATTTATAAATGAAGAGACTGAGGCCAGGGCCATTCATGGAAAAGCTGACGGTAACTCCAGGGACTTTCTAGCTTCTACTCACAGACTGCGCAGCAGGGTCCCAGCTTACCAAGGCCACTCTCTGCCACTACACAGTCTGTCTCAGTAAATGAATCTATACTAACATAATGACATTGACGTAAGAGTGAATTTTTGTTCTCTTATATAGATTTCATGTTTATTTACTGTATACTTGTCCTTTTGTTTTGTTTTGTTTTGTAAGATGGGGACTTGCTCTGTCACCCAGGCTGGAGTGCAGTGACACAATCATAGCTCACTGCAGCCTTGAACTCATGGGCTCAAGTGACCCTCCCACCTCAACATCCCAAGTAGCTGGGACTACAGGTATGTGCTATCACACTCAGCTAGGGTTTTAAGAACTTTTTGTAGAGACGGGGTCTGGCTATGTTGGCCAGGCTGCTCTTAAACTCCTGGCCTCAAGTGATCCTCCTGCCTCAGCCTCCCAAAGTGCTAGGACTATAGACGTGAGCCACCAACCCGGCCTACCTTCTTTTTTGAATGCTCAGCTCACTGCCCACATCTCACCCTTCCCTGAAGAACAGATCTATCCTCTGGCCATCACAGAGTTTGCTCTGCAGCCATAACTGTTCGGGGCTGTTCAGGGCTGGCCCCAAGCCCAAGCAGGCCAATTAAGTTTTTTTTTTTTTTTTCCAGGATCTGATCTTGGGACTTTCAAACATCACTTAATGAGAAATAAAGAATAGACATGGTCATTGTTCACCAAAATTTGGCCTGGAGGAGGCAGAGATGTAGATGGAAGCAGAGGTGAGAAACAGAAAGGTCCTGGCAGCATCTGCATCCCTGGTTCCAGCTGCGCTGTGGGCTCAGCCACCCCCCTTGCTCCATATCCCTACCTCGGGCCTCCAGTATGCACCCTGGGATCCTGGAGACAAAGCCCTCTTTCTGCTCAGTTTGAATTGGGTTTCTGTCACTTACAACCACAGTCCTATAGCACTTCCAAGTTTCACTGAATTTTGCTTTGAAGATATTTAATATCTAGCGTGTGGCTTGAGGCAAACCAATTTATTCTGGCAAATAAAATCATACCAACAAAGAATATTAGGACAGGCTGGCAAAATCAACCTTGTCACTCAAAATCTCACTAATAAGTATTTAATTTAGATAAATAATAATAATGAAACATGACCACTTGCATCTTGAGAACTTTTAAATATAATTATATTTTCAAATTAGAGGAGTATTTATAACAATGTATTTATAAACAGATCTGTGTGTGTATATTTATGTGTATTTATAAACAGATCAGTGTGTGTCTGTATATACATATATAACAAAACAGATACTGTTTTGATATGCTAATACACTATCCTATTATATATCTGTTTTGTGTATTGATAAAACAGATCAGCATGTGTGTGTATACATATACACATCTCATTTCTGCCAAGAAGTTTTCTTTTGTGCAATGCAAACGTCTCTGATTACATCTTAGGTCTATTTCCTCTCACCTGTCTGCTGTGAAGATGAGGAAAAGCTCGTACAATCCTGAATATGAGACCTGGGATTACCTGCCTCTTTCATTAAGCAATTTTCAAAAGGCTCCAGCACTGAGGAGGAGCAGTGGAAATGCCTAGTTCTCCCTGTGGGTGAGGGATACCTCATCAGAATGGGCACAGACCTAGGACTTGGCTCCTAGAGCTCCAGTTTTCCCAACTCCAAGTCCGAGGCCCGTTCTTCCCACCCATCTCCTCGTCCCTCCCTCACCAACTACTAACTCCCTAGCCTACAGGCTGCCACACTACCTCCTGTGGCAAATCTGGCTTTTGTAAATAAAGTTTTATTGGAACAGAGCCAGGCCCATTCATTTC
This sequence comes from Saimiri boliviensis, assembly GCF_048565385.1. Lineage (NCBI taxonomy): Eukaryota > Metazoa > Chordata > Mammalia > Primates > Cebidae > Saimiri > Saimiri boliviensis. The sequence continues at coordinate 99,580,031 of NC_133456.1, read as the reverse complement.
TGTGTTATTTATGGCTGTGTTTGTGCTATGACGGAGTTTTGAGTCATTGACAGAAACCATATGGTCTAAATACAGTGCCTAAAACACCATCTTTTTACAGAAAAAGTTTGTTCACCCTTAGATCTGTCTCAGAAAGGCTGATTAATCCTGGCAGGCCTTCCATTCCTGTTTAATTCAGTTGTTACAAGAATACCAGCTACCAGTTGTATTCAGCTCCAAAGATCGCCTAACCTGACCCAGTTGACCTGAACCTTCCCCATCCCAAGCTGCCAAATTCCTCCCTGGGGCTCTCCAAGAGTCATAATTTCTCATTAGAAAAAAATTAACCTCTCACCGAACCTTTCTTTTCATGCCAGCCAAATTCTGATTGTGAAGGATCACACTTCCCTTGCAGCCCCCCTCAAGTATTTTTCCTTCTGCCTAAGAACCGCTGAACCAGGAGATGGAGAAGGGGCCCTGTCCTGACCACTCCCAGACCCCTATCCCTCCTCGTTTCTGAAGTGGCCACCCCTCTGAAGCACCTACCATCACATTATACCATGCCTATGCCTCTGCCTCTTGGAAGGCTCCTGGCCACCTCCCCTTCCCTTGGAGGGTTTATTATCCCCCAAAACCCAGCCTGCCCCACCATCTGCAGTGTAATGGCTCTCATTTTTAAAAACATTTCTAGCCCTAATCTCTCCACTGAATTCTAAACTCTTGCTAATCAACATCCCCAGTTGGATCTCTAATAAGCATCCCAAAACCAAACGACTCATCCAAATCTGAAGTCCTAAGGTTTTTTCAAAGAAAGATGGAAAGCTGCTTTTTAGATGAGGCTTTACTGCTCTCTAGCTAAAGCGGAACAGGAAATGCAAGGCTTCGTAACTACTATTATTATGACTCTCGTTATTTCATGGATTCTAAGGAGCCTATTAAAAGTGTGCATATGTGCCCACGTGCCATTTTCAGTAGCACGGTACAGGGTAGGAGAATCAAATTCTAAGTCTTGTCAGATAATTCAATATCTAGACTCGAAACGTGTGTGTGCGTGTGTGTGTTTTCAAGCTTTGTCTTAAAGCAAATATGTTACTATTTTGTGAAAGGCTTTTGGGACAGAAGAGGAGGCAGGGACGCAGATAAGAAAGTGAAAAGACTGAGGTGTGATGGCAGAGGCATCCCATCCTAAACCATAGGAGAGAGCCATGGGATCTACACAATGTGGAGAACAGTGACACAGGCCACGACAGTAACTCAGTCTGCACTCAACAACATGGAAAAACAAAGTGACTGGTGTGAGACGGGTGACACGGAACACTCCTCCCAATCAGCTACCACATCTTTGTTCCAAGTAAGAAGGGCAAGGCCCTGCAAAGATCACAGACGACAGGATTGTGGGGACTTTCTGCACATCGGGTCCACTGAGGAAGTGGCGTATTAAACCACGGTAAATGACCCAATGAAAACAGGCTACTGGTGGCAACAAGTAAATGCAAGCGACCCTTTGGGATTTTACACAGCAAAATCTCCAGTGAGTTGCAGGAAAACTCACCGTTAGCTCTGGAAGCAGAGAGCTGGGAAAAACAAAAGAAAAACACTGTGAAAAGAACTATGTTCCAAAGAAAGCATTTAGAAGATAAAAATAAAATATTGAGAACACCTCAGCCACTGGATCTCTACTTCTGTTACCTGAAGACCTTTCTGAATCCTTTCCTAAGTCAACCCATTCTTCCAGGCTGTTCACAGACTTTATTTCCTTCCTCCTCAAAGCCTCCCTGGAATATTCGAGCCCCGACTGATCTTCCTTCCAGTCTCTGTCCTTTCAGAGTTAACACACAATTCGGTGTGTTTAAATATGCAGTTTTCTTTCTTCTTGCTACAAAGGTTGTATCTTATACTAAGCAAAAAGGGGGAAAAAAAGTGCTAAATAATGGGTGAGAATATGTACAGAAAATATTCAGGCAACCAAAAAATTGAGTTAAGGGCGGTGTGGGGAGAATTAATTCCTTAAGTCGGCTTAGGAGTTATTCTGTGAATACTTTATTTGCTGACATTAAATGGCCCTCCGGTTATTACAGTATCAAAGAAGAGGAAAAGTAATCTTAAGAAAATGTCTTCCATGGGACAGTTTCTTTTCATTATTACTCATTTAAATTTTTATGAATGTCTTTGAAAATCTTTAACTACTTGTTACACCGAACATTTTGCCTTTTCCAAGTATTTTCCTTGGACTGGAAAAACATTCTTCCTGTCATTTCATACTATCTCTAATTTTGCAGGAGAGGCCCTGAAACATGTGACCTTTTCTTATGCAGTTTATCTCCAGGAAGAACAGAAAAGTGATTAACCACAAACATTTAAAAAATTCCCTTGCTCTTGTGGTCTGAAGCAGGCACATTTCCTTCACAGGCTTCAAGGAAACAATTGAATATAACTATTTAAAACATACTGCCAACCTTAATGGGCAAGAAGCGGCTTCGCCAGACCACAATGTCTTTGAGAGATCAATTTGGCCAATAAAGACTAGAGAGGATACACGTTCCTGAAACACAAAGCAACTCAGAGATACTTGTGATCATCAGAGTATCGCAAAGCCGTACCATTTGCTTGAAGGCAGAAAGCATATTCCAGGACATCAATATCATACTTTCAAGAATTAACCCTCTGATTTCCCATAAAATACCAGTTTTTAAAGCCAGAAAGCTCAAGTAAAAATAATTTACTATCTGGGCATATTTTCACTGATAGTTCCAATTTGAGTTTAGCTACACATCATCCAATTTATAAGAATAAAAATTTACCCAAAACTTCGTGCTGTTGCATGCATTTGTTTAATGGATTCTCTAGAAGGCTTTGCCAAATTCTAAATGTTCCATCATATATTTATTCACCAGTTATTCAGCAACTTATGAATAATTTAACATATTCCTGTATTCTACAATCAGATGGGTCTATAATGTCTGTTTTTCTCCTTTGACTATAGATTTTCCAGCCACCAAAAAGTTTATTAAGTTCACACTTTTAAAATATTAACTTGGCTGTCAAATGAATCATCTTCCACATAAAAGGGCTGAGTGACTGGAGTTACTGTTAAAGTTGAGAAAAACCCCTGAGCCAACACACATGTCAAATGGCCATTTTGTTTCCACCTAAGTGCCATGTTGCACCCAGCACAGTGCAGAGGGCCAAAGAACAGAGAAGAAAACATGCTCCCTGTTCTCCAGGAGTTAATCAAGTAACTAGAGGGTGACATTACAGACACAAAGGCAGGAAGAAGTCTGAAAGCATTAGCACACCCGGGCTTACGGTTAACCTGAACATCCTGACTTAGCTCACCTCCAAGAAAGGGGCATGCTCCCTTAGGGGTGAGACCAGGAACAGGATGCACGGTTACATACAGGGACAGATTAACTCGGTAAGAGAGACGGCCACACCTACATCTGTCTCCTCCCTGACTTACAGAGTACACATAGGTGGAAGGACCTCCCTGGGGAAAATGCTTAATTAGACTCATGATTCAGCAAATGACACCAGCCCTACTTTTTTCCTGTATTTCCTTTATGGCCATTCATATCACCCTCCCCTCCCACTGGGTAAAATAGGTCCCCTGTATCTCTGCAAGAGAATGGCAGGAACACCCAGAGTTCATGGTTCTATCTGCCTTCCTCGTTAGTCCATGAACTCCTTGGGGACAGGGACTGTGTTTCTCCCCGGAACCCAAACATGGGATTTAGCTCAACAAACTGACCAATGAAACTAAGTTTGTGTCCAAATTTCGTCTGGGCTATTCCTGAATCACAAGGGGCCTGCCTTGTGGGCCACTCCCATAGGGACTTCCCAGGTGACAGGGCTCTGATAATCTATCAGTGGAATTTACAAGGGGGTGTGAATGTTTTACAGTCATATCACTTACTCTTTTTTAGCCTCAGTTTTGTTTTTTCTGAGACTGGGTCTCGCTTTGTCACCCAGTGGCATGACCATAGCTCACTGCAGCCTTGACCTTCCGGGCTCAAGGGATCCTTCAGCCTCAGCCTCCAGAGTAGCTCGGACTACAGGGGCACACCACCACACCCAGCTAATTTTTGTAGAGATGGGGTTTCGCTACGTTGCCCAGGCTGCCTCAGTTTTCATAACTATAAAATGGAAATGGGGATATCTGCCCTATGTAGTTCTGCACAAAATATCAGAGCACTCTATATAGCACTCTATAAACAAGATGACATACCTGAGCTCAATTTTACTATGATACTGTGAACAAGCTGGACTTCTGGCTTGAAATATATACTCTCTCATTTAGGTATCACTCGTAGTATAGCAAAACAGTTAATAATCTCAACAGCGATGAACTCATTCTTCATTTTAAATTAACTTCTCCAGGCATAGCCTAGGTGCTAGCAGGATGGGATACGTGAACCAACTTCTATACTTTTTAGAAATGGTCTATTTCCAAACATAAGAAGGTTCCTTCCTACACTAGATGGAAAGTTTCTCCTTTCTGGAAATCTACTGAGTTTTTTCTTCCCTCTACCTTTTCTACAGGCTGGCTGTTCCTGCTCTAGCCTGCTTGTACCTGTCCAAGTGGTCTGCCTCCAGCCACCTCAGGCCACAGTCTCTCTCAAGCCTACCTGGTTCACTACCAGGCTTTAAGTCTCATCGGGAGGTGACAGCTCCCACATACGTAGCATACATAGCTCTAGTTCCTACCCACCCTTTGAGCTCCAGACTTCCATGTCCAATGGCTTTCTTAACATCTCTACTTACAGGGCTCAAAAGACACTCCTACCACAAAGTTATTTAAGTCAGAAAACCACGCCGAGTCTGGACGAGTGGATCCGAGTGGAACCCCCGTTTCTTTCCACCGACTCTCTAAGCCCCACCAGCTACCTGCACTCACTGAGTCTGTCCAACAAGCAGATCCTTAACTGGTCTCCTGCCTTTCACTCTGTTCCTCCTCCAAGACTTTCTCCAAATTGTGGCGACTGTGATTATTTCAAAGCACTCCTCTGCCACCATTCCAGGCCTCAAAAGATGACTTCTAATTACTCTTAAGAAAAATCCTTTTGGTGACCTCAAAGCCCTACCTGATCCACCCTGTCCCCAGCTCTATGCCCTGTGGCCTTTCCTCTGTCCTCCCAGTGAGCCTGGGGCCTCCCATGCAGCAACTCTGCTTGGAATTCTCTCATTCCCTTACTCTGCTTCTCCTGGCCAGCTCTCAGCTGAGATGCATCTTCCTCTAGGAGACTTCTTAGGTGCCCACCCCACCTCCAGTTTGGACTCTGTTCCCTTATTATTTACTTCTAAACATTGTGGAGCTGTCCTTTTTAGCCTCATGCAGTTGTCAACATTGTTATTTGTATGATGTATCTGACATCTGCTCCCCGACAGTGGACCCGGTGAGAGCAGGGCCACACACACCGAGGTGTGTGCTGGTGTCTGGAAGGCGGCTCAGTGGCTAGCAGGGTACCAAGGACAGATGCATGGGTGGCTGCTCACTGCTTGGGTAACTTCTTGTGCTTCTTTGGCTGGGGAACTAGAAATTAATTTCTCAGATTTCCTTGCTTCTAGTGATCTAGATATAAAATCATGATTCCCAATCTGCCAGCACAATCCAGAGCTGCTTTTTCAGCATTTGCAGAGAGACTCTGAGCCACTATTAACACTCACTAGTACATTTACTGCCTTACTATCTAAATCAGCTCCTGTAGATTCTGTATTACATAACTGAACCCTATAACTGATACAGTGCTCAATTTGTTAATAACCACTAATTTTCATGAAATAACTGAAAATATTTGAATTTATTCAAATTTATTAGTTGAATAACCACCAATTAATTTTCATGAAATAACAGGAAAAAAATTTTTTTTTGAGACAGACTCTTGTTCTGGCACCCAGGATGGACTGGAGGTGGCATGGTTTTGGCTCACTGCAACCTCCATCTCTGGGTTCAAGCCAAGTGATTCTCTTGCCTCAGTATCCCAAGTGGCTGGGACTACAGGTGTGCAGCATCATACCTGGCTAATATTTTTATATTTTAGTAGAGGTGGGGTTTCACCATGTTGCCCAGGCTGGTATCTAACTCCTGTCAAGTGATCTGCCTGCCTCAGCCTCTCAAAGTGCTGGGATTACAAGTGTGAGCCACCATGCCTGGCCTCAATTTTTAACTATCCCACTTTCGTGACTGCCTGATAATAAACCACTGAACTGTGACATTTTGAGAGACGTTTCCCTTGGCAAAGCAATGTCTTCATAGTAATCAACACTGTGGTTATAATAAATCTAAGACATAACTGAAAACAAAGTTTAACTACCTGTGATAATTATCTAGAATATTATTTCACAGGCTAAAAGTGACATGTGCTTTTAAAATATGCAAATGCATATTAAACCAAAAATTTAAAGTGTATCACTGTGTGATAAATTCATCTTGCAACTCAGGTTATATAAACATGTAAGTAAAAAAATATGTTCTCAATGAAAAATACACAATTCCCAATTGAAAAAGCTGCTCCTTGTTCTGATTCAGTGCTGCTTGAAATATTTATGAGGGGTCCGTCACAGTGGCTCACACCTGTAAGCCCACAGCTTTGGGAGGCTGAGGCTGGAAGACCACTTGAGCCCAGCAGTTCAAGACCAGCCAGAGCAATATAATGAGACTCCCATCTCTACAAAAAAACCACAAAAATAAGCTGGGACTGGTGATATACACCTAACAGTCCCAGCCATGCAGGAGGCTGAGGAGGGAGAAGGGCTTGAGCCCAGAAGGCTGAGTTTACAGTGAGCTATGATGGTGCCACTGCATTCCATGGGGGTATGACTCATGTTGTACACTAAGAGCAACTCCAGCAAAGACAACTGTAAGAAAAATAGTTCCAAAGAACAGATAAAGAATATATGGAAAAGGGAAAAACTCCTCCCCTCTTGCCTCAGATGGGGGAGTAGCGCGTGGGAGGTAAGGAAATGAAAACAGAGCAAGACAGCCAAGGCAGGCCACTTCCTTCCCTCTCCTCCCCCTCTTTCTACCCAGTGTTATACTGCAGGATCCCCTAAGACCCTGGGCCCCTTACTCTGAAACTTCTACATCCCTTTGTCTTCCTGACAGTTTCACTGGGGAAAGTGAACTGTCATCAACAACAGGCTCACCTTCTACCCATCTTAATCTTTCTCTTAATGATTCAATTCAGCAGATGCACACTGGGAAGGCCCTGGAGGCAGACAGAAGGGAGGAGGCAGGCCCTGGTGCTTTGGGATTTCCATAATTGCTAGGTCCGTCCAACACACCTAAAGTTAGCGGAGATTTGGGGCCTGGCACAGTGCCTCTTACCTGTAATCCAAGCACTTTGAGAGGCTAAAGTGGGTGGATCACTGGAGGCCAGCAGTTCGAGGCCAGCCCGACCAACATAGCGAAATCCTGTCTCTACTGTAATCCCAGCTACTCGGAAGCTGAGGCAGGAGAATTGCTTGAATCCAGAAGGCAAAGGTTGCTGTGAGCCGAGATCGCACCACTGCACACTCCTGCCTGGGCGACAGAGTGAGACTCCATCATAAAGTTAGCACAGATTTGGGAAAGGTCTGAATTCTGAACAACTGGCAATCTGCAGACGGGCGTCAATGCTGAGAGGAAACAGCTGCTGTCTCTGAAGTACCCGCACATTCTGTCAACAGTGGCTTTCTGGCGAATGTAGCAGTGTCCCTCTTTGCTACAAGGCTTACATTTAATAAACGGACGAAAGGAAACCCTGCAGCAAGGGGTTCTGGAATGGAAATGGCTTTGCTGGCCACAGATGCCCACGGCCATTAGTATTTCCAACTTAATTTTGAAAAACAGATGTTTCCGCAAATTTTTCCAGGAAAATTTACTCTCGTAATTATTTTTTTAAATGCTATGAAAATGTTCTTCAAGGTTGAATTATTTTATTTCCTCAAGGTCGGCTGGACACCCACTCTGATTAAACTTCCCCCTAGCAGAAAAATCCGCTAAGGAAATGGAAAACACAGCTCTCACCTTCCAAGAATTTGCCATGTGCAAAGAAAAAAAAAAGATGTGTAAAAATAGATACTTAGAGTAGGTAAACAATCCAAAGCATAAATACAAAAAACTAAAAATTGGAGAATCTTAATAACAACATCTGTGAAAGGTGTTCTTAACCTGGGCTAAGCTTTCAAGATCAAAAAGGCAACAGGAGGGAAAGGGGTTAAGACGACCCAGCAGTGCTAGGGAAGCTGTCGCTGAGAAACAGTGTCTCCAGACGACAGGTGAGTTGCGTGTTTTTTAATTTTAAAAAACCCGTATTTACTTAGAAGCATTCAGAATATTGCTTCTAACAAATAACAAAACAGCTGCAACGTTTTTTTTTTTAATAGAGTGGTATGCAGTTAACAGAACAATTATTTCGTATAAGCTGCCGAGACAAATGAAGATGAAAAAACTACCATCCCCATAGTTAACTAATTTGTGCTGTGCACCAACAAGAACCTGCTTTAAATTTCCATGCCAATTGACAACCCCCATACTGTACCAGGCAAGGTTAGTGGCTACTGAAAATACCACCACCACAGGGCTATCTAAAGACACATTCGGTAGTGTGTTAACTAAAGACACTGCACAGTTTAAAACAAATCTAACACAGCCTTACATTTCAATCTTTTCTGTCAAAGGAGTGAGTTGTGTACACGTGAGTTTTAAAGTGATTTGCAGGTAGTCAAACGTCCATTCCTAAGGAAGGGTCTGGTCCTGCTGCTGGTCACTGTGGGGAAGTCGTGGGAGCTGGAGTTAGGGAATCCGGGTTAGTTCTGGGCAAGTTAATAGCTCTGAGCCCTCCCCTCACACATTTTAATAGGGGTGATGGCCTCATCCAGCTCAATCACAAGGTAGCAAATGAGATGTGGGAGACTGCTTTGAAACCCATGAAAGGTTTGACTGGTGAAAGCTCAAATTCAAACAAATCAAAGAGGGAGGGTACAGCAAAAGTGGGCCTGGGGCTTTACCCAAGGAAAATGCAAGGGACAGAAATAAGCAGACTGAAAACAACGGTGCACCAGGAGAGTGGCACATGCCTGTAAACCCAGTATGTCTGAAGGCAAGGGAGGAGGACCACTTGGGGCCGGGAGTTTGGGCAAGCCTGGGCAACAAAGTGAGACTCTGTCTCTAAAACAAGAAAATTAAAGAATAAGAAAATTTAAATAGGAAATGCTGCCTCAAGGGGGTTGGGGGGAGAGCAGTACACAGGGTAAATTGATATAAGCCCTGGGATACCACCAGGTGGAAAAGTCCAATTGAAACATTTTGCAAAATACCACCTCTAAGGTGGAGGCAGAGGTCTGAAGATTTTTAAGAAAAGCTGAAGTTCTTAACCCAGTGTAACAACAGGCACTGATGCCTGTCTATGCAGCCGTGCAAGAGATGAGATCTCGAGGGCTGGAGCCCGCGGCAGGAGGTGGAGGCCACTGTGAATTCTGGCCCACCTTCCAGACCTGTGGTAATTTATGTTTCTTCTCTGCACAAGCCTGATGCCCCATGTTTCAAATGCTCTCTCTTGATTTAGCCAGTTCACAGCTGTGCGGTCTTTTTCATTTGTCCTAAAATTACAGGTAAGCATAAAGAACAGAAACCACCACATATCTTTCTGATGTATTTCCTTCTAGGCTTTTGTGTTCTAAGTCCCTTGCAGATGGCTGAACTCATCCTGTCAACAATTCTGCAGCTCAGCTTAAAGCGTTTAAAAATTCTTCCAAATATTTTCACGAGTAGGTGCTCAACAACTACTTATTACAATGTAAACATGGCTGGATGGCTAGAAAATATTCCGACAGGCATCTATACCGTAATTCGTTTACTTACTGGCGGCTGAAGCACGCCCTGGCTTTTTGGCACATCCATGATTTGTGCAAGAGCAGATTTCTGGGTTCCTGGGTCAGCCTTGAGGGCTGGGTGTGTTGTGTGGTGGTGCATCACTCCACTGGAGGGGCACAAAGGGCTGGAGTGGGCATCAATTTTGACTCCAGCCATTCTCTCATTAGCATTCTGGGGGAGTCAAACCAAGAATGCATCAACCCTTAAGGGTCAAGTTCATATTGGTCTGCCGCACAGAGCATTAATGCCTCAATGACCCCAGGCCTTGCTGTCGTCCTCCTCACAACTCCTGTGGCACATTTAATGAAATCACACAGAATTGCTCCTAAGTGTTTCATGTCATGTTATTGTTTCCTTGTGGATGAGTTCTGTCTCCGTGTGAGGGACACCGGCTGTGCCCGCTCCTCCATGTCCACCCTGCTCCTTCTGGTTAGTGCCCCATGTTCCCACCTGGGGGCACCAGCCCCTATCGCACTCCCAGTCCAGCTACGCAAGTAGGAAACAGGAACTGTGCCCCAAAATAAGCACTTTCCATTTTCCTGGACAGGGCAACTGCTTCAGGAACTGACACATGACCCAATTTGGGGAAGGGACAGTCAGGCCTAAGACTTTTATTCCACTGTTAAGGGGAGAGACACTGTCTTGCTGGACTCAGTGGTGAACACTAAGGCTGGAGCTGCTGAGACCATCTTGCTGCTGCAAGAGTACAAATAAAGGTGCGGTGGCTCACCCCTTTAATCCCAGCACTTAGGGAGGCTGAGGCGGGTGGATCACCTGAGGTCAGGAGTTCGAGACCTGTCTGGCCAACATGACGAAACCCCATGTCTACTAAAAGTACAAAAATTAGCTGGGCGTGGTGGTGGGTGCCTGTAATCCCCAGCTACCCAGGGGGTTGGGGCAGGAGAATAGCTTGAACCCAGGAGGCGGAGGTTGCACTGAGCCAAGATCATGCCACTGCAATCCAGACTGGGTGACAAGAGGGAGACTCTATCTCAAAAAAAAAAAAAAAAAAAAAAAAAGCAAAGAGAAGAGCCAGGCCATGGTAAACTACATGAGACTCCAAGTGGAACTACAACTGGATTTTTTTTTTTTTACATGTGAAGTTCTTTTTCTGATCCAGTCAGTTTGAGTTATTTTATGTTACTTTCAAAACTGACTTTAAAAATAGAGTCCTAAATGATTTGCCAATTAGATTCTAAACTTGAAGAAGCCTCGCCTGGTTCCCAACAGGGCCAAAAGCAGTGTTCAGCATTTGTTGTATACTTTGGTTCTAGGGCCATATTTTATTTTGCTTTCTATCTGCCCCAACATCTAATACTGTGATTGACACATCACACATCTGTGTCTTACTCTGCAGAACTCAGGCCTTCAAGTGGAACAAAACATTCTCAGAAGCACCAACCACACCACAGACAGCCGGTAGAGACAACTTTGTTGGCAACGCAGTACTTCTTTCCTCTGTAACAGGATGCCTTCACCTCCAGACATACACAGGGGACAGCTGGGAATAATCCCAAAACACTTAAGCCAATGAATGATGTTTAAGAACAAAGCATCGGTCTTCCATCAGTCCTTAACAAAAAAGCCTCCAGATTTCAAGCAACTAATATGTGTCTTTTCAAGGAACTTCTTCAACTTTACTGTTGACTGTTGTGGGTCGGTAACAATTCTTCCAAGAGCAATTTCAGACTTTTTCTCGGCACCAGGAGGATCTCCAAAAGATGCCTTTCATCTCCCTATTCCAAAGCAAAGACAGACAGACTGCTTTGACCAGACAAAAAAATCTGCTAAAACCAATTTAGATTCTACACTGGTAAACTTAAAGAGTCTTTAGCCTTGATATAAAGGTCTTCTGAAAGAATATGCTCCACCAAATAAAAGACCTGATATCATAGCTCAAATTTTGGAAATGTGTCCTTTAACCAAGTGACTACTTGGAAAGGCAAATGTATAGCTGGCCTGCCCACTTGAAAAACTAAAACCCATTTTGCCCAGGCATGGAATGAGAGACAGTAGATAAGAATACTGTTATTAAACACCATCAGTTTTTTAATATGGGTGCAGCTGTGCTCAATTTCAAATCTAGTAGTTCCTTTTTTCTGGATACAAATTAATGCTATTGTGAAATCATGTTTTAGCAGGACGTAGAAAGTGGGATCTATTTTTTTAGGCTAGAAACCCTACTGAGATCACTACTACAGAAACGTGGCGCCAGAAGGACAGACAGGAAAAGAAACCTGTAATTTTTTTTCCTAAGCAATCAGCTATGAATAAAATGCAAAAATACTTTACTCACCCCACAGGGAAAATGTTTTGTAAAAACTTCCTTTGTTGATCTTTTCAGAATTAGACATTTGAAGGTTTGCTCTACTTTGAATATGTGGCATCAAAATGTCATGGCGCAATACAAACCATTTTGGAAAAATACTAGAAAACTAACAGTTACAAAAGGCAACTAAAAGTGTTGAATGTGACATAAACAGAAATGGAGGAAATACTTGGATAACAAGCAAGGTTATTACTGGAAAGAATTGAAATACTGTGCAAAATAACACCATCTCTAACACTTGAGGTACATGTATTGCTGGAGAAAGGGACCACAGTATATTAATGTTTCATATACCCATGAGAAAATGAGAACTTAAAATAATACTTACCTGTTAAACTGATACAAATAAATTAAAAAGTAAAGCAGGAAGGATAATAGGCTTAAACTACCAAACATTCAAAATAGGGAGACACTGGATTCAAGAACTGCAATTAGAAGATATTCTATACCTGCTTTTTAAAAAAATGTAAAGGATAAGCTGCTTAGACAGGATCTTCACCAAATCTCCTCCATTTCCCCAATCCATTGGAATCATATGGTTGCTATGTAGCAAAAGATGCCATAGGAATGAGAATGAGAACATCTCTCCAGCAGTTATCCTAAGCCCGGGAATCTCACAGGCATTTTACACATGGGATCTCAAAAAGTCTGCAGAGCAATTCCACTGGTGGATATAAAATTTGTCTCCATTTCATAGAAAAGAAAAATAAGTTTGGAAAAGTTAAATAACTCACCCAAAGTCACAAGGTCATATTTAATCCCATATTAGATGATGACAAAGCCTGGAGCTTTTCACATCTTTCTGATAAGGGCTCCATACTGTTCTTAAGCAAATCTCCAGACCCCTTGGGGCTGCTCAAGGCTGTGGAATGTACCCCGCCCCTCTACCAGAATCCAAGAAATTTGGGTCTGCCCTGGCTCGGGGCTGGGACTGGTGGTAATCTGGGTTTGTCAAACCACTAACCCTCTGGCCTCAGGTCCCTCGGCCTAATTTGAAGAGTTGGATTGAATGGGCCCTGGATCCTTCTGGCTCTAACATTTGGATTCCACAGGAAATACTAGCTTTACCTAGTCTTCAATGAGTTTTTTTCCTAAGCACATACTACCAAATATACTCATAATATGTGTCTTTGTGGTCACAAAGGTTTCAAGCACCATGAGAACTACAGACAAAAGGTTTTGATTTGGCTGATCCCAGCACTTTGGGAGGCCAAGGCGGGCCGATCATCTGAGAGGTCAGTAGTTCAAGACCAGCCTGGCCAACATGGTGAAATCCCATCTCTACTAAAAATAAAAAAAATTATCTGGGTGTGGTGGCGGGCACCCATAATTCCAGCTACTCAGGAGGCTGAGGCAGGAAAATTCCTTAAACCTGGGAGGTGGAGGTTGCAGTGAGCTGAAATTGCACCAGTACACTCCAGTGTGGGCAACAGATCAAGACTCCACCTCACACACACACAAAAGGCTTTGAATTAATAGTCTAAAGGGCAGGTCTATTAGGATCTCTTCCTATGGCTGTTTTCAGACTGAGGCAGGACTGGCTATCTTCAGTTTAGCTTAAGCGTCATTTATCACTTGTCTGGTGAAGCAGAGCTCTGGGTCCCACCTGGCTGAAAGGTACAGACATTGTGTCCTTAACTCCCCCCCCACCACACAGATTGATGACTGTTTCCAGGACTTTCTCCCTTGCTTGATAGATGTGGGCCCCTGATGGACATGGAAACTGTCTCACTTTCCCTACATCCCAAGCACCTACTCCTTGCTACCATGCCTGGCGCATAATCGGTGTTTATAAATGCCTACTAAGGCTGGGCACAGTTGCTCACGCCTGTAATCCTAGCACTTTGGAAGGCTGAAGCGGCCGGACTGCCTGAGCTCAGGAGCTTCAGACCAACCTTGGCAACATGGTGAAATCCCATCTCTACTGAAATACAAAAAAATTAGCCAGGCGTGATGGTGTGCACCTGTAATCCCAGCTACTCGGGAGGCTGAGGCAGGAGAACTGCCTGAAGCCAGGAGTCAGAGGTTGCAGTGAGCTGAGATCATGCCACCACACTCAAGCCTGGGTGACAGAGCAACACTGTCTCAAAAACTAAAAAAACTAAAAATAAATAAAAATAAATGCTTACTGAATCCTGAACTTTCTTTTTCTGAAAGGCAGGCAGGAAAGAGGATTAAAGAATCTAGGTGATCCGTGTGCTTTATGACTCACAGGATCCCACTGAACAAATACCAAGCACAGCCCTATCTCGCTTTGCACGAAAGATGAGATGTGTTCCTGAAAGGTAAGAGATTTATACCTTGATTCAGCTTGATATTTTCCAAGAACCTAGCCTTAATTTCAAATGCAGCCTTTCCTTACATTTTTCTTTAATAATCTGTACACCCTAACTCCTGACATCAGTAATTCAATACACTGCACTTCTAGAACTCAAGAAAATGTACAGTACTTTAAAGCAAAAAAAAAAAAAAAATGTGTATATGAGACTACAATGGTGGATACCTGTCATTATATTTGTCAAAACCTGTAGAACATAAAACACCAAGAGCAAACCCTAAGTTCAATTACGGACTCGGTGATAATGACGTGTCAATGTACCTTCATCAGCTGTAACAAACAAGCCACTCTGGTGTGGGAAAACAATAGGAGAGAGTTTGTGTGTGTGTAAACAGCGGTTTATACAGAACCTCTCCATACTTTCCACTCAGTTTTGCTGTGAAACTAAAATGGTTCTAAATATAAAGCCGATTTTTAAAAAGTGAACACCACTTTAGTTAATTCACATTGTTAAGGAGTCAAATGTTTTAACTTAGACTATGTATTCACCTTTGCAGTTGCAAAGCACAACGTTACAAAAATCACTGTTAACTCCAAGTGCCTAAAAATTTATCTGATGGAGTTTTTCCATGAAATAAATGTATTTATCCTCCAAATTCATCTTGTTTTTGATTCAGACTTGTATAGATTAGTGTATACCTATCTGTAAGGATGCTGCTGCTTCTGTTTTGTTTTGTTTTTTTTTTTTCCCTAAAGAGATGGGGTCTTGCTCTGTTGCTCAGGTGGGAGTACAGTGGCACAGTCACAGCTGACTGCAGCCTCGAACTCCTGGGCTCAAGCAATCCCTCTGCCTCAGTCTTCTCAGTAGCTGGACTACAGGCACGCATCACCGTGCTGGGCTAAGTTTAAAAAAAATTTTTTTTTGTAGAGACAGCGTCTCACTTTGTTGCCCAGGCTGGTCCCAAAGTCCTGTCCTCAAACTATTCTCCTGCCTCAGCCTCCCAAAGTGCTGGGATTACAGGTGTGAGCCACTTGCTGGCCTTAAATAGGAGAACACTTTTAAGTTAAACTGTAAGCTACCTGAGAGCAAGAAACTTGCTTCTCATTGCTCTTTATTCCCCTGATACCTGGTACATCGTTCGTACCCAAACACTGTTGGGATGAATCAACTGGTAAATGAATACATTGTTTTCATGGTTTCTGATCAGGAAGTTACAAACACTGGATGCAGATTCTAGGATGAAGGACTAGAGAGAAGAGGGTGAAACAAGTGTCACTAGGAAAGCAAAGACAAAACACTGTGAAACATAAAGAACAAGACTGTGACGTGAAAGGAATTCGGTAAAATTTAGCAGGATCCCAAAATGAATCTCACAATTTGTGAAATTAAAACTCGTTAACCAGTCAAAACATCCTTGATCATTTATTATAAATCCAACTCCAAAAAGGTGGGTGCAACAAATAAATGACAAGAGAAAACAAAAATGTACCCACCATTTATACTGCAGGAAGCAGGGGGGAAAAGCTGTCTTTATCTTTGATATTGGATTTTGCATCACTTATTTGCCAGATTCTGTACGCTGCTGTTCCACTTCATTTTCACTTTTACAAATGTCAATTGTTTAATCTAGGCTTCCCCATTCTTCTACCAGACTGCATTCTTCCATCACTTCCATCTATCTTCCCACATTCCAACTCCCCTTCTTTTCCCTTATCCCAAATACAATTCGAAGAATCAAGAACCTTTTGTAAGATCACAAGAGTTTTCTCTCTGGTTTGAGTTTAACATTTCAGGGAGGGTCTGCTGAATGCAGATTTCAGAAATGTTGTGCTGTGAGGTTTCCAAAGGCCAACCTCAATTTGACATCTGTGTGTATGCCAATTGATTTGATTGAAAACATTTTGCACATATAATTAAGGGTTCTTGCCTTCAGTGCTCAGCTCTGCCCTTTAATATGCAGAGTACATCATTGTTTATCTGGGAGAAAAAGACACTCTTGAGCTAGCCTAAAAGCTTATTTGCCGAGTTGTGATGTCAAGTAATGTAAAAGAAACTTTTAGCCCGATGACCATTTGAATGCTTAAAAAATTCACGGGCACTCACCAGAAAATGAAGAAATCATACTAGCAAAGTATATCTAGAGATACCACAGGGGTGAGGAATTAACTAAAACTCTCCCTGCTGCAATGATGGGGAAACCCAAAGATTAGGATACAAATTGTCCCTTCCCATAAAATCTGACCACCTGGTCAACCTAGGAGAAACGAAAAAACCGCAAGCCTGAGCTTAGAAATGCACACATCTGCATAGGATAATGCAGCAATGCAGCCCCCAAGCAGTTCCACAACGTCTGGTGTATGTTGCCCCAGGGTGAGGAGAGAGGAGGCAACTGATGAATCCAAAAATCTGGAATTAGATGCACATTCTTTTGGGTTTTGCCACTTCTAGTCACAGTATGGTGACCTCTGGTACATCAGTCATTTGAGCTTCGTGTCAACAGTAAATTGAGAAAATCCTGACAATTCCAGCTGCATTTAAATTCTTGACTTTCCACTTAACTAGCTGTGTGATCTCAAAGGTCATGTCTCCGAGACTATTTCTTTTTCTGCAAAAAGGACTCTCTGTTGTGACTGTAACATAGGAAGAGGTGTCTGATATATATTTGCTAAAGTGAATCAAGGCTTAGTTGAAACAATGTATGTAAAGAACTGGCCTACAATTAGTGCCTAATAAATGTTCACTACCTGGATCCTCCTGTTCCTCTTTAACTTTGGAGAAATCTTTTGTGCATAATTTCCATGTGGTTGGTTGTTTGGCTTTTTCTTAGTATCTCAAATGAACAAAGCCAATTCCATTTTTTTCTAATTATAAAAGTAACACGTTCTCTGTAGAAAGAACAAATTATATATTATATTTGTAAACTGAGAAATGTATGTAGGTAGTATATTTCATTAAAAGTTTGGGGTTTATATCAGAATGCTAAAACAATATGAAGAAAATAAAAATTGCTGATGATCATCCAGGGACAATCACTATAAATGTTTTTGATAAGCATTCTTCTTTACGTTTTTCTATACAATGCTCTATCAAAATTTTTTATAAAAGTGGAAAGCATACTATACATACTATTTGCAAATTAATTCTTCATTAATATTCCACATAAATACACAATCACATGATTTGGCATGACACAGGACTCAATAGTGTAACTACACCAACTTAATCTCCTTGTGTATTTACAGTTTCCCCCTCATTTTGGCCATTATACACAGTTGCATGATAAATATCACTGTATATGCATTCTTCAAAAAAGATGTTCCTAATTAGCTAAATCATAACAAATTCCTAGAAGTAGAATTACTAGGTTCAGGGGTATACCTATTTAAGGCTCACTCTCTCTCTCTCTTCATTTACACACACACACACACACACAGACACACACACACAAACTATTGTTCAGAAAGACTATTAAATTCTATTCTCATCAGCAAGGTGTAACTGTTGTTTTAATTTACATGGATGACTACCGTGGCTGAACGTCTATTCATGTTTCTTGGCTATTTTTTTATCTGTGGTTTTTATTCTTGTTTTTTTTTAATTCCATTTTCTACAGAATTACTTTTCCTTATTGATCACACACACAAGTAGTATGCCTTTATGCTTGCCAATTTTTCTCCATTTTTTGTCTTTTGATTTTGCTTATGGTAAGCATTGGTAACAAAAGTTTTCACTCTTACGTGGTTCAGTCTATTATTTAAGTCCTTTGTTTTCCATTTGGTATTTATGCACTTTTAAACAAAAATTCTACAATCCAAAATATTTTTAATGCTAATAAACAGTGTCTTAGAGTTTCAACACAAAAGAAACTTTTAGCTATATGCTTTCAGTATGAATTATTACCACAGAGCCAGAAATATCTTCTAGATCTTAAAATATATTAGATTTCAAAGTATGAACTCTATTTGGGTGAATTAGCAGATTTCACTAAAACCTTGAGGTTTATATTAGAATACTGATAACACAAAATGGAAAACTGGACATCACTGTGCTTTTGTCCTCCATTGCATGAGAAGTTTTATTCTCCTTTCACAGTACATAAACATAGGGTGCTTGAAAAAATTCAAATAGAGAAAAATCAAGGAAAAAACCCTAACAGTACTATAATTCCAATACCCAAGATAACCTCCATTAATATTTTGATTTTTATAGACATCTTGAGGCATATATTTAATACATTCATATACAAACACATACACACATATATAAACAGAAAACTAGCTCTATGATACCTGTCTTCATCACTTTTTTCCTTCTAATCATCCTGTGACTTTCGAATCTTCACAAGCCCAGGTGGGCAGCTTGGTTGGTATGTGTGAGGACAAAAGCAACAACAGAAATGCCTTGCGTTTTAAAAATAGGAAATCTTATTAAAAATATTTCTCTAAACTTGCCTTTTCCTAAGTTACATCATACAGATCCCTCTTACACAACTGGTCTAGCTCACTTTTAATTATATTGCTGCAGAACGTGAATGCACTGTAATTTATCTACCTGTTCCACTACAGAAGGTCATTTACTTTGTTTCCAGAGTTTCTTTTGAAACCTGTGCTGTCACCCATGCTGGAGTACGGTGGCACCATCATGGCTCACTGCAGCCTCAACCTTCTGGGCTCAAGAGAACCTCCTGCCTCAGCCTCCCACTACTTGAGACAACAGGGGTGCACCATCACACCTGGCTTTTTTTTTTTTTAATAGAAAAAAGTAGAGGGGTCTCACTACGTTGCCCACACTGGTCTCGAATTCCTCTCAAGCAATCCTCCCACCTCGGCCTCCCAAAGTGCTGGGATTACATATGTGAGACCACTGCACCTGGCCTGTTTCCAATGTTTAGATGCAATACACAATGAAACTATATATATATATATATATATATATATATATATATATATATAGACATATACATATACACATACACACATATATACACATACACATATACACACAGGCAATTTTACTAACCAGTGCTTTTAGTTCTATGGGATAAATTATCAGAATTGAGACTGTGAGATCAAAGGCCGTATGTATTTTTAATTTTGATAACTATTTTCAGATGGCTTTCCGGGAATGCTACATAAACATAAAACATTCTCTACAACATCTGAGATAGGTTTCTAATAAACTTGAGCAAGGAAAGGTTGCCTTGCCACCTATCTTGAGGAAAAAAAGCTAGTACAACACATTTTAATTATTCTCCCCAAACTCCAATACGTTTCCATGCTTTCATTACTCTGTTTCCAATAATGCTTTTACCAATTATTATTACATAGGAAAACAGAGAAAAGAATACATTACACAAATTCTTCCACCATGAATTTCAAAATAAGCATCTGAGAAATGTTGCGAGCTACAATGACTTTAAAATATATTGTATAACTAGCTGATTATCCATCAGTTTTTATGTTGGCCATCTAAACTACAGGGGAAGAAAAACATACCTTCATATAAAAGTCACAGGAGAAACCATGACCTTTCAATGCTCCTTCCTCAATTTACCAAAGAAAAAAGAAGAGCTTTTTTTTTTTTTTTAAATCTGGGCGGCCATTGCAACTGGTGCCTGGAACGCCTGGAAAAAGAAGAGCTTTTTATGCAGCAGGAAGGCATTAATTTAGGAAGCCTGTTTCGAAAAATTATCGATCCAAAAAGATATAATCAAATACTTAAAGAGAACCAAGGAACAACTCTAAAATGCTACTCAGGAGGCAATTCTAAACACCCAGGCGAACACAGCCCCTGTGTCAACATCCTGCAGCGGGCTTGTCATCAAATGCTTTCTTCAGCCTGCACAAACCCCAACTGCGGTTCTTCTCAAGTTCTCCTACAGTTTCCGGCACCAACATTTTTTTTTTTTTTTTTCTGCAGGCCTCATCTGAAACAGGGCTCTCCAAGTAGTCACTTGCATTTGACAAGCCCTACGACACCTTTGCTCCCCAAACATCCATTTTCCCATTCCATTTGTAAAAACTGTTTAATAGTCCTATGCTGATAGGAATAATAGGCCAACACAGCATCAGAACAACCAACACCTGCATCTCTGCAAGAAGGTTAATCATTGGCCAATGCCATCCTATGAGGTACATGGGAAAAGGGCAGGTGAATCTATTCACTACTTGCTTAGTAATAATTACTTTACAATTAATATTAACAACTATACCAAATAACATGGAAAAAAAAATGCCCAAGTTTCCAACTCACAGACTCTTGCTTTGTAAAAACAGTAATATGTTGACTGGCACAGAAGTTCTTCATTAGATTCAGAATAGTATTTTCCATGATCATGTAAAAAATCTTATTTTGCCAGGTAAAAATGGAAACTAATGGTTTCATACGATGTTTAAAAGAGCAAGATTTTGATCAAGTAGCAAGGAAATCAAAATAGTGTTCAGCTGGGTGTGGTGGCTCACGCCTATAAACCCAACACTGTGGGGGGCTGAGGCGGGTGGATCACCTGAGGTCAGGAGTTCAAGACCAGGCTGACCAAAAAGACAAAATCCCGTCTCTACTAAAAATACAAAAATTAGCTGGGTGTGGTGGTGCGCACCTGTAATCCTAGTTACTCAGGAGGCTGAGGTAGGAGAACTGATTGAACCTGGGAGGCAGAAGGTACAGTGAGCCAAGATAGCACCACTGCACTCCAGTGCAAGACTGAGCAAGACTTCCTCTCAAAAAATAAAAATAGTGTTCAACTATATTCCACTAACTAACCTTAAATTAATTTAGTTTCTCAAGTAGAAAAAAGAAAGCAACCACAGAGTTTTGATGTGTGTTTTCAAATATAGCACACTAGTCTTGGAATATTACATAATTTTTTAAATACCAAATTAGAATTATGGTAGCAAATGCCTTAAGATTCCACTGTAAGTCCTTTCGCTTTCAATGTGTTGTTTTCATCCAAAAGACTAAATTTGATAAGTAACAACTATGTGGTTTTACTCATTCTTCAACAAACTGACAATGATTTATAAAATCGATAGTCATAAAAACAAAATAAGCACCTAACAAATGACATGCTTCTTGTGTCACATTCCATAACATACACATTTATACACAAACATTAATCTGGGAGGTTATAAAATTATCTTAGAAAATGACTGCTTTGCCTTTATTTCTTAACTAGAAAATTTGTCTTCCAGCTCTTCCCAGAAATTCATACCTGTAAAAAGAAGATTTTGAAAAAAACTTTTTAAGTTTTAAAACTCCTCCAGAAATTTTTAAAACTCCTCCAAAAGTGAATCATACTTTCATAATTGAAATGACTTAGCCACAGAAAATCCTGAAGTTTCCAATGGACTTCTGAGTAATGTGTGTGTGTATGTGTGTATGTGTGTGTGTGTGTGTGTGTGTGTGTGTGTGTGTGTGTATATATATATATATATATTTTTTTTTTTTTTTTTTTGAGACGGAGTCTCATTTTGTCACTCAGGCTGGAGTGCAATGGTGTGGTCTCAGCTCACCACAACCTCTGCCTCCTGGATTCAAGCAATTCTCCTGCTTCAGCCTCCCAGGTAGCTGGGCCTCCGGAGTAGCTGGGACTACAGGCACGTGCCACCACACCCGGCTAATTTTTGAATTTTTAGTAGAGACCAGGTATCACTATGTTGGCCAGGGTGGTCTTGAACTCCTGACCTCATTATCCACCTGCCACGGCCTCCCCAAGTGCTGGAATTACATACAGGCATGAGCCACTGTGCCAGGCCCTAAGTAATATTTTTTAAATTGGTCTTTACCAAATTCCTCGCATTAAAATTGTAAAAGATTCAACATTTTTCAGTAGGCCTTTTCATCACAGACTATCACTAATTAACAGATAATGGGCTGATGTCAAAGCAAAACTAAGACCTCTCCTGGCTAACTAGCACAAAGCTTTTTTTTTTTTTTAAGGGTATGCTAAACTAAATGCTTATAATCATATTTAGATCATATTTAAATATCATACCAAGTAAAAGCCCTTCATTGGCTTAAAAGGTAGGCAGCTCCCAACATACGACAGACCTGTGTTTCAAAATTGAAGTTCTAAGCTCATTGTTTGGAACTCAGAATGCATTTTCCTGAAGAGTCAATGTTATATACAGAAGTTGGTTTTCGAACTAGTCCGCAAAATTCTATATGACCCATAATGTAAATGAAATACTATGCGTGTGGATCAGTGTGGAAAATACTAGAAAATAAGTTCCTTTACAATACACAATCTACTAGCAACAGTAGACATTAAACCAAACAACACATGAATGGTTATTTATATGAGCAACATTCACTTCTCTTGAAGCCTGATGCCTGAAGCAAAGCATGGTTGGGGCTGTTGTGGGGAAGAAAAAATACCAAATAAAATAATTTAACAGCAAACTTCGGGGATGTTACTTCATGTCTTCATTCTGTTAGCTACATTTTCTGTTTTAATACATTTCATTTTTAATAAAACACTCATTTAATAAAAATGAGATTTTAATACTCATTTTTTTGCTGCTAGTTCATAATAATATACCATTATTGGCTAGAGAATTATTAAATTTGTTTAGGAAAAGCATGTTTAGCTGGAGAGAAAGGCCATTTGAACATGTCTATAGAGCTTTCAAGGGCTCTGGGGACTAAGAACACTGCATTCAAGTCTCACTTTGCTTCAAAACAATGTGGCTCTGAAATCCTTCGACAGGGAAGTGTCACAGTACTAGCCATATGCTTTGCAACTATAATGAGGGGAGATTTTTGGCTCACAAAGAGAATGAGTAAAACGGAAATAAGAAGAGACTGAAGATCAAAACAGGAAAGAAGGAAAGGTACGTATAGTTATGAGCCGCATAACCACACTGCAGTCAAGGACACAGCCTACAAACAACGGTGGTACCACAGGATTATAGGCGTGTGGCAGGCAACAGCACCTAGGTTCATATGAGTACACTATGTTGATCAAGCAATGACGTAATTGCCTGACACATTTCTCAGAACATATCCCCATCATTAAGCAACACGAGACTATATATACACATGAAAAAAAAAAAAAACCAACAAAACTGTCAGAAGTAAAAACCGAGCTCTGAAAGAAAGAAGGGAGGCCAGGCGCGATGGCTCACGCCTATAATCCTAGTACTTTGGGAGGATGAGGCGGGCAGATCACGAGGTCAAGAGATGGAAACCATCCTGGCTAACAGTGAAACCCTGTCTCTACTAAAAATACAAAAACTAGCTGGGCATGGTGCTATGTACCTGTAGTCCTGGCTAGTTGGGAAGCTGAGGCAGATGTATCAATTGAACCCAGGGGGTGGAGGTTGCAGTGAGCCGAGATCGCACCACTGCACTCCAGCCTCACAACTCCAGCCTCTTAAAATAAATAAATAAATAAATAAATAAATAAAGATGAAGAAGGAAAAGGAGCACTCCTCCCCACTAACTCCTCTCCACTGAGTCAAGAGAGCAAAGCCTGTAGGTAAAGCAGCTGAGGCTGTGGACACCGGGTTTATCACAGGTGTGCCCGATGGAGAGGCTGCACACACAGGACACCATGGATGCAGGATGCAGTCTGCAACTTGCCAAGTTCCAGGTGCAGGCACTGGGGCAGTAGAGCTTGGAAGACTTTGCACATTGACTTTTTACCAAATAATTTTTGCTAGCAAAAAATATGAAATGGCTTTCTGATTTCTCATCTGCTTATTTATTTGCAGAATCTCAGTGAAAACGAATGACTATGACCTGTTAGTTCACAAGCTGACCACAATTACATAAAGCAAGGCTGGGCCAGCCACTAGAAGCACAGCACATCATCTGGACACAATGGGGCCTCAGCATGATCCAGACATAAATTAGAGCCCCAGGCTACCATGACCTACTGTGTTTCTTAGTGCTTCCATTAATTGCAGTCTTAATAATCAAATCACTACATGTAATTTACAACTCACTGACAACTAAAAGGTATGCTAAGCCAGATGTTGTGGCTCAAGCCTGTAATCCCAGCACTTTCGGGGGGTCAGTGCAGGAGGAACACTTGAGCCCAGAAGTTTGAGACCAGGCTGAACAACATGGTGAAATCCCATCTCTACAAAAACTACAAAAATTAGCCGGGCGTGGTGGTCTGCTCCTGTAGTCCCAGCTACTTGGGAGGCTGAGGCGGGAGGATCACTTGAGCCCAGAAAGTTAAGGCTGCAGTGAACTGTCATGGCACCACTGTACTCCAGCCTGGACAACAGAGTGAAACCCTATTTCAAACAACAAAAAAAAAAGTATGATAGCACACACAGTCTTTTTTGTTGGAGACAGATTCTCACTCTGCCACCCAGATTGGAGTGCAATCGAACGAACTTGGCTCACTACAACCTCCGCCTTCCTGATTCAAGCAATTCTCTTGCCTCACCCTCCCAAGTAGCTGGGACTGCAGGCAGATGCCACTGTGCCTGCCTAATTCTTGTATTTTAGTAGAGATGGGGTTTGTTTCACCATGTTGGCCAGATTGATCTTCAACTCCTGACCTCAGGTGATCCGCCCACCTCAGTCTCCCGAAATGCTGGGATTACAGACATGAGCCACCGAGCCCAGCCCACACACTCTTTAAGGTCTAGCTAACTAATTAATTTCTCCAATATGTAAACAGCTGCAACCTTACTTCTACAGGGTGTTCACTACAAAGCCGTGGGTTTATTTATTTATCCTCTCAGCAATTACTTATTGCATAT
Source organism: Saimiri boliviensis (assembly GCF_048565385.1). NCBI lineage: Eukaryota > Metazoa > Chordata > Mammalia > Primates > Cebidae > Saimiri > Saimiri boliviensis. Next base: position 99,554,873 of record NC_133456.1, on the reverse strand, counting down.
GTACAGTGTATCAAAATTTGTTCCAGGGGCTAATAGTACAATTAATGCAGTTATTAAAATTTTTCTCACCCGTATTTTCTGCATTTTTCATAATGAAATGTTTATATAATTTTAGAGCTCATTTAGTAAGAACTCACTTTTCTATTTCTCCATAGTATTCAAAAACAGTTCACGACACACCCTAGAAATCTTTAAAAATCCTGTGCACTTTTTACATATTACAACCAACTGGTATTTATCATTAAAAACACTTGATTATCTTTGTCCAATAATAAATTCCTGCTAAGGACAGTAACATAATTCTACTCCTTATTTTTTTTAATGGCAAATGTAAGTGTGACAGTAGAAACTATGATTTGATTGTAATTATAGTCACAGCTACAGTGAGCACAAAGTTCCTGGAATAAATTGGCTCAGGGAAGAAAGAGCAGAGAAGTAGTCATCATATTGGCATCGTCCCATAGGGCATCCAGTAACTAATGGCTACGATGTGAATGCCTTTCTCTTCACCGAGTACCCAAGAGACACTGTGGTAAATCCTTGGGTTTCTTAGTGAAAAGCCAGGGAGAACATACTTGTATTTTATTTATATATATATATATATATACACACACACACACACACACACACACACACATATATGTAATACGCACATATGTATACATTTACATATATTTATATATACACACATATTAGTCTAAAATATAGAAATGGCTAATTCAACCTACTACTGAATGCCTTTGGCAACAAACCATTATAGAAAGAAATATGAAAAAAAAACTGCAAAGAAAACCTGGTAAGCCTTAACTACTGGTCTCTTCTGGGTGGAAAGAATACACTTGATGAATTTTTAATAAGAGCTGGCACTTAGTAATTACTTGCTCTGGTCAGCCATTGCTCCAAGGAGTTTGCCTACACCGTCTCACTGAATCCTCAGAACCACATTCCTAGGGTGGGCCAATGGAGGGCAGCAGCCCGATGTCCAGCGATAAACAAGACTGACGACCTGGGTCCTGCCACACAGGTCACATGTAGCTCCAAGGCTGGGCAAGTCATCAGGGGCATCATAAGGGAACAGAGGATGCTGAGAGGCTAATGGGTACAACCAGATCTAGGGGACCCTCTCGAAGAAATATCATTTACGTTAAGACTTGAAGAAAAGGAGACTGAGAAGACAGTTTTCACTTAATTGCCTGTATATTCTGATTTACTTGGAAAATACACACACACACACACACACCCCCACACCCTACAAACTGGTGGTCTAGGACTCTCCTCCAAGAAAATCCTTCTAGCTAAACGCAGAGCAACGATTGTTCTTTCATGAAGTAGACAGGCCTATTACCATTAAGAAACACACAAAAATGTGTGAACTAGCACCCACTGGGAGGAGTAAATTATCAAAATAACTAATAATACAGCATTTGTTAATGTAAAATAATTTTTTTGGCAACCAATGTTTCAATGTAAGTCAAAACTATTAAAAATATATATGCAGCTATATTTTACATATAGCCCCTAACAACAAAAACAATATAAGGTGTATCTCAACCTGAAGCACTGCTTCTTCCTCCACAAAGACTCTCTGTAATTCTTACTCTACTAAAGAAAAAGATAATTCAACAATATGCAGTTATTGTTAAAGGAAAAAAAGGTGGCCAGCCATCTAACACATTTAATGCCACTACCTCATGAATAATATATCAGTATCAGCATTCTGAAAACAAGGTTCCCTCTGGCTGCCCTGACAGCTCTGGGGTGGGGGCAGGCGGGAGCGGATGAGATTAAAAAACAGAGTCAAAGGCACTGTCCTTGAACAATGAACTACTCACACCTTCCTAACTACTTCCAAAGAATTACAAAAATGGATAGAGATTTGTCTATAGTAATTTAATCTGAAGAATGCGCTCACTTCCGTTTCTGATATGTGCCTATTTCTTGCTAATGCCGATTTCTGTAATTACAATACTTGAATGTCACAGGTGTACCTGTGAATATGTATAGGGATAGGAAAAATCCACCCAGTTCTGCAGGGCATCTGCATACAAGGGGCATGGGAGCTGGGGAAGGATCAGAGAAAACAGAAATGAACATTTACGTCCAGAGGAGATGGATGCAGGGATCAATGACAGCAAGGTCTATTAAGAGGGGGTGGCAAAGCACGAAGGCCTGGAAAACCAGACAGACACAGAGACAAAGACCAACATAGACACATCTGACAACTCACACGAGTCACATCAACCTTAATTTAGGATGTCCTTGTTCAAAATGTTACCAAACCCAAGACAGTTAACACCAGCCCTCAATGTCCAAAAAAGGTGAGCTGAAGGTTAACATGTCATTCTCCAACAAGCAGCAATATGAAACCTTTCCAGAAAATGAGTGAGTTCCCAAGAAGTCTTCTAGTATTAACACAGTTTCACTTCTAAGTAAGCACACAGATCCAGTGATCTCTCTCATGCCTGCAGCCTCATTTCCTGTGTCCCTGTCCGGGGCTGCCTCCTGGAGTGGTGCTTGCTCTCAACACACCTGGGGTCTAACTGCCTTGCTACCTGATTGCCTCTGACCCAAATACCCTACTAAGCCCCTGATCCCCACAACCATGACTTCTACTTAGTTCAGGCATCACTTCCTCCAGGAAGTCTTTCCCATTGCTTCCGGCCAACGATGGTTTGTGTTCCTTCCCTTATATGTCACAAAATAGTCCATACACATCTTTATCTAAGCTGTATTATAATTATGCTTAACTCTGTGATCCTCCAACTAAACTGATTCCTTATGGGAAGGAAGTGGGTTTTATTCATTTCTGTATGCCCAGGACTCAATGAAGAAAAACGCGATAAATATGCATGCATGAATTAATTAGAATAACCACAACAGTCAAAGGCAGCCCCAGAACTAGAACCAGCTGCCCTGGCCCTGGCGTCTTGTATCAAGCCCAGGGCATACTACACTTGAAGTTGCATGAGATAACAATAACAACAACAACAAACTTTAAAAGGAATACAAATTATTTTAATCCAATTTAAACATACACCAAATACAATTCCAAAACAATGATAACTTACTGTTCTGCTCCTGTAGCTCCTCACACTGGGCCCTTGTGAAGAAAAAAAAATCCCACTATTCATGTAATTGCGGACTATTATGTAACAGGAATATAGAAAGCACTTTTCCAACCCAGCCAAGTAGACCCTTAACCAAAATGACTGACAGTCCTTATAATTTTAGCCCAGGGAGTTGGGGATACTATTTTTATTCATGTATCACTATTTAATCTTTTTTATTCAGTAATATACTAGATGGCACTAATTTCTATGGTTAATTATACAGTCCCTCAAATGGAATAGGTTTTTCTTTAGCTTTGTTTTATTGAATTCACAGAGCCATCCCAGAGGAATATTACAGCCAAATGAAAACTTACTTCAGAAATTTGCTGTGTAAGAATGGCTTTTTTTTTCTAAGTAACTCCACTGTCTTGGTTATATACAAAACCTTTGCTTTTCTTCTGCTGCTTTCTCCTATTTCTAAGTTGGTGTCTTATCTATTTCATGCACACTAACAACCAAATGTTTAGCTACAGGGACACAGACTGATCATCTTGGAATTCCAGCAACCAGCAGACACTGTCTTATGCATGGTGGTTATTCATAAAGCATTAACTAGCCTTCATATCAACACTATTCTCTTCTAATAACCCTTTTGGCTTATATCATATTCTTTTGATGAATTCTCCCTCCAGAATTTAAGTATATACCAGACACTTTTCGACTCCTAAGAACCATGCTGTGGAAAAAGAAAGGGAAGAAGAGACATGGGAGGAAAAAAAAAAAAAAAAGTAACACCAACTGTTTCTCCTACTCAAAGTTCATTCCAGTCATTCAATTACACATTCGGCAAATATTTATTTTGTATCTACTTTATGCCAGTCACTATGTTAGGTGTAGTTCTTTAACTCTTGGCTTTAACTGACAATAGGTGAAAATGTTTTCTGAAACTAGAATTTTTTATTTTTTATAGCATTGAAAATATATTTGGACCACGGAGTTTTGTTTCATTAAGAAATTTCCTGCCAGGCACAGTAGTTCATGCCTGTAATCCCAGCACTTTGGGAGGCCAAGGTGGGAGGATGCTTGAGGCCAAGATTTCAGGACCAGTTCAGGCAACACTGCAAGACTCAGTCTCTACCACAAAAAAAAAAAAAAAAAAAAAGGCCGGGCACGGTGGCTCACGCCTGTAATCCCAGCACTTTGGGAGGCCGAGGCAGGTGGATCACGAGGTCAAGAGATCGAGACCATCCTGGTCAACATGGTGAAACCCCGTCTCTACTAAAAATACAAAAAATTAGCTGGGCATGGTGGCGCGTGCCTGTAATCCCAGCTACTCAGGAGGCTGAGGCAGGAGAATTGCCTGAACCCAGGAGGCAGAGGTTGTGGTGAGCCGAGATCGCGCCATTGCACTCCAGCCTGGGTAACAAGAGCGAAACTCCGCCTCAAAAAAAAAAAAAAAAAAAAAAAAAAAAAAAGCCAGGAGAGGTGGTGTGCCTATGGTCTCAGCTACTCAGCAGGCTGAGGCAGGAAGATCGCTTAAGCCCAGGAGTTTGAGGCTGCAATGAGCTATGATCATACCTGTACTCCAGCTTGGGCAACAAAACAAGACCCTAGGATCCTGTATTAAAAAAAAAGTCCAACTATATTTTTCATCGGCAGCTAAAAGGTAGCCATTGTTAACTATTAACCAAAGAGAACTTACTTTATTGCTTTAAGAGAACATAGCTCAGAATAGTCATCACTGATATGTGTCATCTTTCTGGCCCTTCATTCTTATAATTTACCTATTTATTATTTATTCAATGTTGATTGGTACACTGACTAAGAATTGGGAACATTTCCATTCACCTAAGAGTGGAGATAGTGGCAAGCAAACAAAATTCCTCTATCACAAGCGCCATTACAATGAAGTATTACCCGATACCTTTGCTTTACCTCTTAGAACACTGTTGAGGAGAGGCCACACACGGTGGCTCATGCCTGTAATCCCAGCACTTTGGGAGGCCAAGGTAGGCAGATCACAAGGTCAGGAGTTTGAGGCCAGCCTGCCCAATATGGTGAAACCCCATTTCTACTAAAAATAAAAATATTAGCTGGGTGTGGTGGCATGCACCTGTAATCCCAGCTACTCAGGAGGCTGAGGCAGGACAAGCACTTGAACCTGGGAGGCAGAGGTTGCAGTGAGCCGAGATCGCACCACTGCACTCCAGGCTGAGTGACAGAGCAAGGCTCCGTCTCAAGCAAAGAAAAAATAAAAGAATACTGTTGAGGAGAAACAGTAAATAAGAAATGTCAATAAACCAGCCATTATAAATAATGGAAAGACTCTCCTGAACAAGCAGAATGGTTCCCTTAAATAATCAGTGTAGTACAACTCTCCTAATACATTCCATGAATAAGCCCTCACGTCCACTCTACATAATGCTCAGAGAAGAGGGGTAATGCCAGGGGGTGCTCAAGCCTGACAAGTTCCTGGCTGTCATCCTTGAACAACACAGTGCTTCTCTGACACTTCCCCACTTGGAAGAAGGAAACCGATTTACAAAAAACATCACATCATTTATGGTACATTTTCTATTCCTTAAATACTTTGCAAACTGTGGCTAGTATTTCTCAACCACCATTAACAGGGAAACAAATGCACTGTTGCCACTTTTTGGCCACTTTGTCCCTGTGCTCCATGATGGCACATGGAGCTCCTTTTCCTGTCTTTTCATCTCTTCTTTCCTGCCTTTTCATCTTTTCAGCTCCTTTTCCTATCTCTTCATCTCTTCCTAAGCCTTAGCGGAGAGCGTTTTTCGAGTGTCCGTTCCCACTGACAGCAGAGGCTCAAAAACTGTGATCCCGATCATAGTGCTTTCATTTGCCAAGTTTCCTCTGCTCAATAAGACTCTTTACCAACTTGCATTAAACAGCAAATGAGGTTAAGACTTCATCTAAAGTCATCAAAATGTATTCCCTTTGTATGGAAACCAGTACCAACAGAAGTTCACAGTGATGACATACTGCTCCCAACGGGACATGTGACAGCCCAAAGACTTAAAAGGACCAATCTTCAAAGCTGTCATCTCTCAGGTTTGTCTCACTGCTTGAAGGAAACAGCATTTACTGTGTATATGGCCAGATGGAGAGGGGCATTCTAAAAATCTCAGTGTGGCATGACAGAATTATAGGTGGAGAGTCTTCACCTGCGACATCATCTCTCCCAGCAGAGAAGAACAAGGGCAAGACACTAACCAGGGGGGAATGTCTGGCTCAGTGATGGGCTGATGAGGGAGACCTTTCATAGGCTCTTCTTGCTGACGAATCAGAGGGCAAGAAGTAAAAGGTGCATTTGTTCAACCAGGCAACTGCTAAGGCTCAGGCACTGTTCTGGGCACTGAGGATACAGTGCTGAACAAAACAGAAAACATTCCTTTCCCTCATGGAGCTTGTTAGTAGAGGGGGAGACAGACAATTAAAACGACCAGAATGTCAATCGGTACTAAGTGCTACAGGGAGAAAGGCTTAGTTCAAAAGGATGGGAAGAGCTGAATACTGGGGGATGCTGTTTTGCCTAAGAGGCTTACAACTATTTATTACGGGCTGGTGGGTTAGTCTGACACAATCTTATCCCACCAATACTAGAAATAGGGGAGGAAAAGCATGATTTTATTGCAAATTACTTTCTTTATATTTCTCTTTCCTCTTATACTTATACTATTCATTTTTTAAAAGCTATCGTGAGTTTCACATCAAGATAGTAAAGGAGGTTACAATGTACATGTTTCGCAGAAAAGAAGGTGTTGGGTCCAGCTGGGGTTGAGAATTCCTACTGGGGTGTGTTCATTTACCCGGTGGGCTCTGGGCACCCATTCCATACCAGGTCCTACCTGTCATGGAGACTGTATTATCATAGGGAATCAGACTGAGACTTAATGGGCATGCCCAATAATTAAACAGTGAAAAGTTGTTAAAAGTGTTTTAAAGGAAAGAAAGGAGGGGCTTACACAGAGATAGGCCTGGGGCGAGGGTCTGTTTAGATACAAGGAGCCCCCAGAGGGAGAGTAGGCTGTTGGAACAGGCTCTCAGGTTGTATTTTACACTGGGGCACATCTCCCTGTCAGACCACAAGGCAAGCATTCAGTGGCCACACATGGCTCTTGGCTGCAGGCAGGATCCTGCAGAATGATGAAACAGAATGAGCTCCGAGAGGATGAACGTAGAAGCTGAGTGACAAGGTTCACATGGGAGTCCCTACTGTATTCCCTCTACTTTTGAAATGTTTTAAGTTTCCCTCAATAAAACGGTAAAAGAAAAATGAAGTCCTCAAAACCACTTCCACTTGTCAGTTTCCCATAAACTATTCACTTAGTTCATGATAAGCAGTAACAGATCCCTCAAACCATCAGAAAATGTTTCTAAGATGGGGCTAACATATAATTTAGCATCTCAGTCAGTCAGTAAGGCGCTAATGTAGCCTTCTAGCTAAAGTTTAAATGACGATAACAATTTGGAGGTTTGCTAAAAGGAGGCTGCGTGTGGTCTAAGGAAGAGTCAATATAACAAGCCACTACGGGCTCTTAAAAAGAATCTAAAAATACAAAAACACTCACCTGCTACTCTGGCTTCTCTAAATGAATAGCTGACCATTAATCACATTAACACAGATTTTACAGGGCAGATACAGGTTAAAGCTCCTGTGTATTTTTCACTCCTTTTAAACCATGAGGAATGAATAAAAACTATGTTCCATTTTAATTGCTGGACTTTAAAAAAAAGTCTCTATTTTGTCACAATTGCCTGAAAAACATCAGTGGCCTCAGTGTTAACCCTGCCAACCCCTCTTTCCACAAAACAAATGAGATACTATGGACCAGAGCAGATTCAGCAGGTCTCCACTTTCTCAGTGATCCCATCAGGTTCATACGTCAACAGACAACTCCACGTGTGAGTGTCTTCATGTGATCCCTGAATTCTTAGTAGAGCATAAAACACACACACACACACACACACACACACACACACAGACACACACACACTCTCTCTCTCTCTCTCTCTCTCTCTCTCTTTCTCTCTCACTGACTCACTCTCTTTCTCTCTCTCTCTCCAAATACAAGACTTAGAATAAACGCTGGCATACTTTTCTTAATGGCTACTTCCCAAACCTTTCTTCATTTCTTTCCTTTGTTGTTCCACAGGAAAAAGTCTGTTCTACTTCCTTAAAGACAGTAAAAAATAATAATAATAAATAAAAATAAGCTGTTGAAAGTACAACAGAATACGAAGGCAATCCAGCTTTAAGAAATGAGTTTCCTGTGATGAAAACTCTTCTCCAACAGATTTCTGTTCCTTTTTTCCTAACCGTCTGACTAGCGTGCTCAAATTCTAGTGTCAGACAAGTCTTGATACTTAGATTCTGAAAGCAGCTTCCCATTCCACCCTAAATAACGTATCTTTTAGGAATAAAGATACGAGAACAAAATAATAAATGCACACAGAGTTTTGCAGTCTTATTTGTGGCAAAACCCAAAAAACTGGAAGTAGGTTATGCCCATCAATAGGAAATGGTTGAATACATGAAGGTCTGTTTATACCATAGAGTATTAGACAGCTATTAAAAAGACTATATTCCATATGCATTATCCTTGAAGGATTTGCCTTTTTAAAAATATGGCACAACTAGTTATAAAGCATAGAATAAAAAAAATAACATTTTTAACCATTCTCTAAAATCTTTGTGACTTGTGTTAGTCAATGGTTTCCTGGATGTGACACCAATGGAAGAAGCAACAAAACAGAGGAATTGGATGGACTACATCACAATTTACACCTAATGCTGCAAACAATACTACCAAGAAAGTGAAAGGAAAACCAACAAAATTAGAGAAAATATTTGCAAATGTGACAAGGAATTTTTACTCAAAATATATAAAGAACTCTTATGATTCAATAAAAAAACTAATTAAAAGATAGGCAAAATATCTGAACAGCGACTTCTCCCAAAAAATATATAAAAATGGCCAATAAGCATATGAACAAATACTCAGTATCATTAGTCCTCTGGAACATGTGAATCAAAACCACAATGCGATACCACTCTTTCATGCCTATTAGGATGGCTATTGTAAGAAGGACAGACAATATCAAGTATTAGCATGGATGTAGGGAAATTAGAACCTTCATACATTGCTAGTAAGAATGCAAAATTAAACAGTCGCTTTGGCGATTCCTCAGAAAATTAAACACAGAGTTACCATATAACCCAACAATTTCACTACCAGGTATGTACCCAGAAAAATAAAAACACATGTCCAGACAAAAACTTATACACAAATGTTCATAGCAGCATTATTCACAATAGCCAAAACATGTACATAACCCAAAGGTCCATCAATGGGTGAAAGGATGAACAAAATTTGGTATATTCACACAATAGAATATGTATTACTGGACCCCCTAAAAAGGAATTAAGTACTGTTACAAGGTACACCATAGATGAACCCTGGAAACCTTATGTTAAGTAAACAAAGCCAGTCGCAAAAGCCCACGTATAAATCTACAGTGACAGGAAGTAGATTAGTGGTTGCCTAGGGCTTGTGGTAGGGGTCTGGGAGAAATAAGGTTTGGGTTTCTTTTGGAGAGGATGAAAATGTTCTAAGATTAGATTGTGAGAACGGTTATACAACCCTGTAAATATACTAAAAAGCAATGAATTGCATATTCTAAATGGTACTTGAATTGTACACTTTATATCATATATGAATTATATCTCAATAAAGCTGTCTAAAAAAGGGACTGCTTTAAAAAAATACTCTAGCAAACTTAGAAACGGTAGAAAATGAAGATCATGCAATATTTTTGAATTATGTGAATTTTAAATAAGCCACTTAAATAGGCTGCTGTGGTCATTAAAAATTATGTTTTTGAAACACATTTAATGTTGGTTTATTACACGAATAAGGCAGATTACAAGACTATAAATAAATTTTATAAAGCAAGAATATATTTTTAAAGAAAAGGCTGGTACTAATCGTGATTATCTCTAGATGGCAGAATTATGAGTAATTTTAAAACTGCTTTAGAATTTTCTATCCTTTTCTTAATCTTCTCCACTAAGCATGCATTGTTTTTATAATCATAAAAACAGCTATTTAATGTTTCAGATGAGCCACAAGGAACTCAAGCATGCAGTGGCGGAAGTATTTAACTACATTCTTTGCTGACATCCTGGATTAGAGGCTATTTTCCCTCTGTAAGGCATAAAAAAAAAAAAAATACCCCAAAACTTCATAGCTTAAAACCACCGCCATTTTATTGGCTCATAATGGCAGGTGTCAAGAACCCAAGGAAAGCTCGACATTGCATTCCTGCAACAGCTGGGCGAGAGCTGGTGATCCAAGGTGACCCTACACATACACTGAGGTCTTGGTGATGCTGCTGAAGGAGTGAAGGACAGGCCATACCAGAATATGCCAGATTTTTATATTGATTAGTGTGAGCTGAAAATACAGAAAAAGTTGTAGATTCCAACTTGATCCCAACAATCTAGGGGACCTGGCTTTTCCTGCGTGTAGCAAGTCACAGAGATTCTTTTGGGAGGGGCACCCTCACCTGTCCAGGCGAGAAAATAGCCCTTATCCCAGAGACTGGGGATGGGAAGTTCTTATGACCTGAATACATACATTTCTGGAAGGAGCCCTTATCTTCTACCTGTTTTATACTCGCTATGTGTCTTCCTAGTGACTCCCCTAAAATTCACTGCCCCAGACAGATTTTGCCTGGTCATTTCTTCTCAAATGTACTGTTCTTAGCATAAAAGTGTCTTGCTTTGGCCACTTCCTTCAGATTTCACTCTCTTTTAAAGATTCCCATGTACAGGTGTGGTGGCACAAGCCTGTGGTCCCAGCTACTTGGCAGGCTGAGGTGGAAGAATCGCTTGAACCCAGGAGGTGAAAGTTGCAGTGAGCCAAGATTGCGCCACTGCACTCCAGCCTGGTGACAGAGCAATGTGACATCTCAAAAAAAGAGATTCCCAGGTACATGTAAAACTAAGAAAATGTGTATACCTTTCTCTTGTTAAACTTCCTGATGTCAATTTGGCTTCTAGATCCAGCTGGAGAGCTCACTAAGAGCTACAGGGGGGTTGGTGGGGACCTCTGTCTCCCCTATACTGTCAGCGAGGCCTTCTGGGCCACCTGGCTTTTTAAGACCTGGCTTCTCAGACAAGCACATGCTCATGTCTGTAATCCCACCACCTTGAGAGGCCCACACAGGAGGACTGCTTAAGTTCAGGAGTTTGAGACCAGCCTCAGCAACATAGTGAGACCTTGTCTCTACAAAAAATTTTAAAAATAAGCCAGGTGTGGTGGTGTGCACCTGTGGTCCCAGCTACTCTAGAGGCTGAGGTCAGAGGATGCCTTGAGCCTAGAAGTAGAGCCTGCATTGAGTCCTAATTGTGCCACTGTACTCTAGCCTGGGTAACAGAGCAAGAACCTATTTCTTAAAAAAATAGTAATTAAAAAGTAAAACACAGGAAAAAAAGTGAAAACTAATTTCAGCTATCAGCAATACTTCACTGTAGTGGGAACTGACAAACTTCCCCTGTAAAGGGTTACACAATAAATATTCTAGGCTTTGCGGGCCACAGTCTCTGTCACAATGACTCACCTCTGTTTGTGCAAAAGCGGCTATAAACTGGCCAACAAATGAGTGTGGCTGTGTTCTCATCAAACTTATCTATGGACACTGAAATTTGAATTTCATAGAATTTTCATGTTATGAATTTTTTTTACATTTTTATGTATGCACATAAAAACTATCTTTACTTCGTGGCCACACAAAAAACAAGCAGCAAGCCAGATCCAGCCCGCCAGCCACAGTCTGCCAAATCCTGTGCTATAGTTAATTCAAGATATAAAAATGTCCAAATAGGAGCATTCAGTTGCATACCTTATCCACAAATCCACACACCATCCCTGTGTAGCGCACACAGCCCTTAGCTACTGAATTTTCTACTGTCTTCAAACTGTTCTACTTAAACTTTTCTCTGTACTTCCACTATTGTTTCTTTTTAACCTGTTTTGTTACTGAGAGCAACTGTCAGGCCTACTCATTTCCTCTGCAAGGAGGCAATCGTAGCCCTCAAACCTCAAGTAAGCACACCTTGCCTTTATTTGCTAAAAAAATGCCAGCAATCTAAAAATTAGCAAACTACCCTGTTCTGATCCTGCTATTCCTAATATAGTGTTTTATTGTACTGCTACAACAAAGCACTGATGACTGACAAATTAAGGGACAATAACAGTGTCCATGAACCTAAAAACAAAGGTTGACACTTGAGACTTTAGCTAACAAAGTACACAAAGAACAAACCACATGGTTGGCACTCGGTGGTGGGGGTGGTGGAAGCAGGAACCCGGTGACAAGCACATCACAGGACCTCCAAAGACCTCAGAGTGTCTGTTCTTCCATTAAACCTGCCTCACTTGTGAATTCCTCCAGACCTGAACTTGGCTCCCAGACTCTCTATTCGGGGAGGGAAAACCAGCACCCGCGGTCAGTCAGGTTCATGCACCACACTAACCCTTGCTGGGAACACCTGGTAATCTCAACAGGCATTTGAAAAGACATAGATAATCCAGTCGTCTTTGCACATGCTTCATTTGCGTCTGAAAATCCTGGCACTACCCACGACCTTGGGAATGAACAACGTGCGGTCATCAACCACGTCACCTGCCATCTTCTTTGTGATAAGACTGATCTTTCAGATCCTTCTTATTTTTGCATAGCTGAAGCCATCTCTGAAGCCAAAAAAAAAACCCAGCTGATTTTTACATGTACAACATAAAAAAAAATGAATAAACTTTATGTTGGATCAAGTTGACAAACTACTATTCAACCAGCAGCCTCTAACAAGGGCAGCTATCTGAGCTGAAGACAGGTGGACTGCTCTCTGACTCAACACTTCTGAGTTCTGCTCTTATCACAGACTCAAGGCTTTTCCTTAAGGCTTGAACACTATTTGCAATTGCCATTTTTCTCAGTGATCCTAAGTCTTCCACACTGTGGTACAGAGCCCAGGTTTTCACAACCCAGAGGTGGGACAAGTGCAGGAAACCTGAATCAGAGCCAGGTTTGATCCTGACCGCAGAGCTGGCAGTGTGGGCTTAGCCGAGTCACTTACTCTCTCTGACCTGTTTGTTCATCTGTCAAATGTGAATAATGACTTGTCCCCACCCTTCGGTGCTGGGTACAGATCAGGTGAGATGACAAAGGTGAAACTCCTTCCTCAACTGTTGAAAACAAGTGATTTTCTTCTTCCATAAACTTTCCCCCTCAAGCAGCAACTGCTCTCTTCTGTTCGGTTCTGCAGGGTTTGATAAAGAAGACTCTTGAGCCCATGTATTGTTATGGTTTCAATCACGGCTTCATCTTTCGAGACTGGAGGGTCTCTCCTGACTGTAATTTCTTCTCATGGTTTGGCAGCTCTTTCAGATGCCCCTCCCTTAGCCTTTCTCAGTCTCTCCTGTAGCTTTCCCACCAAGCAGTTCACACACACACACACACACACACACACACACAATTTAAAGTGTAACATCTTGAAATATTTTCTTCATATCCCTCCTGAAACCGCCCAGCACTTTCTTGCCCAAACCTTCCTGGCTAATTCAATAAGCACCTCATCAGGCCAATACCCATTAGAAACTGAATGATTCCGATCTGAAATAGTAACAAGAAGCCTGGGGCTTGTTACTTTGTACATATAATGTAGTCTTTTTTTCTTCCCCCTCAGTGTACTACCTCACATTTGTCTGTATTACAATTTAGTATGCCAACTTCTCCACTGGGTTTGCCACACACCTGAAACAATCTTTCAGTTTATTTTCCCCACTGGCTTGCTATTTAATGACAAAAATACTTGACAGCAAAATGTAAATGTAGGCAATTTCAAAGATATTACTGATTGGGTCTTTTTAATTAAAAACTAGCACTGGTATCTCTGGTACTAAGAGTTAATCAATACTAGGTACACTTTGCCTCAATCCCTTGTTTTTTCTCTTATAACCACTCCCTCTACTTCTTTCACCAGAAGGTTGTTTTAAAAACTTTTAAGCTTATACACCGTCTGCCAAAAGCTAACACCCAATGTGTTTCACCATTATTTTTTGTAAAGTACTTGTTTGTTTCATCATACTCTAATACATATATGTTCATATTTTAAAAATACCTACTGGCTTGTGTTGTCCTCTTAAAAATATTTCCTACCGCAAACAAAACATTCTCTTAGTGAAACATAATTTGTCTATCCGAACACCTGACACTCTCCAATGTCTAGTTATCAGCTCAAGCTCCCTGGCATCAGAAAGATCCCTGGTCTATAGGATGCCGCCCACTAAAAATCTTTCCAGTGTCTCAGGCATATGGCAAAGTGGCCACTTGTAAATTATCCTGGAGTTCCTTGAATACTTCTGGAAAAATGCCCAGCCAATGACTGCTGCTTCCCAGCATGTCACTGCCCTCCCAAGTCATCTCAAGTTGTGCTTTGGTGTGTCCTTACAGCACTGCTTAGGACATCTTGTCCGCAGCTGTCCCACGCACAGCTGCTTCACTTTTTGGCCACACTGCCAAGTGTTCAGCTGTTAAAACAGGGGGCTATTAAGGGTTATTTTTACACCTGTGGAACCTGCGCAATGACAGCAACCTCATTACTTGTGATACTATTGTCATTTAATCTCAACCACGGATCTGCCATGTATATATTTTTTCAAGAAGTCTAACATTTACATTTCCAATAGGACTTTGATTCTGAAAATGGTTCTGCTTGAATTAAAGGGTGTTTAAAGTTACGAGAGAGAAAGTACAACTTATAACTACACAGCATAAGAGATGACATCCAGATAACTTTTAAAGAGGAGTTTAACAAAGTCTCAGTGTATACTCTTAACTGATTCTCTTCTTCTTTAACAATGTTTTGGATATTTAGCATCTGGTGAGATACTTACTGCAGAACAGGCAGAGTGGGCTAAGACATGGCCAGGCACGGTGGCTCGAGCCTGTAATCTCAGCACTCTGGAAGGCCAAGGCAGGCGGATCATGAGGTCAGGAGACCGCGACCATCCTGGCTAACAGTGAAACCCCATTTCTACTAAAAACAGTAGCCAGGTGTGGTGAAACACACCTACAGTCCCAGCTACTCAGGAGGCTGAGGCAGGAGAATCATTTCAACCCAGGAGGTGGAGGCTGCAGTGAGCCAAGATCATGCCACTGCACTCTAGCCTGGGCAACAGAGTGAGACTCCATCTTCAAAAAAAACAAAAAAAACCACACACACACACAAATCAAAATCATACTACTAATGAACCACAATTCTAATCAATCAGAAGAAAAGTGAATCATTCAGAAAACTTTCCTTGTAAAATTTTGGTCACGAATGGCAGAATCCAAGTCTCAGGGTTAAGAAAATGAAAGGGAAGGGGCATGGTGCCTTGTACCTGTGATCCCAGCACTTTGGGAGGCTGAGGCAGGAGGATCATTTGATGCCCGGAGTTCAAGACAAGCCTGATCAACAAAGCAACACCCCATCTCTTCCAAAAAAAAAGAAAAAAAAAAAGTAAGCCATGATCCCACCACTGCAAGCCAGCCTGGGTGACAGATACTGTCTCAGAAAAAGAAGAGAAAAGAGACTAAAAAGAGGGGGAGGGGGAGAAAGAGAAAAGCTACCTAGTCCTATCACGTGGCTGGTGTCATGCCCCTCAGCAATGGCAGGCCATGAGGTCAGAAGACAACACCCTCCAGTCACTCACACTGGTGACCGCAATACTCAGTTATCTATTTGGTTGTTTGTAATTTGCTAACAATAATTAGAATTCTGTAATAATTTACTTTTTACATATGAATGTGAGTAGATTCAATGCAATGCCATCCTTTCCCTCTCATTCCACTGTTCACCTTAAGTGAGGCAGGGATAGAGTGACAGTGGGCGTGTCAAGACTGCTGTTAACTTCTGACAGCGCCTAAGGAGTCTGCTCTGCTTGCGACGTTCATCCATCCTGTCTATCGCTGTGGAAAGCAACCTGGAAACATGCTGCACCAGCACACGTCAGATAATTTCAGGATCAGGAAACTCTTTATTCCCAAAGGCAGTTGGCTGAATCCTTGGACAACTTGAACTCCTAGAAAGTTGTTCTCTACTGAAGGAAATATAACCTCCCAATAGATTCCACAAATTACATCTTAATTAAACCCCACAAATCATTTGAGAGAAGGGACTTTAAACACCTAAATTCCTTTCAGGGTTCTGAAAAGTGACATCAGTAGGCATCAAAAAGACTTTTCTTCCTGTTAGTTCTACTAGATTGAGGAGTCCCTCAATAATTGAATAAAGTTAAGTTTTATTTTCTTCTTACTGGATTTTTCTTTAAAGAGATAGGGTTTTAATATGTTGCCCAAGGAGGAGTGCAGTGTTGCAATCATAGCTTACTGCAGCCTTGAACTCCTTCCACCTCAGCCTCCTAAGTACTGGACCACAGGCATGTGCCACCATGCACAACTGATTATTTAAAAATATATATATATATATATTTTTTTTTTTGTAGAAATGAGGTCTTGCTTTATTGCCCAGACTGGTCTTAAACTCCTGGCTTCTAGCAATTCTCCCGCCTCGGCCTCCCAAAGGAATGGGATTATAGGGTGAACCACTGCACCCAGCCTTTTTTTTTTCTTTAATCTATGAAAAAAGTAGAGCATAGTACAAAGTAGGTAACATTTCAACATTTTAAATTTCTCATGTTGACGCAGCTGAATTAGACTATTTGAATTTTTCATGTCTGGAGACCCTAGAAGTGCATTTAGGGCCCTCTGTTAGGAGAGGTATTCTGCAGCTGAGGAACACTCACATTCTGTCTCCCACCCACAGTGACTTAACTCAGCACATGCGTGCTCACTCATAAATAGCAGATGAGACCTTACTTGTTTTACTGGATTAAGTCCTTATACATTAAATGTGATATTGTGACATGCTGGTGATACAGCATGCTATGTGACAGTAAACTAATTTGCAATTCAAGAAGGTCAGATAAAAAAAATAAATAAAAGGATGAAGGAAACGTCTACCTCAGATTAAAGAGAAACCATTCCTGAGATCCGGCCATTTGCCACAACACGAAGGGACGTGGAGGACATTAAGCAAAGTGAGATAAGCCAGGCACAGAGAGAAAAATGTTGCATGATCTTAAATATTTGGACTTTTTAAAAAAAGGTCAGGTATGCATTTAGAGAATAAAACAATGCTTATCAGGGCTGAGGTGGAGGATGAAATAAAGAGATGGAGGTCAAAAGATACGAAATAGCAGATACAGAAGACGAACAAGTTTAGAGATCTAATGTAGCCCTTATGTATTAACATGAGGACTAGAGTTCATATAACCGTATTGGGGATTTTTGTTAAATAAGCAGATTTTAGTTACTCTTGTTACACTTACACACACACACACACACACACACACACTAATTAACCATCATCATCTTTCTATATCAGTGGGCAACTGGTTCCAGAAATCCCTCAGGATACCAAAGTCCACAATGCTCAAGTCACTGATATAAAATAACGTAGCTTTGCATATAATCTGCACACATACTCCTGTATATGCTAAATCTCTGTAATCCCTAATATAATGTAAATGCTATGTGAATAGTTATACTGCATTTTAAACATCTGTATTATTCTCACTGTTATATTATTATTTTTTGGTTTTTCTCCCCAGCATTTTCAATCTGTGGTTGGCAGGATCTGCAAACACAGAATGTGCAGACACAAAGGACCTACTATGTGCGAGATCATTGATAGGTGAATTTGCTTCACTCGAGTCACTAATACCTCTGTGAATCCCATGACATCATGTTGTAAACCTCAAATATATAGAATACAATTTATTTTACAAAAAGAAATAGGGGGGAAAAAATGAAGAAAAAGTACTCCATAGGTCAGATCTTCACACAGACAGGAGAGCCTGCGGCACGAACTGAAACATCTTACCTGAAAATGTATTCGGTTCACATTTTATTAGAGACGAGTAAAGGGCCCACTGAAGTGAAAATAAGCTGAAACATTTTTAAAGAAAATTATAAAGAAACTTTTCTGAATACAGTAAGAAAACTGGTAACACTGAGTAACTTCTGCACAGCATCAGTAGAGGTCAGGATTCTATACAGACTCACAATGAAGGACGACAGCTAAGAAACCTGTGCACATTCTCAGGTGTCCGGCACAAAGTTAAGAACCATTTAGATAATTTACTCACACGGTTCTTTGGTAGTGGTGATGGTATTTGGTGGGAAAACCACACAGTATCTAAAAGTATGAAATACTGATTGACATATTAAGACAGGGTCTTGCTCTGTTGCCCAGGCTGGAGTACATGGACACCATCTCAGCTTACTGCAGCCTTCACCTCCTGGGCTCTAGTGATCCTCCCACCTCAGCCTCCAGAGTAGCTGAGACTACAAGCAAGCACTCATGATCATGCCTGTTTAACTTTTTTATTTTTTGTAGAGACAGGGTCTTGCTATGTTGCCTAGGCTGGTCTTGAACTCCTCAGTTCAAGTAATCCTGCCACCTCAGCCTCCAGAGTAGCTGAGACTACAAGCAAGCACTCATGATCATGCCTGGTTAACTGTTTTATTTTTTGTAGAGATAGGGTCTTGCTATGTTGCCTAGACTGGTCTTGAACTCCTTGGCTCAAGTGATCCTCCCACCTCAGCCTCCCCAAGTGCTGAGATGATAGGCACGCGCCACCATGTCCAGCTGAAATGTTTTACTCATAGCAGTTGTGGCATTTCAACAGTATTAGGTCTTCAGTTCATAATATTTTGTATCTGGTACAATATGGTGGTTTATTATTAGACTAGATAAAGGGTTGTTTCTATTCCCATTAAGTTCCTCACAGATATGCATACCCAGAGCTAAGGGTAAAAGGTCTGGGCTTGTTATAATTTATCACATATCTCAAGTAACTATCATTAAGAATTAGATTCATGCAAATAAGCACTTAAAAATTCATTTGTCTATCACGTTAAAAACACTAAGCCATCTTTTTCTTCTTCCTTAGCAATTTTTCTTCAAGGAGCCCAGAAGTGGCGGGGTAGAACCCTTCAGGAGCTAGGGAGCCTGGGGGCGGGGCGGGGGGGTGGAGCTAGCCCAAGTCCCCTGTCCTCCCCCTCCTCCTCACTCCCAAGCTGCCCCTCAGCCCCTCTATTATCCATGAGAGCAATCCCCCTTCTCCATGCTGTGACACACACTGAGCTTATTCCTGAGACACTTGGTTAATAAAGGCCTGTACATCAGAAAATATTTTTAAAAACAAAAAGACATTGTTCTGCAATGTCATTAATTGCTTAGATGAAGCTCATATAGTATGTCCTCTATCTTTGCAGGTTCCACATCCTGTGAAAAATGTAACTAGGCCTACAATGGGTGCAGCTATACTGAACACGGAAAGACTTTTTTTTGTCATTATTCCCTAAACAATATAGTATGGCAACTACGTACGTAGCATTTCATTGTATTAAGTACTGTAAGTAATCTAGAGATGGCATTTCAAGCATGCAAGAGGATATGCACAGTCTAAATGCAAACACCATGCCATTATATCAGGGGCGTGAGAATCTTCAGCATTTTGGGGTGGGGGGTGGTCCTGAAACCAATCCCTCACAGATACTGAGGGATGACTACACAGTTTTCGAGGTGCATGACAGGAAAGGAACGGATGGCTTCAATTTGGAATTGTAAATAATGTATACAGGCATTACCGCAGAGAAAGTGGAAGCATACGAGAACAACCAACCATAGGGTAATCACTGCAAACTGATGGTTGTTGCTGCAACACCCCGCGAGATGCCTTCACCAACTGCTCATGCGTTTCTTTGCAACATTTTCAAGTCACAAAAGACTGATGCACAAAAGTAGCGTCCCTGTAAGGACATCACTGAGTAAGGCTGGAATACACTTACTCTTTTCAAACACTCGAGTTTTGCAGAGAGAAAAAACCAAGTCCTTATAACTGCTTGTTCAAAGAAGACATTTCATTTTAATTAATATTTCTGGAAACTTGCATTACTCTTGACCTTATTCACACTATAGCAGCAGCATCATAACAATAATAAATAACAGCAAACAGGGCCAGGCATGATTCTAAGGGTTTAATGTTTATTAACTCACTTAAACTTCACAACTACCCTATTTTGAAGTAGAGGCTGGGAGAACAATCCCATGATCTAGATGCTAATACTAGCCCCATTGTATAAATAAAACTGAGGTACAAGAAGGTTAATTCGCCTGCCCAAGGTCACACAGCTAATCAGTGCTGAGTCCAGCCAGTAGGCTCCTAAATCTGAATTCAGGCACCATGCTAGGTTCTAGAAGTTAAGTCACCTTCAGGGCACATAAAAATCATTAGGGTTCCCCCTACTCGGAAATCATTAACTCCACTAACTTACTTTAAGATTATTTGCCATCTTAATGTGTTTTCCACAAATTGAAAGATTAAATACAATTCTGAAAGGTTTTCGTATCTCCTCTTGTGGAATAGAGTGACAAAAACCTAACATATCTCCTCTTTCCAGAGAATTTTCTTCAAAGAGCACAAATACCAAAGAGGAAAAGGAAAAACCCTAAGATTAACTGAATGCACTCAGACTGACACTTTGGTATTCCTTACCTCATTCTGTCTTCTTCATAACATCGCCAGAAATAGCCATTTTATAGAGGAGGAAACTGAGCTTGAGATGATAGGTACTCATGCAAGGCAAATGGGAGGGCTAGAATCTGAAATGGTCTGGCCCCAAGGCTAGCCCTTTAATTATTACGCAATGCTGCCCTGACTGCAAAATCACGTGTATTTCCTCTAAACAAGAAAAGAAATGAACAAAGGGATTCAATACAAACAGGAGAGCAGAGGTATCTCAGAACAATAGCTGGGTTTTGTTTTTTTTTTTTGAGACAGAGTTTCACTCTTGTTACCCAGGCTGGAGTGCAATGGCGCGATCTTGGCTCACTGCTACCTCCGCCTCCTGGGTTCAAGCAATTCTCCTGCCTCAGCCTCCAGAGTAGCGGGGATTACAGGCGCGCACCACCATGCCCAGCTAATTTTTGTATTTTTAGTAGAGAGGGGGGTTTCACCATGTTGACCAGGATGGTCTCCATCTCTTGACCTCATGATCCACCTGCCTCAGCCTCCCAAAGTGCTGGGATTATAGGCGTGACCCACTGCGCCCGGCCAATAGCTGGGATTTTCAATTCTTTGCCATTGTCAGGCTGGACTGTGTAATAGAAAACTGTCTTAGACCAGCAGTCCCCAACCTTTCTGGCACCAGGGACCGGTTTCATCGAAGGCAATTTTTCCATGGACTGGCGTGGAGGGGGGATCATTTTGGGATAATGCAAGACCACTACTTCTATTGTGCACTTTATTTCTATTGCTACGGTGTAATATATAATGAGATAATCAGACAACTTACCGTAATATAGAATCACTGGGAGCCCTGAGCTTGTTTTCCTGCAACTGGGTGGTCCCATCTTGGGGTGATGGGAGACAGACACACATCATCAGGCCTTAGATTCTCATAAGGAGTAACCTAGATCCCTTGCATGTGCAGTTTGCAATACTCATAGGGTTCGTGCTCCTATGAGAATCTAACACTGCCACTGACCTGACACCAGGTAGAGCTCAGGCAGTAATGTGAGCAATGGGTGCGGCTGTATATACAGATGCCGCTTTGCTCCTTTGCCCGCTGCTCACCTCCTGCTATGTGACTCTGTTCCTAACAGGCCATGAACTGGTGCATTCATGGAGCAGGGCTTGGGGATCCCTGTCTTAGACAACAGAAAACTGTTTAAAATCCACACTAGATTATTTGAGGACTAGGGCAGGGTGGGATGTGATTCTAAATAAACATATTACAGAAGCTGCATGTAGATTGTTCTGTGAAAAGGGTAGGCACTTAGTGTCTCTTTTCCTAGACACTATCTTTCCTGCTCTGTAGCTTAGAATTCAGGGCTTCACTGGAGTACTAACTGTTATCTCAGAAATATTCAGGGCCCACCTATGGCCTTCCCTTAGACAGAGATGAAACAGCCCTTTACACAAGACCAAGAGTCAGGTTCTCATTTGACCCAATGGGACAAGGTCTTCACTACCTACACACCAAGGTACCTACACACCAAGGTACCTTCTTTCAGTCAACAATGCAGAAAACATGTCCTTTAGGCACTTAATAGTGACCTCAATTTTCACCAAGCTGGACTGGAAAATGATTCTTGAAATCATCATTTATTCAAGGTTGATCTCCGTTTACAGCCTGGTTCGGAGAAAAATGCACCTCTGGGCTGCCTCACTCTGACACCCGGTGTGTGTCCTCTTTTGCTTTGGCTTTCAAAGGACGCAGTAACAAACAGTTCTGCATATCCACTATTTTAGTCTTGTTGTAATCTACTGGGGTCATAACAAATTTTCCTCAGAATTAGGGAGTGAAAATAAACCAGTCTTTGTCCTGCCATTAGACAAGGATAGTTAGATCACAAATTTGTCATGGTTGCTAAGAAACTCAGACCTTAGTTTCAAGTTCAAGTGTCAGTTCCTTAACCAAGACTGAAAAGTTTTATGGTAAATGTGTATTTCTCTCCCCATCTTTATAACTTAATTTAAAAAAAAAAAAAAAAAAGCTGATTGCATTTTGCTTTATTTTACCTATGCATTCTTTGTTAAAACTCTTGAAGGGTTTTGGAGAGTAACACATAAAAAGATTTCACCTTCGTGACTAACAACAGTTCAAGAGTGATTCTACGTGGCATCTTGATTCACTTAGAAGGTAACTTCTAAGGAAATTAGAATCTATTTATGAGTATTCTTCACATTTCAGTAATAGCTAGACAAAGCATCTGTCTATAAGAAGCAAAAAAGATAAAACTAAAGATGATTTCAAGGCCGTATGTCTGGGAAAACAAAAGAACAGAGCAGAGATATCTGAGACGGAAACTGGTCTTTAGGAAGTCAGATATCAACAGATCTCCACTAGTTCCCATCTGGGGAGCTTAGTCATCAACACACTACCCACAGATGACCTTCACACACACACACCCAGCCTAGTGCTGAGTGAGGAGACAGAATTCTGGTCCCAGCTCTGTAACTGAGCACTGTTTCTTTCTCAGTTTTCACATCTATAAAATGAAGAGATTAGGAAAAAAAAAAATCACAACTACCATCAGATTCTGACGGTTTGTGGTTTTTTAAAAAACAGAATTCAAGAAATGAAGAGAAACTGATGAAAGAGGTGTTACGTCCAGAGCCACTCTCTCCTTCATTTACACACTTTATCTGAGTATACAAAGTAATAGGATTCCAGCAAGGGCGATTCAAAAATACAGTACTAGCTGGATGCGAAGCCTGCGGATACGGAGGACCACCTTTTCATATCCGGGGCGCCACAGGACTGACTGCAGGCCTTGAACATCTGAGGATTTTGGTGTCTGCAGGGTCCTGGTACCAATCCCTTAGGGATACCAAGAGGCTTACTGTACCTGAAAATCTAAGTGGTGAGTATAAGGGAGGTAGGTGTAGGCAAGACAATCTACTGAGGGCAAGAAGAAACTGTCAGAATATCTACTGACACTTAATTTTACCTTAAAGGCTAAGAAATGCAGCTTTTTATCAACACTGACAGCCCTTATTTGGGTCTATAGGTTAGATGTCACATGCCACTGAAATGAACTCAAGATGTGGCAGTGGGCCTCTCTGCCATCTGTTCAGTTTATTCACTTGGGGATATCATCTTTGTGGTGTAAGAAAACAAAATCTAAGTACTGAGGTGGGGCATGACCCCAAAAATATTTTATACCATACAGAGGTGTTCCAGTTCTCTTGTGGCAAAATATATAGAATTGTTTTAAGGATGATTAACACATTTTTCCCTTACATAAATACAATTTGCTCCAAATTTCCTGACCTACTCTGTGATCACAAGTGGCTGTCAGCAACACCTGGCAGATGTTTTTTTAAATGACCTTAATCAGTCCCTTCAAGGTAAAGATGAGGTTTTCAAGAAGTACAAGAAAGTAACTGCTTTTTTTGAAAAGCAGCTCATACTATAGAGAACATATTTTGAACAGGGATGTGTTTTTGTATCTTTTGTACAAAGAAATTAGAAAACACTTCTCGTCTGTTTTAAAATTTTCAATGAATGTAAAAAGTTTATTTTTAACCCCCTTTATCCTTATTAACATTAACTGGAACATATTTTATGAGATCTTAGCTCTATCCACAAAAAAAAGAAATTGACTAGAAGAATTTTAATCAAATTGTTTATATAACTGGCAGTGTGAAAAGGAGAATCACTAGTTAAAAAGCAGAGTCAATAATGTACTTCATCCATTTGGATCAGTTTATCTTTGCAAGTAACTTTTTAAGCTATTAAAACCAAATAGCAAAATGAATGTAGGACCAGACCTTCAAACTGCTTTACCATAAAATATTCACCATTTTTAAAAACAGTGACATGAACTCATCTACATAACCTTCATTTGAAAAAATAAAATCCACTACATAGTAACGACAATTTTTAACAAGTTTTAGTTGCTACTATGTACCTTCAGTGCATCCTTTAAAAATTTCTATGTATTATAAGACAAAACAATTCAGTAGTACACACAGGAAAATTTATAAATATTCATGTATTTCGAGTACCTGCACAGACTTTTTTCACTGCTGAGAGGCAATAAAAATTTGGATACCCGTAAGTTAGTTAGTGGTAATCAAGACCAACTCACAAAAAGTTACAACTGTTAGAATCATTTATTACTTACACTTATTTCTCCCAGTACAATCAAAATTTCTTTTGGTCAATGGATCTCCTAGGACAGCTACACAGAGAAAAAAAATCTCCTATCTATATTTATTTCACAAACCAAAATGTACAGGTTATTTCTGCCTCACTGAATTCAATATGCAGTCTTCCCTTGGTATTCTTGGGGGACTGGTTCCAGGATCCCCCCAAGGATACCACAATCCCCAGATGCTCAGTCTCTCAATAAGCTGTATTTGTGTAAAACCTGCACGCATCCACCCACACACTCAGTATCATCTCTAGACCATGTCTAAGTACCTAACACAATGTAATGGTCACAGTAAGTAGCTGTTTTACTGTATTGGTACTTCTACTTATTTCATTATTTATTTTTATTTTTTTCCTTTAATATTTTCTATCTGAATCTGCAGATTCAGAGGCCTTGGATAGAGAGGGCTGACTGTACAGATTTCTTCCCCCCACCCATGTCACCTTAGAACATGTCTTGAGTTTTTTCCCTAATTATACAAAGGCTGCATGCCCAATATTTTTTTTGAGAAACCTATAAAAAGACTTAAGTAGAAAGCAAAAAATCATCTGTACTCCCTTCTCCGAGACACAAAATATCTTAAAGGCACACTAGCTATGTTCCCATCCAACATATCAGTCATGTGTCCAGATCAGTACACCAACCTCAGCCATGTATAACGTAGGGAGTATTTCAACATATGGCAACATCGTCTTTTATTTAGCCCAAATATACCATCAACTTGTTTACTTTCATAAAAGAACCGTGTTTTTGTTTGTGTAGGAAACAGAGGCTATATGGGTCTCTCCTTGGCTAACATACCCAACAGTTGTAATTGTGTTTTTAGCTGAGTCCATTACTTTAGGACCATCCCATATGTCACTAGAATAGTCTTTTCTTCTTATAAATAACCAAACTGAAATGAATCTTTAAATGGTCTCTTGTTTTGAAGGTTCAAACATGGGAATAAATTTGTTGTGAAAGAGCATTTGGCCACTCTGGTTAAACGGAAGACAACTCATTCCATTAAATATATTATTCTATATGGAAGCTTGTTCGAATCTTAGAAATTTTTCACATAAAAAGGGTGGTTTCTTTAAAAGGGTATAAACATTTATATCCATAATTTTTAAAGTTCTTACTTTGAAATTAATGAAAAATTACATATCATTCATTCACACTGAAAAGTCACCCACTTCCCAAAGCCTATTCAGAATGGTCTGTTTTCGTGTCAAACATTGAATATTTTAAAATACTAGAACAAGGAATAATTCTCTATTAGGTAATCATCCAACTTAAATATGTATTATCACGTTTTATAAAAACCCTTAATTTTCTACTTAATTCAAGCTTTAAAAAATAAAGATCAATTAAAGTTCCGTTTTAAAAGAAATTTATTATCCTAGGGCTAATTTTAAAGCCTGAATTCATCTAAAATAGTCAGTAATTTAGGCCTCCTGAAAATTGGCAACTGTAGTTAGCACTGTCACAATAAAATACATCCACATAAAGTGGAAATAACAGTTTATCTAGATGGCTATAGTTTATAAGCATGACCTTTCCTTTCTTTCTAAGAGCCCTGCTTTTGTTCCTTCCATTTTCTCCAGTGTTCTCTGGAGTTCATTTTCTTCAGTTAAAAAAAATAACAATAATAAAAGTTAGTTTGTATTTTAAGTAAGAGTTAAAAATTAAAATTGCATTGCTTTCTCCTTTCTGAATGTCTTGTTATCTAAACAAAGAAGCCTGGGCACTCACAGTTACACAGCAAAGCATTGAGCTTCCATACTTGCCTTGTCAGGCTTCGGAATTTTTGTGAAATCCGCACAAGTGACCAGCATTATTTATACTAGATAATGCTGGACAGAGTGGCCAGCACACAGAATCAAGCTTCAAGCCAAACTATAGGACTACAATAGAGGGATGGTAACATCCAACATTTAAAAAGCAAGGCTGGGTGTGGTGGCTCATGCCTGAAATCCCAACACTTTGGGAGGCCAAGGCAGAAAGATCCCTTGAGCTGAGGAGTTTGAGACTATCCTAGGCAACACAGCAAGACCCCCATCTCTACAAAAATTGGTTTATGAAAATGAGCTGGGTGTGGTGGCATACAACTGTAGTCTCAGCTGTTCCAGGAGGCTGAGGCAGGAGAATTGCTTGTACTCAGGAGTTCAAGGCTGCAATGAGCTATGATCACACCACTGAACACATTGCCTGGGTGACAGAGCAAAACCGCATCTCAAAAAGAATTTTTTAATACACTTAAAAACATATATATATATATATATATATATATATATGCTGTAATTACAGACTCTAGCAGAGTCACATTACATTTTCTGAAATGTTTCATGTGAATCATCCATAGCTGAGTCGAACGTTAAGCAATTAGACTGAACAATGAACTGCAAATTCTTGACTTGTCTACTCAAATGGGAGGAATTCTGCCTGCCATTAAATACTATTAGATTGGGTTTAATATAAATCGTGTGGGTTATGGCCAGCAGAAATTAACCAACCATAGACAGTGGACAAGGATCTGCTTCTGGCATGCAGGCACTCTCCGCCTAGAGTCCAATGAAGAAAAACTGGGAGAAGTAGGTCAGTTGAAAGCGGCTCTTTTTAGAGGGCAGACTTGGACCAGGCAGCCTACGTGGTAGCCATCCTCCAACCTCAGACCTGATACTCCCACAGTGCACATGTGTGTACATCTTCCGTTAAACTGCTGAAAAGCCCTATAAACAGATGATCTGAATGGGTCAAAGCACATGGAAAGAAAAGGATGTCTTTTCATCCAATCTTTGCTGCTCAACTTAGAACCCTGAAAGCAGGGGATGTGGGAAAGCGGCTCTTAGCCACACTCCTCGGGTTATAACCCTTTTTGAAAGCAACTTGGCAACACGTACCAAGAGCCTTAAAATATAATGCACACCCTGTGGCCAAGTAAATTCCCCCAAAAGAGAATCTATTCTAAGCAAATCATTCCAAGTAAGAAAGTTTCCTACAGGGAGATGTTGACAGCAACACTATTTATGGTGGCAGAATACTGACCAATGTATAGGCTACTAAACTTCATTAAACTCTTTAGATTGGTGCAAAAGAGCAGTTTTTGCCACTGAAAGTAATGTCAAGAACTGCATTTTTGCACCAACCTAATTATTAAGCAGTCATAAAAAAATTAAAATCATTGTGAAGAATACACAGGAAGATGAAATACACAGAACAGTCTCAATGAGATTTTTTAAAAAGATATTGGAAAGAAACACACTTAAACACTGACACTGGTTGCTTCTTGAGAGAATGGTTATGGTAATTTTTCTTTAAATTTGTGTGTGTGTTTCAAGTTTTTCAGGAAATATGCTACATATCTGTACTTACTAGAACTTAAATTCCACTGAAACCGTATTTCTAGTTCACCTAAATAAGCATATGAAAAAAGAAGCTTTATATAAAACATAAGAAAAATATTCACTATTGGCTGTT
Organism: Saimiri boliviensis; assembly: GCF_048565385.1. Classification (NCBI taxonomy): domain Eukaryota; kingdom Metazoa; phylum Chordata; class Mammalia; order Primates; family Cebidae; genus Saimiri; species Saimiri boliviensis. The sequence continues at coordinate 99,526,499 of NC_133456.1, read as the reverse complement.
TTCTGGTTCAAATATTCATTGGCATGTGTCACATTTGTGAGCATCTGATGCCAGAACTGTGAGAGAAAAGTGAATTAGACAATATTAGCTTCTCCTAACCTATTTTTTTTTTAATGTCCCTAAAATTTGCTCCTGTCCTACTACTTTGGTGTAATGTGCCAAAAAATCAAGTGCCTTATGGATTTATCATCATTTCAGAAACAATATCTGTTTCCCAACAGTTCTTTTGATGCCAAAGCATTTAACTTTCCATCTGGGTGCAGGCAGAGCTTAATTTATGAATGGGTTGCGTTCCAAACATTCATTTGTAAGTTGGCCCTTTGATTCTACAGGAAATGTACTCCTAGGCCTAATGTGGTAAAAGCCTGCAGACTTCATCTAAGAGACAGTGGACAGTTGAGAAGCAAACTTCTGCTCCCGTTCCTGGTCACAGAAGCAACCTAGGGCCAATGTTGAAAAAGATAACTGCTAAGTAGTGCAGGGACAGAGGTCATTTTGGAGCATGGCGACATAGGGGTCAGGACACACCGGCTAAAGACATCCGAACACACGACACCTGGGAATGTGCAAAAACTGGGAGGGCAACATGGCCGGGCCAGAGGAGGATTAGTAACAAAACTCAAAGAGCCCACAAAGAACTTAATCTTCTGCTTGTTTAGAGCAGTATCTTCAAACCTTTTAGGCTATGGGCCACTTAGACAACACAGCTCCACACCTAGACCTGCTTATCCTTGGAAACAAAAAAACCAACAATAATTACATCTTTTCTTTGGGAAGCCTCCAGCCTGGAGATAATAGTTGTTCAAAATACACTGTAAATACACTTTTATTGTAATGCAATATATGTATTTCTAAAAACTTCTAAGTTTTATACACAATAAAATCCAGATTTTAGGCAGACCACCCAAAAACTATGAAACTCTATCACCAGAATGCTTAAAAATAAAAAATCCTAAAAAAAGAAAAACAGTATTTTAGCATAATTTCTAGTAAGTATATAATGGACTTTAGAAATACAAAAGTGAGGATCAAACTTCTACATTACAGAGACTAGGACAAAATACTCAAAGATTGGAGAGAACCCTGAAATGAGTACTTCTGGGATGGAGCACCCAGCTGCTGGACTCAGGAGGACACAGATTCAAGAGTAAGGAATGCAGTCCTGCTTCCCAGTCTGGCTTGCTGCCTTGGGCTGTATTAGGGCACTTTGCTCCTAGCTGCTGATACTTGGAGGCAGTGGTAGACTCAAGGAAAACTGCATATGGACTGATTCCTACATCCTATGCCACATTCCAGATACGCCAATCTCATACGAGTACATCTGTTATAGAGGCATGCATGTAGCAGCAGAAAGACTGTACAACTGTGCATTTTCTAAAGCAGATTCAGCTCTCCAAGGGGACTTTATAAAGCCCACTTTCTTTTCTTCTGTCCAGCCTCAATACCACCTGAAAGCGCCTTCAAAGACACCAATGCTCGGGAATGTGACATGAGAAATTTTGGATGCATGACCCGAGAAAAGCAGGGCAAAGCGGGGCAGCTGCTAGCACACAGGCACCTCTGTGCACATCAGAAAATGAGCCTCCTCTGTGCAGACAACTCACAAAAAGGGTTTCTGTCTCTAGCTAATGCAGCCCCTTGCTATGGTGCGCAGGTGGCAATACGGATGCCACCCCCACCTGCCCCCACCACGTGGAGCCTTGTGCAGGTCATATGGAATGCTACAGAGGTCATTCTTGGGTTGACTGATACCAAACACCTTCCTTAAAGTCCAAGTAGAAAAACAAAAGCAAGGCTTACTTGCTACAACTACAAATAAACCAAGCTCTGAAGGTTAGGGTGTCTAGCAACTTGCAAATATGTGTCTAAGCCCAGATGACCAAGCCTAGAGAAACTAACACAAACAAAAGTAATATAAATAAGAACATGCCCATAAGAATGCAAATGAATAAAAGCATAAAATCAGCAGGCGATAAGTATAGTGGCATCTGAAGAAGGGTTTGGCAGTTTCCTGGAAATGCCACATACCCTTTATGCTTTGGTATGCATTACTCTGCCTGTAACATGTTTTTTCCAGCTTTGCCATCCACCGTGTCAATTCTAACTCAATTCTTGCAGAATTTCAAGAGCCTACCACTAACTCTCCCAGGGCAGTTTATTAATCCTCTGCTGTCTCATCGTATCTGTGTGTATGATCCCAGTCCTGGAAAAGGGACAGGGGCACCCCGCCAGGAGCTAACAGCCCCCAAATAACAATAATGTAATGAAGAGTGTCAATGGTAAGAAACTGACCTAAGTGAGTCATTGTTGACTCTTTCCTGTCTGTTCCCTAACAGTCACCAAATCCAACCGATTCTACCTGAAATATCTCTAAGCATATCCTTTGTTAACCCTGCCCAAGCTCAGGTTCCCATCACCTGTGGAAGACAGCAATGGCCTCCTTCCTTCTTGCAGTCCCACCTCCTGTCCCACTGACTCCCCTCAGGGATCCATCCCTGGACGGCCGCAGAAGCACCATCATGCTCTGGCTTCTCACTGTCCCACTTACTGTCGGATTCCCTCTTTTGAAACTCTGATACCGATTTGCATTTCTGCTGATAGGGTTATTTAGGTCAGCTCTGCACTGAAAATAAGTAAATATTCTGAATACAGTATTTTAAAACATCTTCTTGAAGGCATCAAAGAGTTGGAAGAGGCAGGAGAGAGCTGGCCTGCCAAAATCTTAGTGAAAACTGGAAGCGCACAGAGTAAGGCAGTCGTGGAAGCCACTTTGGCTCTAAGGGCTTTGATGCTTGACAGGACCATCACAGGCTGACAGAACAGGAATCAAGCCTAGGGCCCACCCAAGGTGTGAAGTCTAACAGGAAATCTTTTCTCATAAGGCTACAACAGGTCTACCCACTCCACCCTAGGGAATGCAGTACAATTTTATATAATCATGAGGTCCAAAAAATTCTAAGCTTCACGCGCATTTAGTTTCAAATGGTCTTGGTCTGCAGTACCCCTAGACATGGCAAAAACAAACAATTCTCTCTGGAAGGATACATCTTTACCCCTAAGACTTGAGGACTGCTCCCTGAATAAACTATCCAAGGGAAGTGAGCAGCTCAGACCCAAAATGAACCAAACATAAATGACAACAAGGCACCTTGAAGAGGAACCAGCAGAAACGACACGCACAAGAAAGACCCACAAAGGCTTGAGATATTGCCATTATCACTATTCTTCCAGTGTTTATGGAATCCTAAACTTATAGCCCACTTCTGAATACTAGAATTTGTAGAGGCATGTCTGAAGCCATTAAAAGAACAAGTCAGTATTAACACTGCAGCACACTCTTCTATATAGTATTTCGGATTATTTAGAGATGCATTCATACTCTTCATGCAATTCACTTGGCGGCCCTTCAACATCTGACATTGCTTGAGAAAAGCTGTTTACTTTCTGAATCTTCTCTGTCGTGTTCACAAGACACAGTTCTTGCATGCTGCTGTAAACATAACCTCTTTCTTTGGCACTGGCTTGCAGTTACCCCATACCTCTTATCTCCAATTTGCAGCAAGCTTTTCCCCACTCTCTAACGCATTGCACAACCCACTCAGCAAAATGCTCTAAAATGCTCTATGCTTGATTATAACAAAAATAAACTTTACATATTGATGAAAATTGAATGTGGGAGGCCTCATGGTGCACCATCTGAGCACTAATGGCCTAGAGTTTAGAATCCCAGCCCCACTCATTCATTCAACAATACGCATTGAGTGCTTACTATCTAAATGCACTGTTCTAGGTGCAGGGATACAGCTAGTAAAGAAGAAAAAGTCTCAGTTGCCAAGGAACTTATTGTTCTAGCTGGGGGAGATAAACAAATATGTAAACAACTCAGTTTCAGATAGTGTTAAGTGTCACGGAGAATATAATAGTGTGATAGTGGAGGGGTTCCCCTAGCTTAGAGGGTCAGAGAGGCCATCTGAGAAGCCAACTCCTTGGCTAAGAGACTAAAATGACTAACAGGAACCAACCATCCAAAGATCTGAGGGAAGGCTGGGCATGGTGGTTCATGCCTGTAATCCCAGCACCTTGGGAGGCTGAGGCAGGAAGGTTACTTGGGGCCAGGAGTTCAATATCAGCCTGAACAACCATCTCTTACAAAAATTTAAATTTTCCAGGCATGGTGGTGCACACCTGTAGTCCCAGCTACTCAGGAGGGTAAGGCAGGAGGATCACTTGAGCCCAGCAGTTCAAGGCTGCAGTGAACTATGATCGTGCCACTGCACTCCAGCTGAGGTAACACAGCGAGACCTTGTCTCAAAAACATAAAAATAAAAGTGGGAAAAACATTCCAGACAAAGAAAAATAAAGATGGAAGATGTGTGGCTGCTCTGAGCTTGCGTTTAGAAACAGAAAAAAGCACAAGGTAGCTGGAACATAGGAATCATGAAGAGGGTATTGTGGGATGAGGTTAAGAAGTAAAGGGGGGCCCAGGCCAGTAAGATCTTGCAGGTCAGAAAAGGTTTGGATTTTATTCTAAATGCAACGTAAAGCCTTTGGAAGGTTTAACTGAGGACATGATACAAAATCATGTACAATTCAGAAAGATTTCTCTGCCACTGCTGCAGAGAAGGTAGACTGAAACAGGGCAAGAGTGAATGCCGGGAGACCAAACAGGAGGCTACCATAGTGTTCCTAAGAAAGAGGATTCAAATAGAAAAAGGGAAGCATGTGGATTCAGGATTCAAAAATGGGATATGGGGAAGGAGTGGCGAAAAACCATAATCAAGGTTAGTCTCTAGGGTTAAGCTTGAACACCTGGGTCTATGGTGGTCCATTTTCTGAGATGGGAAGAGGCCAGTTGAAGGCATGATGAGGACAGGGTGGAGTGTGGGGAGGTTATCGAGGGCCTGCTTGGGACATCTGAGATGTCTACTAGGAATTCATGTGAAGATACCTGGTAAGAAACTGAATATAGAGCTCAAGAGGAAAGTCAGAGCTGAAGTTAAAAATTGCTCAACCATCACTGTAAAACGGTATAAAAAGCCGTAAGACTAAATGAGATCCTGTAGGTAAAGTAAATGTAATTTTAGAAGGTGACCCCGGACAGAGGCCCTGGGCATTCCAACATTTCCAGACTGAGCAAAAGAGAAGCCTATGCTGAAGGAGTGGCCAGTGAAGCAGAAGGAAAACAAGAAACAAACGAAAAAAAGGAGCCCCCTCCATTTGAAAACATGAGCACTGCCAGTGACGCTGACATGAGCAGCTTCCTCAGCGTGCTGGAGGTGAAAGCTAGAATGGAATAAGGACACCATGACAGGTAACTTGAGGGTGGGGACTAGGGTGTCTCTACAGAAATAGGAGACCTCAGCTTTAGACAAGGCCTTTCACTCTTGCTAGAAAAGGAACAAGGCAGGTGCAGTGACTCACATCTGTAATCCTAGCACTCAGGGAGTCTGAAGCAGAAGGACTACTTGAGACCAGCAGTTTGAGTCAGCAGTGAACCATGACTGCACCATGCACTCCAGCCTAGGCCAAAAAGCTCATTGCCTAGGCCAAAAAAAAAAAAAAAAAAAAACACCCAAAAAAGGAACAGAAAACCTGAGAAGACCCTAACTAAAGCGAGAGACGAAGGGTGAAGGACAGCTTCTGTTGTTATTGCAGAGTTTATTTTGCTTTCAAGATGGGAAGCGCTGGAGCAGTGAGCCAGGTCAGTGGAAGGTACTGCAATGGCGGGAATCTTCTGTGTCTTCACTGTCCGATCCAGTAACCACTAACCACATGTGGCTACTGGGCACCTGATAGGAAAAACTGAATTTTAAGTTTTATTAGCCGAAATTTAAATTGCCCTGTATGGCTAGCAGCTGCCAAACCAGGCAGGGCGGCCCCTCCAGCACGTGTGCAGACTGGCAGACCCAGCTGTCCACAATTTAGATGGGATGGCAGGAAGGGCAGAAGCTGATGGCTTCTATTTGTTCAATGCTTTCTAAATGAGGTTACACGCCGTGAGGAGGATGGAGGGGCAGGACGCTAGGTGGAAGTTTAAGGGGAACGGAAAAAGAAGAATGACTTCAGAGAGTCGAGAAAATACTAAAAGAGGCAGTAAAACTTCCGGGTCGAGTGCCATTTGAGATTTGTGGCAAATTTTAAAGAAACCCTGGTCAGAACTGTTAGCTTTTCTCTGGCAAACATCAACTACTTGGCCCTTCAAAGGTGGCCTCAAAGTACCCTTTTAGCCATCTCCTGACATTCTCATTCTGTTCCTCTGCAGTTTTCAATCTTCTTGGCTGCAGGACATTTTTTACCCCCTTTACATATTATATTCAGTGCCCTAGTTTAAGAAAAAACAAAGAGAGGCAGAGATGACAATGAGAACAAAAACCAGGCTGTTCTGGAGGAAGCTGAAGTAAGCCTAAATTCCCCCACCAGCTTGGCCCCCTCCCACCATCCCGAGGCACATCTAAGGAACCTCCGGGCTTGAAACCAAAGATTTACCCTGATAGGTGTTTCTCAAACTTAAATATGCTGTTGATCACCGGCTCTTGTTAAAATGTACATTCTGCTCCAGCAGCTCTGCAGAGGCCCAAGACTCTGCATTTCTCACAGGTTCCTTTGGACTGCCACTGCGCCCACAGCCACAGCCAAAGCCAGCTACTCACATTCTCCGCTCTGCTTGCTTTTTCCAGCAGTCCGACCCTCGGCTGCATATGCCTTGCCCTACTGTATTAGTCCGTTCTCACACTGCTATGCAGAAATACTCAAGACTGGGTAACTTACAAATGAAAGAGATTTAACTGACTCATAGTTCTGCAGGGCTGAGGAGGCCTCAGGAAACTTACAATCACGGCAGAAGGGGAAGCAAACACGTCCTTCTTCACATAGCAGCAGCAAGGAAAAGAATGAGTGGCAAGCAGAAAGGGAAGCCCCTTATATAAAACCATCCGATCTCATGAGAACTCACTCACTATCACGAGAATAGGATGGGGAAAACCGTCCTAATGATTCAATTATCTCCAGCTGGTCCACCAGCGGCACCTGGGGATTATGAGAACTACATTTTAAGATTAGATGTGAGTGGGGACACAGCTGAACCACGTCGCCCATCTTCTGCAGCCCTGGAGATTTTATTTAACCTTTTAGGCCCTCCTCTCAAGGTTTCTCCAAGTCCCCCAGGCAGAAGTAATCATGATCCAGTCCTAGTTAGCACCTTGGCCCCATCTCCTTCCGCTATACCCCACTCTTGATGTGCTCCAGCCACACCAGCTTCCCTGCAGTAGTCATAACAGACCAAGCAAGCACCAGCCTCAGAGCCTTTGCACCAACTGACCCCTCTGTTGGAAATGCTCTTCTCCCAAATTGCCTCATGTCTAAGCCCTTCACCTACTTCATGCCTTTGCTCAAAGTTGTCTTCTTCATGAGGCCTATATTCTGCACACTCTATTTAATACCCTTCACCCCAGCATAGCATTCTGGACACTGTAGTTATTTGTACATTCATTCATTCATTCATTCATTCATTCATTCATTTAGACGGAGTTTCGCTCTTGTTACCCAGGCTGGAGTGCAATGGCACGATCTCGGCTCACTGCAACCTCTGCCTCCTGGGTTCAGGCAATTCTCCTGCCTCAGCCTTCTGATTGGCTGGGATTACAGGCACGTGCCACCATGCCCAGCTATGTACATATATTTATTTTATGTCTGTGTCCCCTGCAGTTATGCACAATGTGAGGACAAGGTCTACATGTATTCATTTTGCATCTGACGCGTCTTGCATTGTTTCTATATTTAAAGACAAGGTGAAATATCAAGTCACTAGCTGACATAACTTCCAAGTAATGAAGGTGAATTAGATTTCTGACACTTCAAAGAACCTAATTGCTAGTGGAAGTGTGAAAAATACAAGAAAGAACATGATAACAAAATAGATACACAAAGTAAAGCAAGGGCACAAGGATAATTCTAAAATGGTAATTCATAACTCAAAAGTACACAAGGTGATATTCTACTATGAAACGGGATAAAGTAACCATTGATTTAGCATACAATCTAATAATTTGCTACACCTTAGCATTTAAGATACTTAAAAAAAAAAAAAAATTGGATAGGCACAGTGGCTCAAGCCTCTAATTCCAGCACTTAGGGAAGCTGAGGTGAGAGGATTGCTTCAGGCCAGAAATTTGAGACCAGTTTGGCCAACATATCAAGCAAAACCCTATCTCTATTTTAAAGAATGGGAATAATGAGAGCTAACATATTAAAAAACTTACTATGTGCCAGCAACTATTTAGGCATTTTGCAGGCATGAATTAATTTAACCCATATAACAAACTTCCAAAGTAGGTACTATTATTACCCCCTTTTATAAACAAGGAACTGAGAGGCAAAATAACTTGTTCAAGGTCACACAGCCAACAAAACACTGGCTCCAGAGCTCTTAATCGCTGTGCCCAGGTAGCTGAAAAACTATAAAGATTTAGAGTTGCAAGGCTTAGCTTTAGGTAAGTTACTGTTTTAAAATTCCCTACATTTTTCATAAATAATGTATTTGTTATCTCCCCATATGCTTTGAACATTAGCAATGATATCTTTCTGTAAAGGAAAAACAGTTTTTCAAGTAGTTCTCTCACATGTTAACAGCTAATACTCTGTACATCCAAGAACAGCTCTTAAGACTAAGAAAATAAAAGAACTCAAAGAAATGAATGACTTTTGAGCCTGGCCCAGGCAGCACAGCTCAGTGGTTAAGGGTACAGCTGTAAATCTCAAGTACTAGGCACTGTGACCCAGGCAGGTAATGAATTCAGCCTATGCATGTTTCCCCCTTGAGTATTCTTCCTGGCTGCTGCATGCTCTCCCCACTTTCTCACCCCACACTATCCCCATCTTATTCTTGCAAGGGTTCTTAATGGGGTTCCATGAACTCCCAAGTGGTCCGTGAATAGAATTAAAGGGATCCTTGAACTTGGTAGGACATATCCTTTGTATTTTCATTTATTCCTTTAAAAGCCTCATTCTGAGAAGGGAATCTATGGCCTTCACTGGACTGCCACAGGAGTCCCTGGCACAAAAAGGAAAAGAAACGTGTATAAATGCAGAAACAGGGAAATAAGCTAGGACGTTTTAATATCGGTCAAAGAAAGAGGGAAACAAATCTGGTTAGGAATCACAGAGGTGGGAAGGGAAACAAAGAGATTGAGTCAAGGAAACTACCAGGTATTCCTAACAAAATGTCAATGTCACCTTACATCTTCCTTCTACTTACCTCCCAAAAAAGAAGAGTTGCCTCCTCCACTTCTACTCATTCATTCCTTAGGTCGTTAAATTTTCACACCCTCCTCCCCAATCAACCACTTTAGCTCAAGCACAGCCATGACCCTCAAGCACTTGGGAGCATCTAATTCTGCCAACTTCTGTTTTCTCTTGCTTCCTGTTTCTTTTTCCTTTGTCCTTACCACAAAGCTAAGTGTCCATGGGGTCCCCGTTCCTCCAGTGGAGATCTGACTTACCAATTCTGTATGGGCAGGTCTCAATGGTCTATCCTAGCCCTAGTGGCTCTCAAACTCCAATCACACCTTTCCAGCATCCCACATAGTACTCTAACTGCAGGATCCACCCACCACCACCTACAATTCCCCATTCTTAAATCTTAATTGCTTGTGTCCCTTTCCAACTCCCAATTTCTTGTCCCAAATTTTCTGATCTCATGGGGCCACTATTCTTCTAAGGGCTCATCACATACAGTTGGGGCTGGAGGAGGAATCCTTAGTGGTGAAGTCTTTCCTTCTACTGCTACATAGCCTGTGGACCTGCAGCATCAGCACCACTCAAGAGTGTGATCAATCACAGTCTCAGGCAGCATGTCCACCAGATCTCTGAATTAAGACTCTGCATTTTAATTTCATTTTTTATTTAGTTGGAGCCTCGATCTGTCACCCAAGCTAGAGTGCACTGCACAACCACGGCTCCCTGCAGCCTGAACCTCCTGGACATAGATGATCCTCCCATCTCAGCTTCCTGAACAGTTCAGGTTACAGGTGTGTGCTGCCATGTGCATCTGTTTTTTAATTTTTTGTAGAGACAGGTTCTTGCTGTGCTGCCCAGGCTGGTCTTCAAATCTTGGCCTCAAGTGATCCTCCTGCCTCAGCCTCCCAATGCATGGCTAGGATTACAGGCACCAGCCACCTGCCCAGCAGAGTCTGCATTTTTTTAAAGTCCCCAAGTGATTGATATGCCCCTTAAATTTTGAGAAACAGGGATCTGATTCTTTTAATATATCACTATCCTAACTGCATTTGAACTTTATTATTTTTAGGCATCATTTACTGAATACTTATGATGTGCTAATTACAGTACTAGGCCTTAAATACAGTATCTCATTTAACCCTCAACCCTGTGAGGTCATCCTCATTATCCGCATTTTAAAAATATATAAATTGAGGCTCAAGTGACTGAATCACCTGCTCAAAGTTCCCAACAATGCCAAAGTCAGCATATGAACCTCATCTGTCCAACTACAAACCATTTTTGCCAAATTGCGCCAATTCCCTTCAATTCCAAAATTTGTATTTCAAAGGCTATGCTAGCAGAATTAATTACTCTGGCTGACTGCATTTTCTAATCAATTTAAGGTAGATTTGCTGGTTTATAATTCTTGCTGGCAACCCTTCTAAAGGCACAGCAGATCAAGGCACCTGGAAAGAGAAATCATTGACCTGACATGGGGCATCATTCTGAGTAATTAAGTTTAGTAACTCTAAGTACTAAGTAACACTAAGTACTAAGTATAAATACTTAGGGTTCACTCTAAGTATAAATGCTTAAAGTTCACTCTAAAGTATCTAATAAATGGAGAGGAAATGTATTCTGTTCTCTGGATATAATCCCAAGTTTTAGGGAGTATAAAACAACTTCCCTAATAAACTTTCTGTATGTCCGCTTGGTGTGTTTCCTTCCATTGAAGGTTAAAAAGAACAAAAAAATAGTGTGAGGAGACTAGTTCTTGAATGAATGGTAGCTGGGTTCCACTCAAGAATCTCATCTAATGTCTAGAAAACTCTAATTTTAATCTCATTGCTTTATTATATCCTATTAAGTCAAGGTCCTCAGTTTCCTTATCTTTTTTCAGTGCCCAAATAAAAACCCATGAACCCAAACAAAAAATTATGATGTGCCCAATATAGTCTTCATTTATTCCAAGTCCCAGAGCCTGTGGAAAAAATAATCAAAGCTACTGATGCTCCACCAGGGACACCACAAGTTCTCCAATCCACACCCCACAGCACACGGCATTCATCAGGCTGGCCCTTACAGATGCCCATGGGAAGTACCCAAAGACATCCAGAAGCATCCAGCTCTATCAGCAGGACAGAGTCCTGTCTGACACTGCCTGGCAGGCCCTTTCCCCTCTCTGGGGACTGTTCTTTCCCCAAGGCCAACAGGCAGGCACTGCCATGTTTTTATAACTACTTAGTCCAAGGGATGGCCACAAATGACTAAAGCTAGACCAATCTCAAGTGGAATCCTTCCATGGGATTTTTATAACTAAATTAGAGACAGGAAGCCCTTTCAGGGAGCAGAAAAGACAAAATGTGAAATACAGGAACCCTTCATTCCCTGCTCTGTGGAGGAAATCAGTCATCTATGAAGGAGAACAGAGCCAAAGGGTACAGAAAAGTCTCACGCACTCACGCACTCACACTCTCCAGCACCCAGCTCTTCACATGGTTTTGTTCAATCTTTCCTTCTACTGTGATAGGCCCCCCAAACCCCTCAATACCCAAAATGTTTGCCAAAGCTCATTTGAACTTCTACAGCTTTAAACCAAAAGCCTCTAACATCAATACTTGGCCACTTCTAAATACTATATTTGTTTTAAACAAGTTTTATGTGCTTTAAGATTTCTCCATACAGATAATGTTTTCCTTTGGATATTTATACAGGTTTTAAAATACTAATTTCTAAAAGGCTCACATTGCACTGTGTGTAAAAGTCTTTTAGAATATCTATTTAAAACAAGTCTTGGCTCGTATCATTCAACATGCTCCCCACACTATTAAAATATCATCTTAAGATGCTTACTGCTTGATCATTTTTAGTGTAATTCTAAATGTAACAAGACAAAACTGCCTTCCTAAGTCACTTTCTCCTTTATGTATTCAGTTATATTCTTTGCTTAAAATACTTAAAATAAAAATTGGCAATGATTCATTCACTGATGAGTATTTTAAGTTAGAAAGCAGTAACATATCAAATTAAGCACACAATGGCAGGCTTATTCCCAACTCTGATTATTGCCCAAATCAAGATTTTCATTACCACCTCAGAAGACTTGAACATTTTCACCTTAATTGCAAGTTGTTACATTTCAATCACATCGACTTTAGCTTAATAGACTGCAATGCAGTTCAGCTACATTCAATATAACAAACTTAGTTCACAGTCTCTTAAAATCACCATAGATTTCCTTTCCATCTAGTCAAGGTCTTAAAAATTCCCTGAATGTTGCTGCATTTGGAAAGCTATAATAGTAAGACAACTTGTATTATAAAGTATTCTACAAATCCTGGTATAACACTGTGCACCTCATAGACTGAAAAAGCAGTAGAATCTTGAGTTAGAAAACAACCTGGAAATCATCCAAACAGCCCTAGTTCACAGGTGTAAACACTGATGCAAAAACCTGACCTTAACATGCCCGAGGTCAACAATTAGAGCAGGCGTCCCCAAACTTTTTACACAGGGGGCCAGTTCACTGTCCCTCAGACCGTTGGAGGGCCACCACATACTGTGCTCCTCTCACTGACCACCAATGAAAGAGGTGCCCCTTCCTGAAGTGCGGTGGGGGGGGGGGATAAATGGCCTCAGGGGGCCGCATGCGGCCCTCGGGCCATAGTTTGGGGATGCCTAAATTAGAGTTTAAGAAAGATTTAAAGCGCCAATCCAATGAGCATTTTACCACAGAATGTGGAAGGTGCTCATATACAACACCATGCTTGTTTGTTCAGACTGTTGATGTATTTATTCTCCGATTACCTGTATACCAAAAACTTTGGTGCACAGAAGGTCATGTAAAACATTTACCTAATATCAGACATTGTCACCTAAAATGAAATCAAACCAGAAATACATGGCATCTAAGTGTTTAGATTTCAGGTTTATATTACACATCCATTCTTTTTTCAAAAATAGCATAGGAAATAGACATTTTGAAAAAGAAGGCTGTGAAAGAGACCTTTCTTATGTCAACTCAGAGTCCTCAAAATAAAGATATTTGGACAAAAATATTACAGGTGTTTTAGCAATCCTTCCCATAGTAGTTGACACTGTATGTGCCCAATGTATCTGCTGAATGAATTACATGCTTACATTGATATACATGAAATGGAAACTTCACTCCTTTGGTTGTGGATACTTAAAATTGCAAACTTTTCTTGAGAGCAAAAGAAAATAACCCCAAATATAATATTTACAAGTCATACACTATGAAACACTTAAGTAGTTTCAAAATATTTTCAATGAGCAAGAAACTCTAAAATAAATGTAGCAATTCATAAATATAAGGTAGCAACGTAAGTGGTTACAGTAAAACATGAACGATTACAAGATTTTCTAAGGCAAACTGGAACCCAGACGAGTTCCCAGAAAGCACACTCTTTTTCGGCAGCATATTGTTGACACTATCTTACTAAATTAAACCCCGAGACAGAAAGACTCTCCATACCAAAACACCAGAACTCCAAAGGAGATAAAGGCACCATAAATATGAGTAAGCACTACAGTATTCGTCCTTTTTTTAAAAAAAAATTATGTTTCTATTCTAGTAATAAGGGACCCAAAACTAATAACAAATAATAAAAGAGCTTACCAAAATTATATGTAACTCTACATTATAAACTTATTGCATAGGAAAAACAGCGTTTCATTTTCTGTAATAAAACTTGGGAGAGGAGTTTTTGGTGCGGTAATGCATGCTCTTGCAACAACTTGCACTCCCAGATAGCTAAAGAAGTTGTCAGGAAGTTAAAATGAACTTCAGTGAATCAGTCATTAAGCTGGATAAAAATAATCATTTCTCAACTTTTTCAAAAACACTCCATGCAAACACGATCAATCCTGATACTGTTTCGCCCTTCCCCCTGCTCAACTTGGGGAAGAAAAATACAAAAACGATGCTTTTGAGGCATTTTTAGACAACTTCACTACATTGAGAGTGTTCTTTTTTAAAAAAACCAACATGGTTTTCAGTCATTTCCATTACGCTGAAAAGGACATACAGACAGTCATCGAAATCAAAAGCAGGGGAAGCGGACTTACACTTTTCCCAAATGCTAAGTGACTGCAGTGGCTAAGGTCATGGTCAAAATTCACAGGCTCATTTAAACTTTCCTGGCTGAGCCAACAGCTCCGATCATGTTTCCAGATCCTATCTAACTGGATTAAAACTGCAGGAGTTTCTCGCTGTCAGATCAGCAGGAGGCTATTTCAGACCCTCGAACCGCAGTCCGCATAGCCCGCAGCAGCGCATCCTCCAACCCCCGACTGTGAGTGACGCTAACCTTTCCACGCGTTCTCCTCCAGCATTTCCCACCCCCCCCCCACCCCCACAGCGGGCGCGGCCAACTCCGGACCCCCTCCGCCCGCGCCTGCCAGGACCCTTGCCTGCCGTCTCCACCCCGGCCACCCTTCCGCAGTCGGTGACTTCTGCCCGGCTCCCCAAAGTGGGGGTAGGCGACGAGGGGAGGAAGACTCCCCGCCAAGGGCTCTCCAGCCCGCACAGCGACAGGGCGATGCGGGAGAGGCGCAGGATGTCGCCCGACGCCAGAGCCATATTTACATCGGCTGCTGCTTTGCCAAAAAGCCGAATTGTGCCCAATAATATTGCCTTTAAAGGAAAAAGAAAAGACCTAACCACTAAAGCTGCTGCCCCAAATCTGCTCGCTCTCCGGTATCCTCGCCCCAGTGCCCCCGTGGGAGGCTCGCCCGCGCCCAGTCCGGGACAGGTACACCCGCCAGCCGGCGGAGGACGCGGGCGCCGCGCCGCCCCCACACTGGGCAGCGGTCGCCGAGACTCGGCCCCCAGCAGCCCCCGCCGGGGCTGACAGCCGAAGCGGCGCCTTGCCCCGCACAAACTTAACCACTTCCCAGGCTGCGGGCACAGACCCGCGGGCAGGCGGGCGAACGGGGGGCGGCACGGGCACTGGCACCAACCGTGAAACTCACACGCACACGGGACCCCAGTCCCGCAGCCGGTCCTAGGTCTAAATGGGGCGCAAATGGTGCTCGGGGGGCCCGGAGGGCTTGGGGGCGCGCGCCGCGGGGCTGGAGGCTCCGAGGCGGGCGAGCAGCCGGAGGGCCAGGGCAGGCTGGGGCTCCCCGCCCCGCAGCAGCTGCAGCCGGAGGAGGAGGGGAGCGAGGAGGAAGAAGAGGAGAAGGAAGGGGACCGCGCGCCGCAGCCGAGCCCTTACCGAGTGGTTTACCCCCCACATCAGGACGCTGAGCAGCGGGTCGCTGGCCCGAAACAGCTTCACTTTCTGCGCTACGAAGTGCTTCTTCTTGGTCTTGGTTTTGCTCGCCAGGACGGAGGACCCTAGGTTGCCGGGGGTCGCCATGGCCGCCTCCTCCGTCCCCTCCACCGCCGCGCTCCCGAGGCCGGGGACCCGCCCTCTCTACACCCCGGCCCGGGAAGGTAGCCGCATCCCCCCGGTGGCGGCCCCGGCGCGCCGCGCTCCGCTCCGCCTGCCTCCGCCGCTGGCGCGCTCGGCCCCGCTCGGCTCGCTCCGCCCGCTTGGCCCGGCAGGCTGCGCTCGGCTCGTGCCCCGGCCCGGATCCCGCGCCCGCCGCGGCTCCGCGCTCAGCCCGCGGCTGGACCCGGCGCTCCGCGAGCGGCTTCCGCGTTGGGCGCCGGCGTCATGACGCAGGGGGCGGGAGGCGACCGCGGCGCCGCGGGCGGGGCGCCGGGCGCGGGGCGCGGGGCGCGGCCGCCGGACCGTTAGGCTGCGCCCTCCCGCCCCGGCTCCGCTGCGACCCGGCCGTCCCCTGTGCCTGGGCGAGCTCGGGACGTTCGCTCCCGGCCCGCGGAGGAGGCCGCGGGGTGCGCGCGGAGAGCCCGCAGACCCCGGCCTGGCGTCTCCTGCGGCTCCCCGAGGAGGGAGAGGACAGGGAGGGCAGAGCGAGGAGGTTGGGGAGAGGAGTCCCCAGGCGTCGATCAGGCGAAGGAGGGAAGCTCACGGACCCGCGCTCGCCCACGCCGCGAGTCGGGAGACCCAGCGAGGCGCGAAATGCTGCAGGGAGACCTGGGCTTCCCGGCACCGAGGGGAAGGACCTGGCCACGTTTCTGGTCAGTCTCGGAGATGAACTTAATACCGTTGTGCCATTCACCGTGGGGCCTTTCAGACCCTCGATATGGGCCGCCTCAAGTCATTCAAGAGGGAGACTCCCACCTAATAGTTTCTACTGTCACTGCCACCCCACTCCGTGCCCAGGGCAGGACCCTGGGACCCTCATCCAGAGCCCCTGGCTTAACCGGGAGAGTCGTGCCCCAAAGTGCATCTTCTGCTTGGAATCCATCACCGTGGTCCTTGCCATCCCTGCCTGTTTTCCAATGCATTCAACTTCTTCCGTGGAAATCCGTTCACTGTCTTCCTCCAGATACACCTAATGTAACCCGTTATTATGATGAGAATACCTGGCTTACTTCAGGAAGCTGCCATTCCAAGTATGTCTAAAACCCTGCTGCCCCCATGTCGCCCCCGCAGTCTTCATCCTGTACAATGTATTTACTCTGACCCAGTCCACCAGTCCTCACTGAATAGGTTCTTGGAAACTATCGCCTTAAGCAAAACAACATAAAACAAAACCAAATTTGTCATAGGCTAACATTTCAAAAAGAGTTAAGTTCCTACAGCATTATTTCTGGTCACAGAAACATCACCAAACTTCAAAGTAAAGACTCAAAACACTTCTAATATTAAACATTGAAATAAATGTAAGCTATACCGCCTTTTAAATTTTTTTTCCCCCTTGAGATGGGGCATTGCTCCCAGGCTGCGGGTGCCCTGGGGCAATCACAGTCCGCTGCAGGCTCTACTTCCTCAGGCTCAGGTGATTCTTCCACCTCATCCTCCCCCGTAGTTGAGACTACAGGCATGAACCTGGCTAAGTTCTATTTGGTAGAGATAGGGTTTCACCATGGTGCCCAGGTTAGTCTTGAACTCCCAGGCTCAAGGGATCTGCCCACCTCAGCCTTTCAAAGTGCTGAGAATACAGACGCCAGCCACTGCACCAGGCCCACCTACATTTTTTAAAGATTGACAAAAACAAGATAATGCTTTGTCAAATTTCTGGTCAATCAGTGAGTAATGGTTGCTGTGGTGCTGGGTTAAATCAAGACATAAGTGAAAAGCAAAAAGTTGTCAGGAGGACCTGCTGCTACCATGAGATTTAAAAACTATCACAAATATGGTAGCTGAGTGCTCTCCTACCTCATTCATTGTCATACATTTTTATGATTATTGTACACTTACATATTTTTATTTTACAGTCATTTGTTTCATGGATTCATTCATTTTTCCAACTCATTTATTCCAGTTCAAGGTCACAGATAGTGGGAGCCTATCCCAGCAGCTCAGCTTGAGCAAAATGTGGGAACCATCCCTGGATAGGATGCCATTCTATTGCAAGATGCACCCACCCACCTACACACACACACACACACACACACACACACACACACACACACACACAATTTACTTAAACTAGGGCCATTTAAGATGGGGGTGGTGGCTCATGCCTGTAGTCCCAGCACTTTGGGAGGCATGAGGCAGGTTGATTGCTTGAGCCCTGTAGTTGGAGACAAGCCTGAGCAATAGGATGAAACCCCACCTCTACCATAAATACAAAACAGGGCATGGTCGTACGCACCTGCAGTCTCAGCCATTCAGGAGGCTGAGGTAGGCAGATTGCTTGAGTCCAGGAGTTGGAGGCTGCAGTAAGCTGCGATTATGCCATTGCACTCCAGCCTGGGTGATAGATGGATATCCCATCTCTTAAAAAAATAAATAAAAGGAAAAACTAGTGGTATCATGTAAACAAGCCTATGAACTGAACGTGCATGTCTTTAAGTTGTGAGAGGAGGCTGGGTGCGGTGGCTCACACTTGTAATCCCAGCACTTAGAGAGGCTGAGGTGGGTGGATTGCCTGAGCTCAGGAGGTCAAGACAAGCCTCGGCAACGCGGTGAAACCCTGCGTCTACTAAAATACAAAAAATAAGCTGGGTGTGACAATGGGCACCTGTAATCCCAGCTACTCAGGAGGCTGAGGCAAGAAAATTGCTTGAACCTGTGAGGCGGCGGTTGCAGTGAAGCCGACATCGAACCACTGCACTCTGGCCTGGGCAAAAAGAGCAAAACTCTGTCTCAAAAAAAAAAAAAAAATGTGAGAGGAAACCAGAGTACCCAAAGAAAACCCTTGTAGACATGAGAAGAACGTGCAAATGCAGTGGCCCCAGCTAGAAATCCATTTTTTTTTCCTCATCAACATATAACAAAACAACGTTGATCAAACTTACATTATTTGAGGACCTGCCGTATGTTGTCCGTTGTCATTAGTACTCCACTCAAATATAGTAGATACCTACTGTGCCCTTGGTAGGTGGGTTGTATCACAGAGATGAAGGACAGCAGGCCATTATCCCTGTAGGATCTTGAGCCTCGTCAGGGGTTGAGGGGTGGTCATATGGTCACCTTCATTTGCTCCTATTCTTTCTTTGACTGTTTTTTAAACACAAGTTTACCCCAAAGTCCTCTCGTAGTTCTTTCCTGCTTGCTTTCATCCAAAATGATATCTGCTCCTCCACCATCCATCATCAGTACTCTTAGTGGTTTAAAAAAATCGAAAACCTAAATTTTTAGTGAGACAACAAGGGACTGAGCTTGAGCAAAAAAAAAAAAAAAAAAAAAAGGGAGACCTTAAGTAGGTCTCCCACTTACTTGAGCAAATCACTTAACCTCCCCCCGCTTTGAGTTCTTTGTGTTAATAACAGGTATCATCAGACAGAAATGTCACTTTAGGAACTACTCTGGACCTAGTAATATAATCCTGCCTTACCTATTTTATAGGATGTTTGTTACAATCAAAATCAACAGTAGAAAATGGCTATGAAAGCCCTTTGTAAACCAGACAACACAACGGAAAATGTAGAGTGCCTGCAAATAACTCATGAACTCTCCTCTGACCTCAGAAAAGTGCTTGGTTGCACATTTTGACATCATTTATCCGCAGGCATCTTTTAAAAGTGTCTAAAACTGGCTGGGTGCAGTGGTTCATGCCTGTAAATCCCAGCACTTTGGGAGGCCAAGGTAGGAGAATCACTTGAGCCCAGGAGTTCAAGAGTAGCCTGGATATAATAGTGAGATCTCATCTATACCAAAAAAAAAAAAAAAAAATGTTTTAAATTAGCCGCACATGGTGGTATATACCCTGTGGTTTCAGCTACTTGGGAGGCTGAGGCAGGAGGATCACTGACACTGTAGCTATGACTGCACCACTGCACTCCAGCCTGGGCAACAGAGCAAGACCCTAATATTAAAAAAAAAAAAAAAAAAAGTATCTAAAAGCAAGTTTGACATCTTTCCCCATTTCACAAGTTACTTTATTTCTTGTATTATGTTAGAAATGGCATTCATAATACTCAGTTACCCCAGTTGGAAGCTCATTTATTTTACAAATTTCATTGACCAGCTTGAAAGTTTACCATCATCATCAATTATTGCTTTTCACCACCACCAGACCTAAACTCCTTTACCAGATCCTGCCCTTGAAAACAATTAGACTCAAAAATTGTCTCTTCCCTGATGCTTTCTGATCCTCCTAATTCAAATTAATCCTTCCACCTCAGTGTTTCCGTAGCATTTATTTGTTCCATAATAGCGTATTATACTTAATTTTATATTAATAATTCAAGGCAATAAGCTTGCAACTGCCAAAGAAACTGAATTTAGTGAAGATGGAGTGCTGAATGAGCCTAGAGGAGGGGCAGATGGATACCTGTTGCAGGAGAGGCTCCACCTTAGGAAAGCAGCAATCTATGGGTGGGTGCAGAGGCCAATCATGTGAGGGACAGATAGGGGCACAGAGTGGTATTTTTAGGTAGTTATGAGAAGACTTGCATCTTTCGAAGGAAAGAATTTCTGGTGATTTACATGTTTTGATTGGCATCTAACACAATGCCATTCACGATACATCATTAAATGACTTATTTATTTATTTATCGTTTGAGACAGGGTCTCACTCTGACACCCAGGCTGGAGTGCAGTGTCAAGATCACAGCTCACTACAGCCTTGAACACCTGGCCTCCAGCCATCTCCTGCCTCATTAAATGATTTTGCCAATAACCTTTCACATTAGCTTTGTGCTCTGTGGAGTGTATGTGTGATGCAAGAGCTCTAGAGTCACAGAAATGACCTTAGCTCACGCCTGTCATCCCAGAGCTTCAGCAGGCCAAAGCGGGAGGATTGCTTGAGCCTGGGAGTTTGAGGTTATAGTGAACTATGACTATGCCACTTTACTCCAGCCTGGGCAACAGAGCAAGACTGTCTCTAAAAATAAAAAAGAAAAGAATAATGAAGTTACCTCAAAAGTGTGTAATCCGATTCTCAAACTGTATGCATTACATAGACAACTGAGATCTAGAGAAATGTAAAAAGTAATTTCTTGAGTGATAAGAAAGTTTGAAGGCAAGGACCATGGTGTACCTGCTTCTAGGGCCTCTCAGTAAACCCAGCATACTCCCTTTCTCATAGCACCTATGGTGAAATTTTTGTGAATAAAGAAAAAGAAATGTTTTATGTCTCATAACAAAGTTACAGATAAAGTTTGCATAGCTAGACAATGTTCTGTGCAAGGTTCCATTCAGAAATACTTAGGAAATTAGGTTAGACTTAAACTCGAGGGCTAGATAACTACATGTGGATTTAGCCACCTAGCAATTTGACCACTGTTTTTCTTCGGAGTTTGCATGCTAATGAGACAAAGTATATGTCCTGCTTGTTCTTGGTTCAGCAACTGGTTCAAACTGCTTACCTTGTCAAGGCTTGAAGAACCCAAACTATCAACATTCACCAACTGGAAGAGACACATGGCTAGAGAAGGAAGATCAAGGGAATGTGACTTCGAGAATGGCATGTGGTTCTGTGAGTCAAGAAGAATGCAGGCCCTCCTCAACAGCCACATCCTTTGGCATTTGCCTGGTGGGATGTTATCATCCAGATGGCAAACCCATCACAAATGGAAAAAGGCTCCAGTAGCCGTGTTCATTAAGAAGAAAGAAGGAAGGGCCGGGCGCGGTGGCTCACACCTGTTATCCCAGCACTTTGGGAGGCCGAGGCGGGTGGATCACGAGGTCAAGAGATCAAGAGCATCCTGGTCAACATGGTGAAACCCCGTCTCTACTAAAAATTCAAAAAATTAGCTGGGTATGGTGGCACGTACCTGTAATCCCAGCTACTTAGGAGGCTGAGGCAGGAGAATTGCCTGAACCCAGGAGGCGGAGGTTGCGGTGAGCCAAGGTCGCGCCATTGCACTCCAGCCTTGGTAACAAGAGCGAAACTCTGTCTCAAAAAAAAAAAAAAAAAAAAAAAAAAAATTAAAAAGAAGAAAGGAAATATCAAGAGGATTTAAAAGGTTCTCAATACTAATATGGTTTTATTTATTTATTTAATCATTTTTGAGATAGGGTCTCCCTCTGTGCCCCTGGCTGGAGTGCAGTGGCATAATCATGGCTCGTGGCAACCTCAACCTCCTGGGCTCAAGTGATCCTCCTGCCTCCAGCCTCCCTAACAGCTGGGACTATAGGTGTGCACCACCATGCCCAGCTAATTCTTGTATTTTTTGTAGATACAAGGTCTCCCTATGTTGCCCAGGCTGGTCTAGAACTCTTGACCTCAAGTGATCCCCCCACCTTGGCCTCCCAAAGTGATGGGATTACAGGTGTGAGCCACTGTGCACAGCCCCCAATACCAACTTTATACTTCTTGTTGCTCTGGTTTTGTTTTTGCTTTCTTTTACTATAATCAACTTTATTTAGTGTCATAAAACTGTGTGGTGTAGATATTATGTTGTCTAAGGTATACAAGAACAGAAGAAGAGGTTGAATAGGGTAGATACTCTTATTTTTTATATTACTCTGTTTAATAAAACAGAAAAACTATCAATCAAATAATTTCAATTCCAATTCTTCTTTGAGAAAAGGAAACTGGTAGATTTTTTGACTTAGTGCTATTTGGAAGCTTTGTGCTTTTCCTTGCTTTATGAAGATATCCGAGCAAGATGTGAGACAATTCCATTCAGTCTTCTACAAAGTCACCCTGAGCTTTGCCATGCAAAATTACTATGTTGGAAGCCCATTCTTCAAGTGCATCAGCTGTCAAATTTAGCCAAAAAGCAATAAGTGAGCTACCGATGCAATAAATGGGCTTCAAAATTCAACTGTGACACGTGAGTTATTTTGGGGGGCATAAGTTATTGATGTGACGCAGCACATCTTGCTATCTGGGAGTTCCAGGGGTTGGCTATACTATCCAAACCCTTCCTGTACTGGCTGTGGTTTCATGCTAGCCGGTTGGGGTTTTCCACTCCAATTTAAATATCAGTGGTGATTCTTCTGGCTTCTGTAGCTGGCTGGGACTTCCTGGACAGTGGCAGCCATTCCAGTAGTCTACCAGTTAGTTGGCACCTATCTGGTTAGCCTGACTTGGGGAGATTGGACTGGGAGAAGATGGAGTAAAAAGCACGTGATGCGCAGACTAACCATTCACCGACCACCCCACCTTCTCCACTCCCCAAGCAGGAACATGAGAACTTGAGCTAGCCTCCCATGATGGAAGACAGAAACCTGTGTGAAGGATATTACACTTTGACCATATCTACCTTTATATATATGAAAGAGTTCTTTATTATAGAAACGGCAATTTCAACACTGGGGAAGCACATGTCAGAATATAATGCATTTGATAAACATGATATTTTCAGAGAAAATGTAATGACATAAAATTATCATGTTCATATAAGTGAAAAAATAGGATATATATCATATATATGCTATGGTTTTAATATTATAAAATGGGCCAAGCATAGTGGTTCACACCTGTAATCTCAGCACCTTAGGAGATCTTGATGGAAGGATCCCTTAAGGCCAGAAGTTCAAGACAAGCCTGGGCAACATAGCAAGGTCCTATCTTTACAACACAAAAATTAAACATTTTTAAAAAGTAAAAAGTAGAGTATAAAATGTGTGTGCATGAAAACACTGAAAGAAAATACAGCATACTTTTGACAGTGGTATATCAGGGGTACAGTTGGATTATAGATAATTTTTAAAACATATTTCTGCATTTTCTGAATGTTATAAAATGCATATGTGTTACTTTTATAATAATTTTTTTAAGTACAACTATCTTTCCTGGCTAAATAAGTAACACAATAATGTCATTTAACATATTAACCCAATACTAGTAAGAGACTAAGATTTTCAGTTGCTCCTTGCTATTTATTAGTTGTTGTATGATTCAGGCAACAGTGAACTAAGCCTGAAGTAAACAGACCATTTTCCTATATGAAGGAAAAAGGGAACCTCCCGTGTTCACAAAGAGTCCTTATGCAAATGGAAGTTAACAAATTGTTTATCTATTAGACATCATCTCCCCAATGCATAGAGCCTATGCATTTTTCAGGGACCTAGAAAAAAAGTGAGATGTGAAAACAAAAATCTTGATTCCAAAAGCAAACTGCAAAATGTATATCAATAATAAACATTTGATTAAATGTTGCCAAAACATAATACTGCCAAGTTTATTAAATTTAAATTTAGTAGTTAAAAAGCCATTACATGTATAAGAAGAGCAAACATGTGAGTTAGCTTTTCTTTATTACAAGTATGCATAATGATTTATTAAAAAGATAGTAAATAGTCAATCAAAAATTAAATGTTTGGCTGGATGTGGTGGCTCATGCTTATAATCCCAGCACTTTACGAGGCTGAGGTGGCAGAACTGCTTGAGCCTGAGAGTTAGAGACCAGCCTGGGCAACATAGGGAGACCCTGCCTCTACAAAGAATAAAATATTATCCAGGCATGGTGGTGTGTGCCTGTGGTCCCAGCTACTTGGGAGGCTGAGGTGGGAAGAACACTTGAGCCTGGGAGGTTGAGGCTGCAGTGAACTGTGATTGTGCCACTATGCTCCAGTCTGGGTGGATTGAGATTATGAATCTCAAAAAAAAAAAAAAAAAAAAAAAAAAAAAAAAAAAAATTAAAGTGAAGCATTCTTAGAGCAAAATTATAAAAATCTTCTCTAATGTATTTTATAGCAAAAGTGTTGTATTAAATGTGGACTGTGAATGCATTTTTGTATGTTTGATACACTGAAGGTTTGGAGCCTCCAAAAATAAGAATGCCCAGCCCTTCAAAGAGTTTTTAAATGTCTAAGGGGAGAAGGGGTTCTATTCGTTGATCAACAATGTCCAGACAAATTGATATGACCTTCAGACTGGAAGCCAACACTGAATGCCAAGACTAGAGGAATTAGAAGATTTTACACTTATCTTAGCTAAAAGGCCAAGACACAATGGAATCAGAAGATTTTAGCTTGAGCCTTTTGTCCTGGGCAAGGAAAAAGTCCAGAAGCAGGATGCAAGAAGAAAATGCGAACTTAGCTTCCCTGCCTAAAGCGGTGCAAGTTGAAGATCTCAACCACACCTTCGTTTGGGCTTTGTTAGCTCACTGCAGCCTTGACCTCCTGGGCTCAAGCGATCCTCTTTTCTCAGCCTCCCAAAGTGTTGGGATTCCAGGTGTGGGCCACAAATGACTGGCCTTATTTGTGCTTTCCACATTCCGGCAATCAAGGGACACTCTTGATTTATGTGCCTACGGCTTTTAATGGGAAGGCAACTAGAGGGAAATCTCACCTAAAGTCTGCTTTCATCGAGTTATTTTTAATTTTAAAATATAGTATACACTGTACTGATGCTACAGTGAAGAAAACCTAGAGAAATAATTGATGTGCATATTTGAAAAGCATCTAAAGAAATGTAACTTGAGATCGACCTAAGAAAAGCATCTAACGAAATGTAACTTGAGATCAATGTAAGAAAAGGATCACAGTCTTCTTCAGGCTGCTGTGTCCAGTGGCCAGGAATGGGGCAGTTCCCAAGATCTCTGCTGCCCTCGAGAACCAAACGGAACACACAGAACAACAGCTTTGAGATTTAGCAAGGGACAAAGGCTTTGCTACCGCAGTAGTGCTGAGGGTCTAAGTTGGTGAACCCTGTGTGATTTCCGTTCATCAACCCAGGAGGAAGAGTTGAGGTAGGTGAGAGGAACAAGAGGTCCCAGAGAGATTCCTGGTGCTACCCGGGCTGTTTCCACTTCCTTCTCACCACTCTCAGTTCCTGAAATTTGCTGTTGTCGCCTCCCGCAGAAGCAGCGCCAGGACAATCACTCAGGAGGCCCCCACTGCAAAGGCATTCCTAGATCCATTTGCTCCCCACACACATGCTCCCAAACTTGGGGAGCCTATCCAGTTTTACCCCAGGTATATAGAAGTCTACAAACCTACGGAACCCTCTCCTGTCACCTGTGCAAACATTACGAAATTCTACCCCATGAGTTTTCTTTTTTTTTTCTTTTTTCTTTCAGACAGAGTCTCGCTCTGTCTTCCTGGCTGGAGTGCAATGGCGCAATCTCAGCTCACTGCAACCTCCGCCTACTGGATTCAGGCGATTTTCTTGCCTTGGCCTCCCGAGTTCTCATAGTTTTGGATCTGAGTGCCTGGTATAAACGGCTGGTTACTTTCAATTAATAATCTGACGCTCATCTTGTCAACCTCAGACATGGCCGTAGTCAGTTTCGCAAGTCTCAAAATCTCAGAAGAGGTGGAATTGGGCTTGGGGGTTTTTCAGACTCTGAAAAACACCTCAAAAAAAAGCCTTCCGTATTTTTAGGGGCAGCTAACATTTGAGTGTTGCACTAAAAGGAAGTTACAGATGAAATTGTTGTTACATAAAATTCTATATCTGAATTTTAAAGATAGGGAACGTTTGATTATTCATAATATTCATGACCCTGGTTTGTGCTTTCATCTTAACTAGGATAGCTCTTGCTTAGAGTTGATGTCACAACTAACTTTCAATGAATAGTCCTGTTTTTCCTTTACTAACTGATGCTTTTTCCGTTTTCGTTTTCAAATTCAAATTTTAAGTAGGTCATAGTACTGGTATTTTAAAACTTGATAAAATAGAACTGAAGGACTAATTTGAAATCAGAGGTAAGTTTATTATCATTTTTGCTCATTCATTCATCGCATATGTGTTGAAATCCTAGAAGATCCTGAGCATAAAGGTGAGTAAGACATGTTTCTTGCCCTTGAGGGGTGCATAATTAAGCAGGGAAGATAAAGCCATAAGCCAACCATCTGCAATGCAATATGGTACCTTCTATAGTAAGACAATAGAGATAGGACTGTAAATGCTTAAAGGGAGGAAGAAGCACAGATCAGCGTGTGGGGTGGGGGAGGAGGGGGAAGAGAGGTGGTCACAGCCAAGGAAGGGGCCCCTGAAATGATCATGCAGTAGGTATTTTTTTAAAAAGGTTATGTAACATAATAGCATCTTTTTTATTTCATTGTTGTATTTACACAAAAAGGAGCTAAATATATTTCCATTAATATATTTCAAACAGGCCGGGTGTGATGGCTCACACCTATAGTCTCAGCACTTTGAAAGGTGGAGATGGGAAGATTACTTACGGCCAAGAGTTGGAGACCAGCCTGAGCAATATATGAGACCCCGTCTCTACAGAAAAATTTAAAAATTAGCTGGGAGCGCTGGCACGCACCTATAGTTCCAGCTTCTAAGGAGGCTGAGGTAGGAGAATCACTTGAGCCCAGGAGTTGGAGGCTGGAGGCTGCAGTGAGCTGTTAGCTGTGATCATGCCACTGCCACTGTACCTTGGATGACAGAGCAAGACCCAGCTTAGAAAAAAAAAAAAAAAAAAAGCAAGCAAGCAAGCAAAATAAAGCTTGAACAGCACAGAATGGCATAGACTAAAAAGGGCACTTTTTAGTCCCTCCTCCCTCTCTTCCACTCCCGCTTTCCATTTCCTAGCTCCTTTCACTTCCCCTTCCATCCCTTCCCCTGTGTTTTATCTGAGTAGATCAGGTCATTCTATGTATTTACACATATAGGTACATGCACTAATTATGTTTACTTTTGTATGTTGTTTTCCATTTTTTCACCTGGGTTGTGATCCTCCCACCTCAGCCTCCTGAATAGCTGGTATGTGCCACCACATCTGGCTGATCTTTAAATTTTTTTATAGACACGGGATTTTGCTATGTTGCCCAGGCTGGTCTCCAACTCCTAGGCTCAAGGGATCCTCCCACCTCAGCCTCTCAAAGTGCTGGGATGACAGGCTGAGCCAACACCCCTCGCCATATGTTAGCTTTTTATATAAACGGAAATATACTGTACATATTGTTCTACAACTTGCTGCCGTTTTACTCAACACTGTGCCTTGGAGATCTTTCCAGATCAGAGTAACAGGAACAAATCATTATCACAAATCTCATCTATATGAAATTACAGTTTTCTTAATCCATCCTATACTTTGTTTCACTATTAGCTCAGTTGCTAGCTGAATAGCAGAGGACTTGATCAAGTCTATTCTAGATAAACTTGGTCAAATTGTGAATTTTCCTCGGTCCCTATTAGGGAAATACTCAGTGAAAAGTCAAGTCCCTTCTCCCTTGGAGCAACCGGAGTGGGGATAGGAGGCTTACGTGTTGTGGTTTTGGGATGGAGACTGGATGTTGCTGGCCCGTTGATCTCTTCAGTTCCTCCCAGGTAACCTCCATCACACCATTGTCTCTTCTATGGAGGCCCCTGTGATGTGGAAACTTCTCTCAACTTGATTCTAACTCTCTGTGGGTCTACCCTCCCCTCTCAGCCACCTCTGCCTCAGGGAGATCATGGGGACTTCGGGCTGCCCTTGGCCCTTCCACCTGGCACCTTAATCATCCAGCACTATTGCATACTCTGGTCCTGCCCTGGTTCTTCTCAGTGGAGCTTAGCCTCCTGGGACACACCTAGTAATCAAGGCCTAGGTCTGCTCTGATATGGGACACCTCCCGGCCCACACCAGGGCCGATTCGACACTCTCCAACTCTGAGAAACTCTCCCAGCTGCACCCAGAATGTTCCCACCTCTCCATCTAAAAGGCACCACTGACCTTGCAAGTATTTATCACAAACTATCATTTAATAATAAGCTTTATGGCTGGGCATGGCAGCTCATGCCTGTAATCCTAGCACTTTGGGAGGCCAAGGCAGGTGGATCACAAGGAGGTCAGGAGTTCAAGACCAGCCTGACCAATATGGTGAAACCCCATCTCTCCTTAAAAATACAAAAATTAGCTGGGCATGGTAGTGCATGCCTGTAGTCCCAGCTACTAGGAAGGCTGAGGCAGGAGAATCACTTGAACCCAGGAGGCCCAGGTTGCAGTGAGCCGAGATCATGCCACTGCAGTCCAGCCTGGGCGGAAGAGTGAGACTCCATCTCAAAAAAAAAAAAAAAAAAAGAAAAAAGAAAAAAAGAAAAAGAACAAGGTTTATGCTCAAAAATCCTTTGACTACGTGGCATTTGGCCATACAGAACCCTTTTTTTCGTTTTTATTTTTAAAAGGTCAGATCTTGCAAGGAGAAGTTTTGTTTTCCAAGACTATCTCCTTTGCTGTGAGTTTCAAGAACGCATTTTGGATGGAAAAGCCAAGGATTCTGGCTTTCTAGTTTCTGCTCTTTGGCTTTCTCTGGGGTCTCAGGCTTCAGGATTGTCACTACCTAGGGACATAGCAAATAATAGAAATAATAGTGGCACCTGCTATAAATAGTGTTGTGAGGATTATGATTAATACTAAGCACTTTCAATGGTACCTGGCACAGAGTAGGTGCTCAATAAATGTTACCCTTTTTACTCATTAATTTGGCAAATGTTTATTGAGCATCTGCTATGTGCCATGTTTTAAGGAATGGGATAGTGAATAAAACAGATTAAAATACCTGTCCTCATGGAGCTTTCAAATTAAAAAAATATGTACTATGTGTGATGGGGAAATAAGGAGAAACATAAATAAGGAAGGTGTTTAGCTAGCATCACCAGCTAAAGCCTCGAGGAGCAGACATTTGGGTAATGTCCTGAAGGTGGAAGGGAACAGGCCATGCAGATACCCGTGGGAAGAACAGTCCAGGCAAAGTATCTGCCAGTGCAGAGGCTCTGATGCAGAAAGCTTAAAAGGAGTCACTAAGAATGAAAAACCATGGGTTGACTGGGATTGGTGGCTCATACCTGTTATCCTAACGTTTTGGGTGGGTGAGGTGGGAAGACGGCTTGAGTCCAGGAGTTCAAGACCAGCCTGGGAAACATATCAAGACCCTGTCTCTAGAAAAAGTAAAATAATTAGCTGCATATGGTGGCACATACCTGTAGTCCCAGCTACTCAAAAGGATCACTTGAGCCCAGGAAGTGAAGGCTGCAGTGAACTGTGATGACGCCATGCAGTGAGCAGTGAGCCATGATGGCACCACCGCACTCCAGCTGGGTGACAGGGCAAGACCCTCTCACAAACAAAACGAAACAAAAACCATGGGTTCATGTTGCAAAACATTATTTCACTACATTTTTATCCGTAAAGGACATCATTTTTAAGCTTCTTCATGATTTCATTGTCTAGGACATGTCAGCAAACTATTTTCTGAGGGCCAAATCCTGTCTGCTTTTGTAAATAAAGTTTTGCAGAAACACAGCCACGTTCGTTCATTTACGTATTGTCTATAGCTGCTTCCACACCTCAGCAGCAGAAATGAGTAGCTGAGATAGACCACATGACCTGCAAAGCCGAAAATAACTGCTCTGGCTCTTTCTTGAAGTAAAATTTGCCAGCTTCTAGTATACAGGTAATATTCGTTATTTGACTAATCTCCTAATGTTTAAAAAATCACATTCACATTCTTTTGGTTGCAAGGTTTAGAAGTTTGTTTTAAACCTTTTCATAAAATTGAGGATATTGCTGGCTTATTGAAGTGGAAGAGCCAGACATGGCCAGATCTAGAGACTGAACAATTGCTTTAAAGATGAATGTCCCCAGCTCTTGATCAGCCTCGGTGTGTGTGTTGCTTTCATGTCACACACAAGCTTTCTTCACATGCCAGGGAAGACAGCCACTGAGAGTTCCTGGCTTCCCCACTCTGCAAAGAAAGTTTCTCTGCACCAGTATCCATCTGTCAGTTCTACAGCAGGTCTGAGATTGGCCCTGTTGGGATCAGGTGCCCACCTTTGGCCCTATCACTGTGTCCAGGGAAATGAGATAATGAGATTCTGTGACTGGCCAGGTCTTTGATTTCATTAAGACTGGGGCAAGGTGTGTGTGTGTGTGTGTGTGTGTGTGTGTGTGTGTGTGTGTTTTGAGACAGAGTCTTTCTGTGTTGCCCAGGCTGGAGTGCAGTGGCACAATCTCAGCTCACCATAACCTCAGGGTTCAAGTGATTCTCCTGCCTCAGCCTCCCAAGTATGTGAGACTACAGGCGTGCACCACCATGTCTGGCAAATTTTTGTATTTTTAGTAGAGACAGGGTTTCACTATGTTAGCCAGACTGGTCTCAAACCTTGTGATCCACTCACCTCGGCCTCCCAAAATGCTGGGATTACAAGTGTGAGCCACCACACTTGGCTGGCAAGGTATCTTTCTATGTCCACTGACTGTTGTGGGTCCGGTCCTGGAAAGCAGGCAGAGAGATGGAAATTAGGGTACAGGAAGTTCTGAGGAAGTGCTCTCTTGATTAACACCCAAGTTGGGAGATAAGGAAGCAGGACTGGGCAGAAGTTTGGTTCCCAAAGTTGTGATCTTTGGAGCTAGAATAGTGCTTTCCAGTCGTCCACCTTAGAGCATGGTGGTGAGGCTAGTGTAGCCTTGACTCCCCAGTCACTGAATGAGGGCAGCCCTAGGAGGCATGCCCTTGGGCAAGGTGAGTCCCTTCCACTGAGAGCAATTCTCAGAGAGGATGGACACTCTCAGCAGCTGGGGGAATAAATCCTTCAGTACTGGAGCACGGCACACCATATGTTACACTGACCATATTTATTCATTTGTGAATTGCTTGTTTGTAGTCTTTCTGTTTCCTTATTGATATGTAGTGGGGCTTTATTCTGGATATTAATCCTTTGTATGTTACATATGTTGCAAAATACATTGTGTTGTATCTCAGTCTACTAAGGGGTTATTTATTTTAAAGATCTGAGACTCCCTCTCAAAAAAGAAAAAAAAAGGTCTGTTAAAATATAGTCAAAATTGTCCATCTCCCTTTTCCAAGATGATAAAAATATTTTTTGAATATTTTTCTTTGACTATTTCTATGCTTTTATTTATTTATTTTTTATGTGTAGCTCTTTAATTGCTTTGGAGTTAATTTTTGTTTTATTTTATTTTTTTATGTATAGCTCTTTAATTGCTCTGGAGTTAAGTTTTGTTCCTGGTATGAAGTAGTATCATAGCACCACACATTTAATAGACAATTCTCTATAGACTGATGTAAAAGATCATACTTAACATAATTTCAGTTTCAATTTAGATGAAATATTTCTTGACTCTCTAATTCTAGTGATCTATTTTTGAGATGAAGTCTTGCTCTGTCACTCAGGCTGGAGTGCAGTGGTGATCTCTGCTCACTACAACCTCTGCCTCCCAGGTTCAAGTGGTTCTCCTGACTCAGCCTCCAGAGTAGCTGGGATCACAGGCATGTGCCACCACACTCAGCTAATTTTTTCTTTTTTTTTGTATGTTTAGTAGAGACAGGGTTTCACCATGTTGGCCACGCTGGTCTCAAACTCCTGACCCCAGGTGATCTGCCTGCCTCAGCCTCCCAGAGTGCTGAGATTACAGTCCTGAGCCACTATGCCTAGCCTATTCTTTTTTAATATCTCATATAAAAATCACTGTGTTTTTATAATTTGCTTTCTGTTGTATGAAAGTGTTCACACTTTTATTTTTCAAATTTTAAAAATTATACTTAAGCATTTTTCTGTTCTTATGAACATAAGAATAAACTTGTCTTATTGGGATTGCATTAGATTTACAGACTAAATTGAGATATTACTGCACTAAAACTTCTTATCTGTGAACATAATACAATTGTCTATTGTTTTTTAGTTTTCTTTTATGACCTACAGTAAAGTTTTATAGTTCTCTTTATATAGGTAATACATACTTCTTCTTAAGTTTCAAGTATTTTGCTCCTCCCTCCCACGTTTGTCAACAGAATATAGTTTCTCTTCCAATAACAGGATGTATTATGAATCTGCTGGGTTTCACTGCCAGCATTCTATGTTTACCAGTGTGATTGGTTTATAGTGATATTCTTATCAATAACTTTTTTTTTTTTTTTTTGAGATGGAGTTTCGCTCTTGTTGCCCAGACTGGAGTGCAATGGTGCATTCTCGGCTCACTGCAACCTCCGCCTCCTGGGTTCAAGCAATTCTCCTGTCTCAGCCTCCCAAGTAGCTGGGATTACAGGTATGTGCCACCACGTCCGGCTAATTTTTTTTGTACGTTTAGTAGAGACAGGGTTTCACCATGTTGGCCAAGATGGTCTCGATCTCTTGACCTCGTGATCCACCCTCCTCGGCCTCCCAAAGTGCTGGGATTACAGGCGTGAGCCACCGCGTCCGGCCCTTTCAATAACTCTTATACAGTTTCTGTAACAGATAAGTTGGAAAATATTACATGTTTTTTCCCTTTGTGGAATTATTTAAATAAAACATAAGTTGTCTGTTCATTAAAGGTATAGAGTCTATCTCAGGATGGGCATTTGATGGACGTATTTGGGATTGTTATTTATTGGTTCCGTTTTCCTTCTTCTTGAGTCAATTTTGATATTTTTCTAAAAGTGATCACTTAAACCTCATATTTTATTGGTATAAATTTCTACATTGTATTCTCCTATAAATGAGTATTTTTGTTGTTGTTTTTTGTTTTGTTTTTCTTTTTGATACAGAATCTCACTCTATTGTCCAGACTGGAGTGCAATGGCAAACTCTTGGTTCACTGCAACCTCCGCCTCCCAGGTTCAAGCAATTCTCCTGCCGCAGCCTCCCAAGTAGCTGGGTTTACAGGTGCATGGCACCATGCCTGGCTAATTTTTGTATTTTTAAGTAGAGATGGGGTTTTACCATGTTGGTCAGGCTGGTCTCGAACCCCTGACCTCGTGATCCACCTGCTTCAGCCTCCCAAAGTGCTAGGATTACAGGCGTGAGCCACTGTGCCCGGCTAATATAGTTTATACTTGTTAATAGTGTTCTATATTTGGGATTTTTTCTTTCTTTTTTTTTTTTTGAGATAGTCTTACTCTTGTCTCCCAGGCTGGAGTACAGTGGCACAATGTCGGCTTACTGCAACCTTCACTGTCCCCCAACCCCCGACCCCTGTTCACGCGATTCTCCTGCCTCAGCCTCCTGAGTAGCTGGGATTACAGGTACCTGCCACTGCACCCAGCTAATTTTTTTAACTAAAAAAAAAAAAAAAATTTGTAGAAATGGGGTTTCACCATCTTGGCCAGTCTGGTCTTGAACTCCTGATCTCATAATCCACCCACCTCAGCCTCCCAAAGTGCTGGGATTACAGGCGTGAACCACCATGCCTGGCCTGTATTTGTGATTTTCTACCTAAATAGATGCCAGCTGTGAACAAAGATTGTTGTGTTCCTTCTCTCTTAATCATATACATTTTACGTCCTTTTATTATTATTTTAATAATAATAATAATAATAATAATAATAACTTCCAGCCACAACTTCCAGTATGATGTTGAATGGGAGTCATAAGAGGCAAAATCTTGTGATAAACGTGATGTTAGCTGTAGGTTTTTTGGTAAATGCTCTCTATGGGATTGAGGAAGTTGTCCTGTATTCCTAGATTGCTGAGAGTTCTTGACATGAAAGGATGTTGGACTTTGTCAACTGCTTTTGCTGTAGCAGTTGATACATTGCATGGTTTATCTACTTTAGCCTGTTGATGTGGTGGATTAGGTTAACTGATTTTCTAATGCTGAACCTTCCTCACATATCTGAAATAACTCAGTCATGGTGTATGATTGTTTATATGCTTTGTTGGATTCAATTTTCTAATATATTTTCTGATAATTTTGCAACTATATTAATGAGAGATATTAGTCTATTAATTTTCTTTCTTGTGGTGTCTATGTGATGTTGATATTAGGACAGAGCTCGTCTCATAGAATGAGTTAAGAAGTATTCTCTCTGCTTCTATCATCTGGAAAAACTTGTAGAGAATTAGTATCCTTTCTTCCTTAAACGCTAGGTAGAACTCACCAGTGAAACCATCTGAGTCTGTTGCTTGCCAGGCTGTTAATTTCTTTAATAGATATAGGACTGTTCAGATAATGTAAATCTATTATCTAATAATTTTCCTTGTTCTGAAATCTGTTTTGTCTAAAATTAATATAGCTGCTCAAACATTTCTTTGCTTCATGTTAGCACGGAATATCCTTCTCCTTTGCTTTACCCTTTTTTTTGAGTCAGAGTCTTGCTCTGTCACCCAGGCTGGAGTGCTGTGGCATGATCTCAGCTCACTGCGACCTCCCCTTCTCGCTTCAAGCGATTCCCCTGCCTCAGCCTCCTGAGTAGCTGGGACTACAGGCATACACCACCACGCCTAGCTAATTTTTTGTATTTTAGTAGAGACAGGGTTTTACCATGTTGGCCAGGATGGTCTCAATCTCTTGACCTCATGAGCTGCCCGCCTCAGCCTCCCAAAGTGCTGGGATTATAGGCGTGAGCCACCGCACCCAGCCTGCTTTACTTTTAAACTATCCATGTCTTTCTATCTTAACTGTGTTTCTTGAGGCAGCATATAGTTAGGTTTTTTTTTTTTTAATTTACTCTGCAAATCTTTTTATTTTTGTTATTTTTCCCAGCTTTGAGTGTAATTGACAAATAAAAATTACATGTATTTAAGGTGTATGTGATGTTTTGCTATATGTTAACACTGCAAATTGATTACCACAATCAATCTAATTAATGTTTTCATAAGCTCATATATTAATATTTTATGCATGTGGCAAAAACGTTTAAGATTTACTCTTTTAGCAAATTTTAAAATACAATACAGTATTATTAGCTGTGGTCACCAGGCTGTACCTTAGATCTTCAGAAATAGCTCATCCTGCATAACTGAATCTTTGTACCCTTTGACCAGCATCACCCCATTTCCCCCAGCACTCTCAAGCTCCTTGCAACAACCATTCTACTTACTGCCTCTATGAGTTTGACTTTTTTTTTTTTTTAGCTTCAAATATAAGTGAGATCATGCAGTACTTGTTTCTGTGCCTGATTTTTTCACTTAGCATAACATTCTCCAGGTTCATCCATGTTGCTTCTAATGACAGAATTTCCTTCTTTTTCATGGCTGAATAACAGCCCATTGTATATATACCGTATTTTCTTTATCCATTCATTCATCGATGGACACTTAGGTTGATTTCATATCTTCCTGGATATTGTCAATAATGCTAAAGTAATCATGGGAGTGCAGACATCTCTCGAAAACACTGATTTCATTTCCTTTGGATATATACCCAGAAGTGTAATTGCTGGATCAATTACATATGGTAGTCCAATTACTACCATATGCAATTGCTGGATCAATTACATATGGTAGTCATATTTTTAAGTTTTTAAGGAATTTCCATACTATTCCATACTAAAATAGCCGAATCAATTTACAGTCCCACCAATAGTGTACAAGGGTTCCCCTTTTCCACGTCCTAACCAACACTTGCTATCCTTTGTCTTTTTGGTAATAGCCATTCTGAAAGGTATGAAGTGACATCGCATTGTGATTTTAATTGGTATTTCCCCGATGATTAGGGATACTGAGCATCTTTTTCTATGCCTGTGGACCACTTGTGTGTCTTCTTTTGAGAAATGTCTATTCAGGTCTTTTGCCCATTTGTTAACCAGGTTATTTGTTTTCTTTTTTTTTTTTTTTTTTTTTTTTGAGACGGGGTTTCGCTCTTGTTACCCAGGCTGGAGTGCAATGGCATGATCTCGGCTCACCGCAAACTCCGCCCCCTGGGTTCAAGCAATTCTCCTGCCTCAGCCTCCCTAGTAGCTAGGACTACAGGCGTGCGCCACCATGCCCAGCTAATTTTTGTATTTTTGGTAGAGACGGGGTTTCACCATGTTGACCAGGATGGTCTCGATCTCTTGACCTCGTGATCCACCCGCCTCGGCCTCCCAAAGTGCTGGGATTACAGGCTTGAGCCACCGCGCCCGGCCTGTTTTCTTAATATACAGTTGTTTGAGTTACTTACATATTTTGGTTTGCAAGTTGTCTCTACACTCTGTTGATTGTGCAGTCTCATTTGTTTTTGCTTTTGTTACTTGCATGTTTGGGGTCCTATTCAAAAATCGTTGCCCAGACTAATGTCAAGAAGTATTTCCCTTATGTTTTCTTCTAGTCATTTTACAGTTTCAGGTTTTACATTTAAGTCTTTAATTCAATTAAGCTGTTATTTGTGTGTGGTATGAGTTATTCACATGTGGATATCTGGCTTTCTCAACAGCATTTACTGAAGAGATTGTCCTTTCTCCATTGTGCATTTTTAGCACCTTTGTTGAAGGTCAATTGGCTATTAAAGTGTGGATTTATTTCTAAGCTCTCTATGCTCACCTATTTGCCTGTCTTTAGGCCAGTACCATATAGTTTTTATTATGGTAGCTTTGTAGCATATTTTAACATAAGATAGTGCAATGCCTCCAGCTTTGTTCTTCTTGCTCAAGATTGTTTTGGTGGAGTCTTTTGAGAGTCTATAAGTTTCAGGATAACTGTTTTTCTATTTCTATGAAAAACACCATCAGAATTTGGATTGAGATTTAATTGAATCACTAGATTCTTTTTGAGTATATGGATATTTTAATATTATTTCTTCCAATTCATAAACATGAGATATTTACTTATCTACAGCTTCTTCCATTTCTTTCATCTACATTTCATAGCTTTCAATGTGCAGGTATTTTCTTAAATTTCTTGTCAACTATTTTATTCTTTTTGACAGTTTTATAAAGGAGATTTTCTTAATTTCTTTTTTCAGATAGTTAGTGTACAGACACAATTGGTTTTTGTAAGCTGATTTTTTAATCCTACAACTTTGCTGAATTTGCTTATTCTAACAACTTTTTGGTGGACTCTTTAGCTGTTTCTATATATAAGATCATGTCATCTGCAAACATAGATAATTATACTTCTTCCTTTCCGGTAGGGATGCTTTTTATATCTTTTTCTTGTCTAATTGCTCTGACTAGGATTTCCAATACTGTGTTGAATGGAAGTACCCTTGTCTTGTTCCTGATCCTAGAAAAAAAGCTTTCAACTTTTCATCATTGAGAATGGTGTTAGCTATAATCTTGACATATATTGCCTGTATGGTGTTGAGTTTCCTTCCTTCAATACTTAATTTGTTGAAAGTTCTTTTAAATCCTGAAATGATGTTGAATTTTGTCAAATGCTTTTTCTGCATCTATTGAGATGACAATATGATTTTTATCCTTCGTTCTATTAATATGGTATATCACATTTATTGATTTATATATTTTGAACTATCCTTTCATCTCAGGGATAAATCCCACTTGATCATGGCATATGTTCTTTTTAATATGCTGTTGAATTTGGTTTGCTGGTATTTTGTTGATGATTTTTGCATCTGTGTTCATTTAGGAGTATTGTTTTTCTGGGTTTTTTTGTCAAATATTTTTCGGTTTTGATATCAGGGTAATACTGCTTTCATGGAATGTGTTTGGACTGAAATTTTTGGAAGAGTTTGAGAAGGATTGGCATTAATCCTGTAATGCTTGGTAGAATTCACTAGCGAAGCCAATGGGTCCTGGGCTTTTACTTGTCAGAAGGTTTTTAATCACTGATTCAATCTCCTTACTTGTTACTGGTCTTTTCAGATTTTCTGTTTCTTCATGATTGGCAAGTTGCATGTGTCTAGGAATTTATCCATTTTTTAATAGGTGGTCCAATTTATTGCTCCATAACTGTTTATAGTTCTCTTTTATGATACTTTGTATTTTTGTGATATTAGTTGGAATGTCCCCTGTTACATTTATAATTTTTTTTGTTTGAGTCTTCTGTCTTTTTCTTTTTCAGTCTAGTTAAAGATCTGTCAATTTTATTTACCTTTTCAAAAACCCAGCAAGCTGATTGTGGCTGTGATTCTTTGTATTTGACTTTTTCTCCGGATTTTAGGGTGCCCTTTGCTCTGCAACATCAATTCTCTGAAGAGTCAAAAAAAAAAAAAAGTCATTGATTTTCCATTTCTTCAGCTTTTTATCTTGTGTATATGGGAGTGATGAGTTCCAATCCATTTACATGCTGGAGCTGAAACTTGATGTCCTAGATTCTATTTTTAATTTTTCCAGAGATGCATTGGTCTTTTTGAATGTGAGAATTTTTTTTTTCATTAGCAGCCCCCAAATGAAAGCTCCAGTTAAGTCCTCTCTTCTGAAGTCCATATTCATATATCCTACTTAACTTCCCAATTTGGTGGTCAGAGCACAACCTGTTCAGAAAAAAACTCCTGCCCTTCTCCCAAATTATGCTCCATCTTTCTTCTTTCTTATCACAGGTGAGAAGTGATTTTGATTCCTCTCTCTCTTTCTCAGCCACATTCAATCCATCACCAGATCCTGTCTACTCTACCTTCAGGAATGTGTCTACATCTCAGTTTTATCCCTTACATCCTTGTTCTGATTCACCCACCAAATCTCACCTGAATTCATTGCAATAATCTATCTGTCTTACCTGCTTTTACTCGTCCTTCACCTCTATGTTCTCAACATGGAATCCAGAAAGATATCTTTAGAAATGTAGGTCAAATTGCATGCTGTTTCTGGAACATTAAGTCATGCTCCTGCCTCAGACCCTTTGAACTCTGATTTCTCCACTAAGGTCACCTCTCCTGAGACACTTGTATCGCTCATTCTTACCTTCTTCATGCCTTTGTCCAAATGTTATCTTAAGGATCTTCCTCTGCATTATATTTAATTTCTGTACTCTGTGTGTGTCTGAATTTACATTTTATCTTTCTTTATAACTCTCATTCATTGTGGCTTGTCTCCTCTTGCATGTAGGGATTTTTGATTGTGAGAATATGTTCCTTGGAACTTTACATGTTGGAATTGTTTGAGGCCTATGATTAAAGTGTTCCTCCAGGGAGGATTTTCAGCTGGGGCCTTTTTGTGTCCCGCAAATATCGTGGATTTGCCTCCCAAGCTGGGTGACTGCATACTTGTGGCTACAAATGATTAAGAGACTTTTTGCCCCTCTCTGTTTACCCAGAGCCAAGGTCAAAACAGGCAGAGTCTTTTTCAGTGGGTATCTTTTCCATTCACCCACTTCTGATTTCATTGTCAGTGGAAGATCCTGGCTTTTGTGGGCAGCCTCCTTCTGACCTTTTACTTTACTTGACTGTCATCCTGGGCCATCAGGGATCCGCAGATGCCCTCAGGTTAGATGCTGACTCAAGTGCTTATGAAATCATGATTTCTAGTGCTTTACAGCCTCTAGTTGTTTTCCTTTGCTTTCCAGAAAGCTGCAAAACATTTTTTCAAGTATATATTTTTTTTTCTGTTTTTATGTGCAATTAAAAAATGGTTCTATACTTGAATGGGCACACTAAGTTTACCAAATTGCTTGAAACAGAAGTCAAGAGACAGCATTTAAAAAGATAATGATTAGAATTTTTCAGAACATTATAAAGGATATAGTTTAGGAAGGATACTTAGTCTTCAACAGAATTAATTTAAAAGCCAATACTACCTAAAATCCCAGCACTTTGGGAGGCTGACACAGGAGGACCGCTTGAAGCCAGGAGTGCAAGACTAACCTGGATGACAAAACAAGACCCTGCCTCTACAAAAATAATTTTTAAAACAGTTAGCTGGGTGTGGTGTCGCATGACTATAGTCCCAGCTACACAGGAGGCTAAAGCAGGAGGACCGCTTGAGACCAGGAGTTGAAGACTATAGCGAGCTATGACCACACTCCGCCAATCCAGACTGGGCGACCGATGGAGACCCTGTCTCAAAAACAACAACAAAAAATACAAAATTATGTTACTGTAAACTGCATAGTGACAAAAACAAAGATAAAACATTAAAACAGGCCAGTCGCAGTGGTTCACGCCTGTAATCCCAACACTTTGGGAGACTGAGGTGGGCAAATCACGAGGTCAAGAGATTGAGACCATCCTGGCTAACATGGTAAAACCCCGTCTCTACTAAAAATACAAAAATTAGCCGGGCATGGTGGCATGTGCCTGTAATCCCAGCAACTTGGGAGGCTGAGGAGGAGAATTGCTTGAACCAGGGAGTCGGAGGTTGCAGTGAGTTGAGATTGTGCCTCTGCATTCCAGCCTGGTGACAGAGCAAGACTCCATCTCAAAAAAAAAAAAATTAAAACAGAGAAATAAGGTGCCAAAAAAGAATGACAGGTAAACTGATAGTGTGTTTATCATTTGCAACATTAAATGCCAGATGACAATGGGATCCCCATTATCAACTTAGGATTCTATTCTTGTATTTATGTATATTTTTGAGTCAGAATCTCACTCCCTCACCCAGGCTGGAATGCAGTGGTGTAGACATGGCTCTCTGGAGTCTTAGACTCATGGGCTCAAATAATCCTCCTGCCTCAGCGTCTTAAGTAACTGGGAGTACAGGCGCATGCCACCACACCTGGCTCATTTTAAAAAGTATTTTTGTACAGAATCTCACTGCTACCCAGGCTGGTCCCAAACTCTTGGCCTCAAGCCATCTTTCTGCCCTGGCTTCTGGAAGAGCTGGGATTACAGGCATGAGCCACCCACCTGGCTAGTTCTAAACTAAGCCATACCATATCACTTTCAGGAAATTGACACAGATTTTAAAAGTTTAACAATACAAAATGGTGGTCGTTATATAGGGAAATCAGAACTCTCAGCCACTGTTGGAGTCTACATTGGTGATAATATTGTAAGGTGGAAACATTGGTGCAAATTCTTAGCACAGTCTGGCAATATCTAGCGAAGCTCAAGTTGTGTTTTACCTATGACCCAGCAAATCCACTTTTCTGGGAATGCTTTTACGTACAACCACAAAGCGTATAAAAGGTGCACATGGCAGACTTACTGTAACGGCAAAAAATTACACACAACCTAAGCAGTCAGTAGTAGAAGACTGGACCACTGAATTAAATACTTCACAGCAGCGAAAATGAATGAACTTCGTTGTGTGCTTTCAAGTCAATACAGCGTGGTTATTTTATTTTGAATTTTAAAAATATTGCAGAAAGGGCCAGGTGCGGTAGCTCATGCCTGTAATCCCAACACTTTGGGAGGCTGAGTTAGGCAGATCATCTGAGGCCAGGAGTTTGAAACCAGTTTGGCCAACATGGCAAAACCCCATTTCTACTAAAAGCACAAAAATTAGCTGGGCATGGTGGTAGGCGCCTGTAATCCCAGCTACTCAGGAGGCTGAGGCAGGAGAATGGCTTGTACATGGGAGGCTCCAGCTATTCTTGAGCCGAGATCACGCCACTGCACTCCATGAAATAATGCATCTGAAATCCTTTCAATAAAATCGTTGTTTAAAAGATGAAGAAGACAGAAACTGGCAAACAATTGTGCTCATGATTAGCTCAACATTAGAAAACTACTAAGGGGCAAGGTGCAGTGGCTCATGATGCCTGTAATTCTAGCACTTTGGGAGGCCAGAGTGGATGGATCATTTGAGATCAGGAGTCCAAGACCAGCCTGACCAACATGGTGAAACCCTGTCTCTACTAAAAATACCAAATTAGCTGGGCATGGTGGCACATGCCTGTAATCTCAGCTACTTGGGAGGTTGAGGCTGGACAATGTCTTGAGCCCGAGAGGAGGAGGTTATAGTGAGCTGACATCATGCCACTGCACTCCAGCCTGGGCAACAGAGCAAGACTCTATCTCAAAAAAAAAAAAAAAAAAAAAAAAAAAAAAAAAAAAAAGGAAACTGCAAAGGAAGAGAAAGGCATCTGTAGCATTTGATTTGGTATTTCTAGCTTAATTTTCCCTCCCTTTTGATTGCTTTTATGTGTAATTCTCTGAAAGACAGAACCCAGAGGTAATTCAAAACATGTTTTAGTTGATCGGCTCAATAGTCAACATTTGTTTAGCAAATAAATGAATTTGTTCCAGGTATGGCAGCAACATTTTTACTTGGTAATAGGGATCTAACATGTCCTATTTGCTTAATTAGCTATTCTAGCCTTTACAAAAATTGTGGTTAACATTTCGTTGAAGTTAAGTAGCATATAAAAATAAATTGGACTTAACCTATACTGATATTTTTACTGATATGAGTGGCAGTAAAAATTACCAAAATAACCAATTCCTCACACACATAGAAATGAGAGGCCAAATAGCATTGTGGGAAGAGGACAGGAATCTGGATGGGGCTTAAAAATCGTTCAAAGTAGAAGTTCAAATAGAAAGTGGACACTGTCTAGATTTTTAGCCTTATAAATTGCCTTGTTGCAACTTATGCCAGGTTAAATTTAAGAACTTTAGAATATACACATCATTACAAATAATCCTTTGAGAAAAAATCATTCATAACACTCACAGCATATGTCATTTTGAAGCAACTCTTTCTTGTGTCTTATCCTTTGACCTCTTAGCTGCGTTTGGTGGTAGAGGTCACTTCCTGCTTGAAACTATTCCCTCCTCTAACTTCTGAGACTGGCTCTTTGTTACTTCTGCTTTCATTTCTCTGAGTATTGCTCACTGCCCCCCACCCTACGTATTCCTCTTGCCTCTTAAATGTGAGTCTCCTTCAGGTTCCATCTTTAGCCTTCTCTGCTTCCTCTGCCCACTCTCATCTATGTCCACAG
The DNA here is from genome assembly GCF_048565385.1 of Saimiri boliviensis. Classification (NCBI taxonomy): domain Eukaryota; kingdom Metazoa; phylum Chordata; class Mammalia; order Primates; family Cebidae; genus Saimiri; species Saimiri boliviensis. Next base: position 99,483,488 of record NC_133456.1, on the reverse strand, counting down.
TTGAGATTGCTCTTAAGTGTATTCACTGTGAACTCCCAACTCTAGATGCCTCATAGGGTCGGATCTGTGGCCCTACCCAAATCTTACATCGAATTGTGATCCCTAATGTTGAAGGTAGGACCTGGTGGGAGGTGACTGGATCACGGGGTCAGAGTTGTCATGGGTGGTTTGGCACTATCACCCCTTGGTATTGTATAGCGAGTGAGTTCTCGTGACATCTTGTTGTGTAGCGTGTAGCTTCTCCCACTGCCCCTCTTTCTCTTGCTCTGGCCACGAGACATGCTAGCTACCCCTTTGTCTTTTGCCATGATTGTAAGTTTCCTGAAGCCTCCCCAGAAACCAAGCAGATGCCACCATGCTTCCTATACAGCCAGCAGAACTGTGAGCCAATGAAGTCTCTATTCTTTACAAATTATTCTGTCTCAGGTATTTCTTCATAGCAATGTGAGAATAGACTAATACCCTGTCCAATCTGCAGCTCTTTTTCAAGTATTAGATTCAGAAATGTTTCTCAAAGTGAACAAATCTACAATGAAACCCATTATCTTTTCCCAAGAACCTGTTGTTTCATAATTTTTTTTTAAATTTATTTATTTATTGCTTTCATGGGTCTCAGTTCATGAGAGTCTCTGTATTTTAAGTTCTAAAGCTACTTTGCAGCCCCCAGTGGCCAATCCATGCAGTTCTTTCTTTGCCACAGGTACCAAAGAGGCAATGATGTCACTTTATCGCTTGGGGGTTCTGCTGTGCACAGGACTCAATATCCTCTGACTGCCTCCTCCCAAAAAGCAAAAGATCTTTTTTTTCCTCCTAAATTAAAGCATGTTTCAGGAACAGAAAATATAGTCTCAAAATACCACAATCATTCAGGAAGCGAAATCATTCTTTAACAAATATTCATAGAGTACTACCTACTCTGTGCCAGGTGCTGGGAAAGGGGGCATTGGGTTTTCATTGACCTCTAAGTCTTGGGGGAAGAGGTGTATGGAAGGGAGGATTTGAAAATAATCTTAAGCAAATAATCCCACAAATACATGTGACATTTCAACTGTGCCAAGTGCCATGAAGAAGTGGTTCATAGAGTGAGTCCACTGTGGGGCAATGCAGTCCAAGCAGGTAGCTTGGGAGAGGCCCTTCCTCAAGAATCTCATCTTGAGCCTGTATCTGAAAAATAATGTGGTAGATTGATTGGAAACCTTGTCCCAACTCTTTCTGTCACCTTACAAGGTGACTCTGCAACCCTTCCCATCAGGAGAATCTATTTCATGACCTTTTACATTTGGGCTGACTTCGTTACTTACTTTAGCCAATAGAATGCAGGAGAAGTGATGTTCAGTCTGTCAGTTCTGAATGTAGACCCTAAGAGGCTTTGCGTATGGCCATTCACTCCTTAAAAACCCCAACGCTGCCATCCATGGGAATAAGCTGGTCTAGGCTGAGGGATAAAAAGAAACACAGGGTTGGTCCAGTTGCTCCTGACATCTTAACTAACAGCTACCTAACTGCCAGACATGTGAGTGAGGCTATCCAGGAAAAGCCAGGCTGCAGCTGACCTGCTAAGTGAGCACAGTCCCATGATCAAGCTCCGCTATCAGCCAAGCCTGGCCCAGAGCCACTGACCCATCCAACTGACCCATAAATCTGTGAGCTACCATCAGTGTCTGTTATTTGAAGAGACTGCGTTTTGAAGTGTTTATTAGCAGCAACAGGTAACTGATACAAATTAGTAGGTGTTAACCAAGACAAAGGCTTTATGGACAGAGGTCTGCATGTGTGAGTCTTTGTGTGAACAGGGAGCATGGCAGGTTTCTGGCACTGATAGAAGATGCCTGTGGATGAATCAAAAACATCTTGAGGAAATGATGTGAGCTGGGTCTGGGTAGGTTGGAACAGGACATTGCAGAGCCTGATGTAACATGTTAAAGACTTGAGTCTTTATTCTAAGGGCAATGGGATATCTCACAAGGGTCTCAGTCAGGAAGCCTGCACAGGTACATTTGGGTTTACAAAGTCATCTGAAGTAGGAAGCACAGATTCAATGGGGCCAGAAGAGAAACAGGGCTAGTGTTGAGAGTTCCTTGCAGTAGCCAGATAAGAAACAATAATTAGGTACCTAGGATGGGGATGGTGACAGGCCCACAACGTTGCCCAACTCCATAGGGTCACTCTGTGATCACATGTAAGAATAGTGATCCTGGGAGTGGGCTAGTGCATGCCTTGGGTGCTGGGAGTGGAGAGAATTGGACAGATTCAAGAGATAGGAAGTAAGATTGTAGTTTTTCATGATTGATGGGATATTGGGACAACAGGTTTCAAGGGAAATGTTAAGGGTCACTGCCGGGTTTCTTTCTTTGTGCATGATACTAGTCACTGCACTAGAGAACAATGAAAGAAGATCCAGTTTGGGGAGAGGAATCAGAAGCTGGGATTTAGAGGTGTTGACATTGAGATGCATTTGAGACATCCATGTGAGCAGCTGGTTAGATGGGGCTGGAGCTTAGAGGAGAGGTCTGACTGGAAATAGACATCTTTGCATCATTTGTGTATGTGGAGGCTCAGAAACAATATCTTCAAGAGAGAATCTCACCAGGGTTTAGGTTATTGGTTCCAAGTCCCTGATGCCTTCAGAGATGGATACTGAAATTTTGGTTCTTTCATTCCTAGCAATTATTTCCAAGAATGAGACACACACATCATCGCGTCTTTCTGACAAATGGTGGACTGGTCTGGGCTGGGCACGGTGGTTCATGCCTGTAATCCCAGCACTTTGGGAGGCTGAGGCAGGAGGATACTTTGAGCCCAGGAGTTTGAGACCAGCCTGGAAAACATAGGGAGACCCCGTCTCTATGGAAAAAAAGAAAAAGAAAGAAAGTTAGCCAAGCATGGTAGTGCACACCAGTAGTTCCAGCTACTCGGGAGGCTGAGGCAGAAGGATCACTTAAGCCCAGACGATCCAAGTTGCAGTGAGCCATGATTGTACCACTGAACTCCTAGGCAACAGAGTAAGACCCTGTTTCAAAAAATAAAAATAAAAATGGCAGGTCCCTCCTTCCTTTACATATTATTTAATCCTAAAGAAACAATAAAAATGGGTGCTGGTCTTTGTAATCTCCTGACCGAATGCCATTCAAGTGGAATTCTGGCATACATCAAAACACTCTTTTTTGTGCTTTCCCTTACAATGACACACATCAAAACTCAGGCATCACCTCTTCTTCAGTTTATATCTCCAGTCCAGTGGCAATAAATCTGAACAATTGCACCTCATTTGATATATCCCATTCCCTCATCATAGCTTTCTTATTTTGAAAGTCTCCTCATTTGCTTATTTGTTTCGCTTCTAGTTTTATTTTGTCCAAATACATTTTTTTATTTGATACAGGATCTTGCTCTGTCACCCAGGCTGGAGTATAGTGGTGCAATCACAGCTCACTGTAGCCTAGAACTCTTGGGCTCAAGCAATCTTCCCATCTCAGCCTCCTGAGCAGCTAAGAGTACAGATGTGCACCATCACCTCTGGCTAATCTTTAATTTTTGTAGAGATGGGAGTTTGCTCTATTGCCCATGCGGGTCTCAAACTCCTGACCTGAAGTGATCCTGCTGCCTCAACCCCTTAAAGTATTGGAATTATAGGCATAGCTACAACACCCAGCCACAATATATGGACAGCTATGAGAGTGCTTTTTCTAAAATGCCAATCTGATCGTAACACTATCCAAAGTAGTCTTAAGATAAAGTGCAAAGTCCTGGAGATGGCTTTCAAAACCTTTCTGCCCTACAGCTGTGGAGCGGTGGACTTCTTCATTCTGTTGCCCTACCACTGACTTACCCAAAGCTCTCCACCTCTACTGCGAGCATCATAGGACTGCTTCCAATTCCTTGACTGCACCATGATGCTTTCAAGTAGGTTTTCAGGGAGGAAAGCAAACAAAACAGCCTGCACCTGCTTTAGGGAATCAGTCAAACCGAAGTAGTAAGTAATAGCTCTGGGTAAGCACAAAAATATAACTAGAAAGATTATGTTAAAAAATAGCCAGGGTCACTTAGATTGATAGCATAAAATGGAGCTTTTGGTTGCTACATTCAAACGGAAGTTCTAGGATCATGTTTACCTCATGCTAATAAAATTTTAATACCTGTTGGTTATTGTGGTATATAATAGCTCATTCCATTTAAATAATGAATCTAGAATCTATTTCCTGTTGCCATTGTTGCCTCTAGAAATAGTTAAGTTTCATACTGTGACACTCAGTTCTTAGTTATGACTCTTAATTTTGTTTCATTTTTCTTATAAAGTAGGAAAAATATTTTACACATTATCTATTTTATTGAAAATTTTCTTCTCCTTTGAAAGGAAGCATTTCTTTTTTCTTTGAAATTTCTCAAGATTATTTTGGCATTATTCATTGGTCTGTTGCCAGTGGTTTAAAAATATTCATCATTTCTCTTAGAAGGTAAACAACAAAATGCTGCTGGAGGTTTAGAAGACAGAGAAAAACATCCTTCAATTCACTTTGAAGGTCTTTAGAAAAACTTCCTATGACATTTAACAAGTAATAAACATTTGGAAAGAAAGAAGAAATCTAAACCTGGAAGGTAATTAATCAACCACTGGATTCTCTGCAGACCTGTGTAAAGAACTGCTTGATGCAATTCCCAGTGTTGTACCAGGCTCAAGAAACTTCTCAATCACAGCTAATAAACAATGATGACATAGTGTCCAATATGATTTCACTGAAAAACTTGCTAACGTTTTTGCGGATAGGTGAATGTTTGTTGTACATAGAATTAGTAATATTGAAAGTGTCTTTAAGTTTTAAAATATTTTCATAAGTCCTTGTCACCACTGTCGAGGTATGAGCTTGACAATGTTCATGGACAATTTTTGGTTCTTCTTTCTCACATGTAACTCTTAAAATGTTCCCTTCTGCTGGTCCTCATTAGGCTGGCCATCTGTTGTAATTAGAAAGAAGTCAAATCAAGTCTCATTTGCTGTATAAGAGGTAAAGCCCTGTAAGTCAATCACATTATGCACCTAATGGCTGCACTTTATGGAACGTGGCTTGGAATATTTTCTGGGTGTGTATTACACAGATCACCACCTGTTCTTCCATTCCTCCACCATGGTCTCATCACAATTCTCTGAATAGGCCTGAGTTCATTAATGCTCTGCAACATTTCTGTCTTTATTATTCAGAATATTTTACTTCAAAAATGTATGCCTACAGACTGAATCCTGCAAAATCCAGGAGACTTAATGGCCAATGCATTGGTATTAAAAAGTGAAGCCTTTAAGAAGTGATTAGGTGACAAGGGCTCCTCTCATCTGTAATGATATTAAAGCCCTTATCAAAGAGGCTCCACACAGCATTTGGTTCCCTTGCCCTGCTTTCTGTCCTGTGAGGACACAGCCTTCCTTCCCTCTGGAGGGTGCAGCCACAAGGTGCCATCGTGGAAGCAGAGAGCAGCTCTCACTGCACAACTGCACCTTGACCTTAGACTTCTCAGCCTCCAGAACTGTGAGAATATAAATTTCTGTTCTTCATAAATTACCCAGTCTCAGATAGTTTGTAACAGAAGCACAAAACAGACAAAGACACATAGCAACTATGAAATAGTTTCAGCTCGGAGCTTCAGGTACTCTAATTTCCAAATGCATAGTCATGTTTCAATGCCAAGAGATACTCAGACCAACATGGCAGTCATTTCAAATAAAATTCATTGCTTTCGTGGGCTTTGAACATTTCTGTATTTTAAGGCTACAGTCAATAAACAGCGTAATGGTTGAGTTCATGGATGCTGGACTGAGTCTGCCCAGGTTTGCACTTCAGCTCTGTGCTTATTGGCTGTGTGCTTTTGGGAAGGTCATTTAACCTCTCTGTGTCTCAATTTCCTCATTTGCAAAATGGGGGACAATAATAGTACATGAATCTTAGGATTCATTTTCAGCACTCGTCTTGAGGATCAAATGAGAAAAACACTTGTAACAGTTTCTGTCACATAGTAATCACTATGTAAATGTCAGCTTTATTGATTTACTGAGATGCAGTCTTGCTTTATCACCCAGGCTGCAGTGCAGTGGTGCCATCTCGGCTCACTGCAACCTCTGCCTCATGGGTTCAAGCGATTCTCTGCCTCAGCCTCCTGAGTAGCAATTACAGGTGCCTACCACCACACCAAGCTAATTTTTGTATTTTTAGTAGAGATGGGGTTTCACCATTTTGGCCAGGCTGGTCTTGAACTCCTGATCTCGTGATCCACCTGCTTGGCCTCCCAAAGTGCTGGGATTACAGACGTGAGCCATCGTGCCCAGCTTATTTTTGATATTATATTTCAAATGTAAAAATCTACCAAAGCTTTTTTAAACTCTTTGAGTTGCCAAAACTCTACAGTATTTTGAAGAGAATTTTTGTATGATATTATCCCTCACTTATTCTAATGACTTTCAAAGCATGAACTGGATCCATGCAGAAATTTTATAATTTAAATTACATAATTCTCAAATTTGTAGATTGTAGATGTACAATGATTAATTGTAGAGGGAAACAAAGTTCTAGATTATCCTATGCTGCTGCTATTTGAGACTCCACTTGATGAACAGTAGGTGTAGAGAAAAAATATTTAGAATGTTTTTGATTAGCGTGGTTTGAATGATTTGTTTAAAGATGATTTTCAAACATCAGAGTTACTAGAAATTATAAGAACCAGAAGAGTGAGAAAGCTGTGAGCCAAATAGCACCAAGCCCTGAGTGTGCCAATGTGAATCAACAAGTGTGTGTCTTTGGGTTGGCAAATCACCCGCAGGATGGAGCTGACGCAATTGAAATGTCGTCAGTGGCCTGGATATGACAGTGGCACCAGGACTTTCCCTTGCTTTTGTTTTCTATATTGATGAAAATAAGTGATGTAAATTTTTACAGAAAATATAGAAAATGGCTTCATTTTTCACACATAGTTGATTTCCCATGTAATTTTGGAATATCTTTCTGTTTCTGACACCCCACCACCTCTATTTTCTCCATTTGGAAAGTTGGAGTGGATTATGCTTAGCTCACTGAAGCTCCCAATTCTGTTTGTTTATAATCCTGCATTTGTGTGTTGTGGTGTGTGTGTGTGTGTGTGTGTGTGTATTTACATCTGTTCTTTAAAAGGAAGGAAAAGGAAGCAGGATCTACAGTAAAAAGCTGGGTCTCTTAGAGAGTCATCAGATATTTATTCATAATTATTTATACAGTAAAAGGTTAGATCTCTTAGAAAGTCATGAGTTAATGTCTCTTACGTGTATTTTTAAGGAGACATGAAATTGTTTATTCAATGTGCTTTAAAATATCTTTTGAGTGAGTAAAATGTGAGAAGGGCCTGGGATTGGGGAAATCATGGTAAGAAACAAAACAAAATCTCTGCCCCTAAGAGGGTCAGTTGAGTAGAGACATAGGCATCAACAACTCTTTGCTGTAAACAAAGAATTAGGTGGTCCGCAGCCTGGCCAACATGGTGAAACCACAACTCTACTAAAAATTAGCCTGGTGTGGTGGGGCACACCTGTAATCCCAGCTACTTGGGAGGCTGAGGCAGGAAAATCACTTGAATCTGGGAGGCGGAGGTTACAGTGAGCCAAGATCAAGCCACTGCCCTCCAGCCTGGGTGACAGAGCGAGACTGTCTCCAAAACAAAAAAAAAAAAACCTTCTCTTAGCATGAACCGATGAAGTCTAAACACCCTATCAAAATATTTTTAAAGGCAATTGTTGTTTTGGTAATATAAGCATTTTGGCAAAACCTAAAACATTCTTGTGGAGAAATTACAAGGCAGAATTTGCTGTGCTTCTATCTTCAATTTGATGATGACGCTAAAATAATTTAACCGGTGTGGTATCTGTCCTTTACTAAGAGAGTTAAACTAAACAGAGTAAGACTGCATAAAAGTCCAAGGAGTATGAACTTCCCATTGAGCATGAAAGGAACATTTTTAAAAATGGATATTGATTAGCTCTTTAAGAAACAAAAGGATTCTCAGCCTCACACTAGATGCCAAATTGATTTCCAAGTAGATTAAGGAGCTAAATGTAAAAAGAAGTTAACAAAAATGAACATTTTATCAAATGTGAAAGGCCTTTTCATGCATGACACAATTATTTTTAAAGGTCTTTTAAAAATAATTGACAAATAATAATTGTACATATTTATGGAAAACATAGTGAAACTTCACTACATGTAATGCATAGTGATCACATCAGGGTAATTAGCATACCCATCATCTCATTTATCATTTCTTTACATTGGGACCATTCAATGTTCTCCGAGCTATTTGAAACTGCAATATGTTATTGTTAACCAGAGCAATCCTAAGGTGCTATAGAAGAGTATAACTGATTCCTCCTATCTAGCTGCAATTTTGTATCCATTAACAAATCTCTCTTATCGCTCCCTTCAAAAGTCTTAAAAGGATATATTTGAGCAATGAAAATAAAAACATAACGCACACCAAAATATCCCAGGAACAAAATTTAAAGGATAAAAAAAGGGGAAAAAAAGGCAACCTATAACAGCTTTTCCAAATTCATAAGAAAGATAATTCACCAAAGAATTTTTAAAAATACACATTATAAAATAAATATTTATAAATACTCTAAAATATATAACAATATTAACAATGGCTGATAACAGAGTGAGATTATGGAGGCTTTAATTTTTTTGTTTATGTTTCTAAAGCATTCTTCAATAAATATTTAATAGATGATGATAGGAAGAAATAGGCACTAATAAAATACTGGTGTGAGCATCAGTTGGCATATCATATAAAGGGAAATTTCGCAACACTTACCAGAATTCTTATTATTTCACATACCACTTGAATGGGTAATTCCCCTTTTAGCAGTTTATTCAAGGAAATAATCAGGAATATGTAGAAAGATATAGCTGCAAAAATGGTCTTGACATTTCTGTTCAAAACAGAAATAAATGGAGACCAAAAAACCATCTCACATAAAAGCTAGGTTGAATAAATAACAGGATGTGTCCTCAACAGAATATTAGAAAGCTCTTAAAATGTCATTGTGAAGACATGGAAATATTTGTGGCATATTATTGAAGGAAAAGGACATATGAAACAAGTTTAAATACACCTTTATAAACTCTATAGCTGATATCTATGTTTTTCTCTATATATTGATACACAGCATATTAATAAAAGTTGTAACCTAAAATACCAGTACTGCTTACTTCTTAGTAGCAAGAGTCACACACGTAGCATAAATATGGGTTTTCTGAAATAAGAAAGAAAGAATTTTTTAAAAGGCAATCATTTTAACCAACAATCATATTCAGTGTGTTCATTATTGGGCTTGTATTAATTATCTTAAAAGTACAAATGTGAAAAAGTCTTCTGTCCCATGGCATGGAAAACATGAAAACTTGGACCCTTCCAATAGAATGGAATGGAATGGAATAGAATAGAATAGAGAAGAGAAGAGAAGAGAAGAGAAGAGAAGAGAAGAGAAGAGAAGAGAAGAGAAGAGAAGAGAAGAGAAGAGAAGAGAAGAGAAGAGAAGAGTGGAATAGGTCTTTAGTCTTTTACCCATATCCACGTCCCCTTAAAATGAAGCCAATGAGAGATTTTATTATGTAAATTATATTTGAGTTCTGAGAAAGATCTGCCTTATGTCAAATACTGTGATTAAAGAGTAATTCTATAGCAAGGTTTGAATATTGTTGCTGAATGACTTTAACCTTCATAACAAATACAATCATATTTGTCAAGAACTGTGGAGCTTACACAGCTCTTTTATATGCATTATCTTATTTTAATGCCCACAACAGCCCTGAGAGACAAGCAAGTATTTTTACATATGAGGAAACTGAAGTTTCAAGATGTAAATGAACTTGTTTGGGCCACCTAGTTAACGAGTGGAGGAACCGGGCTTAATCTGGGGGCTTCTAATGGGTAGCAATGAAGAGAAAACAAATTCCATACTCTTTTCCCCAAATCGCTCTGCTAACGTTTAAAAACGTTAACTTAGTAGGTAGAAGTTCAAACTTAATTGTTACATTGTCGCATCTCCATTCTAGAATCCTACTTGTCTGAAGAGCCTGTAAAAGTCATCTCAGTTATTCTGTAATATGACACTTGACCCAGAAGAAGAGTCTTAATGCACGAAAACCATAACATCCTCCCAGATTATAAAAATCTCCTAGGGTAGATTGGAGCTCTTGGGTCATTATATTACGGCCACTGTAATAAGGTCCACAGCCAGCTTTACTGCTGTATGCTAGGTACATCACAAAAACAACACACCAACAACCTATGAGACAGGCTCTATTATTCTCATTACACGCATGAGAAAACTGAGGCTCAGAAATGTGCCCTTGGCCACACACCTAGTGAGTGGCAAAAGTAGGACTGCAATTCAGCGATATCTGACTCCAGACCCTTTCTAGTAACTCAACACTTCTTCCCTTGATTCAACCTGTGGTTGAATTGTACAGAGAAAACATACATCTTCCTGGCACTGACAGAGTTTCAGAGCATGTGACTTTTGGAGAGAAGACTGCATATTCACTAAGTGGTGATCTGGCCCAATGCCAGGAGGAAGGTCATATCACTGGAGAAGTATAGCTTTTCCCAGGGAAAGGGAAGCATTGGGATGTTTATACTTCCCTTTCCCCTTTTGTTGATTTTTGTCTACTATTAATAATGTTCTAAATCTTCTTAAGGTAGCTTCCAATAGTGATAGGAAGCCCTGCAAATAAATAAATAAATAAATAAATAAATAAATAAATAATAGACTATTAGAGAACGACTATGTAGTCTTCTTTCAAGTCTTTGATGGGGTCTCTACCACCTAAACTGTTTCCTGTCTAGGTGACATTTTGCTGAGCCGGTAAAGGAAGACCCTTTAATAGTTTAGATTAGGATGATTCTAGATATCTGGAAGAACATGTGTTTGGTATTTTGGTTATTGTCGCCATGGCATATGACACAAATAACCTTTGCTAACCCAGATCTCAAATTCAGCGATGAGAGAGAGTAATTGCATATTTGATGTCTTTTGGCAGTTATTTACATAATAGTTTAAAAGTTTTGGTGTTAACGAACTGCATGGTACAGGATGAAAGCTGTAACTTTCCGTTTCAGCCCAGTGTTAACCACAGTTGCTGTTTTTGATCTTTGGTGACCAGTATTATAAAAATGCTAATATTCTAATGCAAAGAATTACAAAATGATCTCAATCATCATGAGAGAGTAAGTTATGATAAAGTATGTGGATTTAGGAAAAAATCCAATCATGTGTGCATGAGTACCTGTGTACATACATAGACATACGTATGTATACATGCATACACACGTGTATACACATAAATTCACATACAAATCAGTAATTTCCATATTTATGTGTGCATGTATGTGCATGCATATATGTGTGTGTATCTATACGCACCTCAAATATTGAGTAATTTTTGGAAAATTGCAGTTCTTGTTTTAGTTTCTTCAAAATCACATTTTAAAAAGCTCAGAGGAACATGGAAATATTGCAGTTAGGGTCTTCTCCCAAACCATGTGCTTCTCAGTTCTTAAGTAAGCAAATATTAAGAATCTCTTCTACTTTTTGTATTTTCTCTTTCTCCCTCTTTGTCATTTTCAGAAGAGCAGAAATAACGTAAGAGCGAAATGGTTCAAAGAAAGATGTTTTCCATTTCTTTATTTGATTTTTAAACAGTCACTTGATATTTGAGAAAACAGTTTGTCACCGTTTCAGTTGTGGGACTTTAGAAGTTTTATCAACATAAACATTTCCTGACTTAAAAATAACAGACTTATAAATAACAGATGAAATTACAAATGTTTATCCCTTATCTCAACTGCTGGAGCTTCAGCCATCCTCGTAAAAGCTGTCATGCCAGCGGGAAGGGGTCAGGAAGGAACATTTAGAATTTCCCTGGATTCAGAACAGGAGGAAGGAAAGAAGTTGTTCAAAAACAGTGTAAGAATCTGACTTCAGGAGATCTGGTCTGTTCCTGCGTTCAGACCTCTCTCAAACTAAAGGAATTTTTTTTTCTTTTAAAATTTCATTTTACTTTCCTCAACTTCCTACCAATTAATAATATCCCTCTCTCTCTCTGTAGATGTTATTAAAAATGCAAATATTTTTGGGATGTTCAAGGATTATTACTCATTTATATCTTAGCGTAAGGCTCAGTAAAGTTGCTTTTCTTAAAGCACCTCAAAGAAATGAAAGCTGCCGAGTTCGCTTGCATTATGGAACAATTTTGAGATGTGAAGCAATTCAAAAGCCAGGGAATGCTGAGCCTGCCGAGTAGTAGCCATGCTTTTGCGTAGGGCAGAGAGAAGTGGAGAAAAGGCTAGAGCACGTGAGGCTCCCAAGCTGGCACAGAGGGGCAAGAAATACACCGTTGACTTTGATAAATTGTCTATATTTCATCATTCTCAAGGTTTTAATTTCTAGTTTAGAAGGGGGGAAAAGGATTCATTAAAACAGGAAGGCAAACTTCTATTTATCTCTCTACTTCAGGCAGGGAGGAATGGGGAATACCCCTCCTCTTAACTGGGTGCAGAAGTTTCCTATTTCCTGTGTTGTACCAGCAGACAATTTTCCACGTGTATTTGCAGTGCATTGCAGACCCTTAGAACATTAGGAAAACTGGAAGGGTCCCATTAGTCCACTCTTCTGGACGCAACCACACCAGAAGTTCTTGAGTCTTCAGAGCAAATTGGTAGCAGAGCCAACCACAGAAACCCCCTTGCTGGGTCTGTAACGTTAACTAATAAACACTTTGTATAAAAACGTGGAACACTAAGTAATAATGAGGAAGGAAAGTAAAGGAATGTAACTTACCAGTTTCATTTTCCCAAAGTGCTGTGTTTCCGTGCCAAGTCTTGCAGAGCGTTTCTAACCTAGGAGCGCGCCATGCTCGGGAAGCTGATTAAAAAGTTCAGCTGTTTCGCCGCCACCTTCCTCCTTCCTTCTCGCGCCAGCTGTCCTGCTGTCTCCTGCCGCCACCTCGCTTTTTCTCCTGTGCCTTTCTCCATGCTTCGCACTTTTTTGGGAAAGAGAAGTGGTGGTGAGAGACCATCCTATTCCTCTTCCAACTTCCCCTTTAGGAGGAGGCTGGCTAGGGCATCCAGGCCCTGGGTTCTCTCAGGCAGCGGCCCTTGGGCCTAGCCCACCCCATCATGCACCAATTTAAGTGAAATAATAGGATATAATTTTATATAATGGGCAAAAATGAAATTAGTGACTCAATTAGCATTCACGCTAGGTTCTATTCCTCTAGAACTGTGAGGGGTAGGATACTGTTATTGCTTTTACACACCAGCAACATCCTCCTTAAATGATTCCCTTCTAATGTTGTTTCTTGAAGACAGGTAGATTTCTGATCCAAGGCCCCTAGTAGCAACCCTTGACATTGATCAGTTCATTCAAAAGTTACATCATCACAAGCCAGGTGTGGTGCTGTGCACCTGTAGACACAGGTTCTTGGGAGGCTGACCTGGAGGATGGCTTGATCCCGGGAGTTTGGGGCCAGCCTGGGGAACATAGAAAGACCTCATCTCTAAAAACATTAAGACTTAAAAAAAATTTTAAAAGTTATATCATCACAGTGGTCAAGGTTTGGATAATTTATGTTTGCAGAGTATATAAAAGTATCTAAAAAATCTTTCATTTATATGCATTAACTTTTTTTTTTTTTTTAAATAAAGAGTCAGGGTCTTGCTCTGTTACCCAGGCTGAAGTGCAGTGGTGCAATCATGGCTCACTACAACCTCGAATTCCGAGCCTCAAAAAATCCTTTTGCCTCAGCCTCCTGAGTAGTTGGAACTCCAGGCATATGCCACCACACCTGGCTAATTTCAGTAATTTTTGTAAAGATGGGATCTTACTATGTTACACAAGCTGGTCTCAAACTCCTGGCCTCAAGTGATCTTCCCACCATGGTCTCCCAAAGTGCTGGGATTACAAGTGCCCACCCTATCTAAACGTTTTCATATTTAAATACACTTTACACTTTGAATAATATTGAGTTTAAACAATATTTAGATAATTTTTAAATAAACTGAAGTGGTGGTCCTTCAGCCCTCTGAAAGGCTGTATCAATGTCTAGTTTCATAGCTGTTTCAGAATCTCACAGGGTCCCATAATTCCAACAATGGTCAAGAACCATGAATTCGGATGATCACTATGTCATTTAAACTATCTCACCGAAGTTGCTGATTTTTGTCTGTGCCCTATTTTGGATGCATTTCCTCATTGCTTTTCTTTTATTTATGGCTTAAAAGACTGGAGTTGACAGGATCTTCTCACATCACATTCCATTATATGCTGTTGATGGATCTGGGACCATAACTGAGTAAAAGGTAGGCCATGGACAGAACAGGATTTTCATGTTAACACAAGATGACTTCTGTTGTAAAATTATGAACTTTACAGTTAACAGACTGGAGTTCAGCTCTGTGGCAAAGGCTACTTGCAATCTATTGTGTAATCTCATTGAATGTCAGTTTTCTGATCTGTCTATTGGGAAAGGGCATCTACTTCATGGAGTTGTCATAAGGATGACATTAAGGTAAACATGTGAAGGGCCTGCCCACTGCAGTTCACAGCACCTCAGGGACACCCAAGAACTTCTCCTCCCTTCTCTCTTCTCTCTTTTTTTTTTTCTTTTTTTGATGGAGTCTTGCTGTGGCCCAGGCTGGCATCTTGGCTCACTGAAACCTCCGCCTCCTGGGTTCAAGTGATTCTCCTGCTTCAGCCTCCTGACTAGCCAGGATTACGGGTGTGCATCACCATGCCCAGCTAATTTTTGTATTTATAGCAGAGATGGGGTTTTGCCATGTTGGCCAGGCTGGTCTTGAACTCTTGACTTCAGGTGATCCGCCTGCCTCAGCCTCCCAAAGGGATGGGATTACAGGTGTGAGCCACTGCACCTGGTCTTCTCCCTTCTCTTGCACAATACAGGCTTTTGGACTTGGTGGTGAAGCTATACTGGATACAAAGACTCCACCCCATTGGTATTTGTGATATTTACCTATAGGCTAATCTTCTATTTTTAGGTCCAGAATGAAAATCCTTTAGATTTCAACTCTTACAGTAACAAAACTTTCATTCTGCAATATTAACATTTTTCCTTCATTCCGTCTCCTCTCTTGTACTCGTCACCTTCCTCACTTTCAGCAAATCCTGCCACCTTTTCCATTAACTACAGGAAGAGTCAATTCATGGTGAGCTCACTGCTTCCAAGGACCTAAGAGGAAAAAGGCTATTAAAGGGACATATAATATGTTTAAAGCATGACAATAAATTACATAACTTCATCTCAAATCTTGCTCTGGGGAAAGGTTGACATGAATCGTTTGAAGAAACATGAAACAGATCCTAAAGACAGGTGATTTTTCATAGTGAAATGCAATCTTTTTTCAAGCTTCAAAGAAAGGATTTCTTCTGTCATCTGCTTGATAGGTTATTTTTGACAGGATTTAACTTATTAAATTGTTCTCCTGCCCTTTTAAATGGTCTGGGCATAGGACCTTGCTAGGGAAAATGATGAATGTTTGTCCTTAATTAAAATTTTGAAATAACCATGTGGCAAATCATAGTGAATGCATTTGCTCTTCCGTAAAAGTTTTAATAATGAGTGCCTGCATAGCAGCACCGCAGTGACAGTAAGCAATATTAGGGTGATCTGAGGAATGATCTCGAAGAATGTGTCTTCTGGACCAGTATTTTTGTAAAAGTGCTCTTTGCACCTGTGAATCATCAAAGTCTTCAAAGATTCTTTCTGTAATTTAGACATAATTCTTATTTCATTAAGAACTGTACCACACTTTACCAATAAAAAGAGTGAATACGCCCATGAAAATTATTACATAATTATTTACACTAATAAAGAAACCTAATTTTTTTGTTGGCTACCAAAGAGTTGCTGCATTTTCAGCATCAAAATCTCAGAAGACTTTCATAAAATTGTATGAAGAAATGTAAACAAGTGAATTGTGAAGTAGATCAAAGGATTTTGCTAGTACTATATAAGCTATATTCTAGTTGCGTAAACATGTTAATTAGTGAAATCTACTTATCAAAAACTTAATAAAATAGAACATTGAAAAGATGCAGCATTTTCTAAAAATGTAATCGCTGTTATAAATGGAATCACGTAGATGCACTAGATAAATCTGTTCTTTTAAAGAGTCTATTGTAACTCATTTGGTAAAATGTGAACAGCTACTGCCTAGGTATTATTCTGTAATTCTGAATTTGTCTAGAATATGTGAGAGAAGAGAAGCTGGGGAGAAGGACACCAACACTAATTGAACACCTTTTGGGGGCGGGCATCTCATATGATCCCCCAACAATGTGCAAATTAGATATTCTCACCTCACTTTACAGAAGAGAAAACTGCTCAAGTCCACATAGTTAATAATGGAAAAGAATTTGGATGACAAGATTTGAATATTACATATGATCATATATATCTTTTTATGAAGAATTTCATGTACTATAATTTCAAATGTAGTGTAATGAGCTAACTGGGTCTGGGGTCAGACAGACCTGACCACTTACTTAACCTTTTAATACCTTAGTGTTCTCATCTGTCAAATGGGATAATAATAGTTCTTACTCCTAAGATTCTTATCAATAGAAATGTAAAATATCTAACCGTATTTGGCACATGGTATATACTTAACAAATTCTAGTTAATTATTAACTTCTGGATATTCTGGCAGCATGCCCAAAGGAACATAAACTCAGCCTTTCGTCTGGACTTGGTTTTCATAGGAACTTGGCAGGTTGCTGGGGAAACTCCATTTTTATCTTCCCAAGTCAGGTAATTGTTTTCTGTCAGCCTGCTGATGTGTAGAGTAGTTAGGATTAATGATAGCTCTAGGGGGATGTGTTTGAAAAGATGAATGTGTAAGTGTTGACAGGGTTCTTTCTTTCTTGTGTGTTACATACTTTGGTGACTAAGTAGCAAAGCCTTTCTGTCTTCCAAGTTAACATGCTAGTCATATATTCTAAGCTTTCCCACAGTTTCCTCCGAATTTTTCTAAGGACTATGGAGTTGACTAATAAAAAAACAAATTCAGTGTTATAGATTGAAAAACCAAGGCATAAAATAATTCTACAACTTGCTTAACCATAATGATAGGTAATATGTATCGAGACTTAACCTTCTGACTGCTTTACGCTAATCTTCTCTCATACGATCTTCAAAGCGACACTGGGAGGTTGGTGTGATTTCACCCTCATTTTGATGACAAGGAAACTGAGGCACAGGGAGGTTAAGAAACTTGCCCAGGATCATAAAGCTGGCAGGTGAGATTGCCAGGATTCATCCTGGGCTCTCTGGCTTCAGTGGGTGTGTTCTTAATCCCTCTAAATGTGACTTATCATGGGATGTTTAGCGTGGATGACTCAGATAAAGCTGGGCTCTAGTCTGTCATTTCTGGAGGTATCTTTTCCTTGTTTGTGGTAGTATGTCTTGATTGGTAGCTCCCTCGCAGCCCCGTTTTTTATTTTTGAGACAGGGTCTCTGTTGGCTAGGCTGGAGTACAGTGATGTAAACACTACTCAATGCAGCCTCGACTTCCTTTGCTTGATAGATCCTCCCATCTCAGCCTCCCAAATAGCTGGGGCTACAGGTGTGCACCACTATGCCTGACTAAGTTTTGTATTTTTTTGTAGAGATAGGGTTTCACCATGTTGCCCAGGCTGGTCACAAACTTTTGGGCTCAAGTAACCTGCCTGCCTCAGCCTCCCAAAATCCTGGGATTACAGATGCAAGCCACCAAACCTGACCTCACCCCAAATTTGAAAAATAAAACTAAAGGACAAGATCTTTGTGTGACTCATCTCCCCATCATTCCCTCCTTCTTCATGTCAGCACCACCAACTGCAATATCGGTAGAAGATACACTAAGTGGAACCCTCTTGTGTTCAAAGGATAGCGCATCACCACAGCTGGAGTTAAGGGATGGAGAGGGGGAGGTGGGTAGCTCCCCCTCCAATTCCTGTGAGCTGCCGCATCTGGTCCCCTCTTTCTTTCGCCCCCTGGGCCAGGAATGCAAACCAGAGGCAGTCTCCACCCCTCCACTGGCCCCAGGACCCCACTGTACCTCTTTGTTTCCTCTTTGTTGTTTTACAAAGATCTGTTTGTTCCATCTTTCCATCTCCTCATTGTTTCTGTCTAAATAGAGAGACAGAGATGAGGGCAGAGGAGGAATTGCAATCACACCCTTCGGGGGGGGGGGAGAGACCAAAATGCCATCCCATGCTCGTCAAATGCACATTTCCTCCAAATGCCTTCTAACTGAAATTCTCCCTTTTTCTCTTATTGTGCCCTTTAATCTGATCGATTGTGTGGGCATCTGAGGGAGAGGGACTTTCCATTTGGAATTCACTTTGGCCACATAGAGCTGTGATTGTGGCCTAACCCTGCACATAAAACCCAGATTTTAATTGAGGGCAAGATGTTAAAAAAAAAAAAATCTTACACAAAATTATCTTGTGGTCAATAGAAGATGAGAGAAATGCTTTTGGGAAAAAGAAGTAGCTGGAAGGATATTATAGGAGCCATCCATTTGAGCAAAAGAGTATTTTTGAGACTGGAATTCCAGTCAAAAGTTTGGCTGAGTGCAGTGGCTCATGCTTGTAATTCCAACGCTTTGGGAGGCCAAGGTGGGAGGATTGCTTGAGTTCAGGAGTTTGAGAACAGCCTGGGCAACAAAGAAGGACCCTATTTCTCCAAAAAAAAAAAAAAAAATTAAACAGGCATGGTGAGTGCCTGTAGTCTCAGCTACTCAGGAGGCCGAGGTGGGAGGACTGCTTGAACCCAGGATATGGAGGCTGCAGCGAGCCATGATCACACCACTGTACTCCAGAGCAAGACCCTGTGTCTAAAAAAAAAAAAAAAAAAAAAAAAGAAAAGTTTCCAAAAAAAAGTTCCTGTTCTTTAAAAACCTTACTGGATTCTTTTACAGCATTTAAATGATATCATCCCTTTCAGATTAGATTTTGTTGGTGATATCTTTGTTCTCCTCGGAATTTCCAATGGTTTGATCAGCTATGCACAAACCCCAAGTTGGACCAGTTTTCAACTCTTCCACAGTGTGGTCCGCGCCATGACGGTTGGATCACTGGGGAGGCCTTGTGGGCTCCCCTGATGAAGTCTAACTGGTTGAAGGGGAGGAGTATCCCAAGGCACAGGGAGGTTAATGGGTACAAAAACACAGTTAGATGGAAGGGGTAAGTTCCTGTGTTCCGTAACACAGTAGGGTGACTTGAGTTAACAAGAATTTATTGTGTATCTCAAAGTAGCTAGAAGTGGTTGGAAACGTTCCCAAACACAAAGAAATGGTAAATTTTTGAGGTGATTTGGCTTCCCATGGCACCACAAGGAAGAAGATAATGAGGATGGAGCCCAGAGAGCAGATGGCACATGCACTTAGGAAGTAGAATTGAAAAGATGCAGTGATTAGTGTGAGGTGGTCAGTAACCCTGATCTGATGATGACACACTGTACGCTTGCATCAAAATATCACGTCTCCCATAAATACATACTGTTATGTCCCAATAAAAATATATTTTAGAAAAAGCATGAATGTTGGCTGGGTGCAGTGACTCACACCTATAATCCCAGCACTTTGGGAGACTGAGGTGGTGGATCATTTGAGGTCAGGAGTTCAAGACCAGCTTGGCCAACATAGTGAAACCCCGTTTCTACTAAAAATACAAAAATTAGCCAAGTCAGGTGGCGTGTGCCTGGAATCCCAGCTACTTGGGAGGCTGAGGCAGGAGAATTGCTTGAACCTGGGAGACAGAGGTTGCAGTGAGCCGAGAGCACCCTCCTGCACTCTAGCTTGGGCAATAGAGAGTTTGTTTCAAAAAAAAAAAAAGAAAGAAAGAAAGAAAGAAAAAGAATAAGTGTTGAAGGAGAATGGCGAGTCCAGAGATGAGTGGGCAGTGGCTGGGCTGCGAAGGATTCATGTGGGATGGCACTGGGGTTGGGGGGTACACGGCTGTGCAGTGGGGTAGGTTGAGGTGGCGCTGGGACACTGGGGAAAGGCCTTTTTTGCGCAGCAAGCTACCTTCACTTCATTCTGAGTGCCATATGGAACCAAGGAAGGGTTCCATACCCTGCGCAGCGTGATAGCTATGATCACAGTTTTGTTTTAGTGTGATCCCCTTGATTTAAGGACAGGGCTTCCCATTTTGGAAGCAAACTTGGAGAAGACCAGAGAGGACCCGGTTGCAGCTATTCACATTAAGAGGCCATTAGGCCCTAAGGTGAGGAGATGGTGTGGATGGAGCCCAGAAGGCAGATTCCTCATGAACTTGGAGGTAGAATCGAGAGGACATGGTAATAAATTGGATGTGATAGGCAGGGAAAGGAAAGGATCTAGGGTCACTTGTTTAATTAAATTTTGGCATTTATGACTTGCTCTGTTGTTCCCAGTTATGCCCTATGTAGAAAATCCAAATAATAATACAGACAAATAAGCCTGAAAAACAGTTCTGTCAATGATTCAGGAGGGAGAAGCCCGATTTGAGGATGAAGAATCGAGCAAAACAGCTAGGGTGCCAGGAACAGAAACTCAGGCTTCCAAGACAGGAGGAATCTGACAGTTCTGCCAGGCACTAATTCCCCCAGGCCTGTTGGAGATGGTTACACACTCAGCAGTGGTTAAGACCTGCAGGTCTTCGGAGTGCTTCCAAAACCTCATCTCAGGCAAGAGCGTCCAAAATACAACATGAAATTAGTGGTAGTGCTATGGATAAGGAAGCCAGTCCCCCTAAATGATAATCTATGTACATGTAACACAGACACACAGACACACACACACCCCCCCCCCCACATACACACACACACACACACAAATGAGAGGGTGCGTTCATTTGAAGTTAACTGCTAGGAAACAAAATGTGTCCATCACTTTGTACTAGGCATTGATGTTCTCACATCCAGGGGTCTTTGATGCACAGGGATCTTTTATTCTCCTTGGCATGTGCAGTGTATGACAGCTCTAACAAGTTCTCTATCTATTCCACATGGAAGGGGAAGTGTAAGGCTTTTTACAGAAAAGAAAGAAGTCAGGATAATTTTTATTCTAAGATCCTGTTTTCCTTCTGGTCTCGTCTAGTGGAGAGGCTAAAGCATTATAAATGTCCACTTAGCCTTCTCCAGAGACTGTGCTGCTCTCACTTCAAAGTGTAAGATTCTCCAGATGTATTTTTCGAATGAAGACATGGCTGGGCGCAGTGGCTCACATCTAATTCCAACTCTTTGGGACGCCAAGGTGGGCGGATCATGTGAGGCCAGGTATTCGAGACCAGCCAGGCCAATGTGGTGAAATCCCTTCTCTACTAAAAATACAAAAATTAGCCAGGTGTGATAGTGTGTGCCTGTAATCCCAGCTACTTTGGAGGCTGAGGCAGAAGAATTGCTTGAGCCTAGGAGGTAGAGGTTATAGTGAACAGAGATAGAGCCACTGCACTGCACTCCAGCCTGGGCAACAGAGCAAGACTCTTGCTAAAAAAAAAAAAAAAAAAAAAAAAAAAAAAGATACATTTCCATATTTCTGTTGCTAGTAATATATTAGTGTATAAACATAATGTTAAAAAATAAACTGATGACAGTTGCATGATGTATCTTAAATGCAAATGTCTTCCAGACCAAAATTACTAGTGTCTCTAGAGCAATGATATAAATAACATGTGCTTACTTTTCAACTTATAAAAGTTATGACAAGATGAATGAGTTTTTGTAGTTTCATAAATACCACGTCTCAAAACAGCTGATGAATATTTGGGACTCATCTATGCGATGCTTACATATGGTTTTGGTAAGGTACGCATTTTGTCACACTTCGGTGGTTTGCAAAAAGAACCACCAATGATGAGGTTAAGGAGAAGCGTACAATTTGCCTGGGAAGTCAGGTACGAGAGAATTCTCCTAACATGTAAAATACCTGCAATTCTGACATCTTAGTACATTTGCATGAAGGGAACTGAGGGCTAAAAAAGGAAAAGGCAATGTATTGTGTCCAACAAGAGGCCTCCTTTCAAATTCCCATTTTGGTTACACACTGTTTACTACATCTGAAGATGAAATTGTTCTCTCACTTCCTTTTCTTTTGTTCCACATCTGACCTCTGAAGACAGGCTACATGTGTACCCAAAGAGGAAGAACGTATTTGCAGCCTGGAACACTGCACCTGCCACGTTAGGTGGAACAGAAGTCTTCTGTCTTGGCCAGCAGTGCTGGAGTTCAGTCCTACATTCTGTGTGGTAGGCCAAGAAAGAGGCAGTCATGTGTTTTAATATTTTGACTCTTCATTGAAGTCAATATGAGTGCAGGATGAGGTGCTTTGTAGCTATTGAATATATCTATCAAATAAGACATTATAGCTCCTGAAAAAATTTATCATTTAAAAAAACTTATTACTGTTCTCAGTTCTGATTCTAGGCAGCCACTATCTTGTACTTTTTAGGTTGCACTCGTAATATGCCAGATTTTAAAGTAGCCCAGACAGTCATGAGGACCTCTGAATTTTCAGTCTAACTTAATATTTCCTGAAAGCTCTGCCAAAGCTGCAGAGGGGGCACGCCAATTTGAAGTGTGTGTGAAGCTGGGAAGAGACAGGGAGACCTTTGCCTCTTTCTGTTCCAGATTAGGATACATAAGGAGTCAAATTTATTCTGGGCTGTCCTTAGCTAGAAACTGATAGCCCAGGCAACTAACTCCTGGCCTCACTGGAAGTTGTCTTAAAGTCGAAGAACCTGTCCTCGTAGGGAGTAGGAAGGGAGGGGGTCAGAGACAAACTAAGGGGCTCGTTTGCATATATTTCCCAGGATCAATCATTTGTTCATATACCTGGCTTTATAAGCAGATCACAACTTAAAGTGTTTGTAAAAAAATTACCTCCTTTTTCGTTTTCCAAAGATGTTTTTAATACGGTTCCTCAGTGGAGGCCAGTGGTGGAAATACCAATAAAACCTGCTGTTCGGAGAGCCAGTCCTCCCTGGGTTCTGCATCCAAGGCTCTGTTGTGCTGAAACCATCCTTTTCCTGTGTGCCATAGAAGCAGTGGTTCATTCAATTTATTCAGCGTAAAGGATATACTAATTGTATCGTTAAATATTATTCCTATTTGCATACAGAGGGTAGAAAAGTTGAAGTGTTGTTAAATATTTCTGGGCCCCTGTTCTGTCTCCCTAACTGAGTTATAATTTTAGAGCCAGGTGGTCAAGAGTGTTGGCTCCAGTCCCACTGCCTGGGTTTAATATTGAGCTTTTCCTTTCACTAACTATCACTGCATTATCCAACCTTTCCAAGCCTCAACTTAGCCATTTGTAAACTGAGAGTTATCATAGTACTTCTCTGTAGCGTTATTATGAAGATAAAGAAGATAGTACCCAAAGTGTTTAGCAGATGTGCCAGGCACACTGGAAGCGGAAAGTAAATGTTATCTATTATCAACGCATGTGTCCTTTGGATAAGAAAGGCATTTCTACTCTATCAAGAGGCAAAATACTGTAAAATCAGATTATCACAGGTACCTGGACATCTTCCTTTTGGTGACCCAAGTTGATGGGGAATTGTGGAAGGTAGCGGTGGTTTGAAGCTGTTTTCTCCCTCTCATCTCTTAAGGGAAAAGAGAAAAGAAGAAGAGTCGCCTGGCTCTGAGAAAACCAGGTCAAGCTTTGTTTCCCCTTTAAACATTCTGTGTATAAATGCATGTCATGATTCCCAGAATTTCTTCCTGACAGCTCCCTGAGTTAATGGTCAAGGAAGATTTCTCAGGCTAGGCATACAGAGGTCTGCCTCAGAAGAGATCACCAAACAGTTCCTATTTTTGGCCTTTGGCTTAGAAAAAGGGGACAAACTGCTTTTTTCAAAAACTTTCTGGGACACTAAACAACTTTTTTTTTTTTTTTTAAGAAGAGGAGATTGTTTAAAAAGGAAACAGCCTAGAAGGCCCTCCAATTTCACTCTATTAGGATATACTGTTTTTCTCTCACGTCCTTGTTCTTAGACATTATTCTTCTTATTTTTCTAGTTTGTCTCCCAGAATATATAAGAAACATAAAGAGCCAATAAGAGGGCACTGAATTTTTCCATTGGCTTCTTGGCCATTATCTGGGGGACTGATGTGGCTGTTGCGGCTGGGGTTTTACTCTGCAATGCCTCAGAGCTGTGCGTGCGTGCGTGTGTGTGTGTGTGTGTGTGTGTGTCTGTGTATGTCTGTGTAAGATGAAGTCAAATCTGGGCGGGTCCAGCTTGGACTGGGAGTGGAATCTGGGCCATAAGTTGACAGAGGAAAAAGCATGCAAAGAGTTTGGACTTTTGGATTCTCTTTTCATGGCCAGGCTTGCTGTTTCATCTCTGCCTTTAACGCTTTCTCATCATATTCTTAACTGTAAAGCCAATTCATTAACTTAAGGTTTGCCAAGAAGGCAGCACTGCTTCTGAGAAGTGGAGAATGAGTAGTTCCTTCTCACCACCCTCTCAGTCCCAGCTAGCTACACTTCTGCCTATACGGCATCTCTCAGACTCATCTCTTCTTCCCTATCCTCAACTTTCTCCTCTTGCGTTTTGAGAATTCTAAAATTTTCTACCAGCATGCCTATCTTCATTTCTCTTTCTTCTTCGGTTGTAGGAAGCCATTCCAAATTTTCTCTACTCTGAGGCTTCCTGGTATAGGACACATATAGAAAGTACTTTCACTTCTAGAGTCTCACTAAGAAAGGAATTAGCAGTTTTGTTCATAACTAACAATCTCTTTTCCCTAAAAAGCAATAGTAACAATAACAATAATAGTGTCTTAGTCCATTTGGCATTGCTTTAACAGAATACCACAAACTGTAATTTATTTTTTAAAAAGAAATGTATTTCTTTCAGTTCTGGAGGCTGGGAAGTCCAAAATCAGGCAGCTGCATCTGGCGAGAGCCTTCCTGCTGTATTGTAATGTGGCAGAGGGTATCACATGGTGAGACAGAGCAAGCATGTTAGCTCAGGTGTCTCTTCATTTCCTTATAAAGATATCAATCCCATCATGAGGGACTCATGGTGACCTTATCTAATCCTAATTACTTCCCAAAGGCCCCAGTTCCAAATACCACCAACATATGAATTTGAGGACTAAGTTTCCAGCACGTGAAATTTGGGAGACATATTCAAACCACAGGAAATAGTAACACACACAAAATTATAAAGAATCTACTCCATCTCTGTATTTTTTAAATGTCAAATAACATTTCAATAATTTAAGTAGGTGCTGAAAGACCTTGGACATAAAAGCATTTCATTTTAAATGGTCATATTTATACATATAACAGTTCATGAAGAAGAAAAAAACTTTTTTTTTTTTTGAGATGTATTTTCACTCTTGTTACCCAGGCTGGAGTGCAATGGCGTGATCTCGGCTCACTGCAACCTCCACCTCCTGGGTTCAGGCAATTCTCCTGCCTCAGCCTCCTGAGTAGCTGGGATTACAGGCACGCGCCACCATGCCTAGCTGATTTTTTGTATTTTTAGTAGAGACGGGGTTTCACCATGTTGACCAGGATGGTCTCAATCTCTTGACCTCGTGATCCACCCGCCTTGGCCTCCCAAAGTGGTGGGATTACAGGCATGAGCCACTGCGCCCAGCCGAAGAAAAAAACTTCTAATGAAACACATCAAAATATATACCCAAATGTGAATATTCTTGTGTTCTTTTATTCTATCATCATAATTTAAAAATATACAATTTATTTCTTTCTTTTAGAGATAGGATCTTGCTATGTTGCCCAGTCTAGCCTATAAATCCTGAGCCAAGCAATCCTCTAGGTCAGCCTCCTGAGTGGCTGGGACTACAGGCATGTGCTACAGCAGCCAACTTTCCTGGAAATTTTAGTTATGCATAGGAAGGTCATATTGTATTTTAATAAAGGGAAGCCTTTGGATCAGAGCAATCTGGGTTTAACAACTGACTTAGCTATTTGCACCCTAATCCTGAGCAAGCCACTTAACCTTTCTAAGCACTGGCATCCTCAGCCCTACAACGACCCTCTTTTTTAATGAGTATTAAAGGAGAAAATATAGGCAAAGCGTATGGTACAGTACTTAGTACATAGAAGGTATTCAGTTAAAGATAATCCTTGTTTGTTGTGTGCCAAAAATATAGAATCGGCATTAGGACAGAACAAACAGCGCTTCTGTTCCCATGGAGCTTATAGACTGGTGCAATGGCAGAGTTAACTAACGGCATACGGAGAACATTCCCCACCTTGGTTCTATTTCGCACGGAAGAATGTTTCCACGCAGCACAAAACAAGAGAAAATAACATAGTGGCAATTACCTGGTAAATTAATCAAAGGAAAAGGCCAGCCTTCTCTCTTTGCACACATTATACTCAGTGGCCTGTGACAGGTGCATAACAGTTAAACTTGAGTCTTGCCCCCAGAACCCTGTCTTACCAGTCTCTAAGTCTAACCTATTCTGTTTTTTTTGAATCCAGTTCCTTCTGTAGAAGGCTTTATAGTTTATAGCATCCTCTGTTTGGCCTGACTTGCCAAAACATCCTCTAGTCTAGTTTACCTAGATTCCCTTATAAAAATATTTATTGAGCACTTACTCTGTGCCGAGTGCTAAGAATAGAAAGATGAAAGAGAAGTGCTACGATACAGGTCTGCATATAAAACCTGGGATTGTGAGGGAACATGATTATATGAATGTTGAACTCAATAGAAAGATCTGTGCTGGTAAAAAATAATTGTGGGTGAATGAATCTCTCTGGGAAAACTGTGGAAAGAGAAAAGAAAAGAACACTAAGAATTGGACTGGGAGTCTGAGCGTGGGGCAGAAGGAAAATTTAAGGTTAGGCAGAAAAAGAAGAATCACGGAGACTGAGAAGAAACAACCTGCAATATAGAAAGAGACACAGAAAACAGGGAGGTCAGGAAAGCCAAGACAAAGAATTATTTTCAGAGGGAGAGAGGGTTCCGAAATTTCTATCACAACTGAGAAACGAGATGAAGACAGTGAAGTGTTTGATTGAGAACTTTGATGTCCTTGGTGACCATATAGACATAGTTTCTTTTTCTTGGGGGAGGCATAGTGGGAAGTAATTAAAAAATTTCTTTTAAAATATTTAGATTCACTACAAGGAACTCAAACAAATTTACAAGAAAAAAACAAACAATGCCATTAAAAAATGGGCAAAGGACATGAACAGATACTTCTCAAAAGAAGACATTCATGCAGTCAATGAGCATATAAAAAAAACCTCAACGACACTGATCATTAGAGAAATGCAAATCAAAACCACTATGAGATACCATCTCAAGCCAGTCAGAATGGCCGTTATTAAAATGTCAAGAAACAACAGATGCTGTCAAGGATGCGGAGAAAGAGGAGTATTTTTACACTGTTGGTGGGAATGTAAATTAATTCAACCATTGTGGAAGACAATGTGGTGATTCTTCAAAGATCTAGAACCAGAAATACCATTTGACCCAGCAATCCCATTACTGGGAATATACCCAAAAGAATATAAATCATTCTATTATGAAGATAGGTGCACGCATATGTTCATTGCAGTACTATTCACAATAACAAGGATATGGAATCAACCTAAATGCCAATCAATGATAGACTGGATAAAGAAAACGTAGTATGTATACACCATGGAATCCTATGCAACCATAAAAAGGAATGAGATCACGTTCTTTGCAGGGACATGGATGAAGCTGAAAGCCATTATCCTCAGCAAACTTAGGCAAGAACAGAAAAGCAAACACTGCTTGTTCTTACTTATAAGTGGGAGCTGAACAATGAGATCACATGGTTACAGGGAGGGGAACAACACACAGTGGGGCCAGTTGGGGGATGGGGTGGGGGGAGAAAGAGTAATAGGAAAAATAGATAATTTGTGCTGGATTTAATACCTAGTTGATGGGTTGATAGGTGCAGCAAACCACTGTGGCACACTTCTGTCTTTGTAACAAACCCATACATTCCCTATATGTACCCCAGAACTACACATTTTTTAAAAGTTCAGATTTAGGGGGTACACGTGCAGATCTGTTATGTGGACATATTGTGTAATAACCAAGTTTGGGCTTCAAATGAACCTGTCATCCACGTAGTGAACATAGTATCCAATAGGTAGCTTTTCAGCCCGTGTCCTCACCCCTTCCACCATGCTTTTGGAGTCTCCAATGTGTATTAATACTGTCTTCATTTTCATTTGTATCCAATCTTTAGCTCCCACTTACTTATTTTTTAGAGAAGAGATCTTACTGGGCCACCCAGATTAGAGTGAAGTGGTGCTATCGTAGCTCACTGCAACCTCCTGAGCCCAAGCGATCCTCCTGCCTTAGCCTCCCAAGTAGCTGGGATGACAGATGTGCACTACCATGCCTGGATAATTTGTTTTTGTCTTTTGGGGGGCTTTTTTCTGTCTTGCTATGTTGCTCAGGCTAGTCTCAAACTCCTAGCCTCAAACAATTCTGTCACCTCTGCCTCCCTTGTGCTGAGATTACAGTGTAAGCCACCTTACCCAGCCAGCTCCCACTTATAAGAACACATGGTATTTGGTTTTCTGTTTCCACCTTAATTCACTTATGATAATGGCCTCCAGCTCCATCCATGTTGCTGCAAAGGACGTGATTTCATTCTTTTTATGACTGTGTAGTATTCCATGTTGTATATGTACATTAAAAAAATCCATTCCACCCTTAGTGGGCACCCAGGTCGATTCCATGTCTTTGCTATTGTGACTAGTGATGCAATGAACATACAAGTGCATGTATCTTTTTGGTAGAATGATTTATTTTCTTTTAGATATGTAAATCCAGTAATGAGATTGTGGGGTTGAATGGTAATTCTGTTTTCAGATCTTTGAGAAATCTCTAAACTTCTTTCCAGAGTGGTTGAACTAACTTGCAATCCTACCAGCAGTGTATGAGCGTTCCCTTTTCTTCACAGCCTTACCAACACGTTACTTTTTGACTTTTTAATAACAGCCATTCTGACTGATGTGAGATGATATTTCACTGTGGTTTTGATTTGCATTTCTCTGATGATTAGTGGTAATTAGCATTTTTCAAATATTTGGTGGCCACTTACATGTCTTTTTTTGAGAAGTAATTGCTCATGTCCTTTTCCCACTTTTTAATGGGGTGTTAGGGTTTTTTTCCTATTAAGTACCTTATAGCTTCTGGATATTAGACGTCTGTTGGATGCATAGTTTGCAAATACTTTCTGGACACAGTTTCAATGGAATAGGGGAATCAGAAGCCAGATCCGAATTGGTCGAGGAGTGCATAGGATGTGAAGAAATGGAGAAAGGTAGAATGGGCTACTAGAAGACGGAAGAGAGATAAAAACAGAAACACTAAGTATCATGCGCCAAGTGACAGCTGGTGGTGTATATTTTAGGCAGAATGGTGCGCCAGCTACCTATGGGGGCTCCGGAGCCAGACAGCCTTGGCTTTGAAAGCTGAATCTACCATTTACTTTCTGTGTGACTTTGGTCATTATTTCACCTTTCATACCTCAACTCCTTCAACCGTAAAATGGGGATAGTACTAGTATCTTCTTCATTGAGTTGTGAACATAAAAGGGAAGTTCCTGGTATGTAGTAAACGCTCAATACATTCTTTTATTATTCTCTCCAAAGTGCTATGGAAATACAGCATAAGACTTGATTGATTCTGTTAGGTAAGCAGAATCAGAAAAAAATTTATAGAGGCATCATGAATGATGATCATAAAAGGAAAGTTTTTTTTTTAAGGTGGAGAAAAAAATCAAAAAGCATGTTTGAGAAATGAGCATGAATTATATAAACAAAACAAGTAAATGTGAAATCACAGGGTAAATTTGGTCCACAACCACACCAGGAATTTGGAAAGACCCATTACTAAGAGATAAAGACTAAAATTAATTAATATCTTTAGTGAAGGAAAACTATGTAGTAAATTTAATACTATTTTTTTGGGTTAGCTTTCTATTTTCAGAGCAATTTTCTTGGCTTCATTAATGCCTTCATTCTTGATTACAGCCCTTGTATATATCTGGATACGTCATAGTGGCCTCCTGAAAAGTTGCTTTAACTGAATTGTGCTTTGATGTGACTTAACTGAATCAAGCTATTTGTTTGTGTCAGTAGATCAGTAAGAAGCAGCCCAGTGAAATTCATCATCATAATTTACTGTAAGGATACTGTTGAAAATGGGCCTCATTACCTTGCATAGTATTCAGTTTATAAGGATGCTTAGGAGACTGTCTTCACAGTCTTGACATAAATAATAGATGTGCTTCAGTTGACCAAATGGTTTGATTTTATAATATAGGCACCATATTCCGTCTGGGCTTTCTGAAGACTGTTAGAAAGCTTAGAGAACATTTGTAGTTCACCCTAATTTAAGTACTGTAAATTTCATGTACTGGACTAATTCTGGTGCCATTTATATTCCTGTTCTCTATGCTTTTTTGCATGTGCTCCTAAATAATGTTCTTTTGATATACTGTAGGTATCTTTTAAAGCTACCTTAAATTCTTTTTTGAGGTAGAATACTAGTTTAAAAGCATGATATCTGAAGTCAAAATGTCTCCCTCCAAATTCACGTTTCACCACTTGCTGGCTGTACAACACTGGGCAAGTTACTTAATGTCATGAAACCTCAGTTTCCTCATCTGCAAAAAGGGGATAGCAGTTTTTACTTCAGAGAGTTTTGTTAGGATTAAAGGAGATAAGTCATGTAAATTACCGAGCACAATACCTAGCACATAGAAGCACTCACAAATTCATGTCCTCATTGTTACTAACATTACATAATCATGATATAAAAACACACATATATGAAAAAATCCTGTTACAACTGCTGGGAAATTAAAATGATCCTGCTTTCTTCAGGTTTATTTGAAATTCACATGCCTTGATATTCATGACAGGGAGCCAATTTCAGGAAGTAGATTTGGAAGCATTAACAACTTAAATCAGGCAAAAGATTAAACTTGACAATTAGCATCAGCAATAGATAGCTAAACAGAAATACAGTGCTTTTTCTATTTGTGTCTGTCTTACTACATATATAAGTTAGTGTTCTATCTTTATGCTGATGGGCCTATTTACATAGAAGTTCTAGAAGCTAAATGCAAAAGATTATTCTATCTTGCAATTTAAATGAAATATTGCATAGATAATTTGAGACAGGAATTTTCCAGACAGCAAGAAATAGTTCTTAGCAACATGAAAAACCAGAAACAATGCTAGATCTAATTCTGTATGAGCACGGCCATGTGCTGAGTGTCCCATTTCATTTTTAAGGACATAGATTTAATTTCATGTGACAATCTGGCATCAAAGATTTCCCCTGGTCTTTTTACTAAATAGCCTAGTAAATATGAAAATGCAATCCCAATAGTAAAAGATTAAATTTGTGATACTCTACTTTCAGAGCACCCAGGGTTATTATGAAGGCAATAAATAAACAAATGACATTAAGGAAAATGCCAACAGATATGTTGTGTGATATAAACACATCTAACACATAACTAATGAGAATCTTATGTGCACAATAAAATGTCAGTTTGTATATCTAGCTTGTTTCCTATACCATTTCCATCTATCATATTTATCAAAGAACTATAATAACATTTCAGGGTACTATGGTAATTTAATGTAATATTTTGTTCTTTTTACCAAGGCAAGAGGAAACACTTTCAACATGAATAATGGGGTTTTATTTTCTTCAATACTGTCCAAGACATCTTTTGAAGGACTCTTTAAACAGTTAAAGTTAACAAATTTACTTAAAGGAATATGGATATAAAAACAATTCTTAGTAACCTATAACTAAATATTTAAAAGTTATTTTGTTGTGTATAAAAAAATAACAAATGACAATTTACTATGCAATTTGATTTGAAGGCCGAATTTATTAATATTCCTAATGAATTCATCTATTTACATAGCACAGCTTATTTTAGCTCTCGTGCTGTTTTAAAAATAGAATATTTATCTACTTTAATAGCACATGACCAAATATTCTCTACTTAAAGTTCATTTGTTGCTACCAAATTCTGCTTTGTGGTTTAAGAAAACTACATTATAGATTTGAGGAGTGCAGTGGCACAATCTCAGCTCACTGCAACCTCCGCTTTCCGGGTTCAAGTGATCCTTGTGCCTCAGCCCCCCAGTTAGCTAAGATTACAGGTGCACACCACCACGCCCAGAAAATTTTTGTATTTTTAGTAGAGACAGGTGTTCTCCATGGCCAGGCTGGTCTTGAACTATTGGGCTCAATTGATCTACCTGCCTTGGCCTCCCAAAGTGCTGGGACTACAGGTGTGAGCCATTATGCCAAGCCTTCCTTTTATTTTATTAGTTTTCTTGAGCAACAATTAAAAGGATGAAATTCAGGGCATCTTTAATCATATGTTTCAGATTATTAGCCAAACATTGGATTAGTTTGATAACTTTTTGGATGTGCTGCTATCTGCCATGAGCGGACGTCAGAGACATTAAGAGTCACATGTTGGCCAGTTCAGTGGTTACCAAGTCACCTTGGGAAGGACTGCTCATCCCCTTTCCTTACATTTCTCATCTGTTCCCAAGAGAATAGGAATTCCCATCCTATCAGAATGGTGTTATATAAGTCCATTCTCACACTGCTATAAAGAACTACCTGAGACTGAGTAATTTATAAAAAGAAAAGCTTTCTAATTTACATATATATATATAAAGGTCGACTCACAGTTCTGCAGGCTGTACAGGAGGCATGACTGGGAAGGCCTCAGGAAACTTACCATCATGGCAGAAGGCAAAGGGGAAGCAGACACATCTTTACATGGCCAGCAGGAGACAGAGAGAGAGAGAGAGAGAGAGAGAGAGAGAGAAGAGAGAGAGAGAGAGAGAGCGAGAAGGGAGAGGTACCACACACTTTCAATGAACCATATCTCATGAGAATCTATCATTAGAACAGCAAGGGCAAAGTCTACACACATTATTCCATCACCTCCCTCCAGACCCCTCCTCCAACACTGGATTTATAATTCAACATGAGATTTGGGTAGGGACACAGAGCAAAACCATATCAGGTG
Source organism: Saimiri boliviensis (assembly GCF_048565385.1). Classification (NCBI taxonomy): domain Eukaryota; kingdom Metazoa; phylum Chordata; class Mammalia; order Primates; family Cebidae; genus Saimiri; species Saimiri boliviensis. The sequence goes on along the minus strand of NC_133456.1, from coordinate 99,450,384 downwards.
CTCATCAAACTTCTCAAATGCACTTATAAAAACAATTCCAAAAATTAGAATAAAAATTTTATTCTAATGTTTAACTTAGAATAAAAGTTAAAAATTATTCTAACTTTTCTGTTATTTTTGTTATTTTCATACAAGTCAGGATTATTATTCTAGCTACTGGACAGAAAAACTATAGAATATATGCTTTTCTAAAACAATGAATGCTTTCCTAATGTCAACTCTGTCAGCCTGGTTAGCAAAGAGACTCTGTCAAAAAAAAAGAAAGAAAGAAAAGAAAAATCAATTTTGGAAAATGAATTACTCTCCCTAGGAGGATAGCAGTTCCCATATATGAAAAAAATATATATTTAGAAAAAGAAACTTAGCAATGGCTAGATGTAATCAAGCTTCTATAGATCAAAGCCAGTTATCAGTGTGGTTGACAAGCGCGATGAGAATTTAAAACATTGGGTTCTCTGTGCCTACCAGCAGAAATTCCAGAATCCTGCAACTCCCAGATGTCTTTTCTCTTGCAGTATCCCAGAGAGCTCACACAATGTCTTTGATGGTGATTTAAAATGTCTGGAGGCACCTACAGATAACGCCCTCCTCAGCCCCATGTAGTCTTACTCTGCTTCTTTTCATGGCTGGGGGCAGATGCTAGGGTTTGCCTCTGCATGCTGGAGGTGGCTCTCCAAAGTCCCTACCCTGATGTCTGTTACTTCTCTTTAGCAGAAGCATCCGCCTAGGGTGCTATACTCCTTTAGTACCCAGCACTTCCTCTGGAATTACTCTTATGGTCCCTTCTAGTATTCATTCAATTATCTGTCTTTTCTTCCAGACTGTAAGCTCTATGAAAGTACAATCTGTTGCTGTCTTTCGCACACCCAGAAAGAGAGAAAGAGATACTTAACCACATTTTTGCTTTGCCGTGTTGCCCAGGCGGGTCTCAAACTCCTGGCCTTATGTGATCCTCCCATTTCGGCCTCCCAAGCAGCTGGGATTACAAGTGTGAGGCACCACGCCCAGCTGCTTAACCATATCTGATGAACCAATGAGGGAATTGCTTTTGCCAGTGCTTTTTCAGAAGGGCAGAAGGCTGTCCTCCCATCAGAGCTGTGATTCTTCACAGGCTCCGAGAAAACCACATGGGCCCTTCATACCATGGGAATCTTTGTCAACTTCCTGTGGGTCTAGGTTAGATGACATTTGAGAAAGACAGAACAGTCACTTCTGCAAAAAATTAATCAATGCCCTAAGTGAGAGTCCACTTTGACCCTTACCTTAGAGCAGCGTGTGGCTCATCTACAGCCAATAACGTGGAATTAGAGGTGGCTGCTGTCCTTCCACTCCTTTGGATAGTCTTATTCCAAGAACTGAACCATCAGGCTCAAAATATGGAACGAAAAGAAATGATTCCGGCGTCAGACTGCTGAGGCTGAAAGCCAGCTCCATCATTCCTGGAGGTAACTGTGGGCAAATTAATTTGTCTCGATAAATCTCAATTACTTCGTCTGTGAAGTGGGGCTGTACTAGTCTACCACACGTGGGTGTTGTAAGGATTACAGCAGATAAACCTTGCAAAATATCTGACACAGTGTCTAGCACAGTGTGTACTAAAATGTGAAGTATCATTCTAGTATCATAATCTTACTGTAGCTAGAAGAGGCCCTCATATGCTGGAAGTCCCTGAAATGTGCCACAAAAAGGGCTCACTTCTGGAGATTTTACACACACATACACACACACACTCGCACACACACACATACATGTTAATATAGTCAAACAAGGAGTTAGCATACTTTTATTGGAAAATGAATTAGTTGAATTAAAAAAAGCAAAGACATGTGTGCATCAGAAGTTCATGACCTAACCAGAAATAAAACCCCACACAAGCAGAAATAGTAAATAATCTATTCCCCACTGCCGCCCCGCCCTGCCCCTGCAAAACAAAAAAACAAAAAAACAAAAAAAAAAACAGGCAATCTCCTTGGCTGCCGTCCCACTGAACTGCAGCAACCTCTGTGACTGAGGACACTGCTCTTTGCCCTGGTGTCGCTTCTTAGCTGCTGTGAGATGGGAGACCTGGGAACACATTTTTTTTAAAAAAACGGAATGAAAAACATATCAGAGTCCCCAAGAAATAAAAACTTAGTGTCTTCTACGGTGACATGGGCTTCTGAGTACTCATCTCTGGAGGCCAAAATACCCTAGCTCAAGGATGAAAGGTCTATCCCATCTGGAAGAAGCCCGAGGATTTCTTCAAGAAGCATCTGCCCAGCTCTTCTCTGTGCAGATGGTAGCCTGGCCAGTGCCACAGTGAGACCAAGGGAAGGGCCCTTTACCACCACGCAGCTTCCCTGGGGAATAGAACCTGTTTGCAAGCTCATGAATATCGATGAGTTCAAACCATACTTGAAAGAGTCAGAACATATTGCAAAAGGCAAATTGCAAGTTGGTTCCTAAAGCCTGGGCAAAGGAGCAAATCACCTGAGCCCTGGGGCTAGGCCGAGGCTGGCACAGCACCTGAGCCTAAACAGGAGGGTGGGGAGAACCGTGGCTCAAACCTCTTGTGGATCAAGAGGAGAGGAGGAAGCAGGAGCCCAGGACCTTTTAGTTTACAATTGAAGATGTAAATTTCCAATTCTTTGTTGCTACCATATAGAAATAAAACTGATTTGTGTATGCTGACCTTGTATCTTGTGACCTTGCTTAAATTTGCTTCTTAGTTAGCTGTGGTTACTTTTTGGTAGATTCCTTAGGATTTTCTGTATCAACAACCACATTGCCACTGCGTAATGACAGTTTTACGTATACATTTCTGAAGACAGGATTTTTATTTTGGTTTCTTGCCTTATAATATTAACTAGAAACTTGCATTGAATAGAAGTAACAAAAGGGAACATCTTGCCTTCTTCCCAATCTTAGGAGAAAATAATTCAGTTTTAAATTATGGTATTAGCTGTAGGTTTTTGGTGGATTTCCTCTATCACATTAAGGAAGTTTTCTCCCATTTCTAGTTTGCTAAGGATTATTATTACTATTTTTTAAAATCATGAATGGGTATTTAAATTTGTCAAATGTTTCTGTGAACCTTTTAAGATGAAACTATGTGAGTCATATAGTTTCTCCTTTTTAATCTGCTAGTATTATAAATTATATTTATTGATTTTTGTATGTTGACTCAATATTATATTTCTGGGATAAACCTGCCTTGTTCATGATGTATTCTTTTATTATGTGTAGCTGGATTTGATTTACTGAAATTTTGTTAAGGATTTTTGTGTCTGTGTTCATAAGAAATATTGGTCTGTAGTTTTCTAACTTTTAAATTTCTTTTTCTAGTGTTATCAGGGTAAAACTAGCTGCATAAAATGAACTGGAGAGTTTTCTTTCTGTAGTTTTGTGTAGGATTGGTTTTATTCCTTCCTTAAACATTTGGTAGAATTCATCAGTCAAGCCTCTGGATCTACAAGTTTTCTTTGTAGAAAGGTTTATGACTACATCTTCACTTTTTAAAATATAAATAGGAATATTTAAATTATTTCTTTTTGAGTGAGCTTTAGTTGTTCTAACCTTTCAAGGAATGCATTTTTATCTAATTTGATAAATTTATTCATAACTTTTTTTATTATCCTTTTAGTAGTGTATTGAAATTGTTCATTCTGGGTACTTGTAATTGTGTGTTCCTTATCTATTTTTCTGGTTTAACTTGGCTAAAGATTTACCAGCTGTATTTTCAAAGACTGACTTTTGGTTTCATTGATTTTCTCTACTGTTTGTTCATTTATTATTCTATTGATTTCTGGTTATTTCTTCCCTTCTGCTTACTTTGAGTTAAATCGCTCATCTTTTTCTAGTTTCTTAAGGTGGAAACTTAGATATTTAGTTATAAAGTTTTCTACTTTATAACATAAGTATTTAAAGTTACAAATTTCTGGCCAAGTGCAGTAACTCATGTCTGTAGTCCCAGCACTTTGGGAGGCCAAGGTGGGTGGATTACCTGAGTTCAGGAATTTGAGACCTGACTGGTCAAGTGGTGAAACTCTGTCTCTACTGAAGATACAAAAATAAGCTGGGCGTGGTGGCTGTAGTCCCAGCTACTCCAGAGGCTGAGGCAGAAGAATCGCTTGAACCTGGGAGGTGGAGGTTGTAGTGAGTCGAGATTGTATCACTGCACTCCAGCCTGGGAGACAGAGTGAGACTTCATCTCAAATAAACAAAAACGTTATACGTTTCCTTTTTAGCACTGCTTTAAATGATTCCCACACTTTTTATATGTGCTGCTTTCATTTTCATGCCATTCAAAATATTTTCTGATTTCACATGTTATTTTTTTTTCTTTTTTTAAATAAGATGGAGTTTTGCTCTTATTGCCCAGGCTGGAGTGCAATGGCACGATCTTGGCTCACTGCAACCTCCACCTCCTGGGTTCAAGCGATTCTCCTACCTCAGCCTCCCAAATAGCTGGGATTACAGGCGCCTGCCACCAGGCCCAGCTAATTTTTTGTATTTTCAGTAGACACGGAGTTTCACCATGTTAGTCAGGCTAGTCTCGAACTCCTGACCTCAGATGCTCCACCCACCTTGGCCTCCCAAAGTGCTGGGATTACAGGTGTGAGCCACCATGCCTGGTCGTGATTTTTAAAAATTGTTGTCAGAGAATATACTTCGGAAATTAATCCTTTAAATGTTATTGAAACTTGTTTTTTGGACCCAATATGATTTTTCTTGGTAAATTCTCCATGTACACTTGAAAAGAACATTTATTCGGCAGTTGTTGGGGGAGTGTTTTATACATGTCAATTAACTTAAGTAGTTAATAGGGTTGTTCAAGTTTCATGCATCCTTATTGGTTTTCTTCCCACATATTTTAACAATTATTGAGAGAGGAGCATTGAAATTTCTAACTGTAATTGTGTCTATTTCTTCTTCTACTTCTATTAGTTTTTGCTTCATATATTTTGAAGCCCTGTGAGCATTGTGTTTTCTGCTTTCTTTCCCATTATGATCCCCTAATATGAAACCTACTTTGTATCATATAGCCAATTATCTTACTTTTGCTTAATGCTTGCATGACATTATGTAATTTTTTTGTAGCATTTTGGGAAATGCTTTGTTATTCTTCTTTCTTTAACCTGTCCATGTCTTTATATTTAAAGTCAGTTTCTAATAGCATACATATAGTGAGGTCTTGCTTTTTTATCCAGTCCGACAATCTGTCATTTAATGGAGTGTTTAGACCATTTACATTCAACAGGAATATTGATATAGTTGGGTTTCAATTGACCATATTGTATTTGTTATCCCTTTGTCCCATCTATTTTATATTTTCTTTTCCTTTCTTCCTTTATTCATTTGTACTAATCAAATATTTTTTAGATTCTATTTTCTCTTCACTATTGGCTTACTAGCAATACCTCTTTTGTATGTTTTTTTTTTAGTGGCTGCTCTAGGGTTTACAATATTTAACTAATCACAGTCTACTTTCAGATATTATATCATTTCACGTGACATGTAAGAACCTTACAAAGCAGACTTTCATTCTGCTACTCCTGTCCTCTGTATCATTGTTGTAATATAGCTTACTTTTGTGCAGGCAATGAACCCCACAGACTTTGTTATATTTGCTTTACATAGTCAAATATTTCTTAAAGAGATTAAGTTGGAAATGTTTTCTTATATTTGTAATTTCCAGAGTTCTTTATTACATTGTATGAGTTAAAACTTTTATCAGTTATTTTCTTTCGGCCCAAAGAGATTCCTTCAACATTTCTGCATTTCTGCTGGTGATGAAATTTTTGATCTCATTTTACTAGGAACATCTTGCTTTTTCACTTTCTTTTTTGGTACAATATGATTACATTTATAATATTGGAACATGTATGTTTAAAAATGCATAGAATACTTGCTTCAGCAGCACATATACTAAAATTGGAGTAATAGAGACAAAATTGGCTTGGCCCCTGCACAAGGATGACATGCAAATTCAAGAAGAGTTCTACATTTTTGTATTTAATGCACTAAACTGTGCACTTAAAAGCAGATTTTATGTTATATATATTTTACCACAATGAAAAACATAGACATGGATCGAGAAATACATGTATAAAACTGTTAATATTGGCTTACTCCTTGGAAGAGGAGGTGGAGCTGAAAGATGACTTTCAGAACTTTTAAATTCCAGTTTTTAAACTTTTATTTGGAAATTATTTCAAACATAAAAAATTTGCAAGGGTTTACTCAGATTCACATACTGTTGACATTTTACCCCATTTGCTTCACCATTTTCACTCTCTTTCTATACATACATTAAAAATATATCATCTATATCTACATATGTATTTGGGTATAAACTATATTTATGAAGTATTTGAGGGCAAAATACTCAGCATATTTCCTAAAATAGGGATTCTCCTTTATAACCACAGTACACTTAACAAATAAAGTACATTTAGTTCCTTTTTCTTTTAATAAACAAGTAAAAATTATATTATTGTGCACAACATGATATTTTGATATGTGTATATGCATTGTGGAATGGCCAAATAAAGCCATTTTGCATATGCACTACCTCATATACCATTTTTTGTGGTGAGAAAACTTAAAATCTCTTAACAATTCTTAAGTATATAATATATTGTTATAAACTATAGTCATCTTGATGTTCAGTTGAACTTGAATTCATTCCTCCTGTTTAACTGAAAATTTATGCTTTGGACCAACATCTTCCCAACTACTGCACCCACACTCTCTGGTAACCACCATTGAACTTCGTTTCTGTGAGTTTGACTTTTTAAAAATATTCTACATGTAGATGAGGTCACCAATATTTGTCTTTCTGTGCTTGGCTCATGTCACTTAAGATAATGTCTTTCATGTTCATCCATATTGTCACAAATGACAAGATTTCTGTCTTTTTAAAGGCTGAATGGTATTCTGTTGTGTATATACACCACATTATCTTAACACTTAAACTGATTCTGCATCTTGGCTATTATGAATAACACTGCAATGTACATAAGATTGCAGGTATCTCTTTGACGCATGGATTTCATTTTCTTTGGATGTATACCCAGAAGTAGGATTGCTGGATCACATGATAGTTCTATTTTTCATTTTTTGAGGAACGTCCATAGTATTTTCCACAATTGCTGTACTAATTTATAGTCCCACCAACAGTGTGCAAGGCTTTCCTCGCTTCTACATCCTTGCCAATTCTTGTTATCTTCTACCTTTCAGGTAATAGCCATCCTAACAAGTGTAAGGTAATAGCTCATTGATGTTTCAATTTGCATTTCCCCGATGATTACAGAGGTTGAGAGCATTTTTTTTCTTTCCTTTTTGTTTTTTGTGATGGAGTCTCACTCTGTCACTCAGGCTGGAGTGCAGTGGTGCAATCTTGGCTCACTGCAACCTCCGCCTCCCAGGTTCAAGTGATTCCCCTGCCTCAGCCTCCCAAGTAGCTAGGATCACAGGCGCCCACCACCACCCCTGGCTAATTTTTGTATTTTTAGTAGAGACGGTTTCACCATGTTGGCTTTACTGGTCTTGAATTCCTGACCTCAGGTGATTCACCCACCTTGGCCTCCCAAAGTGCTGGGATTACAGGCATGAACCACTGTGCACTGGCTGAGCATTTTTTTTTTTTTTTTTCGTATACCTAGTAGTTATTTGTATGTCTTCTCTTGAGAAATGTCTATTCAGGTCATTTGCTAATTTTTAAAATCAGGTTGTCTTTTTACCTTTGAGTTATTTGAGTTTCTCACATATTTTGCAGGCTGTTTATGGTTTGCAAATATATTTTCCCATTCTGTAGGTTTCTCTTCACTCTGTTAGTTGTTTTCTTTGCTATGCAGAGGTTTTTAGTTTAATGCAATCCCATTTGTCTATTTTTACTTTTGTTGCCTATATGTTTGCGGTCATATAAAAAATTACTGCCTAAACTGATGTCATGGAGCTATTCCCCTATATGTTCTCCTAGTCTTACAATTGTAGGTTTTCTATTTAAGTCTTTAATCCATTTTGAGTTGGTTTTGTATATGGTGTGAGATGAGGGTCTAATTTCAATCTTCTGCATATGGTTATCCAGTTTTCCCAGCATTGTTTATTAAAGAGACTATCTTTTCCCTATTGTAAGTCCTTGGTATTTTTGTTTAAAGTACATAGACTATAAATGCATGGATTTATCTCTGGGATTTTTTATTCTGTCTCATTAGTTTATATGTCTGTTTTTATACCATTGCCATGCTGATTTTATTACTATAGCTTTCTAGTATATTTTTAAATCAGTTACTGTGATGCCTCCTGCTTTGTTCTTTTTGCTCAAAAATGCTTGGGCTAATTATATTTTTGTGATACATAACATTTTAAGATTTTTTGCTATTTTTGTGAAAAATATTATTGGAATTTTGATACCGATTACATGGACTCTGTAGATCACTTTGGATATGGGTCTTAAGAATTTCAATTCTTCCAATCCAGGAATGTAAGACATCTTTCCATTTACTTGTGTCTTTCATTTCCTTCCCTCCTCTTTCATTTTTTGGAAAAGCTTAAGGATTGCTATGAGTTCTTTAAATGTTTGGTAGAATTCAGCAGTGAAGTCATTAGGTCCCAGGCTTTTCTCTGATGGGAAACTTAACTACTGATTCGATTCCCTTATTTGTTACTGGTCTGCTCACATTTTCATTTCTTCATAATTTAGTCTTACAGGTTGTATATGTCTATAAATTTATTCATTTTTTCTAAGTTATCAGATTAGTTCACTTAACACTGACACAATACTTTTATCTAATCTGCCATTGGTATTCCAATTTTACTGAATGATGAGATGATATGCTTCAGCATTTTCTTCTCTCATGTATGGGATCTAGCCTCTGGTGAGGGGTTGAATTTAAGTGTCATGTCTCCTTAGCCTCCTTTAATCTGAAACATTTTCTTTTTCTTTTCAAAATGACATCGACATGTTTGAAAAATGCAGTCTGCCCCTCCAACACCTTTTAACTAAAACATCTCTCATTTTGTGCTTGTCTGAAGTTTCTGCATGGTTTCATTTAGGTTACGCTTTCTTAGCCAGAATACTACATAAGTGAGTTTCTGTCTTTCACAATTGCAGGCACATGATACTCATTTGTTTCTCATTGATGATGTCAGTTTGTTTTTTTAATTAAATAAATCTTCATGTTTTATTTTTAAAATATCACTTAAGTTACATTTAAATATATATGTAACTTAACACTGTATTTAAATATCATTCAGAATATGTAATAGCAACCCAAGGAGTGACGATTTTGGAAATCAGCTTGACAATCTCATGAGGCATCTGGTTTTACTCACTTGAGATATGTTTTTGCTAGTACAGTGCATAGTTTTTTTTTTTTTGGCCAAATTTTGTTCACTCATTTTCATGTATATGAATATACAGCCTGTAAAATCTTACAAGTAAGCAAAATAAAAGGCAAAAATCGTATCTTTAACTTGTTTTTTTTTACCTCTTCATTATTTTTTTCCAATTTTAAATTATTTTTTCTATGCAGCCATTTAAGATTTTCTATACACATACACAATACAAACTGAAATATGGATTATTATTTTTTAATGGAGTTTTGCTCTGTCACCCAGGCTGGAGTGCAGTGGCGTGATCCTGGATCACTGCAGCCTCTGCCTCCTGGGTTCAAGTGATTCTCCTGCCTCAGCCTCCTGAGTATCTGGGATTACAGGGGCCCACTACAATGCCTGGCTAATGAAATATGGATTTTTAACAAAAATGTCACAGCATATTTTTCTTATTATCGTCTATGCTTACTGATAGTTTTGGCTGAATTTTGAATGTCAGATTGTATATTCCTACTTCATTCTTTTTCCCCAAGTTGTTACTAAAGTAACACATACATACAGAAAATGCAAAAAATGATACATGTTCATCTCCAAGAACTTTCACAAACTGAACACACCCATGTGCCTAGCACCGAATCAACACACAGAATATCAGCCACATCTCAGAAGTGCTTTTTGACGCCATCCAGTTCTCAAAAGAGCACTCACTGTTTAATAGCACCACAGATTCATTCATTTTGATAATTTTATAAAATGAATTATAAAATTATTTTTATATTTCATGTAAATGGAACCAAGAATATGGACTCCCTTGGGCATAATTTGGTATAAGGCCTGTGAGTTTCCTCACTGTTGTGTGGATTGTGGTTTGTGTATTTCTATTGCTATCTAGTGTTCCATTGGTTGCAGATGCCACAGTGTTTATCCATTTTTCTTGTTAATGAACATTTGGTCAGTTTCCTGCACAGAGCTCCTATGATTCCTGGGACTAAGAACATTTGAGAACCTACCTGTTGTACACATTTGTGTGGAGGGGAACGGGGTAGCTACATACACAGCTTCAGTAATGCTGCAAAACAGTTTCCCAGTGTGGTTTAATTTAAACTCCACCATGCATACATGAATGATATGATTGTCCCATGGACTTTCCAGGACTTGATATTGCTCTCTTTTTCATTTTAGCTGAACTGTTGGGTGTAGAATTGTATCTCACCATGATTTAAATTCACATTTTCCTGAAGATGAAGAAGTTAAATGTCTTTTTATATTTCTAGTGACCATTTGGATACTCCTTTTTTCTGTAGTGTCTATTCAAGTTTTTCACCCATTTTTCTAATGGGTTTTTAGGATTTTTCTTTATAAGTGGTAGGAATTTGTTTTATATTCTGGCTTTCTGTGCTTTATGGGATGTATATAATGCAGTTCTTAGTTTGTGGGTTTCTCAATCCCTTATTCTTTAATTATGTATTTTGACGAGCAGTAGCTTTCACGTTCTTTATTATAATCAAATTTACCTTTTTCCTTTGTATTTGGAATTTTATTGCATTAAAACGATAGTTTTCCGGCCGGGCGCAGTGGCTCAAGCCTGTAATCCCAGCACTTTGGGAGGCCGAGGTGGGTGGATCACAAGGTCAAGAGATCGAGACTATCCTGGTCAACATGGTGAAACCCCGTCTCTACTAAAGAAAATACAAAAAAAAATTAGCTGGGCATGGTGGCGCATGCCTGTAATCCCAGCTAATCAGGAGGCTGAGGCAGGAGAACTGCCTGAACCCAGGATGTGGAGGTTGCGGTGAGCCGAGATCGCGCCATTGCACTCCAGCCTGGGTAACAAGAGCAAAACTCCGTCTCAAAAACAAAAACAAAAAAACAAAAAAACAAAAAACGATAGTTTTCCTACTCAGTTGTTGTAAAGCTGCTCTTCTATCTTTTCCTTATAAAAGCCACTCTTCTTTTATAGTTAGAACTGATATGAAGAATATAAGAAATTAACAAAAGGAGCCCAGGAAAATGTGATTTGTGACATAGAAGAAAGGTCAAAAGAAAATGTCCCAATAAAAGCAACAGATGAATGGGAGGAAAGTTAAACAGAGTTTAAATGACACTTGGGACACAATTAGTGGGGTGGATACAGGAACTCTCTGTACTCTCTGCTTAAATTTTACTGTGAACCCAAAACTAAAAATAAAGTTTATTAATTAATAAAAAAGGAAGCAAGCTAGAACTTCGGAAATAATTAAAATTAGAAAAGGAAATGCACAAACATGTTCTTCATAGATAAAAGATATAAAGCCACAGTTTCAAAAAGTTGGATGCATGAGGAGGAAAATAAGTACATAGGAAATAATATTGAGCTACATCATAGTCTGAAACCCAAAGATAATGAGAAAGATAGCTGACAGCTGACATCTCAACATATGCAGGGCCATTTAAAATATATAGTTTTGTTTTTTTACATCAGTTCCAAGTTCACAGCAAAACTGAGCAGAATGTAGAGCTTTTCTGGGCATCCCCTACTCCACACATGCACAGCCTTCCCGTTATTAAAAGCTCCCAGCAGAGTGGTACACCTGTCACGATTGATGAACCTATATGCGCACATCACTGCTACCTAAAGTCCACGGTTTACATTAGGGTTCACTGGCTGATATGGTATGGATATTTGCCCCTGCCCAAATCTCAGACTGAAATGTAATCCCCAGTGTTGGAGGTGGGGCCTCGTGGGAGGTGAATAAAAGCTCCCCGAGGCCTCCCCAGAAGCTAAGCCATGTTGGTGCCACAATTGAACAGCCTGCAGAAGAACCATGAGCCAATTAAACCTCTTTTCTTTATAAATTACCCAGCCTCAAGTATTTCTTTATAGCAATGCAAGAACGGATTAGTTACCAGCTGATGAGCTTTGGGACTGGTTCTAATTTATGGTTATTATGATAACCCTGCTATGTGTGCAAGTCTTTAGACAGACATATGTTTACATTCCTCTTGGATTGGTATCTATGAGTGCAACTGCTGGGTCACATAGTGTCTGTTTAACTTTTTAAGAAACTGCCAAATTGTTTTCCAAAGATCCTGTATCATTTTGCATTCCCATCAGCCATGTATTTATATTTTTACATTAATTGTAAGCAAGTGAATTTTCATAAACTTGTTGAAAATTCTTATCTTAGATACTGCCAGATCACTGTCCTTGGACTTCTGTTCATTTTTGGCTGAAGCAGCCTTTTTCTTCATGAGTAGTTCAAAGAGAAAATAAGTTTTAACTCAGAATAAATCTAAGAAAAAAAAGACCCAGAAAATTGTTTTTTCTCTCTTGTTAGAAAATGGAAAGATACCGATGACATTATTAAAGAAGGACTTTCTAGCTTCAGTCTTTAAAAATAAAGGTCTTTTGCACTAGAAACCGGAATCTACTCTCTCTACTATGGTAAGGCAAAAATTGATATTAGTTTATGGAAAGAGGTACTTCTTTAAACCTGGGAAATGAACTAAAGTTAGGATAGGTCATTAACTTCACCTTTTGAGAAATCAGAAGATAATTTGAGAATCTAAAGACCTCATTTTACTTATTTTTTGAGACAGAGTTTTTCTCTGTCACCCAGTATGGAGTGTAGTGACATCAACATGCCTCACTGCAGCTTCAAACTCCTGGGCACAAACGATCCTCCCATTTCAGTACCTCAAGTAGCTGCGACTATAGGTGCCTGTTACCATGCATGGATGATTTTTATTTTGTAGATATGGGGTCTCACTATTTTGCCCAAACTGAACTGAAACTGCTGATCTCCAGCAATCCTCTTGCCTTGGCCTCCCAAAATAAAGATTTTAAAAAGGAGAAAGCTTAATAAAGTTCCCAAGTTGTCATTTTTATTTATTTTTTATTTTTATTTATTTTTATTTTTTTTGAGACGGAGTTTGGCTCTTGTTACCCAGGCTGGAGTGCAATGGCGCGATCTCGGCTCACCGCAACCTCCGCCTCCTGGGTTCAGGCAATTCTCCTGCCTCAGCCTCCTGAGTAGCTGGGATTACAGGCACATGCCACCATGCCCAGCTAATGTTTTGTATTTTTAGTAGAGATGGGGTTTCACCATGTTGACCAGGATGGTCTCGATCTTTGACCTTGTGATCCACCCGCCTCGGCTTCCCAAAGTGCTGGGATTACAGGCATGAGCCACCGTGCCCGGGCGTCATTTTTATTTTGAAAGGGTCATTGTAATGGTGGCAAAAAGATAATGCTAGAAATAAAGAATAATCCTGAATTAGTAGCTGCTAATTCAGCACTTTCACCCACAGTGGAACAAACACCAGATCTTCCTGCAATGCCCTAAAACACAACTGTACAAAGTTACAGCCTCTTGAGAACCAAAGTCTGCTTTTTGGTGACCATGTTGAACGATGTCACCCACATGGTACATGGGGGATATCACAGGCATCAGTGTGCACCCGAGGAAAATCACTGTCAGTTAACAGACTGTCCGTTAACTTGTAAACTAACTTCAGCTGAACTTTACAATAAAAAAGTTTACAATAAATGAATGTTTTTACATCCCTTTTCATTGTTTTTTTCCTCTGTGCTTCGGATACTCACCCTTTTCTGCCCCATCCCAAGTACATAGTTCATTCATCATTTTATTGGGTCTGAATTCAGCCAAGACATATGTATGTGTGTGTGTGTGTGTGTGTGTGTGTGTGTGTGTGTGTGTGTGTATATACACATACATATATATATAGCTATATATGTATATATAGCTGTAAAACTCTTTGATAAAAGTTTCACTTAAAGTTTTCTTAAGCATACATCTTGTGCTTCAGGGAAATGAATGAGCATTTGGGCAGTAAGGGTGTTTTCCTAACATCCTTCAAAATATATTACACGGGCAGGTAGGCAGGTAGTTACTTTCTCTTGGGTCCAACCCTCAAGAAGTACATATATACATGACTTACTGGGTCTACAGTTTTCAAGTTTTTAGTCTTTAAAAAAGAGGGGCTGGGAGTGGAGGCTCATTTCTGTAATCCCAGCACTTTGAGAGGCTGATGTAAGTGTATCTCTTGAACCCAGGAGTTCTAGACCAGCCTAGGTAACATGGTGAAACCCCATCTCTATAAAAAATGCAAAACTTTGCTGGGCATGGTGGTGCACACCTGTGGTCCTACCTACTTTGGAGGGTGATGTGGGAGGATTGCTTGAGCTCAGGAGTTCAAGGCTCCAATAAGCCATGATTGCACCCTGTACTCTGGCCTGGTTGACAAAGTGAAACTCTGTCTCAAGAAATTAAAAAAATAATAAGCTGCAAATATTTCCTGAGATCTTAGACTATATCTCGAGAAATGGAGTAGGACTATTTTACATGCCAGGATATTTATCTATCTATCTATCTACCTACCTACCTACCTACCTACCTACCTACCTATCCATCATCTATCTATCTAATCTACCGAACTATCTATTGGTCACCTGTAATTTTACAGAAACATAATTAAGTACGGAGTAATTAAGAAAGGAGAAAAATGGAAGGATAAGATAGTATGTACCCAGAAGGAATGTATGATATACACAGCTGGCAAGATGTGCCTATTCTGTTGTGCCCACTTTTAATTAGCATTCTGTGTAGTTTCCTTATTTAGAAATCATCTGTTCCTCTCACACACACACACGTGAGTGTGCATGCACATCTGCACACCACATTGATTTTTAATGACTTACTGGGTCTACAGTTTTTAAGATACATCCCACATCCTTTTCAAAGTCTACAGCTGTTCAATTCCACAGATGGGAGGATATTGGGAAATGCTATAGAAGAAACATCAAGATGTTAGTACTTCTGTTTTTTTGGGCAATATGTTGATTTCAAGAATAGTCCCAAGGTGTTCATGACTGCCTGTGTTCACTCTGGGCTGATCATGTGACTTGTTTTGGCCAATAGGGATTGTGGCAAACATGATGCAATGGACAGTGGGAAAATAATTAATGCACACCTGGGACACTGGTAACTCCCATTTTTCCCTCTTTGTTCTTTCTTTTCTTTCTTTTTTATTTTTATTTTTTGGAGACAGAGTCTTGTTCTGTCACCAGGCTGGAGTTCTGTCAATCTTGGCTCACTGCAACCTCTGCTCCTAGGTTCACGTGATTCTCTTGCCTCAGCCTCCTGAGTAACTGAGACTACAGGCACGTGCCACCACGCCCAGCTAATTTTTGTATTTTTAGTAGAGATGGGGTTTCACCTTGCTGACCAGGATGATCTTGATCCCTTGACCTTGAGATCTGCTGGCCTTGGCCTCTCAAAATGCTGGGATTACAGGCATGAACTGCCACACCTGGCCAGTTCTTTATTTTCTATCTTTAGACAAAACAGCAACTTTTATATTTGCAACAGAATAAAACTGACTTGTGCTTCTAATTTAGTCATTGCTGTAATAGACTTTTGACCATTTTATCACATTTCCTGTAATTATAGAACTTAAGTTTCCCTGGGAAATCTGAGAACGGCAGTCGCCTCTCCCCTTCATTTGGTGGCATGTTGGTAAACATTCAATCACTAGTTCTTTGATAAATGAAAAAGCCCTAGATGGTAAGACCTCATCTCTACAAAAAATTAGCTGGGCATGGTGGTGAGCACCTGTGGCCTCAGCTACTTGGGAGGCTGAGGCAGGAGGATGGCTTGAGCCCAGAAGTTTGAGGGTGCAGTGAACCATGACTGCACCGCTGCATTCCAGCCTAGGGGACAGAGTGAGACCCAGTGTCTAAAAATAAAAAAAGAAAAAAAAAAAAGGGAAAACCCCCCAGATGTGTGGCATTTGCTGATTTCTGTGGTATAAATGCTGCCACTGTGGTTAATTTCAAGCTACTGATATCATGTCACTTAATATGGAGATGGGAAGTCATCACTGTATAGCATTTCCGCTGAACAAACAGAATAAATGTAAATAACCATGAGAGGATAGGTGGTAGTCAAAGGTAGGAAAATAACTAGGAAATGATGCATTTTAAATATTTATTACCTTTGATATTAACATGATTTCTTTAATTGTACATTTATGTAATTCGGGCTTTTGTTTTTTTTAGACAGTCTCCCTCTGTTGCCCAGGCTGGAGTGCAATGATGCGATCTCAGCTCAATGCAACCTCCACCTCTTGGGTTCAAGCAATTTTCCAGCCTCAGCCTCCTGAGTAGCTGGAACCACAGGTGTGTGCCACCATGCCCAGCTAATTTGTATTTATGTGTTTGGCCATGTTGGCCAGGCTGGTCTTGAACTACTGAGACTGTGTTTGGCCATGTTGGCCAGGCTGGTCTTGAACTACTGAGCTTAAAGCGATCCACTCACCTTGGCCTCAAAGTGCTGAGATTACAGGCATGAGCCACTGTGCCTGGCCCAATTTAATTTTTAATAATGATGGTTTAACAGCGAGTTCTCTAAATTCCTGTAAATGTAATAATTGGTTTGATATGGTTTGGCTGTGTTTCTACCAAAATCTCATCTTGAATTGTACTCCCATAATTCCTATATGTTGTGGGAGGGACCCGGTGGGAGATAACTGAATCATAGAGGTTGCTTCCCCCATGCTGTTCTCATAAGTAGTGGATAAGTCTCATGGGATCTGATGGTTTTATCCGGAGTTTCTGCTTTTGTGTCTTCCTCATTCTCTCTTCGCTTGCTGCCATCCATGTAATATGGGACTTGCTCCGTCTTCCCTTCTGCTATGATTGTGAGGCTTCCCCAGCCATGTGGAACTGTAAGTCCAATTAAACCTCTTTCTTTTGTAAATTGACCAGTCTTAGATAAGTCTTTATTGGCAGTGTGAAAACAGACAAACCCATGGTTCTCACAAGTCAGTGTGAATTGGCTGCCGCATCTTCTGTATCTCATCTTACCATAGCCACACTGATGTCTACAAAAAGGGGAGCCTAGAGCTCCAGGAGTCACTCTATCAGGGAACCACGATGACCCCATCACTGGTGGGGTCTGGGAGGACTCTGGCTCAGCCAGAATCACTGTCGTGTTTTCACTGAAGGGTTTTCTGCCACATTTAGATGGCGTATCTTCAGATTTATAAGAAAGGCTGATTATAGGGTGTATAGAAACCAGCTGAAAGCAACACCCTCGTTCTAGTGACTTAACTCTTTTCTCTTTCAAACTCCTATTTGATACTCCTCTCTATAAAGTTTCTTTTCCCTAAATACTGCACAGTTGTTCTCTTTTCTATTATTTCTTTCTTGAAATCAGGAGTGGGAGAACACTGGCTCTCAGGTTCTATCTCGACTATCTATTTTTGGCATGAAGTCCCCAAGGATAATTTCTTCATTTATACTCTAGTTGTGCAAACGTTTCATTGTTTAGTAGCAACAAATTAAAATCCCATAGTTGAGGGCTGTTATACTTAATGTTCTTCACTTACCTGAGCTGCTCTTTCTCTTCTCTCTGTGGATTTCTCTGTATCTCTGTCACCATTGGGTCTTCCCCATACTTTGTCCTTCTCTATCTTCCTCTCTCTCTGGGTCTTTTAAATAGTCTGTAATATGGAATAAAGGCATACATTTTGATTTTTTTTTAATTTAGAGATTAGGTCTCTGTCACTCAGGCTTGCATGCAGTGGCATGATCCCAGCTTCCTGTAACCTTGAACTCTTGGCCTCAAGTGAACCTCCTGACTTGACTTTCCAAAACACTGGGATTATAGGCATGAGCTGCCACACCCATACTATTGGTTGTTTTTATGAAATCAAGTATCATATCATCCCTCTTTTTTTTTCTTTTTTAGATAGGATCTCACTCTGTCATCCAGGCTGGAGTGTAGTGGTGTGATCAGAGCTTACTACAGCCTCAACCTCCCTATGTTCAGGCCATCCTCCCATCTCAGCCTCCTGAGTAGCTGGAACTACAGACATGTGCCACCAAGCCTGGCTAATTTTTCTATTTTTTGTAGAGATGGGATCTTGCCATGTTGCTCAGGCTGGTCTTAACTCCTGGGGTCAAGCAGTCTGCCCACCTCGGCCTCCCAAAGTGCTGGGATTACAGGCCACCATAATCCCGGATCCACCATGCCCAGCCCATATTCTCTTTTATTAATTTAAATGCTATGTGAATCGTATATGTTTGGTTTCACATTTTAAAACATGAATTTTATTTATGAGTTCCTTGATAGATTTTTGAGGGGTTATCAATTACTTTTGAGACAGAAAAATAATTTTTCTACATTCACCCTGAACACTTTATTATTCAGCCTGAGAGAATACTACCCACTGATAAACTAATAGGAGCAGAAAACCAGATTAACAGAAAAACATTTTAGGAAGCTGGGACAGAGTAATATGATGATGAGCTAGCAATGTAACTTCAAGCCATTTTACCAAAAATTGAAAAATAAAAAAACCCTGGAGAGATTGTAATACCCAAAATTCCATAGAGCACTGAACCAGCTGGTAACATTTAATCTAAATCCTTCAGTAGTTCTGCCCTGGACCTGTGTGCTGTTCTTTAGCTAAATAGCAAAATAGATAGCTCAAATGGTAAGATGCATGACCCATCTGTGTTTTCAGGGAGAGCTGTGCCCAGCTGGATGGCTCTAGAAGTGTGAGAATGGCAGAAAGCATGATCTACTCACAGATGCTATACTAACAGCCAAACAGGGGCCTGTTGTTTAGAGAAAGAAGCTATTTTTAAAGTTTAACACAACTGGAAAGTTTTGACTCTGCAAGATCAGGAAGTTGTATTTCATTTTGATGAGTCCCCAGCAGAGTTCTCCATGCATGCTCAGAATCACGTTTTAGAAACTAGAAATATCCACAAGGGAAGCTATCAAATTGTTAATATCTTATAAACTAACACCTAAGGAAAAGAGTAAAGTCGCTAGAATCAACGGAGATAAATATTGGGGCTAGAGACCAGGGCTTTTTTTTTTTTTTTTTTTTTTTTTTTGAGATGGAGTTTTGCTCTTTTTGCCTTGTTGCCCAGGCTGGAGTACAGTGGCACAATTTTGGCTCGCTGCAACCTTCACCTCCCAGGTTCAAGTGATTCTCCTGCCTCAGTATCCTGAGTATCTAGTATTACAGGCACCTGCCACCACTCCTAGCTAATTTTCTGTGTTTTTACGAGAGACAGGGTTTTGCCATGTTGGCCCAGCTGGTCTTGAACTCTCGATTTCAGGTGATCCATCTGCCTTGGCCTCCCAAAGTGCTAGGATTACAAGCATAAGCCACCAACCCCTGCTGGGCTTCTTCTCTTTAGGATCTCACAGAGTGACTAACACCATGGCTACACAGTCAAGATTTTGTTGAGGGCTAGTTACTACAGAGAGCCTTACTTTGCAGGCAGAACAATTTTAAGAACAAGAATCTCTCTAGGAATATGTAGATGTTAGATGCTGGAGCCTGAAACATCTGCCTTCTTCAACCTCTGATAGATGGACTCAATGCAGACCTATCTCATGGGGACTAACAGGAACGTTTCATAAAATGGCCAGATCAATGAATCTTCACTCCCACTTTTTAAAATCTTCAGTGCAGGAAAAATATTTGAGAATGTAATCCCAACTGGGGGCCAAGGTAGGGCTCCTTGCCCCGCAATTGTTTTTTAAAGATTTCCAGTCCCTGGACTACCCTTGGGGGAGGAGTACCAAGCAGGTTTTACTGTACATCATCATACTCAGGGGACAGGAAGCAGCCAAGAACATGTTTTCCTCTAGTCCATCAGGGAATGAAGGATTAGGACTAAACAGATTGTAGAGACACTTCATCATGCGTGAAAGGCAGTTGAATGGGTATCAAGCTCTTCCATATCCCTCCCCAGAACTCTCTGATGGGGCATAGGTAGTTGCCATTTCTTCGATGAGTCAAGTTGAAATTCTAAGTAGAAAGCATGAAAATTCTCCTCATAATAAAATAGACAAGCATGGTTTTAATTTTAGATCAAGGAGATTCAAGTTAGATCTAAGCAAGACTCTTCTTTCAGTAAGAATTATTCACAATGAAAACAGTTCTCATTGAAATGCTGAAGATGTGAATTACAAGTGAATTTCTAATTAAAGTCAGACTTCCATATCGTTTATGCATGTACTATAAGAAATAAAAATGGGGGCATACAGCTAAAAGTAGAAGATTCTGGACACAGAAAACACAGACAAATGTAGTACAGTAACTCAACGAGATTGACAAGAAATATTCCACGACCGATCATAAATGATTTGTTTTCAGAACAAATTAATGAAAGATTGAGTTGAAATTTACGTTTATAAAAGAAACCAGAAATACATGGGAAGATTAAACTTCTGTTTGTCACCCTGTAGGAGTGTTCTATTTCGTTCCAGGGCTTTAAGAATGAAGTTTCACTCTTTCTTTGTCAGAATGCTCAGGCTTGGAACCAAAATCTATTCACAGAGCCGCTGATCTCAAAACACAGATTATCCTCTCTTATCTCCCACATGACTCAAGTACCCATTCTTGAGCTATCTCTTTCTCCTGGGATGAAAACTTTTCACATCTCACTTGTTAGAGGAAGTTGCTTCTGCTTTCGACAAATGATCCAAATAATGTGTGTTTCAAGGTAATTGTTCTTCCAATCCTCCAGGGGCGTAATCTTATAGGGCACATCATCTTTTTCCACGGGGCTTTATTCTGAGGAAGATCCTTTTGTGAATCAAGATACAGGTGGTATCACTTGAGAAAGTATATGACCTCTGGGGTGAGCTGGGAACCATTACTTTGGAGTGAAGAAGGTCGCACTGAAGACGCAGTGAGCATACAGGCGTCTTCATCTGCTGCTGCCTGGCTCATCTGTACCCTAAGACTGCTACTTGACCACGATTCAGAAGATACCAAAAAGAAGTCAAAGAAATGCATCATTCAGTAAATTTTTACATTCTCTTACCACCTTCCAAATAGTATAAACAAGACGGTGGTGTAAATAAATTGGCAACAAGATTTTAGAAAATGTATAGTTCATGGCATTGTGACAGGAAAACGTTACTCCTGTAGGCCTGTGGGTAAATACTTAACTAATATTTACCTAATAGTAAAGTTGTTATGCTCACTTTGGCTCCCTATTGATTTGGAAGACAGAGGATATTTTAGAGGAAATGAATAAACAAAGGCAAATCTTGAATTCCTTTTTTTTTTTTTTGTGAGGCAGGGTCTCACTTTGTCATCCAGACTAGAGTGCACTGGCGCGATCATAGGTCACTGCAGCCTTGACTTCTGGGGCTCAAATGATCCTCCTACCTCAGCCTCCTAAGTAGCTGGTACTCCTGGTGCATGCCACCACTCCTGGCTAATTTTTTTTTTTCTTATTTTTTTGTAGAGACAGGGTCTTATTATGTTTTCCAGGCTGGTCTCTAACTAATGGGCTCAAGCAACCTGCCTGCCTTGGCCTCCTCAAGTGCTGAGACTACAGCACTTGAGCTACCACGCCTGGCCTTGATTCAGATTCTTAGTGAATATCGGAAGGTTCATACAACCTTTATCATTCAGCATCATGCAACGTAGACACGCACTTTTAAACAATGGAAAATAATAAACGTGGAAAATTGAATTTTCTTAAAAAACATCTCCAATAGTGCGAGGGACATACATTTTGTGATTACCATCTGCTGAGGTGCGTTTGCCGGTCTTCCTTTTCCCTCTTGGAACTGCTCCCTGGTTTTCCCTGTAAAGCTGTGTCACGCGAGCCCAACCAGAGGTTCCACCGAGGTGTTCTATTAGTGTTTACAGTAACCAGTGTGTAGAAAACACAAATGAGGGAAGTCATTGCTTTTAAAGCCCTTCTCACAATTGAATTTCCTGTGGAGAAGCAATATCCCAGGAGCATAATAGATTTTCCTCTCCCTGCTTCCATTTGAACAGATACTTTCACAGCTAACTAATCAGTTGCAATTCTAATCTATATTTCTGATTTGTTTACATGCATCATGCAGGCTGGCAATCTTTTGAATTTAAATGTGACTTAAAGTAAAATAAAATAAACCACAAGTAAATGTCACAGAATTGCTAACAGGAGGAACTTTGTTTATGTTCCACATTCTGAAAATATTTTGTTCAGCTGGCTAGGGAAACCACATGGTGGAGACAGACTGGGTGAGGATTTGGTTTACTGCCTGGCTGGAATCAGGATGGAAAAAGGGATGGCATGTGATATGGCTGTCTGTCACCTCAAACCCAGAGAAAGAACACATTCTCAGCACACATGTGATCTGTGCTTTAACAGAAGAGCTCTGATAATCTCAGCCAGATCATCACGTGCGCCTGGCACTGGGCCAGAACAATATGCCAGTCTATTGGAGTCTTCAGATAATAACCGTCTCTTCCTTTTTGCAGTCATCAGCAGGTGCTGCTTCGTTCATAAGACTCTCTCTGAGCCTGTTTGTTCTGCAAGTCGTTTGTTCCCACCTACTTTCTGAAATTATCCCCTAGTACCTTCCTATTTCTCCCTTCCCACCTACATTTGAGGATTTATTGAGAGGCTTTTGTATTCTTGTTGTCCTCCCTGCCGTTTCCAAAGGATGACTCCAGCTCAATTAAATGAAACTTAGCAATAGCTCAAGAATGGTCACTGGAGGGACGAGGTGCATTGAAAACACAGAGATGCTCTTTAACATGGTTTCCATCCTCCAGAGCAAAACATTGCAATGGATGCACCTGCACTCGGGTGCATCCTGGTACAATTACTTGGTGTGAAAAATGGGAAAGAAGGCAGGAAAGTAGATGAAGATAGAATTTAGAGGGGAAGAATTAGATTTTAGCAGGCCAGTTCTAATAGCAGATGCTCCTATGATACGACTCAGAAAATTAGTTATTTCATTATCTCTTTGCAAGGGATATATTGCCCACAAGACAAGAACCAAAGGAATTTTTTTTAAAGAGATGTAAAGACACTGTTCACATCGTTGTTATTTTCTTTGAAAAAAACATATCTCCTTAAGTACATGTGCACCTTGGGATCTCAAGGAACTCATCCTGCTTAGGGATTTCAGGAGCTCCAAAAGAGAGTGCTTGGAGTACTTAGAGGAGGGGTTGAGGCATGGGGAGAGGAGCAGCTTCCTCTCCCAGCCTTTAATGTGTCCATCTGGAAAGGAGAGAATGTCCAGTAGCCACTGTGAGAAGCAGAAGAACTGAAACTGTTCCAGATTCTATAGGCATGCCTCCAATTCTCTGCTCTCCCGGCAAATTAGAGACAGCTCCTGCCACCTTGGCACTGTCCCTTACCTCTATCTTCCCTCTCCTCCCTCTGGCCCAAGCTCACCCGAGCCAGCTCCAATCTTTGTTCTCTGAGTCTGATGACAGGGTTTAAAAAGCACTGCCCTGCTGGGTTGTTCTTTCTTTGGCTACACTTGGAGGAGTCCTGCTGGCCACGTGCAGGGAAGTGGTGTCCCAACCTTCAGCCTGGGCCTGCTTTCTGCTCGGTATTCTTTGGTCCCAAGCTCCATAGACGTGCTCCTCCATGTGCCCTCAGTCTTTCCTTCCAAACTTGCAGGCTTTGGAGAGAACCTCTCAACATAGTTATCAAAGAGCAGCACATCACGCAGTACAGCGAGGAAAGAGAAAACAAATGGAACTCTGGAAAAATGCACCAGTAAATTTATGAATGCTTAGAAAAAAATCTTTCCTCCCAGGACATAGACTTGCTCATTAAACAGAAGAATAATGTAGTTAATACATTCTTAGTTCTCACTGTAGAAAACTCTATCCTTGTAGATAACTAGCTTAAGAAAATGATTCAGAGTGTGAAGGATTTTTTTTTTTTTACTTGACTGAGGTCTAAGTAAGTCATTCACAATTGTCCATTTTAGGCACACAGTTGGATGAGTTTTGGTCAATGCAGACTGTTGTGCAGCTGCAATTACAAGGTTTCCAGCACTTTCCTCACTCCCAGACCTTCCCTTGAGCCCCTACCCCCACTGAAGTCTCTACTCCCACTTCAGGCCTTAGCCCTAGGAAACTGCTAATCTGTTTTCTGTCACTGCAGTTTTGCTTTTATAGAAGTGTTTATCAATGAAATCATACAGTATATACTCTTTTGTGTCTGGCTTCTTTCACTTAGCGGAAGTGTTTTTGTGATTTATTTACGTTGTTCATTTTAGTAGTTCTTTTTATTGCTTGGTCCCTTGTATGAATACACCACATTTTGTTTATTCATAGGTAAGCATTTGGGTTGTTTCCGTTTTGGAGGTTATTATGAATAATGCTACTGTGAGCATTCACATGAAAGTCTTTATGTGAACATATGTTTCCATTTCTTTTGGGTAGGTATCCAGGGATGAAAATGTTGGTACATTGGTATGTTGGTACATACATATGTTAAATGCATATTTAACCTTTAAAGAAACTGTCAAACTATTTTCTAAAGGTTTGTAACATTTACATTCTTACCAGCAACAGATGAGGATTCGTCACACCACATCCTCACGTACACTTGGTATTATTTTAATTTTAGCCATTTTATTGGCTGTGCTATGGTGTCTAATTTTAGATTTTACCTGTATTTCTCTACTGACTGATGATATTAAATAAACATCTTTCTGTGTGCTTCTTGACCATTCATTTATTCTCATTTTGTAAATGTGTAGTTGAAACTTTTTTAACCCATATTTTCCAATTGGATTATTTGTATCCTTCTTACTGAGTTATAAGAGTTTTTTTTTTCCATTCTGGGCACATACATATTTTCAATCTATGGCCCATCATTTCTTTTTTTCTTTTTGAGACCTTGTCTCACTCATCACCGAGGCTGAAGCGCAGCCTTAGCTCACTGTGGCACCATCTCAGCTCACTGCAACCTCTGCCTCCTGTGTTCAAGCAATTCTCCTGCCTCAGCCTCCCAAGTAGCTGGGATTACAGGCATGTGTTATCACACCCAGTTATTTTTGTAGTTTTAGTAGAGACAGGGTTTCACCATCTTAACCAGGCTGGTCTCAAACTCCTGGCCTCAACTGATCCACCCACTTTGGCCTCCCAAAGTGATGTCTTTTCATTTTCCTTTATAGTTTGTGCTTTTTATCCCCCATCTAAAAAATCTTTGCCCTAACTCAAAGCCACAAGAATATTTTCCTGTGTTTTCTTCTGAAGTAATTATTTTTGTTTATTTATATTAAAAACAGTATTTATTGAGTACTTACTATATGTGAGGCTTGGAGCACTTCATATATTTTAATAAATCTTCATAACAATCCTAGGAGGTAGGCTGTTTTGGTGTTTTGCTCGTTTTATATATGTATTTTTTAATGTAATTACCTGCTCTACTGTTCTCTCTTAAAATTTCAATAGTTTGGTGAGAACAGGTGGTATTTGGTTGCATGGAAATGTTCTTTAGTGGTGATTTCTGAGGTTTAGGTGCATCCATCACCCAAGCAGTGTACACTGTACCTAATGTGCAATCTTTTATCCCTCACCCCACTCCCATCCTTCCCACCCCACCCCAGTCCCCAAGTCCATAATATCATTTTTATGCCTTTGCATTTTCATTGCTTAGCTCCCGTTTATAAGTGGGAACATATGATGTTTGGTTTTTCATTCCTGAGTTACTTCATATAGAATAATGGTCTTCAACTCCATCCAGGTTGCTGCAAATGCCATTATATTGTTCCTTTTCATGGCTGAGTAGTATTCCATGGTATATGTAACACATTTTCTTTGTTCACTTGTTGGTTGATGGGCATTGAGGCTGGTTCCATATTTTTGCAACTGTGAATTGTGCTGCTATAAGCATGAGAGAGCAATTTTCTTTTTCTTTTCTTTCTTTCTTTTTTTTTTTTTTTTGAGATGAAGTCTTGCTCTGCCACCCAGGTAGAAGTGCAATGGTGCAATCCTGGTTCACTGCAACCTCTACCTCCTCCCAGATTCAAGCCATTCTCCTGCCTCAGTCTCCCAAGTAGCTGGGATTACAAGCATGTACCACGATGCCTGGCTAATTTTTCGTATTTTTAGTAGAGACGGGGTTTCATCATGTTGGCCAGGCTGATCTTGAACTCCTGAACTCAAGTGATCTGCCCGCCTCAGCCTCCCAAAGTGCTGGGATTACAGACATGAGCCACCACACCTGGCAAATTTCTTTTTCATATAATGACTTATTTTCCTCGGGGTAGATAGCCAGTAGTGGAATTGTTAGATCAAATAGTAGTTTTACTTTCAGTTCTTTAGTGAATCTCTACACTGTTTTCCACAGTGGATTACATTCCTACCAGCAGTGTAAAAGTGTTCTCTTTTCACCATATCCATGCCAACACCTGTTATTTTTGTATTTTTTAAATTATGGCCGTTCTTGCAGGAATAAGGTGGTATCTTATTGTGATTTTGATTTTGATATTCCTGACAAAAAAAGTGATGTTGAGCATTTTTTCATGTGTTTTTTTGGCCATACATTTTCTTTTGAGAATTGTCTATTCATGTCCTTAGCCACCTTTTTGATGGGATTACTGGGTTTTTCTTGTTGATTTGTTTGAGTTCCTTGTAGATTCTGGATATTAGTCCTTTGTCAGGTGCATAGTTTGCAAATATTTTCTCCTACTCTGTCAGTTGTCTGTTTACTCTGCTGATTATTTCTTTTGCTGTGCTGAAGATTTTTAGTTTAATTAGGTTCCATCTATTTATTTTTGTTTTTGTTGTATTCTGAAGCAAATATTTTAAATAAAGAGGTAGATATAAAAAATAAATTATGGAGAGCTGCTAATCTGTCAACCATTGTTATTTAAAAAGTAAATAGACCAAATAATCAGAAATGATAAATGAAATTGAGCAGAGAAACAAATATTTTATAAATCTAAAAACATTTAAAATTTAAATTTAAAATCCAAGAACAAAGACTTGAGATGGGTAATCATAAGCAAGACAGTGATCAGGAATAGAAAAAGAGAGAATATACCACACGTGTTCCAATGAATGGAAAAACAAAGTATTTGTCTTAGTGCATTTTGTGTTGCTATAACAATACCGGAGATTGGATAATTTCTAAAGAATAAAAGGCTTTTTAGCTCATGATTTTGGTGGCTGGAAAGTTCAAGACTGGGCATCTGTGTCTGGTGAGGACCTCTGGCTGCTTCCAGTCACAGTGGCCAGTAGGAAAGGAAGTGGAGTGAGCAAAGAGATCCCATGGCAAGAGAGTGAGCGAGAGAGTGAAACCGAGAAAGCCAGACACATTAACAATCTGCTCTCAGTGGGAACCAATCCACTCCTGTGAGAACTTACCCCAGCAGGAGGGCATTGGTGGACACTGATATATTGTTGAGTCATCAGTCCCCATGACTCAAATACCTCACAACATTGCCACACAGGGGATCAAATTGCAACATGACTTTTGGTAGGGACGAACCAAACCATAGCAGTATCATGGTGAAATGTCTAAATTTGGAAAAGATCTTATCTCCCTAAACCCAGCTCTTGAATTGAGGCTGTCTTCTTCATTCTTGTCTCCTGTACCTGCTGGCTCAGGAAATGAAGGACTAGGATGCCTTCCTGACCCTGCCAGATTTTGCCCTGCTTTTCCATGTTTTCCTCTTCTGGACCTTGAAACCTTTGGCTCCTGGACCCCAGCCCGGGCTTCTGCCTCCACCCTCCAGGTGCTCCTATTGTCTCTTCTCAGCATTTCAATGCTAAACCAGCACTCAGCAGACTCTGGCCTGGGAAATCCAGGCCCCAGCCTAGCCACATGGCTGACAGTCCATTCTGCCATGACGTAAAAGAAGGGAAGGCTTAGGAAGATATTACCACCACAAGAACTAAAGTCAGCTTAGCTTGAGATGTCTCCTCTCCAACAATGGAACGTGAGATATTGAAGAAACATCTAGAGAACTTGGCAGAAAAAAGAGAATTTAATAATTTGTAGAAGGCAATTGAAAAAAATTCAAATGTGCTATTTTGGGAACATAGATGATACCAGTGTGATTTTGACCAAAGTTGCTTTATATTGTGCTCCAAATACTAAGAGATAAACCAGAGAATAATTGAATTAATGGAGACTGTAGGAAGAGATGGCCAGGGGCAGACCTGTGTTACTTACAGTTAAATGATTACAAGCTTGCTTTGCTTTTTATATACTGAGATTTGTGCCACAGATCAAACCCAAACTATGGTGCAGTAAAATAAAAGCAGAGATGAAATGGTGACAGGAGGCCTATGGTAAAGGCCATCTGAGAGCGCCCTACAACTGCAGGACACTGCAGTGTGGCTGCAGAGAAGAGAAAACTGCTTTGGTCCCACATCTCTTCCCAACAGAGTTTGCAAGAGGATCTCGTAAAGAGGGCTTATGCGAAGACTCTGGGAAGGAATGCAACCTCTGCTCTCAAGACTTGGGAGGGCTTTGCAGATGGGAGCTCGTGAAGCTGGAAATCCTTTCAGGACAGAGATAACCAGAATGCCACAGGCTCTGCGTATGTTCTCAGAATATGGAGCAATTCTGATTGCTCTGTGTCCACAGTGCTCGAGAGATAAAAGCCCCTTGACACATCGTGTGTGGTCAGGCCTTATGGGGCCTTATCTGCTATGCCTCTTTTGCCAATGCACCTGGATAGACAACGGGTGGTAAAAACTCAGTGTCCTTAGTTTTTAGAAGAACCACATTTGCTATTGAATGCTGCAGACACATGTTCTTTCCACCCCCCCAACCCCCCAACGTTCCTTCTTAACCCCCCTCCCCACATCCCCACAGCCCACAAGATTAACAAGATAATACACCTAATAAAAGGTGTGTGAAGCTCAGAGCTTCCTACAATGGGGCCAATGGTAACTGTAGGAGCTGGAGTCTTCACAGTGCCTTGAACACCAAGAGGAACACTCAGTCTGATTGCCAGGGCCTGTCAGGGAAGGGTTGCTGGAGAAATAATCATTGAAGAATTACAGGAATTTGCCATCTGTAGGTAAGGGATAGTAGAGAAGGACATTTAAAGGAGAGAGAGGTGGGTTTTCTATGCATAGGGAAACACTTGAGAAAAAGCAGGGCATACAGTGTGCTGGGAGCTATGTGGAGCCCAGTAAGGCTAACGCTTCGAACACTGTGGAGTAAGTGAAGATGAAAGCGATCCCCATGGGCAGGGAACTGAAGAGACCTCCAGCTCATCCACACTGAGCATGGATCATATCTCATGGGGAACCACCAAGGGATAGTGTTGCCATTTTAGCTCATTCTGGTGGAGAAGAGAACCTGACGAGAGACAAGAAGATTGGAGGGAAACAAACTCTTCACACTCAGTGGAAGGTAATAAGCTTGGATCAAAGTCAGTGGTAGGAGAGAAGAGAAATGAAAAGATTGAAGAAATGTTTAGGTGGTAAAATCTGTGGTGGGTGAGGGAACGTGAAACACCTAGGATTTCTCCCAGCTCCCTGGCTGAGCTCCTTGGTATAATCAACATGTAATATGGGAGTGTAAGCAGATATGGGCCAGGGATAGGAGAGCTGGGAATACAGGGAGACTTCTCTCTTAAAAATAATAACCTCTAGCCAGGTGCAGTGGCTCATGCCTGTAATCCCAGCACTTTGGGAGGCCGAGGTGGGCGGATCACGAGGTCAAGAGATCGAGACCATCCTGGCCAACGCGGTGAAACCCCGTCTCTACTAAAAATATAAAAAAATTAGCCGGACGTGGTGGCACGTGCCTGTGGTCCCAGCTACTCAGGAGGCTGAGGCAGAGGAATTGCTTGAACCCAGGAGGTGGAGGTTGCAGTGAGCCGAGATTGCGCCACTGCACTGCCTGGTGACAGAGCAAGACTCCGTCTCAAAAAAAAAAAAAATTCTTGTAAAACCTTTTTTTATTATAGAAGGAGTAAGAGTACTTTGTAGAATGTAAGAAAATACAGAGAAACCAGCACTAAGATAATAAAAAGACCTATGACCTACTGATTGTGACTGTTACATTCTTAGCATTTATCCTTCCAAATCTCTTTTTCTAGATCATATTGCATGTGTTGGCCTGTTAGCTACTTTTTAAGTTAACAGTCTCCCACTTTTCCTGTCCATTATTTTTCTTCTCATATTTCTCCTCAATTCTTTTATTCCTGGCTTTTCCAGATAGTGTTCTAACCCAGGAACATGAAATGCACCTGCTACATATCCCAGACATTATTTCATAGAGCACAGTCTTTTTTTTCATGATTGTCTTGCCAAAGAGATAGTGTGTATTTGAGCATCTACCATGGCCAGCTGAACTGCAGAACGTCCCACCTTCTGGGTCTATCTGGAACAGCCTAGAGGAGATGTCATTTAGTTTGTTTCTCAATCCTGTAGGAAGATTTTTCCATAGTCACTAGTGAAAAGAAAACAAGGAATAAGCATAGAAAATGACAAGTCTAAATGAAGTGTGAAGGCAGAAAGTGCAATAAAATTTCAGAAAAAAAGGGAAATGATATCAGAGCAAGCCGTTAGGCAGCAGGGCAGAATGTGGATGTTAACCGGATAGAGCTCAATTCAAATGAGATAGATAGCACAATGAATAAAGTTTCACATCAAAGAGAATATAGGACTCTGATCTAATGACTTAGATTAATTGTTTTTATTTGGATAATGCTGGTACTGCTTGCCAAAATTACTAAGTGATAGAAGTAGTTGCTATACTTGTGATTGCTGCTCTGTGTAATGGAAAAATAATTGCAAGATACATTTAAAAAGGATATTTTCTTTTAGATTATGCCACTGAAGAATACTGATGTTTCTATCAATTTTATCATTGGAAAGAGTTAAAACAAATGGAATTTATTCAGAAGGTGCATTTGATACAGAAACATATTCCTGTGCTTTAACCTTCTGATTATGTTTTATTTGGATCACGTAAAGATTTGTTCTGGCCTCTAAGTTCAAGGATATAAAGCTTCAAGATATGTTGCATATGTGACCATACTACTGAATTTTTTTTTTCTGATAAAACCAGAAAGCTTGGAATGAATATTTTCAGTTAGAAGGTAATTTCATGGAATAAATGTAGACTCATGCTTTTGAAAATAAATGATATCAAATGTCTGCTTAAAGTTACCTTAGTAATTGATGCATTCTTGTAAGGTTTGATCACTTCAATAAGCAGACATTTCCAACCTGTTAGTCTGTTAATATAAGTTCCCATCATAATTCTAACAAGATGATTTTTTAGATGCTGTCTTAGAACATGGAGAGATTTGTTTTCCCTTGGTTTCCTTCCTGATTCAGTGAGGATCACTTACGCTCCAAACCTTGACATCATCTTTGCTTTTCCACCCCCTTGTTTCACAGGGCATACCAGTCCTAAAGTAAACCTATAGATTCATCTTATTTTTCATTTATCATACCTTAGTTTTAGTTCCTATAATGCACACTCATTTCCAGGTGCTCATCCCATAGGCTATTGCACAGTATAAAGTGACTCCTTTTTTCTGGTTTATTTAATATTTGCCCATCAGATAAATTATTCTGAAACTCAAACATCACCGCCTACTTAAATACAGACACACAGACATGACCTTCAAAGATTACAAAGCAAAATTCAAACTCTGTTATTCCTATGAAGAAACTTCTGATTCAGTTTAGCTTGTCTTCCTTTTGCTTTTTGAACATGCCCCCAAATTCACTCTCTAATCCTTTCCTCCTGCCATTTTCCTGCCTTGAATCCTCTTTCCATTCTCTCTTTTTTTTTTTTTCCCTTTTTGAGATGGAGTCTCACTATGTTGCCCAGGCTGGTTTGAACCCCTGGGCTCATGTGACCCTCCTACCTTGGCCTCCCAAAGTACTGAGATTACAGGCATGAGCCACCATGCCCGGCCCTTTTCCTTCTCTTACCCCATGGAAGCTTGCTTGTATTTAAATGTTTAGCTCAAGTCTATGGAATTTTTCTTAATGACTTTATGGCAGAATAATCTCCATCTTCTCTGAAATTGCATAATTCACTTTATGCACGTCACCCATTTTGATGTATCACTCTTGGCCTGCTATTATTACTTAATTATTTTCATGTATATGTCTTTATAATCACTTCCATGGAAAATTCCTGGAAAAGAGGTAACACACTTTTGTATTCTCTGTGGTGCCCCAAAAGTTGGGGCAACTAACTAATCTAGGCATCTTCTGTGCCACCGTCTACCTCCTGAATCCCTTCATGTTGACTGTAGTGTGTCACTGTGAGGGCCGGGCCATCCCCAACACTGTACTCCTGGAGGAGAGTCATCCACGTGGCCCCTGATCTATTCCTATTTCCTCTTCTCCATTGTGCACACAGTACGAGTGCATTTTTACTGCCGATCTCAATACCAGGCATGACCATGTGATTTACTCTGGCCAGTGAAATGTGAACAGATGTATATTACTTCTGGGAAAATGCTTTAAGGGCCAGTTCATGAGTCATCACATCCTCTCTCCTTGCCTTTACAATCTTTTTTTTTTTTTTTTTTTTTTTTCTGAGATAGAGTCTTGCTCTATTGCTTAGGCTGGAGTGCAGTGGCGCCATCTTGGCTCACTGCAACCTCCACCTCCTGGGTTCTAATGATTCTCCTGTCTCAGCCTCTGAGTAGCTGGGATTACAGGCATGTGCCACGATGGCTGGCTAATTTTTTATATTTTTAGTAGAGATGGGGTTTTGTCATGTTGGCCAGACTGGCTTTGAACTTCTGACCTCAGGTCATTCACCTGCCTCAGTCTCCCAAGGAGCTGGGATTACAGGCATGAGCCGCCATGCCTGGCTGTCTTTGCAATCTTAAAAGCACATGTTGAGATGGAACCTCTGGCACTCTGGGACAGAGTGACTTTGTCAGCCACTGAGATTTTGGGGATGTTTGTCACTGTAGCATAATCTTTCTCATGCTGACTAACACAACAGGAAAAAACTATCTTGATTGGGAAGGATGAGAACTTTGCTGTCTGCATTCCAACACTCCAGACCTGTGGCTTCTATGTGACTCCTACATGGCTGCCATTTCCCCCACTGTAGTCAGCCCAGGCTGCCACACAAATTACTATAGACTGGGTATTTCATAGGCAGAACTTCATTTCCTCACAGATCTGAAGGCTGCAAGTCTGAGATCAGGGTGCCAACATGGTCAGCTTCTAATGACTGCTCTTTTCCTGGCTCGCAGATAGCTGCCTTCTTGCTGTGTCTTCACATGGAGGAAAGAGAGATAAGACAGAGAGAGAAAGAGAAAGAGAAAATCTTCATTTTCTTTTTGTTTTTTAAAGAGATGGGTTCTCATTATGTTACCCAGGCTGGAGTGAAACGCCTAGGCTCAACTGATCCTCCTGCCTCAGCCTCCTGAGTAGCTAAAACTACAGGCATGTGCCACTACACCTGATTAGAATCTTCCTTTTCTTAAAAGGCCACCACACTATTGAATTAAGGTCCCAAGCCCTATGACCCTATTTAAACTTAATTAATTCCTAGAGGCCCCATCTCCAGATACAGTCACATTGGGGGCTAGATTTTCAGCCTATAAATTTTGGAGAAACATTTCAGTCTATATCTATCCCATCTCTGGATCTAAAAATCACAGAACTTGGGCTTCCAATAATTATCTTTGTGAAGTTTAAAGATAATATTATTCCTGAATGCATATAGATTAAATGACACTGTTAAGGTCATACAGCTAGTCAGTACTAGAGCTAAGGCTAGGTGTCCTGAAACCAGAAAAAGCATTCTTCCCACTTCAGTAGTCTGTTCTTTTTTAAATGAATTAATAAATAATATGCAGTTCAATTGTGATCCAGTTGAATTTTCTAATCTACTCTCCTGCCCCACGGACTGTCACTTCCAGCTCAACCTGTAGCGGTAACACCTGATGGCCCCAAAGGCTGGCTCTAGCTTTGCCAGGAAATATATTGAGTAAGAGTCTGTTAGATCCCAACACTCTGTTATTTTAATTTGCCGTCTGGATTTTTGGATTGTTTTTGCTTGAATGTATTTTAACTCTCCTCTGATAACTGTGGACACAAAGTAGGTATATGCCACCTGCCTTTATTAATGAACTCTGTGATTTGACTTCGATAAGTGCTTAGCTTTCATTTATGCATTCCAGCATTTTTCATCTGTTCATTGATGTTTAACTAATCGATTTATCTAAGGGCCATGACTTTAAGTTGGGTTCTCTACTGGACATGCAGATAGATAAATGAGTAAGGGGTAATCCTGCCCATGAGAACTTTGCGATCTTCCCTGTCTTGAATAAATAGACAACAAAAGAGTTCAATTTACATTTTGGATAATACACAGAACTTATGATTCATATTAAATGAAGTCAAATGAAGAACCACAACTACTCAGTATCAATTAATGCTCATAAAGTTTACTAAGGCTTTTTGAAACATCCTTGGTCACTGAGCAAAGCTAACATTAGGAAATAATGACAAAAGTCATGAGGTAAGATCGTAGAGAGGATTCATCGCTATTTTCTAAAATCCTACTTTGGCCTTTCATTCTAAGCTTTGAAACTCCCATGGTAAAAGAAAAATGTAGATGATGAACAGGAAGAAATCAAATTGACTTTGCCTTAATAGCTGCTCTGTTTTATCTGGGTTGACGGTATAAAAATATTTAGGGACCAGGAGATGGAGTGAGGGGAATGGTGGGAAAACAGGTCGGTGAATCATGGTATCTCTGAGTATTACACAGAAGCCAAGTTATAATATAGAGAAGACAAGTTATAATATGGAGTATTACAGAGAAGCCAAGTTATAATTCTGTCTAAGGCAGCAGTCATAACCTTGGCTTTACATCAGACTCACTTGAAGAGGTTTAATAGAGAACATTTCTGGATCTCATACCAAAATTCCAGTGTAATTGGCCAAGGGCTCTGTGTGGGAATCTGACATTTTAAAAGCTCCCCAGGTGATTGAAGCCAAGTTTGAGAATCACTGAACTATTGTTGTCCAGTGAAAAGCATTTCCCAGATGAAGGGAAAATCAGCCATAAGTACCAAAAAGGGCAGATGTAGCCTTCTCTGGGAGAAATGATAAACATTTCTAAAAGATCAATTAAAATGTAAATTATAAAAGGCATCCATTAACTAATAAGAAAGAAACTACATAGCCAGTAGTCAGAAATAAGTGAGAAAGAAAAGTGTTAGTAAGCATCCGTGGATAGTGATGTGGCCTGGCGAAACCTGCAAACTCACAGCAAGGTGCTACATTATTTTGTGCTTTGCTTTAATGCATATATTATATTATTATAAATAGAAATCAGAGCACAATTAAAATGCTTTTTTTTTCCCCTGAGACAAGGTTTCACTGTCACCCAGGCTGGAGTGCAGTAGCATGAACCCAGCTCATTGCACCCTTGACCTCCTGGGCTCAAGCGACTGTCCAGCCTCAGTCCCCCAAGTAGCTGGGACCACAGGTGTGAGACACCATGCCTGACTAATTTTTTTTTTTTTTTTTTCATAGAGACAGGGTCTTCCCACGTTGCCTAGGCTGGTCTCAAACTCCTGGCCTCAAGCAATCCTTCCACCTTAGCCTCCCAAAGTGCTGGGATCACAGATGTGAACCACCACGCTTGATGTTAATGAAAGAGTTATATTTCATGTGCTTAAGTTTCTAGAAGTCATGAGTCTCTTCATGGAATGCCATGAAATATCGATCTAGTAAACATGTGGAAACTAAATACATCTTTTTGTGTTGAATAAAAAATGATCTATTGTGGACAAAAAGGCCTATGTAGAGTTTATAGCAAGAGTCAAAGTTTTAAGAAAAAAAAAAAAAAAAAAAACCCATATAAAAACCAACAAAGAAAACACTGTTATTAACCTAAATTTCTCTTCAAGTTGTGAAAAAGTCATCATTTTTAAAGAGCAGGATATCTTAGTTCTGTGAACAAAAATCACTATTCTTTGAGAGGCTAGTTTGGGAATGACTTCCTGTTATCAGTGAACAAAATATATTAAAAAGTGCTGTACTCTTGCCTTTCCTGTGATTCACACAGGAAGAGAACCTAAATCCTGAGTTTGTACATGACAAACAGGCTGAAAAAACATAGCCAACTGTGGGATGTATCTCATAGCCCCAAACATTTCAAGCAATAGAGAATATTAAATGGGGATTTCACAAAGAAACAAATGAAAGAAACACCTCTGTTAAATGATGCTCTTTGACACTGACTAATAACTAAAACTCATTTCAGATGAAAGCTCTATTATAAAAAGGTCTATATCCCACGATGTATTTTTTGTACCAGTGCTATAGGTAAAAACATTTGGTCTTATGGGGATTCATTTCCTATTAAGTAGTTCTTTTAGAAAAAAACATGTGCCCTTGTTTAAAAGGGCAAATCCTTTTCCATCATCTGAGTTAAATTATCTTGGGACATTTTCCCCCCCAAAATTCTAAAATTTCCCGAGAAATTAAACTGAAGTTAATTAAAAAAAAGCAACCACCTTGCAGATCAGACATATGGAAAAATGTTAAGATATCTTTTTAAAATTTACCAAGAAAAAAATGCTACTGGGATTTTAAAAATGTGACAAATTATACTTCACTGCATAAATGACTACAATAACATTTATTTCTATCTCCAAAAAAAGTGGTTTTTCTTCTATAAAAACACTAAAATTCTGACCTTAAACTTTGAAGTGGGCTAGTCTTAGATATGATTGAAGGAAAAAAGCTGATACGTCAGAGCTTTGTCTCCTTGTCTATTTTATGTTACGTTAGATTACTTTACATAAGTTACATTAATAATTTATTCATCTAGTACTATAAGAGAATGTGTTCTAGGGGAACTTTCCAGATAGTTCAAACTTATCATTATATATCCAGCTATAAAAATCAAATCAAATAAAAACAAGAAATTTTTAAAAATGAAAATATCTTGAATATAAAAGGGGTCCCTGCCTCTGTCCTGGGCCAGGGTGGGGGCCCAGCTGTGCCTTGAGATAAGAAGGTCACAGTGGCCAGCAGGCCTGGATGGCCCTGTCCCTACTGTGGCCCATGCTGCTGCATCTCCCGTCATAGTGGGTTGGATGGTGGTCCCCAAAACATAGGTCCATACAGACCCTCAGAATTGTCCTTATTTGAAATAAACATCTTCAAAGATGTCATTAAGATGAGTATCTTGAGATGTGATCATTCTGGACTAGGCTGAGATGAAAATGACAGGTGTCCATTTAAGAAGAGGAGAGGGTACAGAGACACAGAGACATAGAAGAGGAGGCCACGTGAGGGCAGAGACAGGGGCAATTTAACCTTTCCTCAGTATCTGAGGGTTATAAACACCAGGTAAGGTGAAATGTGGAAATAAAATGATGTCCCCAGAAACTAAGGAGGTGTGTACAAGTTTTGTATGACAAAAAATGGCCCCAGAGTATTCTGTTTTGATACCTGAGTTCTTCTGTTTTTTCTCATAAGTTCTACTTCTAAAGCACCCCAAATATTCCTTTGTCAAAGGGTTCCAGAGTTCATCTTTACCATTGCTTACTTCTGGGTTCTCAGTTGGGTTCTATGTCCTTCATGGTTCTATTTGTGATATACTGGGAAGAGGAGATTTTATGGTCCTTTCTCCTACTTTGGATCTCTCCTGTTTGAAGAAATAAGTCAACCATGATGCTTTATAGAAATAGGTATTTAAATAAACTCATTGATTTTTAAAGGAAGTGGGGAGATGGCAGGTAAATATATCTTGTAGAACCCACATTATATGGAATTGGCTGTTAGCATCTCAGCAAACTAATCAAGAACGGAATCAATGAATAGACCTTCAAATGTGGAACTACTCTGGAGACCTGAGACCCATCTACAACTGTCTTTCTCTCTCATCTGGTGCCAAATCCCTTCCCTAAGAATCTACTGTAGGTTAGATATTCAAGGCAGGGTAGTGACTTCATAAGCAGAGAGGTAGAGGCAGTGCAAGGGAATATCACTATCCTTCAAAAAACAACCTGTCATCTCAGTGTCCTTGCTGGCAGAGGACTTGCCACTGAGGAGGAGCGACTGACCTAGAATTATTCAACCCGTTTCCCTTCCCAGGCCCCCACGTGCTGATCTTGGGGAGACACAATTCCTGTCTGACTCTGGCCCAAGTCTCAGTACAGCCCGGGGACTTGACACAGCTGAGCTGCTTGCAAAAGATTTGATAACAGATGCAACACCTTTCTGTCCCCTTGTCTCACTTGACTTGGAACTTCTCGAAGACAGAGACTATCTGTATCTCAAGCACATAATGATCAATGGTCCTTCCTCATTACATGTTTGGTAAGGACACAGGCTGCCACGGATCCCTTCGGGAATTTCTTGTTTGTTCAATGTAGCCCTGAATACAAACAATGACACGAGGTGAGGCTACCTAGAATTACCGCTAATCTGATAAATTTAGCTTTACTGCATCAATTTTGTTTTGATTGTTTCTTTTTTATAGAGACAGTGTATTGCTCTGTCACCCAGGCTGGAGTGCAGTGACGTGATCATAACTCACTGCAACCTCAACCTCCTGAGCTCAAAAGATCCTTCTACCTAAATCTCGCAATGTGTTGGGATTACAGGAATGAGCCACTGTGCCCTGCCCAATTTTGTTTTTAGAATGGTAGATTAAAATAAGAAAATCTTTGATGTTCATGAGATGGAAAGTGTTAAGGGTCAGAATAAATATTTCAAAGTATACACTTTTACCTCAGATTAACTTTTGTTTTAAATACAAAAGAGATGATACTGAAGTATAGATGCTTATATTATAGATGCTTAATATTATTATACTCAACAAATCAAAACAAGGAATAGCTTGAAGGATCTTTGCTTCAGTTAATTCTAACAACTGTTCGATCACAGTAAGTTTCACACGGTACCCATAAGAGTTAAATCTCATTAGGTTTGAGGACAAGCAGATACCACTGCTACCTTTAGAGAAGTTACCGCTTGATTAAACTTTTTAGCTGAATGATGACTTTTTATTGCTTCCCACTGTAGTTAGCCCCAGTTCCCTCCAGTTTAGAATGAGATTTTTGTCTAACATTAGAAAAGGGAGGTTTAAATTCTATCTGGACACACAGAAAGTGCTTGGATAGTCTTGTGGCGGGGGAGGGGGGGAAGTGGTTTTAGTTGTTTGCTGCGAACTGTTAAGATGTTTAAACAGATGGTGATCACAGTCACATGTCCTGGTGAAATGGAATATCCTTTTCATAAATTCCTTGCAGCTTCTTCCTGATTATAATAGGCTCATAACTTGGATTATCAGTTTTTATCATAAAAGCAGAATCTATATATTCTTCCACATCTGCAATGATATGGAGGCTGCCCCAGCACTGGCCTCAGACAGGTTTAAAGCCATTTTGCAAATTCTTTCAAGGCTAGCTAACTAAGCTCAATCCCACCCCCGCCCTCTGAAACCTTTTAATCTGTCATGGTTTCTCCTCTTTCTGCTGGCTTTTCTGCAGGTATTCTGTTATATAGAGCCCCGGGGCAATGCCAGTACAAATTTCACTTAAAAAATAAATTTAATTATGTCTAGTTATTTATAATTTTTAACAAAAAGAAAAATAATTGTTTTCCTTTTTCCCTTTCACCTTGTCTTTAAAGATATTTCCCTGATGCTCTTTTCTGATTTCATGAGTCTGTTTTGTTTTGTTTCATTTTGCTTTTTTGGCAGAGTCTCACTCTGTCGCCCAGGCTGGAGTGCAGTGGTGCAATCTTGGCTCACTGCAACCTCCACCTCCTGGATTCACGTGATTCTTGTGCCCCAGCCTCCCGAGTAACTGGAATTACATGAGCCTACCACCATGCCCGGCTAATTTTTGTATTTTTAGTAGAGACAGAATTACTAAAATTCTGTTCGGGGATTACAGGCATGAGCCACTGTGCCCAAAGTGCAGGGATTGCAGTCATGAGCCACTGCACCCAGCGCATTACTTCTTTATATTTCCCATGACCTACCTTTTCAGTAACAAGTTCCCATTAGTGAGTATTGTATTTTTCAAAGAGGAAGAAAGTCTGAGAGTTCAATGTAAAATAGTTCTAACTCATTCTACATATATTTAGATGAATATAATCTAAGTTCTATAAATACATAAGGTGACAGATAGGTTAATTAGCCCTATAATAGTTCTAAATAACAGCTCATGCTGGGTGCAGCGGCTCATGCCTGTAATCCCAACACTTTGGAAGGCTGAGGAGAAAAGATCCCTTGAGGCCAGGAGTTCGAGACCAGACTGGGCAACATGGTGAGAGTCCATAAAAATAAATTTTTATAGTCCTCTATAAAAATAAAATTAAAATACCATAGTGTCTTAATTTTAAAAAGAAACCAAAACAGTTTGCTTCTCCCATAAATGGAAGGTTGTTAGATTTGTGTACTTAGAAAGTTTGTGAAATGTTCCTTAAGTGTAAAGAGAATGTGAAATTTGGAAGTTTCTTGTAGAACTAGCTTTTCATGATTTTACGATAGATGGATAAGCCATTCATGTACTGCCTTTCCTGTCATGGTGTCTTTTTATAAGTCAGGCACTGTCCTAGGCACTTTATATACATTATTTCGTTTATTTTTCCTAACAGTCTTACAAATAAGGTGCGATTGTTAACCACATTTCAATAACTTACTTAACCTATTGTAGTCCAATGGGACAAGGTGTAGGCTGTGGCTTCACTCAGATCTGAAGGGAGTAGACAGCTAGAAAGCTCCAGGCACAGGACTCCATTCTGATCCAAGTGAAGCCACAGCTTGTACTTTGTTCCATTAGGCCACGTCGCCCATGGGCTGTGAGCTGACTGATTCCTCTTCTCATTGTGTCTCAGATGCCTGAAACTTACTGAGATCTATTCTTTTACATTAAGTCATCATCCCTAGTTAAAACACTAATCCTTTGGGTGGGTCAACAGGTTAAGCTGCCTTAGTCATTAATAACATTTAGTGTGAGCTATTGCATCAGATTCTTTCCACTGTGATTAACTTTAGCTGAAAATAGCAGGGAACTAGTAAAAGACAAACCATTCTCCACTTGGAGAAGATAGATGTGTCCTTTTGGCTTATTGGGATTGGTGGTTTCATATCAACAGGAATTCCATATTTTACTTGTTAATGCATTAGGAGCCATTTCTGCAATAAGATTTCATATGTAGCCTCTTGGAATAATTGAATTAAATACTTTGAAGTGTGTGAAGCCAGAGAACAAACCTTTATTTGAAGACTAATGTTCAATTTTGGTGTTCAGCTTTGTGGAAAGTCAAACAGAACCATTTCCATTTTTTGCTTAGATCTCCCGAAAGTGGGATTTGAAGGTAACCCAGCCCGTCATGAGAAACTGATCATGGTATTGGCTCATGTTGCAATTTCCAATCTGCTTTAAATTGGGATCCTTTGGGGGCAGCATTTCAGTTATATCTGCATAGCTTTCCCTTGAAAAATCTGCTTACTTGGAGTCTTTGGAAAACTAGGAGAATTTACATATTTTTAAATGGCATTTTAAGGTTCTCCCACTGACAATTTTATTAGAAGGTAGAAACACCAAGTGAAGGGTGGAAACGAAAATGAACTAAGTGAACAATTGGCAAAGTTTCGTTTCCTTCTCAAGCAATGGAGACAGATGACCTCCAGCTCACAGTGCTCACGATTCCCCCTCGGGCCACGTCTGTGCCACCGCCACTTACTGCACTGCTTTCAACATGTGCTGCCCTTGGCCACAGGTATGGGCACGTGAGTCCAGGTGGGGGGCTCACAGCACCTCGCCCTGCCTGGCTCCAGGTGGGTTAAGATGGTTTCTACTTAAGAACCATGGCAACAGGTTGTATTATCTGGATCAAGTAACTCCCTTATTTTAATTAAACAGAAAACTTAAATTCAAGGAATCTGGCCAACAAACTGAATGTTTCTGAGAGGTATTATTAACTGATTAACTGGTCTGACCACTCCAGGCACTAAAATCTTGGCTGAAACATTCAGTCATGGTACATCCAGGCCAGATTGTTATCGACAACAATGCCTAAAAGGGTTTCATTTTACGTGGGACATTGGAAGGCCACAAAAGAACAAATTGAAATGGACAGAACCCAAACAGCTCGGTGTCATTGAACATTTGAATTGTACAACTCATACCTCTTGTTCTGATTCTAGGCTTACTAGATTTCTCACAAATTGGTTTTCCACATTGTTCACATACGGGGTGGCGGTGGGGGCGATCTGGGAATGCTGGTGTCTGCTTCAGCTACACACAGTGTTATTCATGATAAATGAACCAGTTGGCCGGCTGGTTTATTAACTTCATCTTTTGTGAACTTGGTTGGGGCGAGTCCCTGAGCCCAGTTAACCCTGGAGACTGACAGGAATGTGGGTGTATGACTTGGGCTGTGTCCTGGGCAGTGGTGAACTGCAGCTAGTGTCACTTGGGTGATAATCAGTTGCCCTTCCCCCAGGAGACTACCCCAGGGGTGACTGCTCACTTCCATTTAAAACTTTTATACCAAGGTGTTAGATCCCAGAACAATAACAGTGTGTCTTCACTGATTCATTCCAGCAGGAATGTATGACTCAATCAGCTGTTTGAGTAACAAGACAACTTATGCAAAGTCTTATGCAAATTCCTGCAAAGGTATATTAAAAGGAAAAGAGAAAAAATGTTTTGAACCAAATTATACCACATGACTGGCATAGTTGTCTTAAGCAGACACAACCCTAATCAGAGTCTGAATATTATTCCATCTATAAAATGAAGATGATATTAATTACCTAAACTAGTCATTATATCTAAAATTACTTTATGCAATGTTGAGAATAAGCGCAGGAAGAAAAACACCACGTAAGAACAAGGCAAGAAAGCACGATTCCACAGATTCCAATGATCATTTTGGGAACACCTATAATCTATTCATGTGCTCAGCCAGGTGCTTTGCCTGTCATTTCCCTCCTTCCTGAGAACAACTCAGTGAGGGGAAGATCACCACATTTCACCCATGAAGAAACTAAGGATGATTTTATTGCAGGACTTCTCCTTGCTTCAGTTAAAGATGGGGTTTTTGTCCACCACACAGCCATGAAAACGTAAGCTCGCAGATGATTTAAAGGGTGAGTAAAGCAGAGTTTTATTGGGTGAAAAGGGAAAAGAAGAGGAAACAGACTCTCGTGAGGCCAGAGTCCCTCTGCTAGAGCACTTCCCGTCACTTCCTGAGGCTCCACCTCAGTGGGCAGGCTGGATGGAGTTTCCCTACGGACCCTCCCTTCTGGCTCCCTTATGCCCTTCCCCCCACCCGCTCCCACCCCCATCTAAAGACTGCAACTAACTGCAATTAGGTCAAGGTTAAGAACAAAGACTGATCTTTACTGCTTCCTGCTGACAGGAGGCACGGTTTTGGCGAAATGGCAGTCAGAGCACCCCCAGAGGCCTATGTAAGGGTTCCTGGCAGAAGGGGCCATTGTCAGAGGCTCTGGTTTCATGACCATTTTGAGTTCGATGGTCTGAAGGCAAGAAGTGACAAATCAGGCTATTAGGAAACGTGTCAAAATGAAATATATCTGCACTGTGCCTTTCAGCCTCTGCTGCCATCTGCCTCTGGATCCCTCAGACCCAGTTTTCTTTCTAGGGCTTTGACCCAAAGCTGGAAATGGAGCGTGCGACAAAACATGGGGAGGGTAAGGACAGCTCAAAGAGCTTTGACCAGTTTGCACAGGGAGAGGGAGGCCAAACGCCTGACTGGTTAAAAAAAAGACTTTACCCTTTGCCGGCATGTTGGACTTCCAGGTTCTCTTCCCTTGAGCCCAATCCTAAGCCAACCAGTTTAAGGTTTGGGAAATTAACTCTTCAGTTTGGAGGACACATGTGACGGGAGTGTCCTGTAGTACGGAAACACAATTACCTATCAGTGAAGAGAGAACTGAGAAGAAAGGAAAAAGAAGGCTTCTTTTTTTTTTTTTTTTTTAAAGAGTCCCAAGGGTTCAGGATACATTCAAAAGGGGTACAGATTGCAGATGAATGACAGCCAATCTAGAAAGAGGGGAGCGGGCATTCCTGATACCCTTCTCTTCTTAGCAGATACCCGGGGTAAGTAAGGGAGAGAGGGAAGAGCAGCTTCTTTTCATATCTCGTCCTTGCAGTCCCAAGTCCTGGAGACCTTGGCAGGCACCACAATGAATAGCAAAGTGGCTTGCACCCATGAAGCAGGGG
This sequence comes from Saimiri boliviensis, assembly GCF_048565385.1. NCBI lineage: Eukaryota > Metazoa > Chordata > Mammalia > Primates > Cebidae > Saimiri > Saimiri boliviensis. The sequence goes on along the minus strand of NC_133456.1, from coordinate 99,406,084 downwards.
GTCCCAGAGAACAGGAATTATCCATTCTCACCTATGCCTTTATCCCACTTACTGCCAGTACCCTTGGAGTTCCCTAGACCCCATTTATGCCATGGATACTAACACAGCCTTTATCCATGAAACAGGAAGCTTGGGGTTGGCTAAATTGGCAGGAATCAGCCATGCACACTTGTGCTGTGCCTTTTAGCCTCTGGTGCCGTCTGCCTCTGGATGCCTGAGATCCAGCTTTCTTTCTAGGGCTTTGACATAAAGCTTGAAATTGAGTCCAGGACAAAAATAAGCCTTGGGGGTATTGCATGAACTCATTATAAGCCGAATGATACGGTGAAGCTGTGGAACTGAGTCCTTCTCCAACAAGGGCGAGAAAAGGATGTCTTGTGGTAACTGGCAGCTATAGTTATGCTTGCCAGGATTTGCATGCATGATGCTTGGCTTTGGTTAGTTCCCTTGGTTTTACCTTCCCAAAAAGAAAACCTCCAGGTGATGGGCACCCTATCCATCCCATCACCTGGCAGGAGTTGCAGGATAATTGCTCAGAACTAAAATGTTGATCCAGATTTCTATATTACCCATCCCTCTTGTTCTTTCTGAGCTGCAGCCAGGGATTACAGTTGGTTCGCAAGAGCAAGCAGTGTTAGTCTGAAATGCAGGTGGAAACTTAAAAACAACTAATGAGTTTAGGATTTAATGACAAATGTATGGTAAGTTTTATAACATAATTCCTCTCTCCCTAGTCCTCATTTTTGTTAAAAAAAAAAAAATTATGACAGGACTGAGTGATTTGCAACATAGACCTTAGTCTTATACTTGGCCTGATTATTTGCATAAAGTGCAGCAAGAAGAACTATTTCTACATAGCGTTTTGGATTGGCTTTCTTGGAAGTATCTGTTTCCCATAAGGAATCACAGATAAGACCTTTTAAAGTCAAGCCTGGCCATGTGTCTGCATCCTCAAATACCTGTGAGTTTGGTGATCCTCGCCTCTTAAGGTTCCAAGATAAACCTGGAGCTCCTGGACCTGTTAGAAAGTGACAGTATTTACTGACCACAAGTCAGAAATCCTGTACAGGGACTGCATACACAAGGGTATGATTCCAGTGTCCCGATGGGGCTTTTACTGGCTCTGCAAGTAGAGCTTGACTTGCTTGACTTCTTGAAGGGAAGCATACCCTACCAGTCGAAGCCTTGGTAAAATAATTACTTTCTCCAATTGTGTCCTGTCGCAAAAGAAAAATGGATTCTTACTGCATGGATGCAAACAACCATATTGCCATAAGAATACTCACAGATAGTTTCCAAATTCCAGAGGAACCAGGCAGACAGAAACAAACATGTTCCAAATTTTATTCATAGAGTATAACTTACTCAATTATTAAACGCCATAAATAGTTCAAAATAAGTTTCCTTGACTGAAAAACAGAACATGAATCAGCAATATTCCAAGCAAAAGTCAAAACGGCTGCTTCAGCTTCCTGAGTTTAGTCTATTTCATTAACTCTTGTTTTGCTTCATAGTTGTGAGCATTTCAGCTCTTCATGAATCCTGTACATTTTCTTGTTTTCCAACATCACAATATCCAAACTAATCATAAGCCTATATTTGAGAGCACCTGTCAAAGTCTTACAGGTTAAACCATCGTTTGAAAAGGATTAAAACAACATGACCTTTCTCTATACAGTAATATCCTTGGGATCACAAGTCTGATGTGTTAGTTATATTTTTATTTTTACTAATACCAATTAAAATAAATACATTTCTATTAATTTGTTGTATTTTATCCACGCCTCAGCTTAAATCACCATATGTGCCTCTAGAGAAAATTATACGTTACCACACATAGGAAAACACTAGGAAGTAGAAAAATGGTGCCTTTGATTGGGAATTTCCAAACATACGGAAGTTTTCTCTAGCTTCTAACAAGAAAAATTTTCTGCATTTGGCCTTCCTCTGGAAGAATTAGTCATCCTAAAAGTGTAGTTCAACAAGCCTGAGCATTTACTTCATGTCAAGTCCAATACTGTGCCCTGCTTATACCGAAGACTCATCCTTGCCCTCCAGGAACCTAGAATGTAATGCTAAGGGAACAAATCCCACCAAAATACTTATCATATCCTAACAAGTATTCTTATTATGACCCAATCTTAGCATCTACTTCCTCTTGTGACCATTTAAAGTACCATTTGAACAAAACTGATTCCTGAAAAAACAGACTGGGGAGCACAGAATCAAATGTTCCCCGAAAGGAGCCAGGTCAGATCAATTCTGTTTTGGGGGTTTTTAAATTTTTATTGAATGAAATAGAGATGAGATCTCCCTATATTGCCCAGGGTGGTCTCGAACTCCTGGGCTCAGGCAATCCTCCTGCCTCAGCCTCCCCAAGTGCTGGAATTACAGGTGTGAGTCACCACACACAGCCTGGATTAATCTTCTTTGACACATTAAATTCTAAAAAGGTAGTAAAATAATACGTATGATAGGAGCATTGTTGTATGAACGTATGCATATTTATGTGTAAAATGAAAGTTAGAAGAAAGTATGCCAAAATAAAAATATTAACAGAAAAAAAACAGTATGTCCAGGGTAGTTATAGTTAGAAACATAAATGACAAAGAAGTTTGGTTATCTCTGTGGTTTACAATAACTTAACTACCTTAATTATAATTGATAGTATACACTCAGACATTAGAATTTTAGAAATCCCATATAAGTTTGCAACATATATTAGCATTATTCACCAGGATATAACCTGAAGAAGATTGAGCATCATTTTGGCAACCCCATGTACATAAACATGTCAAATAATCCTGTTTATCTCTCTTTTCTGGACACTTCAGGGGCCCTCTGAAGTATTTGAAAAGCCAGGTGGCAGGGAAGACAATTTTGACACTGAAGTTTGATTCTGGGAAGGCTTTTAAATGTTCGAGGTTTAAAACATTTGATATGAAACAGAATTCCAGATTACCACAAGTTATTTATTTTGCCAAAATGACTCAGGAATTTTAAAAAAGCAAAATCCTTTTCTAACCATGTACAAATTTTGCCACAGCAGATTAACACCTGAGGAAAGCTTTGCTATATTTTTTATCTCAATGCTCAATTTACAGGAAAACCATATAATATGCTTTTTAAAATGTAGTCAATATGTTCACACAGAGAACCTCTTCTGCAAGATAATTTTTAGTTTTTCTACCACTTCTTTGAACCTTTAGCTTCTTCCTAATTTGACTCAAAATAATCCTTTAACCCTAAGCAAAAGTTTACATGTCCATGCCTACTTATAACCTTTTATTAAAAAGCACATTTCACTGTTCTTATACAACTTGCATGTAAATCTATTTCTAGTTGTTTCAATTAATTCCTAGCAATTTTTTTTTTTTTTTTTTTTTTTTTTTTTGAGATGGAGTGCAGTGGCACGACCTTGGCTCACTGCAACCTCCTCCTCCCGGGTTCAAGCGATTGAACCTCTAGAGCAGCTGAGACTACCACCACCTCCAGCTAATTTTTTGTGTTTTTAGTAGAGCCAGGGTTTCACCGTGTTAGCCAGGATGGTCTCAGTCTCCTGACCTCGTGATCTGCCTGCCTCAGCCTCCCAAAGTGCTGGGATTACAGGCGTGAGCCACCATGCCCAGCTACTCCTAGTAATTTTTAACTTTAAGGTAAAATTTAGTAAGTTGCTTTAATTGTGTGCTAACTGCAGCCAAGGTTTGCCTCCTTAGTTAAGACTGTGGTTCGTTCCATGTGTCCTTAAGCCTCACCAGTTGTGAAGCCGGCAAGTCAAACAGTTCTCAAATCCAAAAAGCAGTTTGTAACCTTAAAACGCTTAGCTAGTCTTGCATCTTACCTGCATTTTACCAGTAGTCTTTAGGGATGTCTATATTTCTTAAAGACTAAAGTTACACAAACTGGAAGGAACCAGTGATTTTTATCTTCCCTTTAAAAAATATTAGATCCAAGAGCTTGTCTTTCTTTAGGCCAAATTAATTAGAGCTCTTTTTATAGAATCACACACAGTACACACACACACACACAGGCAGAAGAAAATTCTGTAAGAGACAGGGCCAGGAAACGTGCAGACATCACATCTGAGAGGGGCATCCCCTTGGGCAGGATTGCTAAACAAAGCAGTAACCAACCATGCCTCAGGATGGAAAACAAGATGGAGGCTTGATTTCATAACCAAAACTTTGCAGAAAATATTCGGGGCGGAGGGCAGTGACTAGCCTAGTATAACATCTTCTAAAAAAAAGAAAAAAAATCTTTTAAAAGTTAACTTGCGGGGCTCGGCACAGTGGCTCAAGCCTGTAATCCCAGCACTTTGGGAGGCTGAGGTGGGTGGATCACCTGAGGTCAGGAGTTCGAAACCAGCCTAACCAACATGGTGAACCCCCCTCTGTAGTAAAAATACAAAAAGTAGCCAGGTGTAGTGGTGGATGCCTGTAATCCCAGCTACTCTGGAGGCTGAGGCAGGAGAATCGCTTGAACTCAGGAGGCAGAGGTTGCAGTGAGCCGAGATCACGCCATTGCACTCCAGCCTGGGTGACAGAGCGAGACTCCTTCTCAAAAAAAAAAAAAAAAAAAAGTTAACTTGCTGATAGGGTAGAGAAAGAGAAAGGAAACAAACAGTTTAAAACTGTCTGGGGAAGAACATCTTATTCTTATGTGGAAACAAGTTTAAACTTAATTACTGTCTGATAGAGTTAAACCCTCTGGTTAGGGAAGGGAAGGCTGGGACAGCCTCGAGGGGCTGGGAACCCACCAGCTGGCTCTGCGGCACCCTTGTGCCATGCGTCCCAGACCACGCAGGGTGCAGAGGGAGCTGCTGCTCACTGTGGGTCCCGGAAAAGTAAGGAAAAGCCCACAAAAAGGCCCGAACAGGCCTGGGAGCTACCAGGGGTGGGGGTCATGGTTCCTCCCTCCACCCTTAGAAGTCCGAGGATGAAAAAGCACAGAAGCAACAGAGAGAGGTTCTGAGTGCCTGTTTCACTCACCGCCTCTCAAGCCCTCACGTTGCACCCCAAAAATGTTGTAGGACTTTTCAGTGGGCAAGCTGCTTGGAGTTTCTCCAGGGAACCCTCCCACCTGGCTGTCTCAGTTTCTTAATTGTTGATGATTTAGTAACTCGAAAAAGACCAGGAGTAGAAAATGGCAGAAGCAATTTTAAACCCACATCCTCTGCCTTCAGGTCTGGACTACACTTGCTTATATAACATGCTGTTTTCTTACTTTTATTTTTGGAATTACGAGCAAAGTTTGAAAATAAGATATCTAAGAAACCCCTAATTAGACATTGTTAAATGAGGATCATTCTGTGGCTTTTGTTCCCCTCTTCTCTATTTGGACTTTTATAAAATGTCAGAATCATCAGATATAGATAGCTTGTTAAATTAAGATGGTAGATGTTTTACTTTGAAAGGAAAATATGCTCCTCAGCACAGAGCCTTGACTTGTCAGCTACCACTGTGAAACAAAAATCAACTTCTGATTTTGGTCTTCTAGTTGTGCTGAAAGTCCACTGCTGGCTGATTGGATTGATTTAATTTAGTTCAATTCAGGAAATAGTTATTGGGCAACTACCGTATGACAGATACTCCTTTAAGGAGCTTACAGGGTAGGCATGACTTGCAAGTAAATTGGCAGCTACGGCGTAGTGTAATAAATCCCACTAAATTCCAGTGCTGTCAAGGTGAAAGCAAAGAAATAACAGCACGGCTTTGTGAAGATTTAGTGGCCATTGCCATTGTTGGTAAACTCTTGAACCAGGAAAAATCACGCTAGTGCATAAAACAGGTGTTTTGAATCCAGGTGTTGGTGCTGGTTTTTTGTTTTGTTTTGTTTTGTTTTGTTTTGTTTGTATAATTATACATACGATTTGGATTTTCTAAAGGAAGCTATATTACTCTGACAATCTGAACAAAATGATAAAGTAACTAGAAAAAAAAGCAAAGCAAAATGGAACACAATGAATGACCCCTGTCTTTGCCACATTATTACTTTGCCCTGTTCCTTTTCACTGAGTCATATTGTGCCAAACAAGTTATTTGGGTGAATGGGAGCAGAGCAAGTGTAACAATAGGTTAGAACCCAGCAGGAAAAGAATGAGGGGCCCAGACTCAACCTGGGATTATTTTTCTTGTTTTTCTGTTGAGAGATACGTATAGAAAACTGAGGTCTGATTATTACAGAATGAGAATTATCTCAACAATTGAATTCAATGGATTCTGTGACCTAATGAAAATTAAAGGGGTTATGTTTCTCTCTCCTCCCTCCCTTCCCCTTTCTATCTCTTTTCTTTCTTTTTCTGTCTCTCTCCCTCCCTCCCTCCCTTCCTTCCTTCCTTTCTTCCCTCTTTCTTTCTCTCTTTTTCTTTCTTTTTTCAAAGTCTCCCTTTGACACCCAGCCTGAAATGTAGTGGCGCAATCCTGGCTCACTGCAACCCCTACCTCCTGGGATCAAGCAATTTTCCTGCCTCAGCTTCTGGAGTGGTTGGGATTACAGGTGCATGCTACCACGCCTAATTTTTTTTTTTTTTTTTTGTATTCTTAATAAAGACAGGTTTACCATTTTGGCCAGGCTAATCTCAACCTCCTGATGTCAAGTGATCCGCCCACCTTGGCTTCCCAAAGTGCTAGGATTATAGCCATAAGCCACTGTGCCTGGCCTGGAGAGATGATTTCTTGGCAGTCAACCAAGTAAGATATGGTTGATTCAGTAACTGTGATGATGGATAAATGTGAATTCTGTACCATCAGGTTTGGTTCCCCCTTCACAGAATATCTCTTTTCCCCCATAACATTTCTCAGTTCATGCATTTTAATCAAACACATAAGTGAATGAGTAAAAAAGGTCAAATTCAACTTCCACCCTCATGGTGATAGGCTAGATGATAGGATGAAGTGAATGCAAAGCAAAGCAGTGTTTAAACTGCTAGAAAGCTGAAAGGGGTTTCAGAACAGTCCACTGAGCCTCCTCAGGGACTGAGGAATCTTGGTCTTCCTAGAAGTCTTGATACACAAACTATGAATGCACAATTTACAACAAGACTAAACAAACACACGCTTTAGCAGTGTAGATTGTAGGCTTTTGAGGGAAAGGGCCTACTTTGTTTGATCCTCATTTTCTGAAAAGTGTCACCTTCATCTCAAGCAGGATCAAAATAGCCTGTAATAATTTGTCACACTGTGTTTATGTGGTCTATTTTTGCATTTCCCCAGGAGAAGTTGTAAAGGATGTGTTTATCGTGGTGAGCTCCCTGCTTTGACTGTGGCTATTACTACTGGATAAATCCTCTTGCCCCTGTAGAAACAATGGAGAAGTATTATAGTGTGCTATTGCTGAAAGGACAATGTCATGACTGTTTCAAAAAGGGCCTTTGCTTTTAGGACGCAGATGAATTGTGATAGTCGAGGCTGAAAGAGCTCTTATTTTTGTGTGCTCTGTCTCTGGGAAAATGACATGCTGAAAAACACAAAAAGTACATTCTACTAGTTTTAGTGTTCTGTATGAAAACAGAAGCTTTGTTGACTTTTTAAATGGAAGAGCAAAACGTACTGCCCCCTATAACTGATAGCATCTGGTTTACATTTTCTGTTTACTTTTTACCCGCCCCCCCGCCACACACATCATCATCATCATCTATATTCATCAAAAATAGATAGTTAAGGCCAAGAAAGGTATTTTTAAGTGAAGTTGAGCCAATGTTTGTGTGTGTGCTATAAACATATCTGTATTTTTATCTAAATTTGTCCTTAACTTTGAATGGCTCAATTGTATATTGGAAGGAGCATAGCTTTTTTTAACCTCATCTTTTTTTTTTTTTTTAACTTTTTTCATTCTACTGGAAGATTTTATTGTAGCAAAAGACAAAGGGACAACATGGATAGTATTTCGATTATCCTCATGACACAAAATGAAAGTTTCCAGGCAATAGGTGGATGCATTGTTAAACACGTGATTGAAAGAAAAGTCTTGAGAACGTTCTCTGGCATTTAGGGCACAAGATAACACACTCACATGTTATATTAATTCTCTAAGCTTTCATATTTAATAAAGGGGGATTTACTACAATATAAACCTGGTTTCTTTTCTATGAAATTTATGAATTTCCTCTGAAGCACAAAACAAGAGAGCCTGGAGGTTATATCGTGAACAAATCCTAGCACTTGGCCAGTAGAGGGAAGGCACAGATGTGAAGGGCAGGAATGAGAGGAGCAGATTAAAATAACAGATATCTGCTGCAAACCAGGCTCTATCCGCTGTTAGCACTGTAGTACCGTATTTGGGGATAAAAATAATACATGTGTGCATATATTACTGTTTCTTAATATCAAAACTTAGCAGTAATGGAGTCTGCAGATTATGGTTTCTAAAGCCTAGAATAACAGATAAAATGGAGATTTGATACATTTGACACAGAGTCAAGACCTTCTGCACCTTCATTCAGAACCAAGATAAGGCATTAGTCCAAATTAGACCACATGGAAGCGTTCTGAAAATGCATTGAAGATTCATTTTCTCATGCGGCTTGCCTAAAACCACTGTGTTATTAAAATGTGTTCTAATATGTAAGAAATATTTAGATTTTACAAACACACATTGAAAATGATCTAGGCTAGGCACAATGGCTTAACACCTGTAATGACAGCACTTTGGGAGGCTGAAGTGGGAGGATCACTTAAGCCCAGGACAACAAAGCAAGATCCCGTCTCTAAAAACGAAAGAAAGAAAATGCTCTAAAGAGGAAACTCTCTCCACAGTCCAAACAGGTTGGCATTACCAATTATTTTATCTTATCCTCTTTATCTTTAAAAACACCTTATGATCCTTAACCACACAATGTAATCCAAAAGAAAAACAAAATGCCTATCTATAAAAATCAGATGCATGTATTAATGTAAGTTTGAGCTTTCTCCATAGTCAGAAACTTAATGTTTCATAGCTTTAGCAGAAAATGAAACCTTTCTCTACCACAGGTTCTCTATCTATATAATAGAAAAGTATTATGGAAATTACCAAATAATTCCATATTTAAAATGTAATTTAATCAACATTTATTTAAATACCAATGCACACCAGACACTTTGCTAGGTATTGTGGATCCAAAAATTAAGGGGGACACATGTTTATTGTCTGGCAAGGATAGACAGCTGTTCCTTTAACAAACGTAATTTGATAACAATACAATGTTTTTTACAATGGGAACATACGTAAACAATGGGCATACAGATGAAAAGTCAGTCATTTTAGGGCAATTCCTAAATATACCTGGCATAGCTTTCACCTGAGTGTTCAACTAGTTTGCTGTCAGGAAGTTCCCCTACTTGTAATGTAAATCCCCCAGTAACTGGGGAGAGTACAGTAATCATTTAACCACAAATATCATGGCTGCATATCCTCTCACTCGGCAGTGAGGTGTTATCATAGGAGAAGAAATAAAACAGTTGGCCACCATTGTTGTGTTCTATACAACGGCTACTTGCCTAGGCTCAGATAGATGAGATTCCTCTTTCTCAATGACTGTACATGCCAATATCTCTTAGGAGTTATTTTTCTTGAGACTACTGAGTCACTGCTCTTGACAGAAGCCTCAAACTAGAGCACCCAACTCTCTGAATGGGTTCATGGATCATTTGTAAGAATTTAAGGGGTTCTTCTATCTCTAGCTGTATGGTACTAGATCCATCTCTTTCTTGCTATAAAAATCCTTTCCTGATGACATTGTTGTTATTAACTTCTCCAGGCATCTCGTCCCACTTTACACATTTAAGACATTTTGTTGGTTTAGCCATCTTTTCCCATTTTATAAAGACATAAAGAGAGTCATTCTTACTAATTGAATGCGAGCCAAAAAATGAATTTTGTAAATCCACACGATATAAAGAAATATAATTTCAAGTAAGCAATATTGAACTATAACATTTTGTGGGATTGGGCAGGGAATTTTCTCTCTGTAAACTTTTAAAAACAAAAACATTAAGAAATTAACAGATTGGCTATATAAATGCTATGTATTAAACACATAAGTAACAACGCTGGGTGGCCGGGTGCGGTGGCTCACGCCTGTAATCCCAGCACTTTGGGAGGCTGAGGTGGGTTGATCACTTGAGGTCAGGAGTTCATGACCAGCCTGGTCAACATGGTAAAACCCCATCCTACTAAAAATACAAAAATTAGCTGAGCATGGTGGCATGTGCCTGTAATCCCAGCTACTCGGAAAGATGAGGCAGGAGAATTGCTTGAACCCAGGGGGTGGAGGTTTCAGTCAGCTGAGACTGTGCTACTGCACTCCAGCCAGGCAACACAGTGAGACTCTGTCTTAAAAAAACAAACAACAACAACAAAAAAACCCCACAGGCGTTCCTAATGCCTTTTATTATTTTCAGCGATCTTCTAAAGAAAAACACAGAACAGATTATTGATTGGTCGGGCAGAAAGCTAGCTTAGGGATATAAGGCTCTGCTGAGAGTAGCAGCTGTTAGGAAGCTCTGTTGAACTCCCAGCCCTGTGCTCTGGAGCTCCATGGTGTAGCCCAGTGCCTGATACAGAGCTGATGTCAATGTTTATTGAATTAATGAATGAAAGATGAACGCATAAGAGCACAGTTTCCTTATAGGGTTATTTGGAAACTAGGGTCACATCTGACATTTAATATTTAATGTGATGGCAAGAATACAGTAAACAGACAATCTAAGTTTTTGTTTTTGTTTTGTTTGGGGAGGATAGTGAGATAAATTTGTTTGAAAATCTAAAATCCAGGAGCAGTTCTAAACAGATCTTTATTGATCTAAAAATTATTTAATGACTCAAGTAGTAATGGCATGCTATTTTAAAAGTGTGCATTTACAAATAGTTTAAACACAGCAGATTATTGGAGAATTAACAAGGGAAGTGACTTTAGGGGAAAAAATGGCTGGGGATGGGGGGAGCTGGCTAATAGAGAGGGAAAGTGAAACTTTTCCCTTAAATGGGAAGGAATAAATATTGAGAGTATGGGGGAAGTTAGGTATATAGAAACCTTCAAGATTTGGAAAAATTTAACCAAAACAGTCCTGCCCTCTCTACTCAGTATAAAGATGGGGTTAATTGGTTTGTTACCTCTGGTTTGTGTGAGAAGAAGAGAGGTAAGAGAGTTAGAGAGAATAGGATAGTACTAGAAAGATAAAATATATTTAACTTATCAGCACAAATAGCCTATTAGGTGAAATAGGCTGTCATCAGCTGTAAAAATAGAAAGAAACTAGCAGCTGTAAGAAAGTACAAAATTGTTTTGATGTCACTCTGTTCTGAATTCACAACTTTACCACAATTAGGAGTGACTTTATAGAAGTGAAGTTTCTAATCAAGTTTAGTATTATTATTATTATTATTTCTCACTCTGTCAACACAGGCTGCAGTGCAGTGGTGCCGTCTCAGCTCACTGTAACCTCTGCTTCCAGGGTTCAAGCAATTCTCATGTCTCCACCTCCCAATTACAGGAGTGCGCCACCATACTCGGCTAATTTTTGTAATTTTAATACAGATGGGGTTTTGTTATATTGGCCAGACTGGTCTTGAACTCCTGGCCTTAAGCAATCCACCGGCCTTGGCCTCCCAAAGTGCTGGGATTACAGGTGTGAGCCACCATGCTTGGCCTGTCTAATCAATATTGGTGATAAAGTTCATGATGTCTCCAGCAGTGAGAATGGCAGTTACTGGTAGTGAAGAAGGAAGTCATGGCTGGTCAAATCTGGCTCTTATTTACTTGTGAAGGTAGAGTCTTCTATCACTGTGGTAGAGGGTTTGTGTATTGATATTGCAAAAAGAACAAAGAATGAGGAATAGTGTTGATCTTGAATTTAATTGTACCTCTGAGTAAAGCCTGGTAGTTTCAGTGGCTGCAAAAGACACTTCTTCCCAGTACTTTGGAAGTGGCAACTCTTACTGGCAGATATAATTTTGAGAAGTCAATGAACTTCTTAAAGCCTGAATGTATAATATAGAGATGATAATGTTATCAATTAATGAACACACTGAAAGACTCATTAAGAGATTATCAGATAGGGCCGGGCACCGTGGCTCAAGCCTGTAATCCCAGCACTTTGGGAGGCCGAGGCGGGTGGATCACGAGGTCAAGAGATCGAGACCATCTTGGTCAACATGGTGAAACCCCGTCTCTACTAAAAATACAAAAAATTAGCTGGGCATGGTGGCGCGTGCCTGTAATCCCAGCTACTCAGGAGGCTGAGGCAGGAGAATTGCCTGAACCCAGGAGGCGGAGGTTGCGGTGAGCCAAGATTGTGCCATTGCACTCCAGCCTGGGTAACAAGAGCGAAACTCCGTCTCAAAAAAAAAAAAAAAAAAAAAAAAAAAAAAAAAAAAATGTATCAGATAGTGTCATGAAACAGAAATTCAGTTAGAAACCCAATTTTAAATTATTGAGATAGCTAATGTAATTATGACATTAGACATTTATCGCCACCTTAATTCCCTCTGCTGTAGAGGATTCTTTAAAGATTGTGATACCCTGAACCTGGGACAGTGCCTCACATATGGAGGATACCCTGTACATATTTATTTTATAAATAGTTCATTCATAAAGTTTCCATTTATCTATCAATCATCCATATCTATAATTGTCTATTAGTCACAATGTCTATGTACTCTAAAAGAATTTATAATCTAAGTGAGAGAGCCCGCCTAATAAGTAAAATGCAAGTTCTTAATAGTAAGTGCTACAATAGTACAAGGAAGAAAGGGCTCGGCAAATGCCTGAGGGAAAGAATTCGTTTTATTGTGGCCATCCTGAGTGCATTATGATGGAAATCACATTTGTTAGAGAAGAGGTAAGACTGGGGAGAAGAGCAGTCCAACTGTGAACAAACAGAGAGTAGAGGGGAAAGGAAAAGGTGGGTGGGGGAAAAAAGAGCACGTGACAAAGCTGAAGTGTAGATGGCAGGGGCGGAAAACCAGGAGACAGGCTGGAAGAGAAAGTGGGAGGGCTTTGAATGCCCGCTTCTAGGGCCTGGTCGCCCCTTCTTCAACGATCTTTTGCCTCCAGTACAGTGATCCTAGCACTCTCTGATTATGTACCCCATAAGTCAACATTTCTAGGATATAACTTCGACATATAAATGCTAATTTTAAATCATATATTAATATACACTACTATTTATATATGACCCACATTGTCTAGAAAAGTCAAGGGAAGCTTTTCTATAATGAATAATATTTTCATGCACAGGAACTGAAATCTATTAAAAATAAAACAGTATTGCTTTTGGTTTGGGCTTTCCAATAAGTTTTCTGTAGGAGTTTATCCTACAGAAGCCACTTTTGAAATGGGCAGAATGATTTATTAACGCGCTGAAAAATACTTCTTGGCCAGGCACAGTGGCTCATGCCTGTGATCTCAGCACTTTGGGAGGACGAGGGGGGCACATCACCTGAGTTGATCAGGCTCCAGTGGAAACATTCACATAAAGTGCTATGAGATCACATAGCAGGGAAGTGACCTAAGTTAGGGGGTCAGGGAAGAAATCATGAGGAAGAGAAGAATTAGTAAAATTTTCAAGGCTAAGTAGGAGTAAGAATTGCTTATGATAAATGAAGTGCCACATTGTTTATGATAAATAGAAATGTAGAACAACCTAATGCGATCATAGAGCCATTCAGTAGAATACTATGCAGCTATTATCATTACGGAGCTATTACCTTAGAAGCGAGTCCAACATGCATTGCTAAACGGCTTAGCATTGCATTTTATATGATTCTGCGTATGTTAAAAATGTTCCATATGCCTAGAAAATGTTGGATACATAAACACAAGTATATCCATTAGTATATATATTGATTGTTTGCAATAGGGGTTATGATAGATTTTCACTTTCTACTTTAAGTATTTCTGCAATGTTTGAATCTTGTACAACTCTGTGTTATGTTTATAGTCATCAAAAATACAAAATATTTTTTGACACAGGGTCTCACTCTGTCGCCCAGGCTGGAGTGCAGTGGTACAATCACGACCTCCCTGGGCTAAGGTGATTTTCCTAAGTAGATGAGACTATAGGTGCACACCACCATGCCCAGGGTTTCACCATGTTGCCCAGGCTGGTCTTGAACTCTGGGGCTCAAGCCATCCACCTACCTCAGCATCCCAAAGTGCTGGGACTGTAGGCATGAGCCACCACGCCCACCTAATAAAAGTTATTTTCAAAACTGTGAACAAAAGGCAAAATAGACAAATGGGATCTAATTAAACTAAAGATCTTCTGCATAGCCAAAGAAACAATTATTGGAGTGAAGCAGCAACCAACAGAATGGGAAAAAATTTTTGCAATCTACCCATCTGACAAAGGACTAATACCCAGAATTTACAAAGAACTTAAACAAGTTTATAAGAGAAAAACAAACAACCCCATCAAAAAGCCAGCAAAGGATGTGAACAGACACTTCTCAAAAGAAGACATATACGAGGCCAATAAACATATGAAAGAAAGCTCATCATCACTGGCCATTAGAAATGCAAATCAAAACCACACTGAGATACCATATCACGCCAGTTAGAATGGCGAGCATTAAAAATTCAGGAGACAACAGATGCTGGAGAGGATGTGGAGAAATAGGAATGCTTTTACACTGTTGGTGTGAGTATAAATTAGTTCAGTAATTGTGGAAGACAGTGTGGCAATTCCTCAAGGACCTAGAAATAGAAATTCCATTTGACTCAGCAATCCCACTACTGGGTATATGCCCAAAGGATTATAAATCATTCTATTACAAAGACACATGTACACGTATGTTTACTGCAGCACTGTTCACAATAGCAAAGACTTGGAACCAACCCAAATGCCCATTAATGATAGATTGGATAAAGAAAATGTGGCACATATACACTATGGAATACTATGCAGCCATAAAAAAGAATGAGTGCATGTCCTTTACAGGGACATGGATGAAGCTGGAAACCATCATTCTCAGCAAACTGACAAAAGAACAGAAAGCCAAACACCACATGTTCTCACTCATAAGTGGGTGTTGAACAATGAGAACACATGGACACAGGGAGAAGAACGTCACACACTGGGGCCTGTCAGTGGGTTGGGGGCTAGGGGAGGGATAGAAGGGTATAGGGAGGATGGCGAGGGACAGCATTAGGAGAAATACCTAATGTAGATGACGGGGTGATGGATGCAGGAAACCACCATGGCATGTGTATACCTATGAAACAAACCTGCACGTTCTGCACATGTATCCCAGAACTTAAAGTATAATAAAAAAGAAACAAAACAAAATAAAACCGTGGTCTACAGCTTACTATTGGCATGGGGACTGAAGCACCCACACACACATGCACACATAGTATGTTATGTGTATTAAGTATGAATAATTCTGGTATTGCAGTACATAGTCAACTCAAATCGTATTTCAAAATATGCATTAAACTATGTGTTTTGAGACGACTTAGCATCATCATTATTAGTGAATCTGAACTGATAAAACAAAAACCATCTCTGTGATGGCACTAAATTTCAACCGAGTCTGGCTGGAAGGGGAGAGATTAGATTATTTCTTGAGATCTCCATCTTTTTTACCAGTTTCCTAAGGACTGTAGTTCATAAGGCAAGACATTTTGTCATAGGGATTGAGAACCTTCTGTAGGTCCAGTGAGCCATGGGCCTTAGGAACTTGCCAGGCTCTCATCTTTCAACATTGCCAAGAGTTTGTTAAAACTATCACAGAGGATTGCCGGGCCCAGTGGGTCTCAGACTTTCATGTGTACAGGAATCACTGGGAAACTTGCAAAATAATGGATTCTCAGGCTCCACTTTGGATCTGCTGAATCAGAATTTCTGGAGGAAGGCTCGGGATCTGCATTTTAAGGTCTTTGGTGATTCTGAGCAAAGGAGCCCTGGACCCCATGATAGGAAACGCAATCCCTTCCAAATCCAGCCAAGCTCTGGCTTGACAAAGAGGGTGCTGTTGGTTTGAGATGAAGACAATTCAAGAACAAGAAATCCTTTTGTAGGAATCTTTCTTTCTTTCTTTCTTTCTTTCTTTTTTTTTTTTTTTGAGAGAGAGTCCCACTTTGTCACCCAGGCTGGAGTGCAGTGGCATGATTTCGGCTCAATGCAACCTCCACCTCTCGGGTTCGAGCAATTCTCCTGCTTCAGCCTCCCGAGTAGCTGGGATTACAGGTGTCTGCCACCAGGCTTGGCTAATTTTTGTATTTTTAGTAGAGATGGGGCTTCACCATGCTGGTCAGGCTGGTCTTGAACTCCTGACCTCATGATCCACCCACCTCAGCCTCCCAAAGTGTTGGGATTACAGGCGTGAGCCACCGCACCCAGCAAAATCTCCTTTCTAACAGATTTTGATGAGTGGATAAAAGGAGAATCTGAATCCTATTGGCAGAAATGATTTTCCTCTTTCCTTTTTCTCAGATTTTATAAAAGACATCTCAATAATAGTGGTTTTAACTCATTATCCACTTTGTTTTCTTAGTGAACACTGGCTTCTTAATTTAAAACAGTACCTCTGTCATTGGACATAGTTAGCACCCTTCATGTTCTTGGGACAGTTGCATGATTATGTCACAGGGAACTAATTTTCATGGTGGAGTGTGGTGTGGAAGTGAAGCCTTGTCAGTAAAGGGAGAGCCCTGTACTTCCCTAGTCTTACACTGATAATTATCAGTGGTGTAGTTGCAACAATGACCAATTCATAGAGGAGACACTCCCCATTATCATGCCTCTTTCTGTAACTTAAATATCACATAATATTTTCTGAAATTCATGATTTTTCAGCTTAAAGGGCACATTACTTTATGACATTAAAATTAGTGAATTTATTTAAAAGTGAATTAGACAACTACATATGTGATAATAGAAATACTCTTTGCATTTAATACAAAATTGTACTTTATACAATTATATGACAAATACAAAATAATTATACTTAATACGAAGTCTGTGCCACCTGTGAATTTCCAAGCACAGAACCAATCAACTAATTTTTATTACTTTCTACTCTCTTTTTCTCAACAAATACTCAGTGAAGCAACAGAAAACATTGCCACCCTTTTCAGAAGGCCCCGATTTCCCGTCTTGACATAAAATGAGATTTGAAGATAGAATAATGTAAATGATTACACTTTTCCTCTCCCCTAATGATTATTTCCAGTCCCCAGAGTAAATGCCCAGTATTTCAAAATAGTATTGTTTATTTGTCCTGATTCCAAAAGAAGTATGTATTTTTTTTAAGTAAAAAATTATTAGCCAGGTGTGGTAGTGCACACCTGTAATCTCAGCTACTTGGGAGGCTGAGGCAGGAGAATCGCTTGAACCTGGGAGGTGGAGGTTGCAGGGAGCCCAGATCGTGTGCTACTGCACTCCAGCCTGGGTGACAGTGAGATTCTGTCTCAGAAAAAAAAAAAAAAAAAAAAAAAAAAAAAAAAAAAATCAGGAAAGTATAAAAAATAAAATTATTTACCATTATTAACGGTAATTAACAACTAATTATTTTCACTATCTAGAAACTATCTCACTATCTAGAAACTATACTATTTGGAAACTACAGTTAATGATTTAGTGCATTTCCTTACAATTTTTACATGAATATACATGAAATTATATATATTTTAGATTACAAAATTTATACAATTACTTTTTTAAAAATTGTCAATTCAATACCAAGAACATTTTACCAAGCCATTGAATATTCTTTGAGAATGAAATTTAAAATTGGGTCTTGAGTTTCCCACCATCTGGAGGGACCATCATTTAAGTAACTCTTCCCCTGTAGCTGAACTTCTCAGTCGCTTCCAGATTTTTTCTAATAAAAACAGGATTAAAAATATTATATTGGCTGCTCTCAGAGTTCTGTTTAGAGAGGAAATTGTCTTTGTGCAGGAAACTTGCATGAGTTCATGCAAGTTTCAGTGGTCAAGGACCTTTCAGAAAATGAAGATCAAATCCAATTTGAAGGTATTTGGATTCTCTCGATTTAAAGCCGTGAGCCGAGATCGCGCCATTGCACTCCAGCCTGGGTAACAAGAGCGAAACTCCGTCTCAAAAAAAAAAAAAAAAAAAAAATCTCTCCCACCTCAACCAAACATAATGAGCTGCACTCCTTTGCTTTGTGTGAGAGGTTTGAGGGAGAATCAAGGAAAGGGTGTGAGTTCTGAGGGAGTCCTATGTGAGAGAAAATGTCTAGAGGTGAGCAGAACTGACAGTGAAGTGTTAAAGTGCCCAGAAATCTGCAGAAAAATCAGAGAAGGGCGCTGTGCTTCCCTAAGGACATAGAACTAAAGGCTTGGGCCAATTTATTTTAATTTTAAAAGGTCAAAATGACCTCAGCTGACGTCTATGAAAGAAATAACACTATAACACTGACAAAAGAGCACAAAGTCGGATTTTGCTATTTTGATCCATTGGCGTGTCTTTTGTCTTTTCATAGAGGAGATTTGATACACACATGTACGTCATCTCGTTCCATGTTTTCAGCTAAAAAATACTCTTCATGCTCTTAGAAGTTTATTTATTTATTTATTTACTTTACTTATAATCACTATGTTGACCTTGCTTTTTATACCCTCCAGTGATTTGGAAGTCACTTATTATCATAGGTCAGGATCCCCAAGAAACAACGAGAGATCAGCATGCAGAAGTTTGTAAGAAAGTATACTCAAGGAGCAGCATTTATAAAGAGGTGAGGGATGTAGGACTGAGCTGAGAGAGAAGTTGCCTCAGCTAAACTTACATGGAGCTCTGAGATTGAGATGGCCCTTCTAGAATTTCCAAACTGAGGTGTGGGGGTGGGGGGAGTTGAGGGGCAGTTAGATATATAATATTTCTATTCCTGCACTGGCCAGGCATGGATCTGGGCTGTGCTTGGAAAGGAATAATGTTTTAGGAGCAAGAAAGCTGTCGAATTGCAAGCAATTCCTGGGGAGGGACTGAGCTGTGAGCCTTCAGCAGGCAACACTCCCAGCAGCTAGAGGAATAAATGCCTTCCTTCTGAAGAGGGGATCTGAGCTTATTATGTTTCCACTAACACTTAAAGTAGAAATGTTAGAGTCAAAAATACCCAGACTTCTTTTCTCTCATTTTAAAGTCAAGATCACATTATATTTTAACGTAAAAAATTATTGACTTGCTTTTAGGTCAGATGAAAAATTTAACAAGATTTTATTCCTTTACTTCCCAGTTTGGGTTGATATAATCTGGCATTTTAGACTGACATAACTAACACCACCATGTGGTAGAAATATTATTTATCTTGTCTTTAAGAATTATTTTTGTCATTAATGTTGTATTATATAACATCCCAACATCTATACAGATTTATCTATGTCTAAACTCATAAAGACTAAATATGAATTTTCTCCCCATCTTGATATGAATGAATGCATGCATGCAGGCATGCATGAATAAACACAAGAATAAAAGCCTCAGAGCTGAGGAGAATCAAACCTGCTTTGCTGTTAGCCCAGAAGCCACCATTCCCTCCCAAACTCACATTGATACTGCAAAGCTCATATTTTTAAAATCTGGGGCCACGTACGGTGGCTCATGCCTGTAATCCCAGCACTTTGGGAGGCCGAGGTGGGTGGATCTCGAGGTCAGAAGTTCGAGACCAGCCTGACCAACATGGTGAAACCCCATCTCTACTAAGTATACAAAAATTAGTCAGCGTGATGACGTGCGCCTATAATCCCAGCTGCTTGGGGCTGAGACAGGAGAATTGCTTGAACCTGGGAGACAGAGGTTATAGTGAGCCAAGACTGTGCCACTGCACTCCAGCCTAGGCTGGAGTGAGACTCTGTCTCAAAAAAAAAAAAAAAAAAAAATCTGTTTGTGAAAAGTTGCATTTTAAACAGATTTTACTCCCTTTTGGTCTCATAGGAAGATGACTTCAAATTCTACCTTATTAAAAACCAATTTCCAGTTCTTCCAAGCTGTGAGGGACATGGCAGCAACAAGCAAGAAACCAGAATCACATTCACTTTGATGCATCCACCCACCACATTCACTAGACTGAATCCTTCAACCAACTTGGAAAGCACCTTTCTACTTAGAGATGCACTGGAAATATGCCACAGCGTGATTCTCAGCACAGATCATGCCAGGTTACGAGGCTGAAGCTATGAGATTGACTCCAGAAACCACGGGTGAAATTCAGGGTCAGCACCCTGTCATTGCCTCTTGCATGACATCCCTTTTTTTTTTTTTTTTTTTAAACAAATCTCTGAATCTATTGTCATTTCCATTCTGTCATTCATTCAATTAAGGAGTGCTGGAAGGAGAGGAAAGACTCCAAATGGAGTCAAAAGTATTATTCAGAACATGCAAACTAGGGGGTTGCATGATGAACTGCTTTCAGTGGTCAAGGAACTTTCAGAAAATGCATGCAAAGAACTTGCAAACTAGACGTCCCAGTAGCTGGGACTACAGGCGAACACCATCATGCCTGGCTAATACTTTAAACTTTTTTGTAGAAACAGGAATCTTGTTATGTTGCCCAGGCTGGTCTGGACTCCTGGACTCAAGTGATCTTTCCATCTCGGCCTCCCAGAGTACTGGAATTACAGATGTGAGCTACCTCATCCATTGACAAAACATTTTATTAGAGAAGTCGAAAGCACTCCTCCTCAGAAATGGGACTCCAGCAGGGTTCCAGACAGCACATAGGTTAGTATACCTACCAGGAGTAACTTGACTTTTTTTAATGTGGTTGTTTTAGCGACTTGACTGTGAATTGGAGGGAATTTGGATGGAGGTGTTGTGGACTTGAATCATGCAATATGGTGACGTCATTGGTGAGGTTTTTAGAACACTGGCATGACTTGCTGTGTCCAGGATCTATCATTGCAGGCTACTTTAGATACAGTTCAGAGCAGGGAATGATGCCCTGTATTCAGTAGAATGACACATTAGGTCACAATTTGGGCTTTTTTGAATCCTTTTGTAACAGGTTGAAGGTGTCGAGGTTCTTGCGATCTTGAACAAAGAATTGGACAAAACCCACCAACAAGGCAAGAAAAGAATGAAGCAACAAAAGCAGAGATTTATTGAAAACAAAAGTAAGTTTCACAGGGTGGGAGTAGGCCCAAGCACAGGGGCTCAAGAGCCCCACTGCAGAATTTTCTGGGGTTTAAATATCCTCTACAGGTTTCCATTGGTTAATTGGCATTTGCCCTATGTAAATGGAGAGGATATTTTCTGTCATAGCTGAAGTTTTTCCATTTGATTTAGTCCTAGGAAGTCAGCAGGAATTGGCCTTATATTTCTGCCTCCAGACCTTATTCTCCTGCCTCACTTTTAGCCTATAAAGATTTAAATCCCTCGGGCGCCCACCATTTTTTTTTTCTGGTATATAGATAAATAACCGGCCAGATGCAGTGGTTCACACCTGTAATCCCAGCACTTTGGGAGGCTGAGGCAGGCGGATCACCTGAAGTCAGGAGTTCAAGACTAGCCTGGCCAACATGGTGAAACCCCATTTCTACTGAAAATACAAAAATTAGCTGGGTGTGGTAGCACAGCCTGTAATCCCAACTGCTTGGGAGGCTGAGGCAAAAGAATCACTTGAACCCAGGAGACAGAGGTTGCAGTGAGCCGAGATTGTGCCGCTGTACTCCAGCCTGGGTGACAAAGCAACACTCCATCTCAAAAAAAAAATAAAACCAAGCAAACGTGTGTGTGTGTGTGTGTGTGTGTGTGTGTGTGTGTGTGTGTGTGTATAGATGTAATTTTGCAGAGACATTATCTTTAATTTGGTCCTGTTTTTTTTTCCAGTTGTTACACGTGAGCACTGTTCATATCTGTGAATGTTCATTTTATATTAAATATTTAAACGTTGGTTTTTAATACAATACATTCTTTAATTAGGTAAGACATAATCACAATGTTCATATATACATTTTTTTTCCGGGAGCCAATCTGCCCTTAGTCAAGCAGCTCTTTTACTGAGTAGATGTCTACAAATAACATGACTTTAGAGCTGATGACAAGCATGATGCCTATGCAGATATTTTTTGTTTGTCCTTTGAATGCCCTTTTGCTATTTCCATGGGAATGTGATCACATAAGGATGGATGCAATTAATTAGCCAATTTGAAAGTACTTCCTTCTGACAAGCTAGCCACTTTCTTTAGCAAGAGTGTAAATGAGAAATCGAAGGGACAGGTATTCAATTCACTAATTAAATTAAGTACAAAACCAAGGACTTCTGGGGATCATGTTTCTTTTGTAAAGCAAACAGACATTTTATCATTAATAGTTACATTGCGGCCAGTCTTTTAATTGTAAATAGTGCCCAATTTTAAGGGCAAATTCAAAAAACAACATTAGATATCAAACGTATTTCTATGCTAGTGCCAGAACATTTCCACCATTGGGTTTTCAGCAGCAATTTCCCATGATATTATCAAAGAGATTTTTTTCCCTACAGTTATAAGAGTTTTGTATCTTTCTAGACCTCAAAAGAGAGAAAATACTGTAGAATGCATCATGTATACTCACATCCTAGCCATACTGGTAGTGTGACAAGAATGTCACTTGCCACTTGAGAAAGATGTTATCACACAGGAGGATAATTATTGCAACCTGTCCCCTCTGCAAAGAAAGCATATCTGGGCTTGATAATGGAGTCAAACAGATCCTGTGTGATGGGAACTGAAGGCCACTGCAAGGCTCTCTGCGTCCTATGGGACTATCAGCCTATTTTGCCTGACACACTTTTATGTGTGTTATGCTGTCCAATGAAACAGTAGTAAATGGTAAACTCTGCAAGTGGCACTGAATATATGGATCTGAAAATCAGGATGAAGGTTTGAGTTGATGCTACCTATTCCAGAGTAAAGACTTCCCAAGGAAGGTGGGCAAAGTGCAAAGAGAAGGTGTCAGGGTGGTGGCCTGAGGGATACTAGTGTTTAGCCGCAAGAGGAAGAAGAATGTGTGAAGGAAATGTACATAGCTGGGCAGAGAGGGACAACACAGACAGGAGAGGGGAGCGACCAGAACCCCAGGAGGCCAGAAGCTGCTGCATCAGGGTTAGTGGTCCCAAGTGAGAAGTGGCTTGGGGTGGGGAGTAGAAGGACGAATAAGCTGGAATGCATGGGTAGGCAGGAGACCTTAAGACCAATCCAACCATCCTGCAAATATGCTTAGGTCTGGGTCCGGGTCACCTTCACCAGAAGAACCTATTCCCCTTCCCATGGGACAGACTCAGGAGGGTCTTGCCCACATACACAAACCAAGTTATATTTCAACTGGCAGAATGAGAGAAGCCTTCTCAGGAGGCATGGCCACATGTCACGTTGCATGTGAGGTTAAATAGGAAATAACTGAGACTGCAAAGCCAAGTTTAGAATCAGAAAAACAACTAATCAGAGCAACAGCCGTGAGAACAATCTGTCCCGGAGCTGGAGCAGAGGCCGCCGGGCTCTGACAGTCACAGGCGCCGCCCTGCACAATGCAGCCACTATAACTGCCCGGCACCAACGTGGCTGAGCTCCAAACACAAGCCTTTTCACCCTGGAAATTCTCTGTTAGGAAGCAGATTCTGGTAAGTAGAGAGAAGAAGAAGTTTTAATGCAAATCAGTGAGTGAAAAAAAGGAAGAGAAATCAAAAGATCCAAACTGAAAACCCAAATATTTCCTTAATTTCAAATTCCACAGTAAGTGGAATAATATTATATAACATTAGGGAACTCTGCAACAAAACTGCTCTGCCAAAAGAATATTTGCCTATTTTGTGATCTAAGAGGGAGACGTAGGGTAAAAAACAATTTATGATCTGCTACTTATACAGCAAAGACTTTATTTTTATTTATTTTTTGAGATGGAATCTCCATCACCCAGGCTGGAGTGTGTACTGGCGTGATCTCGGCTCACTGCAGCCTCCATCTCCGGGGTTCAAGAGGTTCTCCTCCCTCAGCCTCCTGAGCAGCTGGGATTACAGGCACCTGCTATGATGCCTGGCTAATTTTTATATTTTTAGTAGAGATGGGTTTCACCGTATTGGCCAGGATGGTCTCGAACTCCTAACCTCAGGTGATACACCCACCTCGACCTCCCAAAGTGCTGGGATTATAGGCATGAGCCACTGCACCTGACCAAGAGTTGATTTTAAAGAATGCTATCCTCTCCTATGAATTAAGTTATAGGTTAGATAATAAAGTAATCAGTATTTCTACAGAGATACACAAAGACAAAATACTGATCATTTGTTCTTTTAACAAATGTTTACTGATTGCCTATCTTGTGCTTGACACTTTGTCGGGTGCTAGGCAGACAAAACGGAATCAGGCCCTACAGGGTCCCTGTGCTCACAGAGCAGCATTCTTTAGCAAGGGGAGACAGACATTAGTCAAATAATCATACGATAATTGTCAAACTGAAACCATATTGAAGGACATTTTATAGTAGGGAGACTTTCTAACCACACCAGACCAATCTGGCTCAACTTTTACCTGACAAAGTTGTGAGTTGTTTCTCTGTTGCCAAGGGCCCCCAGGTTGAATCTTGCAGAACCTGACCATGCCCAAGTGTGCAACCACAGGAACCTAAATGCTCAGCCTGAGGAGCAGGGACTCGATTAAGAAGCAGACACGGCATGGCAGGATCCAGAATCCAATCAGATTGAGAACTGTCATCACCTCATGGCAGGATCCAATCAGCTCATGCCCCCTGGCATCACCTCATTGCCAGATCCAATCAGATCACACCTCATTACCCTATGCTTCTAAACCCTGCCCCAGCCCCTAGCTCCAGGAGACAAATTTGGGGATTTCTTCCTGTCTTCTTGCGAGTTAAATTACAAGATTCTCTTTTCTCAAAAGCCGGTGCCATCATATTGGCTTCTATGTGCATCAGGCAGTGAGCCCACTGATTGTGTGGTGACAATTTGACAAGTAGAACCACAAGAGAAGTCTCTGCTAGAAAACTGACAATTCCAAGCAGGGGGAACAACATGAGAAAGATGCTGTGGCATGAAGAAGCATGACTTCAACAGCCACCAGGGGCATCTGTCCCAGGAAATAGCAAGATAAAGAGTTTTCTCTTTATTCTTAGAGCAATGGAAGCTGTTGAAGTGTTTTAGCAGAAGAGCTGCATTCTCAGAATTATGTTTCCAAAAGATCACTCTGGCTTCTGAGTGGAGGAGAAGGGTAAAGTATAGTTACAGGATGAATAGTGTGGCAGTCTAAGCAGTTGCAGGAAGACGCTACTGACATCACACAGGCTGGGGGTGATGGTTGCCTGGGTTCATGTGGAGATGGATTTGACAGGTATTCAGGTGGTAAAAGGAGCAGGACAAGGTGTTAGAATCAATATGTGGGTAAGGGAGACAGGGAGGTTAGGAATGATTTCTAGATACCTGGCTTGGAGAACAGGAAAGACAGTAGTGTCTTCTGCTGACATAAGAGCAGTAGAAGAAGAGCATGCATTGGAAGGTGGGAAGACGCACAGTTTAGTTAGGAACTCTTGCTGTGCCTTTGTGACGTCTGCATGGAGACGACAGGTTGACAGGTGGACAGATGGGTCAGAGGCGTCGATGGAATGTTTGGTCTAGAGATACACGTTTGTGAGTCATCTGTGCAAATTCGTCATTGCAAAGAATGCCTAAGAAAAGCACACAGAGTGAAGGCAAAGTTCTGGCATCACAGGGTGGATATTTAATGTCCAGGTTTGTGCAAAGGAAATGGTGTAGCCAGGGAGGTGAGAGTAAGACAAAAAAGTCCTGCACCACCAAAGCCTGGGAGAGAGAGAGTGCTCTGAATGATCACAGAGTCCTCTGGTTACAGTGTTACTTTTCCTCGTACTGTAGCAGGCACAAATTCTGCTGAGTATGTGGAAGAAGGGGCAGATGCATACGTTTGTGTGTGTATGTGGTATAAGAGTACCTGTCATCAAAGGTGGGGAAAGTCTTTGGAGTTTTGATGGAAAGTGAGTTAATCAAAATATATCTTAAGAGGGTCCATTTGAGATTCTTTTTTTTGAGATGGAGTTTCGCTCTTGTTACCCAGGCTGGAGTGCAATGGCGCGATCTCGGCTCACCGCAACCTCCGCCTCCTGGGTTCAGGCAATTCTCCTGCCTCAGCCTCCTGAGTAGCTGGGATTACAGGCATGCACCACCATGCCCAGCTAATTTTTTGTATTTTTAGTAGAGACGGGGTTTCACCATGTTGACCAGGATGGTCTCGATCTCTTGACCTCGTGATCCACCCGCCTCGGCCTCCCAAAGTGCTGGGATTACAGGCTTGAGCCACCGCGCCCGGCCTTTTTTTTTTTTTTTTTTTTTTTTTTTGAGACAGAGTCTCACTCTGTTGCCCAGGCTGGAGCGTCCATCTGAGGTTCTTTATTTTTATTTTTATTTTTTTTGAAACAGAGTCTCACTCCGTTGCCAGGCAATAGTGCAATGTGGACTCACTGTAACCTTTGCCTCCTGGGTTCAAGTAATTCTCCTGCCTCAGCCTCCTGAGTAGCTGGGTAAGGGCGTTTTTACAAGAAAAAGTTCTGGCATCACATGATGGATATTTAATGGCCAGGTTTGTGCAAAGGAAATGGGGCCATCATGCTCAGCTAATTTTTGTATTTTTAGTAGAGATGGGGTTTCACCATGTTGGTCAGTCTGGTCTTGAACTCCTGACCTCAGGTGATCCACCCACCTCAGTCTCTCAAAATGCTGGGATTATAGACATGAGCCACCACACCTGGCCCTGAGATTTATTTTTATACAGTAAAGCCAGTCTGCTCCATTGTGTGCCTTCTTCAGAAGGATTCAGCTGCTGGGGGCTGGAATCCAAATACTTGGGTTCATTAGGGGTGAGAGGTTGCCAATAGAGAGAAACAACAACAACGAAAAAAGCTCAATGGGCGAGGGAACAAATAGCATTGGCAAAAGGGCCATAAACTTGCTGAGCCCTTGGCATCTGCCAGGTGAGGGGGATGTGCAAGCAGGACAAGGTCAAGACACTGAGAGACTGAGGATGGGGCTGCCAGCCTGAAATCCTGATGGAATGTCCTCAGTGGGTGGGAGGAGCTGAGCCAGCAAGGGCAAGGGGAAGTAGTGGTGCTCAGAGGACATTTGTTTCAGTGACTGTCAAAGTGGGGTACTGCGGAGCGACAGCAAGGCCCACTATGTGTGCGCTGCGGTGGATGATCTGAGTGGAGTGGAAGAGCTACTGCAGATGAGAACTCGAGGAATCAGAGGCCGTTTGGTACAGTGGAGTGCCATGCGTTTGTTGAAGTTATTGGGCATGATGGTGGGACTTGGAGTCCAGAGGCGAAGACTTTGACAAATGGCTGGGAAGGGAGTGACCAGGAATTGGCTGGAAGACACTAACAAGAAGGAGTGGGAGAGCTGAAAAACCACGAAGTCCAAAAAAGCGGGAATTTTTGCAGGAGGAAACAATAGTAGTGGATATAAGCAGAACACAGAGCAAGGAGAAGGGCAGCCCCCCTTCATACAAGGGTGCACGTGGGAGAAGGGCATTCTAGGGCAATCAGAAGCAGTACCTGCTGGGAAGAGGCGGCTTTCGGCTGATGCAAGATGCATGAAGGAAGCTGAGGAACAGCAGAGGAGGTGGGAGGGTTTCTATGATAGCAGAGGGGAAAGGGCTAGGAGACAACTCCGTGCCCAGAAGTGCGGCATTCTTGTTACAAACACAGGAGAATATGGTAGTCCCCTCTTATCAGCATAAGATGTGTTCCAGGTCCCCCAGTAGATGCCTGAAACCATGCATGGTACCGGACCCTACATATATTACATTTTCCCTATACATACATACCTATGATAGAGTTCAATTGATCCATTAGGCACAGTAAGAGATTAACAACAGTAACTCATAATAAGATAGAACAAGATAGAATTCCAGCAGAATTCTAAGAATAACATAGAATAAGATAGAATTCTAACAGAATTCTAAGAATAAGATAGAATTCTAACAATATACTGCAGTAAAAGTTGTAGAAATGTGGTCTCCCTTTCCAAATATCTTTCTGTTCCGTGCCCGCCCTTCTTCTTGTGATGATGTGACATACCACAGTACCTTTGTGATGAGGCGCAGTGAGGTAATGACTTAGGCACTGTGATGCAGGGCTGGGCTACTGCTGACTTTCTGACAGTGAGGAAGACCATCCGCTTTGGCTGAACCTGGATCACCGAGCCATGATGATGGCAGTGGCTGGATGTCAGGAGCAGATGATACTGATGGGTGGGTAGCACAGTGTGGATCCACTGGACAAAGGGATCATTCATGTCCCAGGTGGGATGGAGCAGGGTCATGCAAGGTTTTATCACCATTCTCAGAATGGCGCCCAGTTTAAAACTTATAAATTTATTTTTTTCTAGAATTTTCCATTTCATATTTTTGGCCTGTGGTTGACCTCAGGTAAATGAAACCACAAAAGGTAAAACTGTAGATAAGGGAGGACACTGTCATAAACTGTAGACCAGGAAGAAGGAAAATGCCTGAAAAATAATAATGCAGTGAAGAAAAAGAAACGGTTAGGCACTAATCTCTACCAATATTAAGCCAAATCAGACCAAGAAGTTCAAGCCCTCCAAGGAAACTTCTGATTTCTAAGCAAATGTCTTTCAATTTAGAGAAGAGTTTGTTCAAACTGGGGTTTGAACTCCATTTTTAGACAATTCTCTTAACAGTTAACCCTAAATATTTATATTACAACTAAAAAAGATTGTTTGTACCCTAGTGAAAAAAATAGCTGAATTGTATATATATACACACACACACATATATATATATATACACACACACACACACATTTACACACACACACAATCTAGCCAATTAAAGATTCCAATTTAATCACCTCTTGGCTTTCTCTTGACAATGAACAATCTTCAGCCCTTACTTGTTTGCAGAAGTCCTACTTCCTAATCCTGGCTGACTTTAGGGATAGGATGTCTCCAAGTTCTCCACATTCCTTAACTCTAGAACTCAGGAATGGACACTGTGCTCCCAGAAAAGTTTCACTAGTACCATGTATAATGGGAGGGTGATCTCATGGTTTCTCTGGGGGTTTTGCATCTTGGCACTGGGAAATCTTTAAAAAGCTGCTTTATGACTGACTCCAGCTTATCTATTTTCACTGCTGGCTCCTTTTTAGACATCCTTCCCTGTAGCCAGTCACATCTCATCTTCTATTTGTATACTTCACTTCCCTCTCCTGGAGGGACTCCTATCCTGTATTTATCTTCAGCAAACTTTAAAAAGCATCCTGACCACTTTTCTAATTTAGTAGAGTTATTTTAAAGTTTGGTCTTCACCAGCAGGGCGAGGCTGGCCTTCCCACTCCTCCACTGAGGCAGTGACTGATGTGCTCCGAGTTTCCTTTATGCCAACAGTGTGTTTGATGATGTCTGTTTGCAAACATTTCAGCCTGAGTTCTTCTCTGCTACTTCTGGGGCTTCCCTGTGCTGAGAGCACTTCTGTGGAGGTCAGGCCTTGGTCAGGGTCAGTCTTTGCTCCTTTTGGCCTTTATCAATTAAGAGACTCAGCTGGGTTTAGTGACTCACACCTGTAATTCCAGCACTTTGGGAGCCTGAGAGGGGCATGGATCACTTCAGGTTAGAAGTTCAAGACCAGCCTGACCAACATAATGAAACCTCATCTGTACTAAAAATACAAAAATTAACTGGGTGTGGTGGTGTGTGCTTATAGTCCCACTACTTGGGAGGCTGAGGCAGGAGAATTACTTGAACCCGGGAGGCAGAGGTTGCAGTGAGCCGAGATAGTGCCACTGCACTCCAGCCTGGGTGACGAGAGCAAAAAGAAAAAAAAAAGAGAGAGAAAGAATCAATTCCCTAATGTTTCAAACCTTAGGTCAAATGTCTACAGATGTTAATGTTGAGGAGGGCTATTTCAAAATTAACATGCAGACAACAAGAACTTAATCTTTTAAATCCAAAATCAGGACTTGGATTGTTATTATTTTTTTGGTTCTTGTAAGTATTGTATATCCCAGAGTCTATGTCTGTTTTGCCCTGCAAGAGCCAGTGAAATATCTGTTTTTTTTTTTTTTTTTTTTTTTTTTTTTTTTTTTAGTAGACAGGACCTTGCTCTGTTGCCTAGACCGGAGTGCAATGGAACAATCAGAGCTCACTGCAGCCCTGAACTCCTTGGCCTAGGTGATCCTCCTGCCTCAGCCTCCCAAATAGCTGGGACTGCAGGCACGTGCTGCAATGCCCAGCTAATTTTTTTTATTTGGTGTCAAGACAACGGTCTTGCTATATTGCCCAGGCTTGTCTCGAACTCCTGGCTTCCAGCAATTCTCCCACCCAGCCTTTGGAGTAGCTGGTACTATAGGAGTGCCATCACACCTGCCTGGTCACAATTTTTAGTCCAACCATTCCAGAGGGTAAGAGCATCATTAAATAGTGAAAGAAAGAATGAATTCAGAGTCAGAAAATGCTGGTAAGGATACACAAAGGCAGGTACAAATCCTCCCTCAAGCCAGGACTAATTCCTTCCTGTCCAAGTTCTAGCAGCTGACACTTGATCTCTCTTCCTTTCCTCTGGTCCACATGATTTCTCTGTAAATGTTGTTACAAGCATTTGCATCTAAATCTTGTTTCCCTAAGAAACTACAGACCTGCAGAGGGAAGTCCCTGATGGTTAGTAATCTATCTCCATTTCACTCACAGTATTTTACCTAATGTCTTAAAATAGTCAGTGCTCAATAAAGATTGCTCAGTAAAGAGTGGTCACAATGGCTCATGCCTGCCTGCAATCTCATCTCAACACTTTGGGAGGCAAAGCAGGAGGATTGCCTGGGCCCAGGAGTTTGAGACCAGCTTGTGCAACAAAGTGGGACCCAGTTTCTACCAAAAAAAAAAAAAAAAAAAAAAAATTAGCTGGGCTTGGCACACGCCTGTAGTCCCCACTGCGTGGGAGTCTGAGGTGGGAGAATCACCTGAACCTAGGAGGAGGAGGCTGCAATGAGCTATGATTGTGTCACTGCACTCCAGCCTAAGCAACAGAGTGAGACCTTGTCTGGAAAAAAAAAAAAAAAAAATTAGTGGAGTGCAGTGGCTCACGTCAGCTATGCCAGCACTTGGGGAAGCCAGGGTGGAAAGATCACTTGAGGTCAGCAGTTTGAGGCCAGCCTGGCCAACATGGTGAAAAACCCCTCTACTAAAAATATAAAAATTAGCCAGGTGTGGTGGCACACACTTGTAATCCCAGCTACTCAAGAGGCTGGGACCGAAGAATCACTTGAACCCAGAAGGTGGAGGTTGCAGTGAGCTGAGATCACACCACTGTAATCCAGCCTGGCCAACAGAGCCAGACTCCATCTCAAAATAAATAAATTAAAAAACTGCTGACTGAGTGAACAATGAAAGAACACTTGCAATTTAAGAAAGTTTAGTCCCAAGTTGATTTACTGCTTTGGTAAAGTAATTTAATTTTAATCAAACTCCCTTCTTTCTGATTCAAAACTTTAATTGATTTAAATAAGAAGAAGATGTAAAATAACCAATTTGAAATCTAGAGATAAAGATGTTTGGGTAGAAAAGGAGAAACCTTTGTGGATTTTCTTTAAAAAATACTCGAATCAGTTTTTATGAATGAATGTAAGGAGAAGCTATATGTCCATCTGCCTCTTTCAAACCTGGACGGAATGTTTTCAAGTATCTAAAAGGAAGCTCCGTAAGTTCCCCATATTAGAAAATCAATGAGAACAATATGTCTGGATCCTACTAGGCATTTCTAAATGATCTTATTATGCAGAAAAAATCATATGCAAGGAAGTATTTCTGGATAAAAGAACACATTAAAAATGAACAAGATAATTCGGAAAAAATTAGATTGAATTAAACATGCAAATGTGATACTTTGTTATACTGTCACTACACATGCAGAATCACCTAGACCAGGCTAAGAAAGCTATTGTTTGCAATAATGATGATTACAGACACCACCAATTCCTCTTAGTAAATAACCCTTTATGTGTCCAGCCATCTGATCCACTGTGACCAAAGAGATGTAGCAGGATCACAGAACTATTCAAATTCACAGCTTTGCGTCGTCTCTACAGAAGTTATACAATGGCCAATGCAAAATGAATCTTCAACATTTTGATGAGAATAAATGATAACACGTAAAACATAATCATCTGCTCAACTACCGATTTTAAGGTAGTTTGATATGTTAACTAAAGATTCACCTGTGGGTTGATATTTCTTATGTCACGTGGAATGCAGAAGAGATATTGTGAACTACAGCCTCCTGCAACACCTCCCAGCGGCTTCCTTCTACACGTTAGCTCACCAGGACCCAGTCCTGAGCTTCTCCAACCAGACCCAAGAAGAAGGCAATAAACCAACCTACTGTCTGGTGGGGTCTGAAATGATTTCTGCAATTATAGACCCCACAGGTCTAGAGAGGAGCTTGGAAATTTATTGCACACTGAGTTGCAAAACACTCCTGACCCATGAAAAGTTGGACCAGCCTAAAGAACATCAACACGAACAAAGAAAACATAAACCCTTCCCCAATATTAAATATAACTACTATCACTTGTTGACATGTTATTGTTAGGTACTATGCTAAATGCTTTATATAGAATATCACATTTCATTCTTTACCACCTCCTTATGGGGGACAGTATTATTCCCATTTAATAAATGGGATTGCAGAGAATTCAATGACTTGCTCAAAATCGCCCAGCTGGGAAGCTGTGGTGCTAACACTTCAAAGCAGAGACACTTGATTTTCAAGCCCTGGCCACAGCCATCCCTTCGAATACAGAACGTACACCTTGATCCTTTTACACAGTAGCCCTGACTTGAACCCCAAACTGTTTAGCAGAAGACTTGGGATCCTGCCCAGTTTTCATCAGCCCCCTCTATATTTTCCTCATGTGCTTAGTGGAAGAATCTGAAGGTTACTCTAAAATAGTTTGTATGGGGAATGGTAAATAATAAAAGGTAACATTGAATGAATGAATACCACGTGCCAGGCACATGCAAAACGTATCCCACTTGATCCTTACAAATCTGTGAGCTAGACATTGTTATCCCCTCTTACAGATTTGGAAACAGGATCAGAGGAGTACAATGCTATGCGCAAAGGTACACATTTATTCAGTTTAAGAGCCAGAATTCAATACTGTGTTTTCTCCTTTTAGAGTCTGTGTACTTGGACAATACAATATTCTGACTCTCAGTCAACTTGATTGTACATGGCCTGTGATCATTTATTTGTTGACAATTCTTCTCAGATAAATCACCTTCCTTTAAATTAAAAAAGAGAAAAACATTTTCACCTTCCTTTAAATTAAGAAAAGAAAAATTGCTCAAGGGTATTTTTTCTTTGCTTCCAGGAATAAAGCAGACTGAAAATAAGTAATGTATATTAGATAGTAGGTCTTGGTTTCTAAAATTTAATAGGGGGGCAACAAATTTTTGTAGAAAATTACTGCTTCTTACAAAGATAAGGGTAGAAAGATACAGAGGGAAAAAATCACGCTAGTGCACAATCTCAGTTTCTTCCACATGAAACCAGATCTGGAGAGATTAATATGCCACCAAATGAAGTGAAAGAAAAATGGAGTAATTAAGGATCACATCTCCAGTTTCATATAATACAATCATGCTAGTTCCCTACTGGCAGAAATACACTGTCATTTACTGCCAGGGATTATCACTTGACACAATATATTTTATAGAGTTATATTGGAAAACAAGCAGAAAAGAGAAGGTATCCTGTGATTCACATATTAGAAAAATCTTGAGCATAAATATGGTAGCTCATCTGCTAGATTAGGCTGTTGGCGTGTTTTGTGAGATGTAAAGGAACTAGAATTCCCTTCTGACGTCACCAGTAGCATCTTCCTCTTTCTTTCAAAACTGGAGAAGTGATTTGGATGTGAGGTTCTCCCATGCAAAATAACTCTGGTCAGGGAGCATGTGAATACTCTCTGTTCATAATGCAATCAGGGTATTCCATTTCAAGAAATAAAGACAAAATGATGTAAAGGAAAAAATTATAAACTTGTTCACCTGTCCCAGCACATCCTAAATCTGAAGGCACTCAAACTCCTTCGATCATGAACTGCTTAAACTTTCATGGATTCCTGTGTGTATTTGCTTCTGAGCAGGTGCCGTGAGGTGGGATAGTTGAGGATGGTGTACTCCTGTTCCCCTCTGACAATGATGGGCAGGGGCAACAAGTCCATCCTGTCTGTGGGCAGCAAAGACCATCTACTAAGAGAGATGAAGTAGCTGGAGAAATGAAATGGTCTTTCCCACAAATTTCCTCTCCCCAGGACAGAGCTAGAGCTACATACAGTGAGTCCAAAGGAAGCCATCCATTCATAGGCGTCACATACATGTAAACATACAATGTGTATGTAAATATACATATTTGCATATACAGATTTATTACAAGAAATTGACTTAAATGATTACAGAGGTCCCACAATCTGCACTTGGCAAGCTGGAGACCAGGGAGAGGATGGTCTAGTCTGGAGACTGATGGCCTAATCTCAATGCAAGTTAAAAGGTCTGAGAACCAGGAGAGCTGATAGAGTAAGTTCCAGTCTGAAAGCCAGCTGGCTTGAAACTCAAGAAGACCTGATGTTTTAGTTTGAGTCTGAAGGTGAGAAAAGGACCCATGTTCCAAATCAAGTAGTCAGGCAGGAGGAGTCTTCTCTTACTCAGCCTTTTGGTTTTGTTCAGGTCTTCAGTTGATTGGATGAGGTCCACTCACATTAGGGAGGATAGATTGCTTTGCTACGTCTACCAATTCAAATGCTAATCTCCTCTGGAAACACCCTCACAGACACACCCAGAATAATATTTGACCCAACCTCTAGCCACCCTGTGGTCCAGTCAAGTGGATACATAAAATTACCCCAAAGTATGCGGAGGGGCTAGCTAGCAAATGCCTGGAAGAGATGCCTTTGGGTTGGTACAAGAATGACAGACTTTAAATTCTCAACCTAAGAGGCTCTAAAAATTAATTAGTAGGCATTATGTAACTACAGATATTTCATTAGTCTATCTGCTGTTTCCTGTAATCAGAGAAACTTCCAAAGAACTTGGATGGGTTTTACAAGTAGAAAAGGAGGAATCCTATGATTCACATATTGGAAAAATCTTGACATAAGTATGGTAGTGCATCGCATCTTCTAGAATAGGTTGTTGATGTGTTTTGTGAGATGTAAATAAACTGGAATTCCCTTCTGATATCACCAGTACTGTCTTCCTTTATCATTCAGATCAAGTATTAGATAAACTCGGGTTGATGGCTTTCATTACTTCCAGAAAATACACCAATCATTTTCTTTCCTCCTCTCCCTCTGATTTGACAATCTCATTTCTTTCCTCCCTCTCTTATTTTTCCCACTCTTTTTGTTCTGAGCATCATAGTTAAGTTGAATATCAAGTAAAATTTGTTAGACAATGTTGTTGCTTTCAAAGAATATTTGTCCTACAGATGTTGAAACTTTGATTTTTCCAATGACTGTTGAACATAAAATGGTTAGTGTTACATATAAAAAGAACAAAAATTTTGAGAGGCCAAGGAAGGAGGATCACTTGAGGCCAGGAGTATGAGACTAGCCTGGGCAACACAGCAAGACCCTTTCTACAAAATAAAAAAATGAGCCAGGAATAGTCCTAACTACTCAGGAAACTGAGGTGAGAGAAATACTTGTGTCCAGGAGTTTGAGGTTGCAGTGAGTTAAGAGTGCACCACTGCACTCTAGCTTGTCTGTAAAAAACCAAAACAAAAACGAATACTCTCACTGCAAACCCCTTGCAGGGAAATAATTCCTTTTAGAGTGAGGATTAGAATCTCTGCAATTGGGAGAAAGCTTAAAGGCAACCGCTGTGATTCGTCCTTCACTCTTGCTTACTGTGTCCAATTTTCTCAAACTTCCATGATAGATGTTTCCCCGGTGACCGTCATGGACGAAATTGTGATTTTCCTAAGCCTACTTAAGCACTTCAAGTCTTGACTTGAGTCTAACACTTTTGGGACAAATTTTGATTTTTCTAGAAATGGTATGTAACTAGTTTCAAGGTTTGCCAATAACTGGGATATAGATCAAATAATATATATCTATGATTATGCTTTTGTTGGTGTGCTATTATATATAATTAACAATTTTTACATTAATAGTCAGAAGAGCACATATATTTATAATGTGTCTATGATATGGCCCACAGAATAGAATAATTCTTAAGGAGATACTTGCCTATGTGCTTTTTCAAAATTTATACAGTGAAAACTCAGCTCATCTGGCTTCTCAGCTGTAAACCACTTAACAAATCCAGGGCGAATTTTAAAAATGCCAACCCTGCTATCTGAAGAGCCTGCTATAGTGCCAGATTCTGCTGATGGAAGAATGTTTCTCACAGCCTGCATACCAGTTCTGAAAAAGGATCCAACAGAAAGCAGAAATGTAAGACAAAGAGGAAGACTGTAAAGCCAAGAAAGGATACATTCTTTCCCTTAGCAGCGGTGGCTCTGCACTCACGACTGGCTGAATCCAAACTTTTCAGATTTCCCCATTATTTTTATTTTTTTATTTTTCTCTTTTTTAGAGACGGGGTCTTGCTCTGTCACCCAGGCTGGAGTACAGTGGCAGAATCATAGCTCACTGTAACCTTGAACTGGTCTCAAGCAATCCCCTTCCCTTAGCCTCCCAAGTAGTTAGGACTACTCCTGGCTACTTTTTTTTATTTTGTAGAGCTAGATTCTTACTATGTTGCACAGGCTGGTCTTGAACTCTTCAGTTTAAGTGATCTTCCTGTCTTGGCCTCCCAAAATGCTGGGATTATAATCATGAGCTACTGTGACTGGCTAGATTTGTTCACTTTAGAAGTGTTACTTTTACTGTTTTCAGCTTGAAAACATTTTACACTATTCACTGTTAGCTGCATCCTCATTTTTAAAAAAGTCATGTATAATGTTATATATTTAAGCCAATTTTACAAATCAAAGTTAGTAATTGTCCTTTTCCTCCCTAGAATATAAAATATTCTGTGCTATTTCTATGGGAATTGAAAATATCCATTAGGTGTGAGTGTGAGGCCAGGATCTACAATAACTAACTTTATACCCAGTCTAGTGGAAGAGTCAGAGACATCAGGGCCATGCTGTTCAAAAGAGGATAGCAAGAGCCACATACATAATTTCTAATTTCCTAGTAGCCACATTAACAAAGCCAAAAAGAAACAACCAAGATTAATTTTTAAAATGTATTTAAGCCAATATATCTGTAATATATGGTTTCAACATAAAAGCAATGTAAAAATTATTAATAAAATATTTACATTCTTTTTTTCATACTCTGGCTTTAAAATCTAATGTGTATGTTATGCTTACAGCACACCTCAATTTGGACTAGCCACATCTCAAGTACTCAGTAGCCACATGTTGTTGGTGGGTACCATATTGGATAACACCAGTTGGATTAGATTGGACACCATCTGCTTCTTAGACTTTTGTTAGACAAATTAGATGATGGCTTTTTTTTTTCTTTGAGATAGACTCTTGTTCCCTTACCCAAGCTGTAGTGCAATGGCGTGATCTGGGCTCACTGCAACCTCTCCCTCCTAGTTTAAGCAATTGTTCTGCCTCAGCCTCCCAAGCAGCTTAAAGGTACTCACCACCATGCCAGGCTAATTTTTGTATTTTTAATAGAAATGGGGTTTCACCGTGTTGGCCAGGCTGGTCTTGAACTCCTGACCTCAAATGATCTGCCCACATTGGCCTCCCAAAGTGCTGGGATTACAGGTGTGAGCCACTGTACCCGACCAGATGATGGATTTAAAAAATGTGAACCATTTATTGATGCAGAAAAACCTACGGAAAAATGTATAAATAATGAGTGCATTTTGATGAGTTTTCATGAAAAACACTGCTGCTTAACTAGACTCCAGATTATGAGATGGAACATTAACAGAACCCCACAGGCTCCCTCATGTTCCCTTTGAATTTTCTTTTGATATCACAAATATCAAGACCTTGCTTTTCTTGCCTCTCACTCTACAAAGCAGACTCACTTATGTATTAGGTTGGTGTGAAAGTAATTGGTGCACATCGAAAGACAGTTCTTTGGTTTTCAGGGAAGTTCCAGTCCTCATCATGAACCTATGTTATGGATGCTCACAGACTGAAGAAGCCCTGAAGGAGACATGCCAGAAAAGGAAAGCTGATTTAAAAGAAGGACGTCCCTGACTACTTAAAATATCGGGTGTATGTGTATTTCTCTTCCCTCATTTAGTTTCAGATATAGGCTGATATAGATTCAAATACCTTCTGAATCTGCTTCTTTCTTCACATGGTCATTAAATAGGAGTGGAATAAGAATGAGAAAATAACTCTTAGTTAAATCAGCTTCTATGGAATGCTGCAAAGCTGTGATCCTTTTTGATCAAGCCAAGTTTTCCCTTGGCCTAAGACAAACTGGGTATACAACATACACTCTGTAAACAGTACATGGCTAGGAGAGTGAGAGACAGAGCACACATCCAAGCATCTTATATATTTTTCTAAGAAACATTTTTGGAAAAGTAACTCAGGTTTATAGATGTAGTGCCTTTCTAGAGCTACCCAGGAGGACATAGAAAGGGTGAGAGCCTGGCGTGCAGTGGCTCACGCCTGTAATCTCAACACTTTGGGAGGCCAAGGCAGGTGGATCACCTGAGGTCAGGAGTTCAAGACCAGCCTGGCCAAGATGGTGAAACCATATCTCTACTAAAAATACAAAATTAGCTGGGTGTGGCAGTGGGCGTCTGTAATTCCAGCTACTCAGGAGGCTGAGGCAGGAGAATCATTTGAACCTGGGAGGCAGAGGTTGCAGTGAGCCGAGATTGCACCATTGCACACCACCCTGGGCAAAAAGAGTGAAACACCTTGTTCCTGTTGCGACTGCAATGGCTCTCTCTTTCTCTCTCTTTCTGCCCTATCCTTCCTGGTGGGGTGCCTTTCTTTGAGGGCAAGTGTCTTGGATATGTTCAAGCACCCAAAAGACGAAGGATCTCATAAGGGTGGGTCTGTCACATAGTTATTTAAGACAGAAAATGATATTGACTAAAACACCCAGTCTCTCCATAGCTTAGGGACTGTGATGGTTAATATTGAGTGTCAACTTGATTGGGTTGAAGGATGCAATGTATTGTTCTTGGGAATGTTTGTGAGGATGTTGCCAAAGGAGATTAACGTTTGAGTCAGTGGACAGGAAGAGGCAGAACCACTCTTAATCTGTGTGGGTACCATTTAATCAGCTGCCAGCCCATAATATATATATGGTAGAGAATTCCAGCCTCCATCTTCTCCTGTGCTGGATGCTTCCTGCCCTCAAACATCAGACTCCATGCTCTTCAGCTTTTGGACTCTTGGATTGAGACCACTGGTTTGCCAGGGACTCCTGGGCCTTCCTTCAGCTGTAGACTGAAGACTGCACTGTCAACGTCCCTACTTTTGAGGTTTTGGAACTCGGACTGGCTTCCCTGCTCCTCCGCTTGCAGATGGCCTATTATGGGACTTCACCTTGTGATGGCATGAGTCAATTCCCTAATAAACTCCCCTTCATATATATATCTGTCCTATGAGTTCTGTCCCTCTAGAGAACCCTGACTAATACAGTGACTATTTTGTCACATCTTATTCTGAACAGAGCGAAATCCTTTGGTGTTGAGGGGAGGCTGAGTATTCCCTGTTCCATTATCTGTTCTATTTCACAGGACAGGATATGTCACAGGACCCCTGACATATCCGAACGTGACGACAAACTGTGGTATCATGCAGTCTCACGGCTCAGCAGGGAAATGGGCAGGCCACCCTAGATGAGTTAAGGGATTAAGCTTTTCCAATTCCCATTTTTTAGTAACAAAACAAAACAAAAAACTATATAAAAAATTAAAAAGCAAACTGATAAGGAAACTTGACATATGGAAAAGTGTATCATAGGGATAGACAATTGCACACAGGTGGTCCGCAGCACCTGGCTATCATGATCACTCACTGTATTTTGAAGTTTCGCCTTGTAATGAGTGGTTGCTTTTTGATGGGGACGTGGCTTTCCTCAAATGGTCAGTATGTTCACATTGATTTTCTATGTGGTGCTGCTCTTTTAAAGATTCTTCCCTGATTTGATATACATGGAAATGAGCAGTCCCTGTTCTGCCTAACATAATGCAACCATCTTGTGACAGTGATGTTCTGGCTTTTGTCTAATTAATTAATTAAATTTTTGGAGACGTGATCTCACTCTTTCACCCAGGCAGGAGTGCAGTGGTGTGATCACAGTTCACTGCTGTGTCTACCTCCCAGCCTCAAGCATCCTTCTTTTTCAACCCCCAGAGTCGCTGGAACTGCAGGCACGTACCACTACACCTGGTATTTTTTTGTATTTTTTTTGTAGAGTTTGGTTTTAAGTGGCCCAGGCTGGTCTCAAGCTCCTGGGCTCCAGCGATCCTCCCACCTCAGCCTCCCAAAGTGCTGGGATTACAGGCATGAGCCATGGCGCCTGGCCTGATTTTCAGAATTTTGTGTGTTAGAGAATTAATTTATACTTTAGGCATTTTGATATTCGAAATTTACGCATTAAGGATTATGGTATTTGGCATTGTATCTTCCAGGATTATAATCCAAACCTGAAAAATACTTTGAAGTTTTACTTTCTCTGGCTCTTCCTCCCCTTTCTGCCCAAGGATATCGCCTTTACTACCTAATAAAGCCCTAAAGTGTTGCTGAGTTTGAGCAGACTCTGTAGATAAAGTCGTACCAGAGCTTCTCTTGGGGCACATTTTCTGCCTATATGAAACCACCTCACAGAGTTAAAAAGAATTGTATGCCAGGTTCTGGATAGAAATACAATACTTATAGTTAAGTATTCATCAGACTGCACTGTGGCCCACTTCTATAGCTGCTTACTAACCAAAAATCTAGTGTGCGTATCATGCTTACAGCACACCTCAGTGTGGACTAGCCACATCTCACTAGACACTGACAATTTGCATTCTCATTGGGACTAGATACTAAATTCTCATTTCCATAGCTAGACTCTCTGACATCAGAATCATAAGGCTTTTTTGTTTAAGAATTGCTTAAGATGTTTTTCAGATCCTGAATTACAGCAAAATGGGTGATGCCAACCAGTTTGAAGACCCCAAGGAGGAAAGGAGTCAACATGAGAATACACTTTCTTCATCTCTCTATCCTGTGACTTCAACCAATGATCTCTTCACCTCAGTCCACGACTTGTTCAAACCTCATCCCTATTCCTGGACTCCTCATGGAGGCAGATTTGAAGTTTCCTCCCATCTTTCATTTGGCCACCTTATTAAACCTTCTCTGCTGCAACCTGGTGTCTTAACGTATTTTCTTGTCACGTGAGGACTAAGCTCTGATTTTTTTCATTTTGCCCAAATTCCTGTCTAAGAGGTCTGGGGAGTCAGGCCCTACAAACTATAAAATTCTCATCAGATGGGTTTTATGTAACCCTATATATTGTGATTTACTCTCCAGTCTGACTCTGGAAAGAGTCTAGCACCTTTTAAAGGTCTGAATAGGAAACATTTGTCATCTATTCTCTCCAAGGACAGACACTATAAGATTTCAAAAGAACCTTGGTCTCCATGATCTTTTATCTTAACCTGAACATTTCCTTTCTAACCAATTGTCAACCAGACAATGTTCAACTTTACCTACAGCCTGGAAGCACTCCCTGCCTCCCCCCACCGCCCCCGCCGCCCCCGCCACGCTTTGAGTTGTTCCACCTTTCTGGACCAAACCAATGTGTTTTTAGGAAATACATTTAAGATGCATTTAATTGGCATCTCATGCTTTTCTAAATGTCTAAAACCCAGCTGTGCCTTGCCCACCTTGGCACATAGTCTCAGGACTTCCTGAGGGGTCTGTCACAGGCCATAGTCACTCATATTTGTCTGAGAATAAATCTCGTCAGATATTTTACAGAGTTTGACTCTTTTTGTTGACACACATGTTGAGAAATAAACCTGGTACAGTTTTGCAGGTAAGCCTATCACTCCCATGAATTTGACATCTTCTATGTACCCACAACTCCTAGATCCACATATGCAGCACTAGACTTTCCTCTGAGCTCCAGACCCACAATACAGCTTTACAGCAGACCTCTCCAACCACAAGGTTTGTAGCAATGCCAGGCTCAGCAATTCATTCCCAGTTGAGCTGGGGATGCTTCCTCAACAATCCTGTCCTCTTCTAGTGTTTTCTGCCTCAGTGATGTGATCCCCAAATACCTGAGACAGGTTTCAGTCAACTTAGGAAGCTTATTTTGCCAAAGTTAAGGATGTATACCCATGACACAGCCTCAGGAGGTACTAACGACATGTGCCCAAGGTGGTCGAGGCACAGCTTAGTTTTATCCATTTTAGAGGCACGTGAGACATTGATCAACATATTTAAGATGTACTTTGGTTCTGTCTGGAAAGGCGGGACAACTGCAAGTGAAGAGAGGGCTCCTAGGTCATAGATAGGTAAGAGACAAATGGTTACATTCTTCTGAGTTTCAGATTAGCCTTTCCAAAGATTGCAATCAGATACGCATTTATCTCAGGGAGCAGAGGGATGACTTTGAGTTCTATCTGTCCTTTGTCCACAAGGAAATTCCTTGTGAGGGAGGTGTGTATTTTTTTTTTTAATCTTAGTGGTTATGTTTTTTAGGCATAGAATGGGAGGCAGATTGGCCCTAAGCAGTTCCCAGCTTGACTTTTCCCTTTGGCTTAGTGAATTTGGGGTCCGAAGATTTATTTTCCTTTCACAGTGAACAAACAGCCTTCTCCTGTTCCTAGTCATGTCTGACACCTGGGATATCATGCATCAGTACTCCAATTTCCAATCCATCAACAAGTCCAGTTAATTCTAGCTCCTGCAAGATCCTGAATCTATCCACACTACTCCACCACCCTTGACTGTGCCATGAGGATTATTCTTGTGCCAGCCATGTCACGAGTGGATTTAGGTTCCACATGCCCACTAAGTAACTATTAAAAAGGCAAGTC
This sequence comes from Saimiri boliviensis, assembly GCF_048565385.1. Taxonomy (NCBI): domain Eukaryota; kingdom Metazoa; phylum Chordata; class Mammalia; order Primates; family Cebidae; genus Saimiri; species Saimiri boliviensis. The sequence goes on along the minus strand of NC_133456.1, from coordinate 99,363,079 downwards.
TAATAGTCATTTCAAAGGCTTTCTACTTTTCTAAAACAAACATCAAAATTCTTAACAGCATGCATTAGACTCTGTATGAGCTGACAACTCTTTCTTCCTCTCCCACCTCTGCTTGCCCCAATTTCTGCTGTCTAGACACTGCAGCCCCTTGTAAATCCTTCAATTGTGATGTGTTGCTTCCTGTCTCAGAGCCTTTGCATGGACTCATCCCTCTTCTTCAAATGCTCTTCCACTTCTAGGGAGACTTCCTTGATCCCTAAGAATAGGTAAGGCCCACTATTACGTGTCTCACTATTTATTCACATAGGTATTAATAAGTTTTTCTCCAGTGTCTTCACTGGTCCATAAATATCACAAGAACAAAGACTGCTCAGCCTTAGTACTGTTGGGGCTCGGAACATACTATGGGCATCATAATTATGGCACTTGACACATTGAGCACTTTAAACTGAGGAACAGTGGAAGGCCTTAGAAACAAGATCTCTCTGACCTCTTGAGGCAGGAGAACAGGGAATTAGGGCAGCCAAGGGTTGGGGCATAAGCAAAGGAATAGCGGTTTGCATAAGCAAGTGAACAGCAGGTGCAGCCAGTTCTAGGCAAGATCGGGCAGCATACAGGCCACTTCTTCACTCCTATGACAACAAGACAAAAGTTTCCACTTCAGCCTCTGATTGGTCACAGGCCAATTGTTCATAGGGTGTAATGAACGGGAGGCCTTTATAGGGCACCTAGGGGTGTTACCAAATTCTTTGGCTTTATAAAAAGCCTGGAGAACATTGTAAAAGAGGAGGCTCTTGGGCCTCTTGCCTAAGCCTGCCCTCACTCTGTGAATTGTACTTTTTCTTCTTCAGTAAAGCTGTCCTTTGTTACTCCATACTTTTGTTACTGTTTTTTCTTCCTTTGCTGTTCTGTTGCTTTGTTTGTGCATTTTTTTTCAAGTCTTTGTTCAACAAGCCAAGAACTTGGACAACTCATCATCAATACTTTCCATCCAGGAACACTCTTACATCATGTCTTTCACTCCTCTTCTTCCCTAAAGCCAGCCATAGAAATCAGATTCCCTCCTCCCCAAGGTGAGTCATGGCACTAGACAAGGATGCCCTCTCTCACCACTCCTATTTAATATAGTACTGGAAGTTCTAGCTAGAGCAATCAGGCAAGAAAAAGAAATAAAGGGTATTCAAATAGGAAAGGAGGAAGTCAAATTGTCTCTATTTGCAGACGACATGATTGTACATCCAGAAGACCCCATCGTCTTAGCCCAAAATTTCCTGAAACTGATAAACAACTTCAGCAAAGTCTCAGGATACAAAATCAACAGGCAAAAATCACAAGCATTCCTATACGCCAATCACGGACTTAAAGACAGCCAAATCAAGAACAAACTGCCATTCAGAATTGCTACAAAGATAATAAAATACCTAGGAATACAACTAACAAATGACGTAAAGGACCTCTTCAAGGAGAACTACAAACCACTGCTCAACAAAATAAGAGAGGACACAAACAGATGGAGAAACATTCCATGTTCATGGTTAGGAAGAATCAATATCATGAAAATGGCCATACTGCCCAACATAATTTACAGATTCAATGCTATCCCCATCAAGCTACCAACGACCTTCTTCACAGAACTGGAAAAAAAAAAAAAAACACCTTAAATTTCATATGGAACCAAAACAGAGCCCACATAGCCAAGTAATTCTAAGCAAAAAGATCAAAGCGGGAGACATCACATTACTGGACTTCAAACTATACTACAAGGCTACAGTAATCAAAACTGCATGGTACTGCTACCAAAACAGAGCTATAGACCAATGGAACAGAACAGAGGCCTCAGAGGCAACACAACACATCTACAACCATCCAATCTTTGACAAACCTGACAAAAACAAGCAATGGGGAAAGGAGTCCCTGTTTAATAAATGGTGTTGGGAAAACTGGCTCGCCATGTGCAGAAAGCAGAAACTGGAGTCCTTCCTGACACCTTACACTAAAATTAACTCCAGACGGATTAAAGACTTAAACATAAGACCTAACACCATAAAAACCCTAGAAGAAAATCTAAGCAAAACAATTAAGGACATAGGCACCGGCAAGGACTTCATGACCAAAACACCAAAAGCATTGGCACCAAAGCCAAAATACACAAACGTGACCTAATCAAACTCCACAGCTTCTGTACAGCAAAACAAGCAGTCATTAGAGTGAATCGGCAGCCAACAGAATGGGAAAAAATTTTTGCAATCTACCCATCTGACTAAGGGCTGTTATCCAGAATCTACAAAGAACTAAAACAGACTTACAAGAAAGAAAGAAAAAAAAAAAAAAAAGCCCATTCAAAAGTGGGCAAAGGATATAAACAGACGCTTTACAAAAGAAGACATACATGAGGCCAACAAACATATGAAAAAAATGCTCATCATCACTGGTCATTAGAGAAATCCAAATCAAAACTACATTGAGATACCATCTCACGCCAGTTAGAATGGCGATCATTAAAAAATCTGGAGACAACAGATGCTGGAGAGAATGTGGAGAAATATGAACACTTTTACACTGTTGGTGGGAGTGTAAATTAGTTCAACCATTGTGGAAGACAGTGTGGTGATTCCTCAAGGACCTAGAAATAGAAATTCCATTTGATCCAGGAATCCCATTACTGGGTATATATCCAAAGGATTATAAATCATTCTACTTTAAGGACACATGCACACGAATGTTCATTGCAGCACTGTTTACAATAGCAAAGACCTGGAACCAACCCAAATGCCCATCGATAATAGACTAGACAGGGCAAATGTGGCACATATACACCATGGAATACTATGCAGCCATCAAAAATGATGAGTTCGTGTCCTTTGTAGGGACATGGATGAACCTGGAAACCATCATTCTCAGCAAACTGACACAAGAGCAGAAAATCAAAAACCACATGTTCTCACTCATAGGCCGGTGTTGAACAATGAGAACACATGGACACAGGGAGAGGAGCATCACACACTGGGGTCTGTCAGGGGGAAATAGGGGAGCGACAGTGGGGGGTGGGGAGTTGGGGAGAGATAGCATGGGGAGAAATGCCAGATATAGGTGATGGGGAGGCGGGCAGCAAATCACACTGCCATGTGTGTACCTATGCAACAATCTTGCATGTTCTTCACATGTACCCCCAAACCTAAAATGCAATAAAAAATCAGTAAAAAAATAAAAAAAGTAAAAAAACAAAAAAGCCCCAAAACCCAAAAAAACTAGGACTCCTCACCCCCAAAGCAAGCTGTAAGACCTAGGATAGTCACTTTCTCCCTTCTCTCTGGAATGTCCTCATTCCAGAGGGGTCCTGCCCTATTCTTGGGAGGAGGAAGTGATGCTCAGAGAGGCCAAGACAAATATGGGCAGATAGTTTTTACTGAGTTCCCCTCCTCAGTCTATGACTACTAGATCATAGCCTTTTTGCCCAGTCACATTTCTACATGGCTGCCCATTCTTCATTGAACCCAAGCACAGAAATAGACAATATTCCTGGGTCTTCGAGTCTTAATTTCTGAAGTCTTCTATGTCATGTAAATACGTGGTTAAATAGTTATGCGTTTCTCTTGTCCACCTGTCTTTTGTTATGGAATTGTCAGCTGTGACTCTTATAATAGGTGAGGAAAGGTATCAAACACAGCAGACACTTGTATAAAAAAAGACAGGTTAAAAGCACAGTCCCCCAGGATGCCACATCTGCCCAAGACTTCTGACACCAGCTACAAGTTCAGGGATCCTCAGGGCCACCTTTACTTCAGATGAGACAGCCACAAATTTGGGGATCCCCATGGATTCTCTCAGGTTTGATAATTGGCTAGAATGAGTCACAGAACTCAGGAAAGCATTTTATATAGGATGACAGTTTTATTACAGCAAAGGATACAGTTCAGAACCAGCCCAAGAAAAAGATCATAAGGCAAGATCTGGGACTGGCAGGGTCCCAAACACAAAGCTTCCATGCCCCTGGGACATGTTACTCTCCCGTCGTTGATATGTGGCTATATGCAGAGTGTTGCCAATCTAAGAAGGTCACCTGGGTTTTCACATCTAGAGATTTTCTCCAGGCTCTATTACATAGAGATGACTGACTGTATCATGGTCATATGGTTAAACCCAATCTCTAGCCCCTCCCCTTCTTGGACATGAGGCTAGCATCACATTGCTCAGAGTCTTGACCCCCTAAACACATAGCTGGTTTTCTAGCACGGCCAATGCTCACCTTAAGACTATCCGTGGGACCTGGGCCTCACACTGAGTCATCTCTGAGTGTAACGTGTAACATACCAAGGGTCCACCCTGAATCACCTCATTAGCACAAGCTATCAGGTATGGCTTACGGGGCCCACGATGAGTAACAAAGACACTCCTATTACTCTAGATTGAAACTCCAAGGGTTTAAAGGTTAACTCCAGAGAGCAGGGACAAAGACATGACTTCTCTTTGGGTAAAGTTAATTCATCACTATGCAGTGTCTTAGAGCTGGCAGTACCTAGGAGAGACAGACTTCATTCCTTCTCTAACTGTATATATAAAGCCAAAGGGCAAGAAAAAGCAGATTGGTTCTTAGGAGGATTTCAGACTTTGAATGCCATTGGCATACTTTATTTTGTCTTTGGTTACTTAAACCTTGTGTTATAATTCCCTACTGAAAAATGTAAAAGGCAGAGAGACAGGGAAGATTAAATATCACTAGATACATACGAATGAGAAGACCCCAAATCACTGTAGCAGAGCTCTGTTAAACCAAAGATTACAATAATTTTACTTTACCTTTCTCCAGTGATTTATAGTTTACAAAGTCCTTCATACACCTTATCCCTTGAAATGTTAAAGACATAGAGCAAAAAGAGTATAAATGAAGAATGCGAAAATTGAGTGGCAATTAACAGAGCAAAAAGGTTGCTCAACTTACTTAAGGATTACATTGTGCTAGAATTCATTTTTCTAGCACAGCAAAAAGCATCATTTACATAACAAATGATATGCTAATTAAGATTCATCTAGAAAATCTGTTATGCGACAATGCTTTCTTAATACATTTCAAGATATTTTATAAATTGGAAAGTTTAAAATTTGATAGACAGCAGGTTTTGTCAGTTTTTTCTTTAAAGTCAAACAGTGTGATACAAAAAATTAAGTGAAGCAGACAATAACATTTTCTTCTCAGAAGGAAGCTATTTTCTGTTTAAGCAGGGTATTTGCCCTTTTCCCTCCTAAATGAATGGAGATTCCATTATGTCCTTTTTTGAGACGGTATAAAAATTCTCTATATGTGTCAATATATTTTATATTTGTTCCTCTGCCTCTAATGTGCTTTTTTTCCTTCTGACTGCTTTATAATTTTTCTCTTTATCATGGGGTTTTGACAGTTTTTAAATTTTTTAAAATATATATTTTTTATTATTATAGCTCTTTTTATTTTAACAGCTCTTCCTGGCTACGTGGATGAATTGCATAGTGGTGAAGTCTGAGATTTTAGCACATCTGAATAGTATACATTGTTCTCAATATGTAACTTTTAATCCCTCATCCCACTTCCCCCTTCTGAGTCTCCAATGTCCATTAAATTAATATCACTCTGCATAACTTTGCATACCCGTAGCTTAGCTCCCACTTATAAATGAAAATATATGATACTTGGTTTTCCATTTCTGAGTTACTTCACTTGGAATAATTGCCTCCAGCTCCATCTAACTTGCTACAAAAGACATTATTTCATTCATTTTTATGGCTGAATAGTGTTCCGTGGTATAATATACCACATTTTCTTTATTCAGTCATTATTTAATGGGCACCTAGACTGGCTCCATATCTTTGCAATTGTGAATTGTTTTACAGTAAACATATGCATGCAGGTGTCTTTTTGGTATGATGACTCCTTTTCCTTTGGGTAAATACCTAGTAGTGGATTGCTGTATTGAATGGTAGATCTACTTTTAGTTCTTTGAGAAATCTTCATACTATTTCCCACAGAGGTTGTACTAATTTAGCAGCCCACTCACAGTATAAAAGTGTTCCTTTTTCGGCATATCCATGCTAACGCCTATTGTTTTTTTATAATGACCATTCTGGCTGGGGTACAATGGTATCTCATTGTGGTTTTATTTTTCATTTCCCTGATGATTAGTAATGTTGACTACTATTTCATATGTTTGTTGGCCATTTGTACATCCTCTTTTGAGAAATGCCTGTTCGTGTCATTTGCCCACTTTTTGATGAGATAATTTGTTTTTCTCTTTCTGATTTGTTTGAGCTCCTTATAAATTCTGGATATTTGTCCTTTGTCAGATGCATAGTTTGAACATATTTTCTCCCATTCTGTGAGTTTTCTGTTTACTCTGTTATTTCTTTTGCTGGGAAGAAGCTTTTTAGCTTAATTAGGTCTCACTTATTTTTGGTTTTGCTGCATTTGCTTTTGGGGTTACAGTCATAAATTCTTTGCCAAGCGAATGTCCAGGAGTGTTTCTCCTAGGTTTTCTTCTATGATGTTTATGGTTTCTGGTTTTAGATTTAAGTTTTTGATCCATCCTGAGTTGATTTTTGTATATGACAAGAGATAGAAATCCAGTTTCATTCTTCTATGTGTGGTTATCCAGTTTTCCCAGAACCATTTATTGAACAAAGTGTCCTTCCCCCAATTTATGTTTTGTCAAAGATCAGTTAGTTGTAAATAGTTGGCTATATTTCTGGATCCTCTATTCTCTTCCATTGATCTATGTGTCTACCTTTATACTAGTACCATGCTGTTTTGGTTACTATAACCTTGGAGTATAGTTTGAAGTTAGATAATGTGATTCCTCCAGATTTATTCTTTTTGTTTTAGAATTGCTTTGGCTAGGGGAGCTTTTTTTGTGGGTTACATATGAATTTTAGGATTGCTTTTGTAATTCTATGAAAAATAATATTGATATTTTGATAGAAATTGTATTGAATCTATAGATTGCTATGGGTAGTATGGTCATTTTCATATTAATTGTTTCAACCCATAAGCATGGCATCTATTTCTATTTGTGTCATCTTTGATTTCTTTCATCAGAGTTTTGTAGTTCTTCTTGTAGAGATCTTTCACCTCCTTGGTTAAGTATAGTCCTAGGTAACTTTTTGCAGCTATTGTAAAAGGAAATGAATTCTTACTTTGATTCTCAGCTTTGTTATTGTTGGTGTATAGCAGTGATACTTTTTTTTTTTTTTTTTTTTTTTTTTTTTTTTTTTTGAGACAGTTCACTCTTGTTACTCAGGCTGGAGTGCAATGGCACCATCTTGGCTCACTGCAACCTCCACCTCCTGGGTTCAAAGAATTCTCCTGCCTCAGCCTCCTGAGTAGCTGGGACTACAGGCACGTGCCAGCAAGCCCAGCTAATTTTTGTATTTTTAGTAGCGATGGGGTTTCACTATGTTGACCAGCATGATCTCGATCTCTTGACTTCGTGATCCACCTGCCTTGGCCTCCCAAAGTGCTGGGATTATAGGCCTGAGCCACTGCGCCTGGCCTACTGATTTGTTTACACTGATTTTGTAACTTGAGAGTTTACTGAATTCACTTATCAAATCTGGGAGTCTTTCAGTGGAGTCTTTACGGTTTTCTAGGTATATGATCATATTATTAGCAAACAGAGATAGTTTGACTTCCTCTTTTCCAATTTGGATCCCCTTTATTTCTTTTGCCTAATTGCACTGGCTAGGACTGCCAGTGCTGTGTTAAATAGAAGTGGTGAAAGTAGACACCCTTGTCTTGTTCCAGTTCTCAGAGGGAATGCTTTCAGCTTTTTCTCCTTCAGTATGATACTGACTGAAGGTGTGTCATACATGGCTCTTGTTATTTTGAGGTATTTGTTGAGGGTTTTTATCATAAAGGGAGGCTGGATTTTATTGAATGCTTTTTCTGCATCTATTTAGATGATCATATAATTCTTGTTGTTAATTCTGTTTATGTGATGTATCACATTTATTGACTTGCATATGTTGAACCATCCCTGTATCCCTGGGATAAAACCCACTTGATCATGGTGAATTACCTTTCTCTTGCATCTCCTGAGTTCTGCATCTATTATTTTTAAGATTTCATTTTGGTTTGGCTCCATAGCTGAAGAGCTAATGTGATCTTCTGGGGTGTTATTGAACCCTGTTTTTTTTTTCTTACTGCCAGAATTATTTTTCTGGTTCCTTCTCATTTAGATGACTATTTCTTCTATTTTAAAATTTATTTTTTATTCATCTGTATTTTTCACCCCCCTTTAATGTTTATAGTTTAGTGTAACCTAATTTGGCTTTGGGTGCTTTTGGGAGTGAAGACTTTGTATGAGTTCCTTGGTTATATAGAGTCTTTGTGTGGTGGCCTTCTCAGATGCCGGTTGTAGTAGCAATGTGCTTGATGTATGTGTAGGTTCACTGTCTCCTATGGGGTTGGAATGGCAGAGGTCTCTTGAAGCTTATCTCTTTCTCCAGCGGTGTTCAGTTATTTATTTTTTTCCCCTCAGTGTTTTATTTACTGAGTTGAATAGTTCAGGCTTTAGGCCAGTAGGGGAGATGTTTATGGATAAAAACTGGCTGTGGTTAAAGCAGGTTGGTAAATGCAATATCCAGTAATAGGCAGAGGGCCCAGCTTTGACAGAGCCAGCTTGGGGACATCTCAGTGAAATGCACTGAGGTCTTTTCAAGGGGAAGACAGAGAGCCACCTCAGTTCCCCTCTTAGGCTAGCAGGAAAGCAATACACCTTCCAGTCATACTCCCTGACCCAGTGTTACAGCTGTTCAGATTAGACAAGCACCTCTTTTCATCTGCAGGAATGCTCATGTTCAATGTAGAGAGAGATTGTGACTCTAACCCTCATGCAAGGCTTAGCCTGGAGGGTACTCTTCCTTGTGGGAATTCAGTTACCCTAAATCGTTCCAGAAAGAATGTCTGTAGGTCCACCGCTGCTGAGCTCTTGTGAGAGAAGCCCCAGCTATATCTGCAGTGGTGGACACAGAAGATGAAGGCCCCTTCTTCGAGACCTTTCACAAGCACCAGAATTGCCTGCCTGTTGGTCAGAGCTGCAGACTTTCTCTGCAGAGCCCAGCACTGCAGCTATGCCTCTGCTGAAAGAAACCTCCCGCAAACAGAAAGTTGTGGAACTGCAGGCCTACTGTTTGGATTCTTTCATCTCATGGGGTGCTCCCTTGATGTAGTCCACTCTCCCTTCTTCTAGGAGTAGGAGTCCCTGAAGGCAAGACTACTGTGAATGCTGCACCTCCTCTGGACCTAGCTGCCCAATGGGGCTGTCACAATCGACGCTGGTGCTGGGAAATGTCTGCAAGGTGTCCAGTGATGTGACCTGTTCTCCAGTCTCCCAGCTGTGAGTATCAGCACCTGCTCTGATGGGGCTGGCAGCAGAGTGACATAGACTCTGTGAGAGTCCTTCATTATAAAAAGTCTTAGTGTGTTGACTTTCTCAAATGCCAGTTGTAACAGTAATGAACTGGTCGTGTAGACAGTCAGGGCCTCCTGGTTAGCTAGAATGATGCAGGCAATGTGTTAGTTGAGGTCACACACAAGCTCTCTCCTTCCTGCATGCTGTGTTGTTTTGTGCCTCTGTGCTGCAATGCAGTGGTCCCCAAACCTTTTGTCACCAGGAACAGTTTCATAGAAAACAACTTTTCCGTGGATCTGTAGGGGGTGTGGATGGTTTTGGGATGAAACTATAGCCAGATTCTCATGAAGGGCATGCTACCTAGATCCCTCATACGTGCAGTTCACAAGAGGGTTTGGCTCCTAAGAAAACCTAATGCTGCTGCTGATCTGACAGGAGGCGGAACTCAGGTGATAAGCATCCTCACTCACTGCTCCCCTGCTGTGCAGCCCAGTTCGTAACAGGCCACCGATCAGTATTGGTCTATGGCCGGAGACTGGGGACCCTTGCTGTGATGGGCTGTGTGCTGGGTGGTCTTTAGCCGGGAGGTGGTGCTTGCAAAAGAGCACCAGCTACTGCACTAGCAGTGGGATTTGTGTTTGCGTTGTGTTACCCAAGGGAGATATTCTGGTGACTCACACAATGGGCAGGGCCATAGAACTCCCAAAAGTTTGAGTTTTTTGTGTTAAGCTACCAGAGTGGGTGGCAGGGCAAAGCTGGGTGGTAACTGGGTCAGGCAAGTTCGCACTCTGGCTCTCCACATACATACAGGTAGGTGCAAGCAGTGGCCCCAGTAGGGATTACAGGGTAATCCTGGAGGCAGAGGTAATGTTCCAGGGAGGAGTACAGCTGTCTGTGCTGCACAGAACAGTCTGTATGGAAAGTGGGAAGTAGCAGGAGGCAGTAAGCCCCGCCCAGCTCCCACACACTTGGCAAGGCAGATCTTACACCTGCAGTGTTCACTAAAAACAACTGGCTAGGTTCAAGGCAATCTGCACTCAAGAACTCCAAACTGCCCCAGGCCATAAGCCTTTCTGGGGAAGACAGCAACCACTGCTTTAAGGCCACACCCCTGCCAGTGTGCCCAAGAAGCAGGGGTGCCCAGTTCCTGCCCAGTGCTGCAGTACACTTCCCACTTGTCCCTCACTTCTGGCCAAGGGAGCGTGTCCCCAATGGAGATTATTTTGTGAATATTTAAAAGTTGGGATCTTTTAAATATTCCATGTTTTCAATACATTCTCTCCATTCTAGCTAGTTAAAAAATCAAAATATCTCTCAACCTCATCTATGCTCTGGGATTTTTTTTTTTCTTTTTAGCTTACAGCTCTGTTGCAAGGCCTCATGGAGTTTTGCACACCATATGGACAGTTTAGTATTCAGCCAAAAGCTCAATAGATCTTTGTGTATGTTTCTGGAGCTCTCCACAGTTCCCTCTTCCCCAGTATTCTGCCCTGCAGACTCCATTCACCTTGATATTCCCAAACTCCAATCCCTCTCTTGTCAGCTCAATGAAACCACTTGGTTTCCTCTCACTGAAAAATGAACTGACAATAGACAGATTAATAGGAGAAAGAGGGATGCAAATTTACTTAGTGTTCATAGCGTGGGGGGAATTGCAGGAGAATGATTACCCTATAACCCAGTGAGCACCACATGTTATACACTCTTCACAGTTGAAGAGGAGACAGAGGTAGAAGTGAATGCTTTTCAGGGGAAATTAGTGAGCCCAAAAAACAATGGCCTGAAACAAAGTTCTTTTGAGCTCTAGGGGAGTTCCTGGGAAGGTGAGGAAGGGAACTTCACTGTGAACAAAGATTGTCTTATTATGTAGATAAAGCCTCCCAGGTAATCTCTCAGAGCTGCCCTCAGGAAAACAGATGAAAACTTTGTTTAGGAATGGTAACTTCCAGCTTCTTATCCTTCCTGGTTATTTGATGTGATTCCTAGGAAGACGGTCTTAAGACAATTGTATTCTTTTTAGAAAGAAGCTTTGTTAATCAGACAGGGAAATTCCAGAGATAGTCACTCTTGGTGCTTAGGGAAAGTAAGAGAATCAGAGAAACAGGGAAGCAGGGAAAGGTCAGAGAGAGACCTTGAGGCTGCTTCCTTCATTCAGCCAGCATGTGAAAGTGGTATTTGGGGTACTGCTTGCTAAACATAATAGTTGTAATCTGTAAAGCACCTCTAGGTGAAAACAATAATGATAATCAGTTTCACCATATGTGTTTTGCAATGGCTAAGAACTGCTGTTTCAAATCTCATCAAAAAGTGGGCTAAGGACAAGAATAGACAATTCTCAAAAGAAGATACACAAATGGCCAACAAACGTATGAAAAAAAATGCTCAACATCACTAATTATCAGGGAAATGCAAATCAAAACCACAATGAGATACCACCTTACTCCTGCAAGAAGGGCCATAATCAAAAAATAAAAACATAATAGATGTTGGCATGGATGCTTTGAAAAGAGAACACTTTAACACTGTTGGTGGGAACGTAAACTAGCACAACTGCCAATGGAAAACAGTGTGGAGATTCCTTAAAGATCTAAAAGTAGAACTTCAATTTGATCAGCAATCCCACTTCTGGGTATCTACCAGCAGAAAAGAAGTCATTATACATAAAATACATTAATATTTACACATGCATGATTATAGCAGCACAATTCATAATTGCAAAAATATGGAACCAGCCTAAATGTCCATCAATCAATGAGTAGATAAAGAAAATGTAGTGTATATATATATATATATATATATATATATATATATACACACACACACCACGGAATACTCAGCCATAAAAAGAAATTAAACCATGGCATTCTCAGCAACTAGGTTGAATTGGAGACAATTATTCTAAGTAAAATAACTCAGGAATAAAAACCAAATTGTATGCTCTCACTCATAAGCGGAGGCTAAGCTATGAGAATCCAAAGGCATAAGAATAATTTAACGGACTTTGGGGACTCGGGGGAAAGGGTGGAGGAAAGTGAGGGGTAAAAGACTAAACATTGGGCACAGTGTACACTGCTCGGGTGATGGGTGCACAAAAATCTCAAAAGTCGCTACTGAAGAACTTATTCATGTACCCAAATACCACTGGTTCCCCAAAAACTCATTGAAATAAAAAAAGAATCTCCCCCACAAATAAAAACTGTTGTTCCAGATATTTTGTCCAATTTTCTAGTTGCTTATGGCTAGTTCAGTATCAAGTCCTCCTTCATGGCTCAAAGAGGTCATCTATACTTTCTCTTGCTTGCATCACAGAGCCACAGAATCACATAAAAATGACCTACATCATGGGCTTTTTAGATACATGATTCAATAAATTTCTTCTTTATTTTACAACAGTGTCAGTTGGATTTTTCTCCTGCCTACAACCAAACTGTGCGTAAGTGGAACTCTATATAATGACTTGGATTCACTGCCAAAAATGGAACTGTTTATTATTCTACAATTTTACCTATGTTCTTTTTTTAATTGATCGATATCAGTGTAAGCATTGCTTTAATTTAGTTGTCACCTTCTAAACACTTTTATTGAGTACTTAAATATAATTTAGATGCTATGCTAAAAACTAAGAGAGTAAGAGTAAAGAGCTTCCTGCTCTCAAGACACTCTCAGTTTATTAAGGAAAATTTACATACAAGCAAATAAAAGCAACACGGTTTGTTTTGGGTTGAATCACATCTGCCAAAAAAGATATGTTGAAGTCCTAACCTTTGTTAATTGGGAATGTGATTTTTTTTCTGAAATAGGGTCTTTGCAGAGGTAATCAAGTTAAAATGAAGTCATACTGGATTAGGGTAGGTCCTAAGCCAATGACTAATGTCCTAACAAAATGGAGGGAAATCTCAACACAGATGAAGAGAGGAGAATACCATATGGAGAGAGGAAAATGCCATGTGGAGGCAGAAGCAGAGACACACAAGGGAGGTCACATGAAGACAGAGGCAAATATTGGAGAGATGCATCTACATGCCAGGGAATACCAAAGATTGCCAGAAGTGAGGAAAAGCTAGAAAGAGGCCAAAAGAAGGACTTGGAGAGCTTTAAAGAGAACAAGGACATGCCTATACCTTGATTTCAGATTTCTAGCTTGTAGAACTATGAAAGAATAAATTTCTCTTGCTTTAAGCCATCCAGTTTTTGCCCCTTTGTCACAATAGCCCTAGAAAACAAACACACAATTTTGTACATACAATGGTGGAAGTAGAGAGTAAAGAAGCAGCTGCTAGGAGGGATTAGAAAGACCTGATAATAGATTCTTATCTAGGTACTTTGTATCAATCAGGAGAAGCTAGACAAGGAGGCAGAACAGAAAAATATTTGAAGAAATATGGCCAAAAATTCCTTAAATTGATGAAAGTCATGAACCCACATATCCAAGATTCCTAAGTCTCAGTGACTGAAGACAATAAAGAGTTACTTCTCATGCACACAAAGTTCACTGAGGCTCTGGGAGATCTCCAGGACAGCTGCCATCCAAGACCTGCCTCAGCTTTTGAGACAATGTCACACCATTCTCAGTATGGTCCCCAGTGCCGGACTCTTCAGAAGGGTAGTCTTTGCTCCAGAGTTATGACTTTCAGTGGCAAAGACTCTGCCCTGTCTGTACGGTGGTTTAATGGTCCCTGCTGCCCAGTCCTGCTTTCTCCCTTTTTCTAACTTTTACTTCACAATTAAATGTATATACCCTAACTGTGTCATCACAACTACTTCCTGGAGAATCTAACCTGTGACATGTCCCTTCCTTTTTCAGCCCACCATCATGGAAGGAATTTGGAAATCAAAGTTACACAAATTGATTTTGCCACTTTTTGGCTCACAAAGAAGTATTTAAATTGGAAATTTGGAAATCAAAGTTACACAAATTGATTTTGCCACTTTTTGGCTCACAAAGAAGTATCTCAATTCTCACTAAATTGAGAACACCTTTTAATGAAAACAGGCCTAGGTAGGAGACAAATATTCATTTAGCATAGTAAGAGGCTGTCTTAGTCTCTTTTGTGTTGCTATAAAGGAATACCAAAGACTGGATAATTTATTTAAATAAAAGGTTTATTTGGCTCATGGTTCTAATGACAGCCAAGTTTAAGATTGACCATCTGCATTTGGTGAGGGATTCAGGCTGCTTCTATTCATGGAAGAAGGTGAAAGTTCACATGGGAAGAGGGGATGTTCCAGGCTCTTTTTAACAACCAGCTCTCACAGGAACTAAGAGAGTGAGAATTCATTCACCTCTGAAAGAAAGCATTAATCGATTCATGAGGGCTCTGCACCCATGATCTACATGACCCACATTAACCCCAACACCAATATTAGTGATCAAATTTCAATGAGGTTTGGAGGGGGGACAAACACCCAAACCTTAGCAGGGGCATTATTTTGTAAGACAAATGGCCTAAGTCATAGTAATAGGAGGAAAGTGTTGTCATGTAGTCTTCAGAAGAATATGAATTCTTAGTGGAGTCAGAGGAAGCCAGCTGTGATCTATCCCTGGGGAGAGAAAGAGTCCAAATGATCTTGTTCAACATTTGCCTCTTTTTCTTCCTTCAGAGCTAGGCTACAGCTGGGCAGAGGAAAACCCATTAACACCCAAGTGAGGTTTTTGTTGGCAGATTTTATAAGCTTAAAAAGGACCTGAGATGAAGGCTCTTTGATCTTGTGGGATAATTAATTTTCCCCTAAATTGGCCATATAAAGAGATCTTAGGCCCCAAAATCCCAACCAACAGTTTTCTGGTGCTGTGCTACTTTAGGATGTTTACTAGAATATCTAAGTAATAATATTTTTATTTTTTCAAAGGTTGCTTTTTTGCCATCCCTGTTCAGTGTGGTTTAATCTGGGAAGAAAAACATATGGCAGTATTTAGAAAGGGGTTGCTTCTGCTCCTAGCACTTGGCTGGTCATTGAGTTTTTGTACCAAAGGAGAGAACAACTCTCCAACCTTATCTCTCTTAATGCTTCTTCCCCTAAAAGGGACATGTTAGAGGGAAGGAGAAGAGATCTTTGTTGTACTGGTGATACATATACCTGTCTGTGCATGTAGGATTTCTTTGGTGCAATCAGGTTTGCTTTAATTTTATGAACCTCAGTTGTTTGCTTGTTTTGTAAAGTAGTTTCCCAAAGTCTCAAATATGAGTCTCATAAAACTCAAAATGTTTCCACAAACCCCTGGGGCATAAGGTATTATGCTACCTTCCCAGCCACATGTCCTGCCCTTTCTCATGGACTCCATCAGCTCATGTCACAATAACTTTCCTGCAGTCTGTAAAACGTATTTTGTCAATATTATTTCCTCTACCTGAAATGAGATATACCCATTGTCAATCTGGCTAAAATGCATCTCGGATTTCAGCTTAAATCACCTCCTCCTAAGAGCTATCCTGGGAGCTGTCTCTGTTTCTCCTGAAGCTGGCAGTTTTCTGTCTTCTCTTCTGACTCTTCTTTCCTCTAATCACCTAGACTGAGCACTGATGGCTTAGTGATAGGATTTATATAAAAGACTAAGATTTTCTTGTAAATATGGTACATGTATGTCTAGCCCTGTTCCTATCACTCAAATGAAATAGAAAACATCCATAAAATGACAATGCTTCTTCAATAAATACTGTAATAGTTTGTTCTCATGCTACTAATAGAGACATACCTGAGACTGGGTAATTTATAAAGCAAAAGAAGTTTAATGGACTCACAGTTTCACATGGCTGGGGAAGCCTCACCATCATGGCAAAAGGCAAAGAAGGAGCAAAGGCATCTCTTACATGACAGCAGGCAAGAGAGAGAGTGTGTAGGGAAGTGCCCTTTATAGAACCATCAGAGCTCCTGAGACTTACTCACTGTCACAGGAATAGCATGTGAAAAACTCACTCCCATAATTCAATTACCTCCCACCAGGTCCCTCCCACAATATGTAGGGATTATGGGAGCTACAATTCAAAATGAGATTTGGGTGGGGGACACAGCCAAACCATATCAAATACCTTACTGAAACAAAGCAGTGGTATAAATACCCTCATTGCTACAGTCTTTAAAATATATTACTGAAAAAGGAAGTCTTTATTTAGTTCAGAAATAAATGATGGGCCTAAACCCTGGAAGAGAAATGAAGGGACAAATTTAATTAATCAAATATAAATTTTCAAGAGTCTCTTGGTTTTATCAAAATTTTGCTTCTGAATCTCTATTTGTCTAATGAAGGACTAGACTAACTTTCCAGTCCCAGAGATGGAGTGTGGGCAAAATGCAACTAAGTTTTTTGCTTCTTCTCATCCTCCTGAGATGCAGAGGGGAAAACCAAGAAAGGTCATTGGTGAAATAGACAGTGGAACATTCAAGTTTCTTATGACGTGGGATAGGGTAAGTGCCCGTTGGCAGCAGAGAAGTAGGGATAGATTTGTTTCCAAAATTCATAGATTTCTAAGGAATTACAGTCTTTCTTGACATTTGGATCAGGAGAACATCGGCATGGTGGTCTCAGCAGCAGAAGAATGGGCTGGCTGTGTGTCCTGCCACCTCAGACTGCTCTGACAGCTGAAGATTATTATCCCTGGATTATGGAGTCAATTGGACACACCCCTGGTTTTGTCAAGACTGGTGGGGCATTTTGGGCAGAGGCTGCCTACACACATTATTCATTAGTCTTTGTTTTGCTTTCATTTTCAATTTAAACATGATTTTGTTTATCTTTAAACAAGTAATATAATCATATGTTACACAAAATGTACCAAATATATTATGAAAATTCATCTCTTTCCTACCCTCTGTAGCCAGCCAACTCTCCTCCCCAGATGGGACAGCTGTATTTACTTGTTTATCTTCCTGAGCTTTTTCTCCACTAATGGTGGCATAATATTCACATGGGTCCGCATCTTGTGTTTTTAACCTAATAGCGCTTTGAGATTATTTCAAACCAATACATATGTGTCATTTGTCATTTTTTTTTTTCTGAGACAGAGTCTTACTCTGTCACCTAGCTGGAGTTCAGTGACTCGATCTCAGCTTACTGCAACCTCTGCCTCCCAGGTACAAGCAATTCTCCTGTCTCATCCTCCCAAGTAGATGGGACTACAGGTGTGTGCCGCCATGCCAGGCTTACTTTTGTATTTTTAGTAGAGATGGGGTTTTACCATGTTGACCAGGCTGGTCTCAAATGCCTGACCTCAAGTGATCCACCCACTTTGGCCTCCCACAGTGCTAGGATTATAGCAGTGAGCCACCACACCTGGTCTGTCATTCCTTATTATTATTATTTTTAAACGGGTGCATAGTATTTCACCAGTAAATAAATCAACATTTATTTAATCAGTCCCCTCTTTAGAGATTTTTATGTTGATTTTTTTCTCTTGCAATTACAAATAACGCTGACGTGAATATTCTTGAACACACGCCATTTCCTGTATGTGTAGGTATGTGGTTTTAATCTTTGATATTAGCAATTTATTCTACAGAGGTTGTACCTATTTAAAATTCCACGAGCTTCAGAGTGCCTGTTTCCCCATACTTTAACAGAGAGCATTATCAAACTTGATTTTTGACATTCTGATGAGTGAAAAATGATATCACATTATGGTGACAAATTGCATTTTTCTTATGCACAGGGCTGCCATATGGTTGTGCAAGTTGTGCACTGTATAAATATGGGAAGATAGTTTTAGATACACCCTGATGTGAATAGTGCTTTCTCAAGTTCTTGATGTCCGATCCGTATAACTATGAGCAGTGGCCCTATTCTGTGTGAGGATGAAGTTGAGTCAATGTCACATGACTGAAAGTCATATGTAGCAGCTCCTTTGCTATTAACTGGCATATTTCTTATACACTTTCTATAGGTTTTTGGATTTTTTTAACTTATAGGAATTTTGCATATATTATACAATAGTCCCACATAGGTAGTAGTATACATTTGAAATGTATTTTTCTAATTCATTGTATTTTGATTTTGTGTATGTATAGTGCTTTCATGGAAGGTTTATTTTTTTTTTGGTTGCAGGCTTAAACTTATCGATCTTTTCATTTATGGCTATTTTAATTTTGGGCCTTATTTAGAACACTCTCCTTGATTCCAAAATTTTTGTTTAGTATATATTCTCCAATATTCTTATGTAAATGTAGGAAAAAGGAGAATTTCTTTTTTTACAGTACAAGTCCAATTAGTTTGTGGAGAAGAAATGATAGAAACAAAGTATTGGTAGGCAAACAAGATTGTAGGCAAGAATCACAGTTGGGTGCTAAAATCAAGGGTGAACTTGTGATGAGAAACAGGTAGGATATTGCACAGATTCAAAGTATCTCTCAACAGGTACTTAGTAATCACAAACAGAAAAAGAGTAACGTTATAGTGGAGATACCACCTTAACAAGTGATCAAAATGCACACCATCCATAGAAAGAAATTGACACCATGTGCCTCCCGATATGATGTGCTGAGAAGGGCACCTCAACTTTTCTGTGAGATTCTTGCCAAAAATACATAGTCTCAATCTAATCATCAGCAACCATTGACAAACCCAAACTGAGAAGCATTTTACAAAGTAACTGGTCAATACTCCCTCATAAGAGTCAAGGTCACAAAAGACAAAAAAAAAAAAAAAAAAAAAAAAAAAAAAGACCGGAAAAAGACTGGGGAATTGTTTATTTTGAAGGAGACTCAGGAAATGTAGCAACTAAATGCAATATGGGTTATTGGACCAAAAACAGAATATTAGTGAGAAGGAGACCCCTTCCAGTTTGTGAGAAGCCCCTGACCAGCCTTGTATTTTTCAGAGACTCTGCTTTTCCCTTTAAACTCAATCTGCCCTCTTGTTTTTTTGTCTTTTAAATTTTACTTTCGGTTTCACAGAGGACACTGAAGATCCATTAATCCTGGATCCTAAATCATTAGTCCCCAAAAAACAAATTCCCTCTTCTCCAAGGGTAAGGAAACGTTAGCATTCAACCTTCTGAGGTGAAGGGCATTCCAGTCCCTCTATATTTGCATTGCTTCTTTCTAAGGCAAAGGCAGAGTAAATAAACAGGACAATCTGAATGATAATATCCTGTCACTCTCTCCCTTCATAAATATTTGTGTTTCTACAAAGAAATTTATTTTCCATGTTGAGGTTCGCTACTCCGTAACTGCTGGGTTGAGATGTGTATCTGATTTAGAGTTTCAACAACAGTAAACTTCTCACATATAAAACAGCACCTTTCTGCATGTGATATGTCGTAGGGATACCCAAGAATTAAGTTGAATAAAGTTTTAAAATTGAAGTAAGTAATGGCTTTAATATCAGTTTTGTATCTGCTGAAACAACTAATGATTAATTCTCTCTTTAAAAAATGGTGGGCTCAATTTATTAAATAAGTAAATCTAACTCTTGTAAAAATAAAAAAAGAATGAGAGATGCAACTGCAGTCTTCTTTAAAATAATAAAAACAGAAAGAAACACAGCATTAAAAATATAAATAGCAGAAAATGAGCTGATGAAAGATTCAGGTTCCCAACAAAGAGAGCCACTGATTCTCTAATTTATATAAATAAGGTTGCTTCTGAATGAAAAGGAGAAAAGAATTTCTGAAAAAAATATGATGGTTTTTCATTGCTTTTTCTCTCTGGGGTTTTTTTTAGTTATTTCCTTGATTTCAGCTATTTCCTATGATCCAGTAGTATCAGACTGCTAGAATAGATGAAGGGGCCAGTAAATCTCTCCTGAATTATATACCAATAAACTGTGGAAATAGGGACATATGAAATACTCAGAAAAATTTTAATTTGTGCATTTTAGGCATTATTCTTATGACCATTTGCAACTTGCATCTTGGTTCTACAGTAATTCATATTATCTGAAAGTTCTTTATAATTGATATATCCTTTACTTAAACAGGGTTAGCCAGGCTTGGTGGCTCATGCCTATAATTCCAGTAGTTTGGGAGGTTGAGGCAGGAGGACTGCTTCAGCTCAGAAGTTCAAGACCAGCCTGAGCAATATAGTGAGACCCCATCTCTACAAGAAAATTAAAAAAAAAAAAAAGCCAAGAGTGGAGGCACATGCCTGTGGTCCCAGCTACCCAGGAGGCTGAGGTAGGGGGATCACTTGAGCCTGAGAGGTTGAGACTGCAGTGACCCATGTTCATGCCACTGCATTCCAATCTGGGTGACACAGAAAGACCCTGTCTTAAAAAAAAGGGGGAGGGGGGAAGAGCAATCAACAACAGCCTGCAAAACACAGGGTCAGCAACTGTATTTTCAGCATTTATTCAGACCAGCAGTTCTAATAATCTAAGAGTCAGCCAGTGGACTCTATTTTCTCTTGATCATTTAAACTTGCAGTTTATCACTTATTTGTCAAGAAGAATATTTATACATTACTTAGTATTTTTATGTTTATATGAAATCTTCAAAATTCAGTTCTTTTATCTTAAGATATAGAAATCTCTATAAATTATAGAATATAAATATTATTTTAAAGAATTTTGGCTTCTCTACTAATATTGCTGGTATTGCACAACAATGCTTTATAAGGTAGTTTTAACCATCATTTAATTTTCCTCATAGTTATAAAACTGGCAAATCTACATTCATGCTTCTTACATTTTGAAATATTTCTACTAGTTACCTATCTCCAAAATACTGGATGCGTTGCTTGGGTCATGGGGCAAATTGCCATGGAAATGGAATCTAGCCGCCTTGGTTTTAAGGCCAAAATAATAAATGACCACTTATTACTTTAGCTGATATGGATCATGTTCTTGACTTTAACTCTTAAGGTGAGTTTTCTCGATTGAAGATACTTGGAGGACCATCTTAGACCCTTCACATCCTATGTTGCTCTATTCAGAACTAATGGATGATAGAACTTCTAGCATCATTTGCTTATTGCCCATTTTGATGAGTCAATTAAGATTCAAGATTTTATAATTATAGAATAGAAATTACAAATATTTCTTTTCACAAAAATTAATACTCTTTAATACAGTTAATTTCCATAAGTATAAAGTATGTGTTCTATTCAAATTAGTTTCCAAGAAATGCAATTAGTAATGCCAACTTTAGAAAAATATTTTTTGAGTTCCATTATGTTCACTGACATGCTCAAAGATGTGTACGGGAGGGTGAGCTGGGACGATCCTTTGAGTGCTGGAGTTCTAGACCAATCTGGGCAAATAGTGAGACAAAAAAAAAAAAAAAAAAAAAAAAGCTCAACAATATAATGAACATAATCCAAAATTGAAGGCCCATATGAAAAATAATGTGTACAATCAGCATTAATGGACTCAAAGAAAAAATTCACAAGTGTTGTTTGATGACTGTTAAAATTCGAATGTTAAACAGTAAGACCAGCGTATTAGTCTGTTCTTGTGCTGCTAATTAAGACATACCTGAGACTGGGTAATTCATAAGGGAAAGAGGTTTAATGGACTCACAGTTCCACATGGCTGGTGAGGCCTCCTACTCATGGTGGAAGGCGAAGTAGGAGCAAAGGCATGTCTCACATGGTGGCAGGCAAGAGAGAAGGAGAGCCAAGCAAAAGGGGTTCCCTTTATAAAACTATCAGATGAGACTTATTCACTGCCACAAGAACAGTATAGGGGAAACTGTCCCTATGATTCAATTACCTCCCACTGGGCCCTTCCCACAACACATGAGAATTATAGGAGCTACAATTCATGATGAAATTTGGGCGAGGACACAGCCAAATCATATCATTCTACTCCTCGTCCCTCCCATGTTTCAAAACCAATCATGCCTTCCCATCAGTCTCCCAAAGTCGTAACTCATTTCAGCATTAACTCAAAAGTCCACAGTCCAAAATCTCATTTGAGAAAGGCAAGTCACTTCTGCCTATGAGCCTGTAAAATCAAAATCAAGTTAGTTACTTCCTAGATACAATGGGGGTACAGGGATTGGGTAAATACAGCCATTCTATATGGGAGAAATTGGCCAAAACAAAGGGTCTGTAGGCCCCATGGAAGTTAAAAATCCAGTGGGACAGTCAAATCTTAAAGCTCCAAAATCATCTTCTTTGACTCCATGTCTCACATTCAGGTCACACTGATGCAAGAGGTGGGTTCCCAAGACCTTGGGTAGCTCCTCCCCTGGGGCTTTGCAGGGTACAGCCCACCTCCCAGCTGCTTTCATGGGCTGACATTAAGTGCTTGTGGCCTTTCCAGATGCATAGTGTAAACTGTTGGTGGATCTACCGTTTTGGAGTCTGGAGGACAGTGGCCTTCTTCTCACAGCTCCACTAGGCAGTGCGCCAGTGAAGACTCTGTTGGGGATCTGATCCCACATTTCCCTGTGCACTGCCCTAGCAGAGGCTCTCCATGAAGGCTCTGCCCCTGCAGCACACCTCTTCCTAGACATCTAGGTGTTTCCATACATCCTCCAAAATGTAGGTGGAGGTTCCCAAACCTCAATTCTTGGCTTCTGTGCACCCTCAGGCTCAGCACTACTCGGAAGCTGCCAAGGCTTGGGGCTTGTACTTTCTGAAGCCATGGTCCAAAGTGTACACTGGCCCCATTCAGCCATAATTGGAGCAGGTGGGATGCAGGACACCAGGCCCCTAGGCTGCATGCAGCAGGGGGACCATGGACCCAGACTGTGAAACCATTTCTTCCTCTTGGGCCACTGGGCCTGTGATGGGAGAGGCTGCTGTGAAGGTCTCTGACATGTCCTGGAGATGTTTTCCTCATTGTCTTGGTGATTAACATTTGGCTCCTCATTATTTATACAAACTTCTGGAGCAAGCATAAATTTCTCCTCAGAAAATTGGTTTTTCTTTTCTATTGCATCGTCAGGCCGCAAATTTTCTGAACTTTTATACTCTGTTTCCCTTTTAAAACTGAATGCTTTTAACAGCACATCCAAGTAATCTCTTGAATGCTTTGCTGCTTATAAATTTCTTGTGCCAGATACTCTAAATCATATCCTTCGAGTTCAAAGTTCCACAAATCTCTAGAGCAGGGGCAAAATGCTGCCAGACTCTTTGCTAAAGCATAGCAAAAGTCACCTTTGCTCCACTTCCCAACAAGTTCCTTATCTACATCCAGTTCCTCCAGGCTGAGGTGGCCTCACCTCAGCCTGGATTTCATCATCCATATCACTATCATTTTAGTCAAAACCATTCAGTAAGTCTATAGGAAATTCCAAACTTTCCCACATTTTCCCGTCTTTTCTGAGCCCTCCAAACTGTTCCAACCCCTCCCTGCTACCTAGTTCCAAAGCTGCCTCCACATCTTCAGGTTATCTTTACAGCAGCACCTCATTCCACCGATACCAATTTACTGTGTTAGTCTGTACTCATGCTGCTAATAAAGATATACCTGAGACTAGGTTATTTACAAAAGAAAGAGGTTTAAATGATGCACAGTTTCACATGTCTGGGGAGGCCTCATAATTACGGCAGAAGGCAAAGGAGGAGCAAAGGCATGTCTTACACAGTGGCGGGCAAGAGAGAATGAGAGCCAAGAAAAGGGGTTTCCCCTTATAAAACCATCAGATCTCGTGAGACTGATTCACTACCATGAAAACAGTATGGGGGAACCAATCCCCATGATTCAATTATCTCCCACCGGGATCATCCCACAACATGAGGGAATTATGGGAGCTACAATTCAAGATGATATTTGAGTGGGGACACAGCCAAACCATATCAGCCAGTAGCCTAGTATTGCATGTGTAAGATCTCATGTATAAGGACCAAGTAGTCATGCTGTGACTGTAATGAAAAAATTTATGTAATAAGTGGAATATAGGTAGAACTACATTTTCCTTTCTGCACAGGTAGAAATGTGTTTTTAAAAGGTAGAGGTGAAAGTTGAAGTAAAAATCTCACCGTATTTTGAGTAGCAGAAAATGAAATCTTTTTGGTAGTTTTTCCTTTTGGACTTTTTCTTTATTTTGATATATCAGCTCCCTGGTGAAAAACTTAGATTAATGGGATACAGAAAATTATTTCTGTTTAAGAGTTTTGTTACTTGGTCTTTATGTAAAGTTGGTCTCAGTCTTTCATTATATAAACATTGCAGAATATTTTATTCCTCTTTAATTTTTTAATTCTGAGAAGTAATATTTAAAATAAATCCTCCATGTCTGAAGTCAACTGTTAAAACTTTATTAACTCCAAGATGCCTTGAAGTTGAGGTCTCTTAAAAATTAAAAAAAAAATCAACCCTTTTACTTGGTGACTAATCTCTTGAGTGTCATAATTTTCATCACCTTACATAATTTCACTTGCTAATATCACAGTTAATACTCAAAACTAAAAATTAAAACTTTAAACATTTAATAATTAAAACTTTTCTCTATTAGATATATCTATCTGCTATAATAAAAAAACAGTGATAGTCTTTTCCTTCCAATTATTTCAAAAGATCCTACTGTTGATCATCATGTAACATCCTCTGTTTACTTTTTCTATTGTACAAGTATTTGAGTCAAATCTTAGTTAATTGTGTTAAGTATTTGTATATGTTTTAAAATCTTGAAGTGAGTAATGGTAAATATAATAATTTTGAAATGAAAATGTATTAGTCCATTCTCACATTGTTATAAAGAAATAACTCAGATTGGGTAATTTATAAAGAAAGAGGGTTAATTGGATGACAGTTCTACAGGCTGTACAGGAAGCATAGAAGCTTCAGCTTCTAGGGAGGCCTCAGGAAACTTGCAAATATGGCAGAAGGTGAAGGGGAAGCAGGTACGTCTTACATGGCTGGAGCAGGAGGAACAGAGAGAGTGGGGAGATGCCACATACTTTTAAACAACCAGATCTCATGAGAACTCATTATCGTGACAACAGCACCAAGGGGGGATGGTGTTAAACCATTCATGAGAAACTGCCCCCATGATCCAATTGCCTCCCACCAGGCCCCACCTCCAGCACTGGGGATTGCATTTCAATATGAGATTTGGGTGGGGACAATTCTGTACAAAATCAGACCCCAAATTCTGATAATTTGTGGAAACAAAACTTACTATGCCCAAAACAATGCTGCCTTGGAACCAGACCCATGCAGACTGGCCTGGGCCCTCAAACATGAAGGACCCTCTAAATGCAGGCCATAGGACCCTCTCTAATTAGGGTGATAGTCACATGTTCTTGGAAAGACTGGAGCCCAGCCTTCCTTTTGTAGCAGTAGTCTTGTGTCAGTTTTGATCAAGTCACAATCTCTGGCCTAATTTGGCCAGAAAACCCTAGAGAGATCAGACCCAGGATCTTGGCCTCAATAGTTCCACGTGCTATAGTATTACCCACAACTCACCACAACAGGCAAAGAGAAGTGCTCATTGATCCATCCCCTCTACTTTCAACACATTGGCCTTCTTGGGGAAGCCCCTCAACCACACTCTACTCAGTATAGTTTATTCTGGTGGTTCTGAACTGGGTTTTAGATCAATCCAGCCCTCAGTTCAGGGGATCCTTTCTTAAACAAGCACAGTTATTCCTTTTTTTTTCTTACAAACTAAATATCAGAAGCCAATCTAGGGGAATCGCTTTTTAATCAAGATGTTGCTCTGACAGGAGTACCTGAAGTGTATC
Source organism: Saimiri boliviensis (assembly GCF_048565385.1). Lineage (NCBI taxonomy): Eukaryota > Metazoa > Chordata > Mammalia > Primates > Cebidae > Saimiri > Saimiri boliviensis. Next base: position 99,337,136 of record NC_133456.1, on the reverse strand, counting down.
CACCAGCATGGATTACACATTCCAGGTAGAAGGATTTCTTCCACCACTGTAAGAAGCCATTTTGGAGCACCTTCATAGAAGATGATGTTATCTCAAAGGGGTAGGTTGTCTTAGACATCTGTTTTTACTCTTTTTCTAAGTGAAATGTACCATATTTTCTCTTAAACTTCACAACCACTAGCAAACAAGCTGCTATCTCCACAATGCAAATTACAGAAGCCAAGTTCAGAGTCAAAATAATGCAAAAACTTGTCTAAGAAGTAAATGACTGCTACTTAAGGACCTTGTCCACTAAGTTAAGCTGATTTTAAAGGCCCAGAGTCAAGTGCACAATGAGCCTTATTTACTTCGGAACTCTGTCATTCAGGCTTTTAAATGATCTTTTTTATAGAGTGGCTGCCTCTAGTCTGAGGGGATCTTATTTTTCGCTGTGGGCGCTTGGTAGTCTTACCCTTCTGAATAGCCAACAGGACTTCCCACTGTTTCATGGCCATTTGCAGAGCAGTGTCAGTCTTTGGAGCAGTTAATTTTTTTTTTCTCCCCGGTACAAGAAGACAAACACTCTGAAATTGTGCCAAGATTTCGCTTCCCCCATAGCATGAGGTAAAGAGGATTTACAGGCAAAGAGCTCCCTTGAACAGCAGCCAACAAAGCAGATAACTTTTAAATAACACAATGTGGTGGAAGAAACTGCCTTGTGGCAATCTACTGTTGAGAGAAACAGCAACTATTTACGGTACATGTTGGCAAACTATGTATGCTTAAGCTTTAGAAATGGTGAAAGGTTACATACTGTTTGTGGCTTTCTTTACATAGCTAACACTGAACTGAATGTTACAGAAAACAGAAGTCTTTAGATTTTTGTTGTTTATCTTTGACTAATTTCAATTGATTTACAATGATCAACCATATGACTAATTCAATTTGGATGGAAATGTATTCAAAGACTGCATTAAAATGAATGTATTATGATCACCTACCTAGTATTGTACAGATGCACCCTTTCACTTGAGGCGAATTTAGATTTCAAAAGTAGACAAATAATAATTGCTTTCTTTACTGAAGTATATCTTAGTCAGTTCAGTTGCTATCACAAATACCACAAGTGCCTTAAACAACACAAATTTGTTTCTCACAGTTTTGGAGGAAGTGCAAGATCAAGGTGTGAGCAGATTCAGTACCTGGTGAGGGCTCTCTTCCTGGTTTGCACACAGCTGCCTCCTTGATGCATCCTCATGTTGCAGAGAGAGATCTCATGTTTCTTCCTATTAAGGGCAGTAATCACATCATGACGGCCTTATTCTAATGACCTAATATAATCCTAATTATCTCTCAAAGGCTCAACCTCTAAATACTATCACACTTAGATTAAGGATTCTACATATAAATTTTGGAGGGACACTAACATTCAGTCCTAAGTAAAAGTTATTTGCTTTTTTTCTATGAAGTAATTCATTCTCAGATTTCCCTAAATAGTCAACTCTCTTACTGTTCTCGAAGTATAATTAGATTTCAAACATTCTTTTTTTAAAAACCTATTTTCTAGAACATATCTACTGAGTCAAATCAAGTTTTTTGTGTTAAGACTCTCAGTTGCTAAAAATAGGAGAGTTGATACTATCATGTGGTTTAATTAGTTTCTGACACGAACAGCACCAAAGTACTTGTGGGTAGTGCATGGGAGATAAAACGTAATCTAGACAGGGAAATAGCTATGTTGACTGTGACACAGTCTAGGGGAGAAAGATACTGAGTCTGAAGGTCCATAAGAACCTAGATGCAGCAAGATTGTTTTCTGTGGTAGGAAAGGAAAATCCGTCATGATTTCTCACCTCCTCTAGTCCTAGTTTATGTTCAGCTACGACTATAATTATTAACACTGCAAAATTAACGTATGTCAACATAGTTAATTTTCTGCTCAAATACTTCAATATCAAGAAAGAACGTTGGCTGATTTAGGGAAGGTAAGACTAAGTTTCATTAAAAATTACACAAAAGACACATTTCGTGATCTCTGCATGTTTGGATAATGGCAAGTTGCTACACTAGGACTGTTGTGAACAAAATTCTGTAGATCGAAGTAGGAACTTAATGGTGGTCAGTAAGGCTTTAGATGAGTGCCTCAAACTTCTCCACACCAAGACACTTTCAGAAGATGATAATATTTGTAAGTCACATTGAGCCTTCCAGTCAAACTGGAAGAGATTTGGGGGAGTCAATAGGTTAGAGTGCAGTGGCATTATCATAGTTCACTGCGGCCTCCAACTCCTGGGCTTAAGTGATCCTCTTGCCTCAGTATCCCAAGTAGCTAGGACTATGGATGCAGTAATTTCTCATCAAAATGTTGCATATTCTCGATAGTCACCTTGCTCACTCCAGCCTGGGCAAGAGGGCAAGACCCTCTCTCAGAAAACAAGAAAAGAAAATAAATTACATGCAGCAATTTCGAGTTGTAAATTAGATGTGTGTGTGTGTGTGTGTGTGTGTGTGTGTGTGTGTGTGTGTGTAAAATATCTGCAGGGGCAAACTCAGTGATCTCACTTAAAAATGTGTGGCTATTTTTATTAGTAAATGTTTCATGAAATCAGAATTTAATATATCCACACTAATTTTTATTTCATTTTCTTTATCATAAATGTATAACAAAGAATATTTAATAATTTTTTTCACTAAGCTGCTTTGGTCAGAGACTGTTTACACAAGTAGATGTAAAAAGTAGCAAATTCTTGCTTTGTCTCTAATGAATTAAGACTGCTTTCTTGCTCTTTATCAGATAATTTGTTCTTTGAACTTTTAAAATTTGTATTTCATAGGCTTATCACTTTTTAAATATAACTCCTTTCTTTGACAAATTCAATGTTGAAATAGCTTGTGATAACAAATGGTTATGAATCTTTTAAAATGTTTTCTTATTAAGTACTTCAAAATTTTAATAAAGTGTTTCTTCCAGAAAAACTAGATATTGCTTGTCTGGTCTGATTCTTTAGCGTCCAAATTCCAACACTAATTAAATATTGGTAGTTATAAATCCACGAATGTTGACAGTGCACATTATTATATTTCTTGTGGTTCTTCCAAACTTGAATCATGTGTATTAAAATGCTCAAAATGTTAGTTAACACATTTTTTTAAGCTGACAACTAATCTTCAACTCTGTAAAGCAAGAATAATTTATACTCATATAAATTTCAATTGTTATTTGAGTGCAGGTATTACAAAAAATTTCATTGGTTATCCTCTGTGCCAGGAGAGTGGTTTTTTTTTGTTGTTTTTGTTTTTTGATTTTTTTTTTTTAAATCTTAATTCTTTGTATAGAGCTGTAAACAGGTATGACTATAGTGGCTTGGATTCACCATCTTGAGAATATCATATAATATGAACTATAGATTCATGAAAAAATTTTTTACACTAACATTTCTGTGTAATTAAAATGATGGGTTCTTTCACTCAGAGTATTTGTAAACTCTTTCCATGAAGCCTTTAACCTACCACAGAATCAGTATCATATCCATTTAAACAGTGTTTCTAACTTATCTTATTTGTTATGATATATTCATATAGTCCTTTAAATATCTTATCTCAAGAACTTGGTTTTGGTACCTCTTTGTAGAACAAATAATATTTTTTTCCAGGCATTTCTCTTTAGGCAGCCTGAACTAGATGTATTAACTGCACATTACTAGAAATGTCCATAGAGTCATCAGTCTTTCTTTGATTTAAATATTTTCTAGATTAGTGCTTCCTCTGTGCTGTCTCACATCATAAATGGATCTACTAATGCTACTATATGAAAGTGACATCTTTTCTATGACTTTGCCTTGTTCTCAAACACATTTTCACATAGGCTGTTAAATGAATGATTCTGCAATGATAAATGCAACCTGGCTTTAGCTATGAAATTTAAGTTACCGTAATCCTGGTGAACCTGATTTCACAAGAGAACTTTGTTTATTTTGAACTTGCAGTTGCCCTAAGAAGTTCAAAGCTTTTTCTCTTTGAGATATAAATGCTGTGGGTGGAGCTGGCATGATTTGCTAGGCACTATTGTTTCACTTGATAACTTTTCCAAGACGAAAACAAATTAGCCTAATTAGGGTGAGGAAGAGAAGAATTAGTGAACATAAATGTCAAATTGAGATTATCCTCATTATTCTACCTGAAAGTGACTTAAGCTTCCTGATCTCTTGGCTTTCCTGGTTGACCATTTCTGCAGTATTATTCTGAAATTCATCTCTAATGCTGAGCCTAGAAACTATTCCTTCAGCCCTCTCAACAACACTACAAGTGTAGTTCCCCACTAGTTAGAACTGATTTTGTTTTCTGCAATAGAATAATATAATACATGGAACCAGAGAGTGGTTTGTGATTTTAGAAGCTCAAAGACAGAAATCCAGAACTGGTCATGTGACCTACTTGTATTTGAAAACAGTGAGAATCTGCTTAATTTGAGAGGATGTCTTAAAAAATTGGAAGTTATCTGTGGTTTTCTGGAAAGAGGTAACCATTGGACACTTTTTAATTTTATTTTATTTTTGAGAGACAGGATCTCACTCTGTCACCTGGGCTGGAGTGCAGTGACATGATCATAGCTCAATGAGGCCTCAAACTCCTCAGCTCAAGTTATCTTCTCACCTCAGCTTCCCAAGTAGCTGGGACCACAGGCACTTGCCACCACACCCAGCTAACTTTTTTCATAGAGATGGGGTCTTGTTTTGTTGCCCAGGCCATATTGGACACTTTTGACAGACCCAGTGGCTACTGTCATAACACAATGTGGTACACAAAAGAACTACAAGGGACATGAGATGGGCAGATTACTTTTGGTTATACCTCTTCATTCTGAGACAAAAAAGGACAGGTTTAGAGTTTTAAATGCCTAGAAGCTATGGCTACAGGACTAGAGAGTTCCTATGACTTCCACACACTGGTATGTTACCTCTCATTTTCACAGTCTGGACCTCTGAATTTCAGCACAATGTGTGCTGAATGCACAGCTTCACCAGGCTTCTGAAAAGGCCTAGGAGCAATGAATGACTCAAGAGCAATGAATAACCTAGGGTCTAGATTATGGTCTCTAAATGTCACTTTCCAGCATAGCAAAACTAGATTCTTTGGATTCCAGTTTGGGGACATAAAATATAAAAGATAAGCTGGAAATGTTTTTATACTAAAGAATAGGGAAGTTATCAAAGGCTGCTGGAGTCACTTCAAAAGGACACCAGAAATTAAAGGGGCTCTCAGGCTGGGTGCAGTTATTCACACCTGTAATCCCAATACTTTGGGAGGCAGAGGCAGGAGGATTGCTTGAGGTCAGAAGTTTGAGACCAGCCTGGGCAACATGGTGAGATCTCATATTCACAATTTTTTTTTAAATTAGCTGTGTGCCTATAATCCTAGCTACTCTGGAGGGTGAGGTGGGAGAATCACTTGAACCCAAGAATTGGAGGTTAAAGTGAGCTATGATTGCACTACTACATTCCAGCTTGGGTGACAGAGTCAGACCGTGTCTCTAAAACAAACAAACAAATAAATAAATAAATAAATGAAAATTTAAAAAGGGCTCCCACTGTCCAATATAGGACAATCTGAATATCTAAAGGAATGGTGACTATGATCGATTTTAATATATCTGTTACACCATGTGTTCGTATTGCTAATAAAGAACCAAAACTCATTAATTACCTTTGGAGGTTCTAGGTTATAACAATGCATCAACCCCCAAAACTGGTAAAAACAAGGAAAGAGTCGAACATTTATCCTGCCTTTCGTATATGAACAATATTTCCTGTTAATCAGATAGTTGATGAGAAAATATCTTAGAACAATAGCTAATAAATTCAGAAGTAATGGAGGACATAGAAGACCACCATTCTGCAAAAATCTAATGAAATCATGGACCCAGAAAATCATGCTCAATGGCTACTCAAGCTAATAGATAAAAAGCTGAGTGGAATTTTATAGTGAAAAATATCAGGCTAGTAAGACCTGAACCTACTCATGAAGTCATCAAAAGGGAGATATCCAGAAATTTTATGCTTTCTGATGTGATACAATAGAAAATATATAGCATTTCCTATGGTGGGTTATTGTCAAAAACTGCACTGGAATGTATTAATCTCTGGATATAAACACCCATTAATAGAATAAAACAGCCTACAGACCACCATGTTAAATGACACTATGGAAAACAATCAGAAAAAAAAGGACAAATAAGTTACCTGATTTCTTTAAGGAATAGATAGCAAGATTTAACAAAGAGCAGCATGAAATTGCTCTATCTTTTTTAAAACAAAGTTTTAAATTTAGAATAGTTTTAAATATAGTATAGAGAGCCTCCATATGTGCCTCACCCAGTTCCTACTATTGTTTGCATTTTATATTACTATGACACCACATTTGCCACAACAAAGAACCGACATTGCAACATTACTGCAAACTAAACTCCATGGTTTGTTCAGATTTTACCAGTTTCTGTCAATGTCTTTTTTCTGCTGCAGGGTCCCATTCAGGATCTTACATTCCTGCAGGAAGCTTGACGTCATAGACCCCTCTCTGGTCTATGATATTTTCTCAAACTTGCTTTATCTTTGACGATCTTGATACTCCCGAAGAGCACTAGCCAGATTTTTTTGTTCAGAATGTTTCTTTATTTGGGTTTTTCTGATGTTTTCCCATGGTTAGACTTGGGTCATTGGTTTTCTGAAGGAAGACTGCAGAGGTGAAGTGCTGTTCTCATCACATCTTTGTTTCATTATTATTATTATTATTATTATTATTATTATTATTATTGAGACAGGGTCTTGCTCTGTCATTCATGCTGGAGCATGGTGGCATGATCACAGCTTATTGCAGCCTCAACCTCCTGGGCTCAAGTGGTCCTCTCACCTCAGACTTCCTAGCAGCAGGGACTACAGGTGCATGCCACCACTCTTGGCTAATTTTTTATTTTTAGTAGAGATGGGGTCTCACTATGTTGCTCAGACTGGTCTCGAACTCCTGGACTCAAGTGATTCTCCCACCTTGGCCTCCCAAAGTGCTGGCATTATAGGCATGAGCTACCACACCCAGACACCATAACATCTTATCAAGCTACATTCTACATACATGACTTATGGATGATGTTAACCTTGACCACCTGGATGAGGCAGTGTTTGCCAGGTTCTCCACTCTAAAATTACTGCTCTTCTTTCCTTTCCAGAATCTACTACTTGGGAGCAAGTCACAAAGAGCAGCTTACATTCGAGTGGGGATATGGGAAGAGTTAAGCCATACCTCTGAGAGGGAGGATTATCTACATAAAATATTTGGAGGTCTTCTGTAACGGAGATTTGTTTCCTCATCCCCATTTATTTATTCATTCATTTATTTATTTAAATAAATATGGACTCATGGATGTTTATTTAATACTTTGTGTTATAGTCCAGTACTATGCTACTTATGTGAGTTCTTAAATGCTTTCAGCTTTGACCTCTAAAAGCTCCTTCAGGTTGGCTCCTGTGTCCTCCTAACATGCCCTCATCTTTTTGTTTTCTGAGCACTTTCTCACATTCTGGTAATACAAGAGGCTCTAGATTCATCTCGTATATATCCTTCCCCAGACTTAGAATAAACTATTTCTCCAAGGAGTCCTGGTTCCCTTTATCGGAGAATGGTATTAGAAAAAAAGGCCTGGGTGCTAGATGTACTTATTACTGGAATGTCATTGCTTCTAGGTCCTCTTAGTAGACAGATTAGGGAATATAGGAATATATATGTTGACCCACAGAAATGCATCTACGATTATTTCTGTATCTGTTCATCTGTGCATATAATAAGCTAAACATGAGTTTGTAGTGATGTCTTTAATCCTGATCTAATCCTACATAGTTTGTTCTAGTCCTCTGCCTTGCTTATCTGTAACTTTTCTTTACAATAGTAGGAAACATGGCTCCCACCACTAAATAATAAACATTTATTTATTTGCTCAACCCTAAAATAAATGTACAATGACTCCAGAATTATTAACATTCATAAACTCTATGAGAAACAACTTTGCCTGGTAGAATGCACTATTGATGTACTGTTCCATTTGTTTTTAGTCTTATAGTTTCCAGTCAAAACAAGGTTTCCCAAAGTTAATTAGATCAGTTCATTTTCTCTGCCTGCCTCAGTGAGGTTATGTCATACATTTGTAACAGTTAAGCTCTTTTATGACCGTCTGTTTTCTGTCCTAGGCTCTTCTAACCCCCTGATTAATTTTATTTAATTAGTATGCATTTAGTTTCACTTCTTATGCTGTAAAGTTCTATGAGTTTTGACAAAAGTACAGTGTCATGTATCTACAACTACAAGATCATATTAGTTCCATCACCCTAAAAATTCCCTTTTTCCCTGTGCTCCCCGAGTCATATACTCTTCCTGCTATGAAAGTTTAGCAGCTGGGCACAGTGGCTCACGTCCATCATCTCAGCACTTTGGGAGGCTGAGGTGGGCGAATCATGAGGTCAAGAGATCGAGACCATCCTGGCCAACATGGTGAAACCCCATCTCTACTAAAAATACAAAAATTAGCTAGGCGTGTGGCATGCTCCTGTTAATCCCAGCTACTAGGGAGGCAGAGGCAGAAGAATCACTTCAATCTGGGAGACAGAGGTTGCAGTGAGCTGAGATCGTGCCAGTGCATGCCAGCCTGGCAACAAAGCGAGACTCCGTCTCAAAAACAAACAAACAAACAAACAAAAAACTCTAGTAACCACTAGTCTGTTTTAGTCCTTACAATTTTGCCTTTTAAAAAATGTAGCATTAATGGAGTCATACAATTTTGTAGGCTTTTGGTTTGGCCTTTTTTACTCAGCAAAGTTAATTTATGATTCATCAATTTTATTATGTAAATTAATTGCTCATTTCTTTTATTGAGGAATTGTATTCAACGGTAAGACTATACCAGTTCATTTATTCAGAATCCTCTTTGGTTGCTTCTGGTTGTTAGTGATTATAAATAAAGCTGCTATAAACTTTTCATGTGCAGGTTATACAGGTAAAAAATTTTGAATCCATTTTCAAATTAGCAATATCACAAATGAAAGTGGGACGTCACTATACATAATACAGATATTAAAAGAGTGACTTGGGGAAACACTATGAACAAATTTATACCAATAAACTTGGCAACTTACCTAACTGGACAAATTCCTCTACTCATATATTCTACCAAAGCTCACTGAAGAAGAAATAGATAACCTGAATAGCTGTGTACCCACTAAAAATAAAATTCATAATTAAAAACCGTCCCACAGAAAAAAAAGATAGCTTCACTGATATATTCTACCAAACATCAAAGGGCGAAAACTTACCAATTCTACATAAAGAAAATGCTTCCCAAATTATTTTCTGAAGCCAGCATTATCATGAAACCATGATCAAAGACATTATGAGAAAAGAAAACTACAGACCAAACTCCCTCATGAGCATAGATGCAAAGATCTTTAAATGAATACTACCAAATCAAATCCAGTTTTGTGTAAAATGGTAATGCAAAATATCCAAGTGGGACTTTATCCAGGAATGCAACATTTTAAAATAATTCCATGTAATATCACCATACTAACAGACCATAGAGGAAAAACCGTATAATTATTAAAGTAAATGTTAACAAAAACATTTGACAGATTTCAACTTAATTCAATACAGTAATTCACCAGCAAACAAGAAACTTTCTTGACTTGATTAAGGACACTTTGAAAAAGCCTATAGTTCATGGTAAAGGCTGAATGCTTTCTCCCTAAGATTTGACACAAGGTAAGATGTTCTTTTACCATTTCTATTCAATATTGTATTAAAGATTTTACCTTGAGCAACAAGGCAAGACAAGTTTTTGCTTTTCCAAAAAGAAAGATAACCAGATTGGAAGCAAAAATGTCTTCACTTGTGGATAATATGATCATCTACACAAAAATCCTAATGAATCTACAAAAAATTTACTAGAACTAATAAGTGAGCTTAAGATCACAGTAGACAAGATCAATATAAAAAAATATATTTCTTAAACTAGAAAGAATCATTTCAAAATTGAAATTTAACAAATACTCTTTATAATAGCATAAACACTTATAAAAATACTCAGGTGCCAGCTTTTAAAAATACAAGTGTGAGACCTGAACATGAAGAAATAAATTTTAAAATAAGTAAATGAGGACATACACTTTGTTAATAAATTGGAAAACTCCCAATGTTAATAAGCTGTCAATTCTTCCTGAATTGATCTATACATTAAATGTAATTCTTATCAAAATCCCAGCAGATTTTCTGGTGGAAATTGAGAAGCTAATTTTAAAATGTGTAGGAAAATGCAAAGAACATACAATGGCCAAAACGATTTGAAAAATAACAAATTTGTTCTTTTTGGTAACTCCTATTATTTGATTTAAAGGCTTTATAAGCTACAATAAGCAAAAGGTGGTGATATTAGTGTGAGGACAGATATATTGATCAAGGAAGCAGAACAGAGCCCAGAAATAGATCCATTTACAAAGGGTAAATTTATTTTTGACAAAGATGCCAAAGTAATTCAATACATAAAAAATAGTGTTTCCTTCAAGTGATACTGAAACATTAGGGCATTTATATGCAAAATCATCATTCTCAAACCATCTCCTACCATATACAGCAACTAACTTGACATGTGTCATACACCCAACTGCAAGAATCAAAACTGGAAGACTTCTAATACAAAAAATAAAAGGAAGTTTTTGTTTTTTTTTTCCTTTGGACTAGGCAAAGCTTTCTTAGGTAGGGCAAAAGCAAAATGAAATGAAACAAGACTAACCTTTGAAACAATGAATGAATTGGACCTTACCAAAATTGAAAGCTTCTGGTATACAAAAAGATATTTTTAAGAAAAAGATAAGCCACATGTGGGCAGAAAATTTGTCCAAAATACGTATCTGACAAATGACCTGTACCAGGATATACAGGGAACTCTTACAACTGAAGAATACAAACAACCCAATTAAAAGTAGAAAAAGTATTTGAACAGGCACTTCACAAAAGAAGGTACAGAAATGGCAAATAAGCACATAGAATAGGTCATGAAGAAAATCATCATTGCTAGTCATGAAGGAAATGCAAATTAAACCCAGAGGGAGATAATATTACACCCCCACTAAAATGGCTTAAAAGGACTGACAACATTAAGTGCTGTAGACCATATGAAGTAATGGCATCTCTAATTTTTGCTGGTGGGAATGCAAATACAGTATAGTTCCTTTTGAAAGCAATTTGGCAGGTACTCATAACATTATTCATACACATGGCATAAGACCTAGAAATTCCACTCCTGGGTATTTTCCCAAGAAGGGAGAAACATATGTTCACACAAAACCCTGTATATTTAACCAGATTTATTTATAACAGTCCCAAACTGGAAAGTACCAGCATGTCCATCAATCAGGAAATGGATGTTGTACATCTAGGCAGTGCAATACCACTCAGCAATAAAGTGAGACAAGCTATGGATAAATGCAACACCTTGGACAAATCTCCTAAGCTATGCTAAATTATAGAAGCCAGACACAAAGGAAGCATATTGCATGGTTCTGTGTATAGGAGATTCTAGAAAAGTCAAAACGATAGGGAGAGAAAACAGAGCAGTTGTTCTCAGGGAGGTGGGTAGAGGGAAAGATTTGACTTCAAAGGGGCATGAGGGAAATTTGGGATGATGGAGATGGTCTCTGAAACTTCCCTGGGGTGATAGTTACACAACTGCAAACCATTGTATAATCCATCCAACTGTGTATGTTTAAACATGACCCCCTGTCCCCCACAATTTGACACTCAGCAAAGACTAAGTCTACAAAACAAAAATTAAAAGACTAGTATTTATTTCAGAGAAACGCATCACAACTTGTTGTAAAACTATAATTTCGGGATGGGCTGGTATGATGCATTGGTGCAGAACACGGCTATAAAAGTCAGGCAGAGCTTAGTTCAAGTTCTGTTTTTACCATTTACTATAGAGTGACCTTCAGTTAATTATCCTGTACTTCATTCAGACATCACAGGATTATGGTGAGGATTTAATGGCACACTTTAACCACTTCATCATTGCCTGTCTCATAGTGAGTATTAAAAAAAACTTTAGTTACTTGAAGAACATTTAGAAACAACCTAGGTGGGGAGACATATATATAAACAAATAAATTACATCATGTGAAAATAACAGAAATAGAGCAAGTGCAAGGTACAGCTAGAGCAATGAATGAGAAATGCTTCACTCTGAAGAAACAAAGAGACTTTTTGGGGGAAATCATGACTAAGTTAAAATCTGAAAGATGAAGAAGTGGTCTTCAGGCTGATTAGGGGAAGGAAGGACACAAAATGTCATGGTGTACTTGAAGAATGCTGAGCAGTTTGCCATATTTTTGAACAATGAGAGAAGCTATTTTAGTAGAAAGCAGTCAGTCAGAAGAAGAGAGACCCTGAGTGTCAATTTAAGAATATTGTTGCATTTCATCATTTATGTGTTAGAGCTATTGGAGACAGCAAGGACACAGACAAATTAAATTTGCATCTTAGAAAGATTACTTTGATTGTCTTGGAGAAGATGAATTGAAGATAGGATGAGTCTAGAGTATGGGAGACCTGCCAGAAGGCTTGTTAGATGAATTCAGGGAAAGGACAGTGACTTTCTGTACTTGGGCTATGGGAATGGAAATGTGAGAATAAATTCAAGAAACTTTTAGGGGAATCCAATAACTAACTGCATGAGGAGAGTTAGTCTAGGATGCCTGTAAGACTTGGTGGTCTGTTTAGGTAGACCACCTGTTGGTACCCCTAGATAAATGGAAAAACATGTCTATACTGGGAAAATAATGAGTTTAGGTGGGTAGTGTTGATGACTGAAGTGCCTGTGGGTATCCAGGTGGAACTGTGCAGCAAGTAGAAGGATATATGGGTCTAGAGTTTGTATCAGAGTCTGAGGGGGAGCTGTGTATGTGTAATAGCTGAAGTCACAAATATAAATAAGATCACCTAGAAAAAGCATGTTGTGTGAAAAGACAGCAAGGGACAGATGCCTGGCAAATTTCAACATTTAAGGTTCTGCAAAAAAAATCATAACAGGGCATATGTTCCTATAATCCCAGCTATTCAGGAGACTGAGTCAGGAGGATTCCTTGAGGCCAGAAGTTTAAGACAAGGCTGGGCAATATAGAGAGACCCTGTTTTATAGAAAAGATTTCAAAGTATGGCCATAAAAGAAAGTAGGAGGAGGATGGAGGATCAAGAGAAAGCAGTATCAAGGAAACCAAGAAAAGAGTTTCAAGTATGAGGTGCCGTTGAGTGTTACATGCAGCAGCAACGTCAAGCAAGATGAGGACTAAGAAGCATCCAATGGATATGGATAGTTTTAGTGCTGGGATGAAAACAGGTCACTATAGTCTGAACAGCAAATGGGAAGTTAAAATTGTTTAAGTATCTAATGCTGGCGACATTTTTTTAACGAGAACAATAGAATAATGGTTACAAGGAACAACAAGATCAAAGGGATTTTATTTGTTTCTGATTTTTAGATGAGGCATGGGAGAGACTTCACCCTAATTATATACTGACAGGAAAAAACATGGAAGAGAAGGAGAGGCTCAAGATACAGGTGTGTATTATTCAAGGTCCACTCATATAGCACTTGATGATGCTTTATTCTTGAAACTCTTTCTTTGGTTTTCTTGATACGGTTTGGTCTTAATCCTTTTCTTACTTCCATGACCACTACTTAACATCTTTTCTATATAGAAATCACACCAGATATTAAACCATGGAAAACTGAATAGAAATCGTCATTTTTATAAAGCTGTTTATCAGGCAATCTAAAAGGTGAGGAGAGAACATATGATACATAAAAGTAGCAATTATAAGAAGCATCTATCATTTCTTAGGACTGGGAGGCCAGTAGGACATGGAATTTGCAAAGTCTAAGAGGAGAAGGAGAGACTGTTTGCTAAAGGCAATCAAAAATATTTCATGAAGTTGGCATTTGAGCTAGGCTTAATTAAGTGGAAATGAAAGAATATTCCAGGTGTGGTACATGACCTGGGAAATAGAAGGTACTTTGTAAATATTTGTTGAAAAACGAAATGATGAATAGATGAGCAAAAAATCTAGAGAAAAGTGTGCAAACTGTGGGGAACAGTAAGTTCCGCTGGCACTTGGGTGGTGGCGAGTGGTTGAAAATGAGGTTGCACAGATGGAACAGAGATGGAGCAGACAGTCTTAAATACCAGGCCAGTGTGTTGAAAGTTTATCTTAGGAAGCCACCGACATTTGAGTAGGGAAGTGACGAGACTGGAACAATGATTTCTGGAAGGCTGATTTGCCTGTGATATGTAAAAAGAACTGGAAAGAGTGAGGAACTGAAGTCATCAGCCAGAAGGCCAAAAAATGACGAGCTGGATTGAAGTGACAGTACGAATATAAGAAAGGGAACAGGCAGGAAACAAAATGTAAGCCGCCAAGAGGTGGCTGAAGTGATGACTCTGGTTAGAGGGCATGGGAGGAAGAAGGGAAATTGAAGCTCCCTCGGGGTCTAGGCGATTGAAGAATGGCCAGAAGAGGAAGACGACGGGGCTTTGAAGGGTCATGAGAAGTTCTGTGCGAACGGATTGGACATCCTAGTGCAGGGAAATCTGGCAGTGCAGGTCTGCAGCTTAGCGGCGTCTGAGCACGAAGGGATGAACGTGGGTTTCATCTGCAGAGACTCTGGCTGACGCCCGTACTTAGAAGAATGCAATAGTATTTGCATATTTAAACCCACAGCCAGCCCTCGGGCCAGAAACTCAGGCTGAACTGCCTCCTGATTTACAGCTGCCACCCCCAGTTTCCACTCTCTCCGAAAGCACTGGACTCAGGTAGTCGAGGACGCACTGGGCTCCTCCGACAGTGGCCGCTGGCCCCGTGGGACAATAGGCGCCCCTGCAGCCCCGAAGGCTCCCAGGGCCCAGGTGCGCAGGCGCAGCGCGGCGTCGCCTAGCAACCAAGCACAACAAGGGACTGGAGGTTCGTGCCCGTGATGTCTGCGGTGTCTGCTGAGCTTGCCTAGCAGCTGCTTGGCGGGATCTCCTGGCAGGTAAAGGTAACCCCGCGGGATGAGGAGGTCCAGGGCAGAGGCCTGAGGAAAACCTGGGAAAGGAGAAGGTGCCACGGGGGCGCAGACTGCTAGGGTCAGTGAGTGAGGCAGCAACCTTACTGGACGTTGTGGGTTTCTGTCCCGCGCCCGCAGAGTTAGACGGGGATTGGGGTGGGTTTCCTAAGCATCCCACTACCTCCCATTGAACAGGTGACAAAACTGAGACCCCCAGGAGGGGGTCTGAGGTGAGATCAAGTTGGATTCCGTTACTTGATCGTGAGCAACTCAAGAAGTGGCCCCGATTTCTCGAGCCCTCCTCCTCTTTAAATCTTTTCAAAGCAGAACTTATTAGAAAATGTTTAAAATCATAGGCTGGACATTCATGAAGAAGAAACACAAAGGACCAATCAACTCGTGAAAAAAATAGGGCTCTCATAGACAAGAAGATACATTTTTAGAGTAGACTAATTTGCATATCCAATGCCCTGAAGTTTTCACCCAGTTGATTTTCTGCTAGAAATTTATCCTAAAGAAATAGTTGGAGACATGGATGAAAATTTTATGTCCAAAGATGTTCTCTGCAGCCTTGTCCATATTTCCAGAAAATTATAAACAAATTTCAACAATAAGAGACTGGCTAGATAGATACTGGATTTTAAAATATTTGAAATGGCATGTTATGCTGATCCACTGGAGATGATTGAAGCAATAAAGGGAAAGTGAGACTTCATGAATTTATTTGTTAATCCCAGCACTTTGGGAGGCCGAGGCGGGCGGATCACGAGATCAGGAAACCGAGACCATCCTGGCCAACAGGGTGAAACCTCATTTCCACTTAAAAATAAAAAAAAATTTAGCTGGGTGTGGTGACACATGCCTGTAGTCCCAGCTACTAGGGAGGCTGAAGCAGGAGAATTGCCTGAGCCCAGGAGGCGGAGGTTGCGGTGAGCCGAGATCACGGCATTGCACTCCAGCCTGGGCAACAAGAGCGAAACTCCGTCTCAAAAAAAAAAAAAAAAAAAAAAAAGAAAGAAAGAAAGAAAGAAAAGGTTTAGTAGAAATATGAACCCAGGAAGGGAAGGTGAGAGTAGGGGACAGAAATTCAGGCAGGATGTTAAAAGCACTTTAGAAAACATGCAATGTCGGAGTGGTATTGGGAGTTTGGGAGGCACTTTGGTAGGCCGAGGCAGGTGGAGTCAGGAGTTGAAGATAAACCTGGCCAACGTGGGGAAATCCGTCTCTCCTGAAAATACAAAAGTTAGCTGGGCGTGGCGGTGGATGCCTATAATGGCAGTTGCTCAGGAGGATGAGGCAGGAGAATCACTTAAACCGGGGAGGCAGAGGTTGCAGTGAGCCAAGATCAGGCCACTGTCCAGCCTGGACAACAAAGTGAGACTGTCAAAGAAAAAAAAAAAAAAAAAAAAGAAAAAGAAAACAAAAGAAAAGAAAAGAAAGAAAGAAAACACATAAAAAAGGAACTACATAGAAATAGTATTGATCTCTCTAAGCTTATCTTTGGATGATTTTTATTTTATGCATTGTGCTCTTTGTTTTCTCTGCAATGAAATGCACTACCCTTACAAGGATCATCTCCGTTGCTCATTGCCACTGGCCTATGTCAGCTGTTCAGTCCCTCCTCCATTAACTATTATACCTAATATGCGATAAAACACATAGGCTTTCTCTTTTTTGGAGACAGAGTCTCTCTCTGTCACCCAGGATGGAGTTCAATGTTGCAATCTTGGCTCACTGCAACCTCCATCTCCCAGGTTCAATTGATTCTCCTATCTCAGCCTCCCCAGTAGCTGTGACTACAGGCCTGCACTGCCACTCCCAGCTAATTTTTTGTATTTTTAGTATAGATGAGGTTTCACCATATTGTCCATGCTGGTCTCGAACTCCTGACTTCAAGTGATCCACCTGACTCAGTCTCCCTAAGTGCTGGGATTATAGGAGTGAGCCACTGTGCCCAGTCATGATAAAACACATACACTTTTAACTTCCTTCTTTATTTAGCTTAGGAGATGCTCTATCATTGCAATACTGTCTATGCGGGTCTTCTAACATCTGCACTATGCAATTGCTTAAAAACACTATCCTGAAGTGGGAAAAATTAGTTCCTAGGTGAAAATCAGATGACTTAAAACAACTTTATGCAGGTCTAATTTAATTTCTTCCTGAATATTATTCATAAGGAATTCTTTTACAAATCAAAGTCTGCTCGGTCTTGGAATTGGTTATAGAGTACTATAAACTCATTCTTTTTTCCTAGAGATTAATTGTAGGATAGATTCTCATTTGCCCAGAATAGTTTCTGCGTGTCTGCCTGAAATATTATAGGCAAAAGGTCTAGGGCCTGTTCACTTTTCAAGTACCTAAGGAAGAAGTTTGAGATTTGAAAAAAAAAAAATGCTTATATTGGCACTAAAATATGAAAAGAAAAGTGAAAAATTAATGTTAATTAAATGTTTTATTAATATAAATTTTTATTACATTTGAAAACAATTTTCTCATTTTACAAGAATTTCCAGGTGTATGTACTGATTGCTACGAATTTCAAAAGGTTTTATGATGCAAATGACATTTAATAGGTGATGCAGGAGCATTTTAACATTTTAATATATTGGCTACAGTGTCAGTAAGCTTGCCTAGGCTCTCAAAAATCTTAAAAGTAATGTGGTCTGAAGTTAGAGACCCGGAATAGATGGCTTTCAGAATTATTTAGGAGTTTCTATGAAGATGTGGCTTTTTAATGTATTTGATGAATGCTGGTCAGTATCTCTAATGCTAGGAGTTGCTTTTGACCCTTGACATGCAGTCTAAGCTAACGCTGACATTGTAGATTCTCCCCAAAGATTTTCTATGTCCTAGGATTTCTATTGAGACAATGGTAATTTCCCTAAGGCTGCAATGTACAGTTTAAGATTGCTCTGATGCCGAACATAATTCCACAAACCTCACTGGAGGAAACTAGATAGATTTCTTGGGTTATTCTAATTGACATTAACATCTTGAAAAATTCTTTGACCCCTTGCTGGGTTACTCCTCTGTGGTATGTTAACTATGTATAAATACCATTCCTTTCACTTTTTCCACACAGACATAGACATACGAGGACGAGTGGAAAGGAAGTCACCTCAGTTTCCCCAGAATGCATCTCTTTGGATTCTTAATTGCTTTTTTATTGAGCTGTGGCTTATATGAGAGAAAAACCTTTTGTTATCCAGGGAAAGGACACAAATGTTGATTCAGATCTGGCAGATTTTGTATATCATTTATGAGATCATTACTCCTAGGAAAAATGGAGTCAATGAGTTTCATAAATATCAAATGCCAATTATGTATCACACACTGTTGTGTTTGGGAGAGATCACTACAAGAAAATAGACAAAAATGTCTGTCTTTGTGGTACAAATATTCTTGCAGGTCCCAGATGAACTTGAATTTAGTCTCTTAAGCCCATCATAAGCAAGCCATAAAAATGGTAAATGATTTCTTGTTGTGTAAGTAAAAGTTATGCTACTAATATATTCACCTCCTTTCCAAACTGAAGGCCAGAACTAACACTCAACAATCTTATCAATAAGTTTCTTTAAAATTGCTGAGTTTGAAATTGGGGTGTAGGTGACATATTTTTACATGTGTGATAATTTCTACATGTCTTGCATTGTGTTTTAGCAGGTAAAAATTTAAAGGAGGAAATAAACCTCCTCCCAAGGGCACAGGTAATTGAAAGATAATGTGCAAATGTCACTTTAATCATATATTACATACTTTTCCAGGATGGGTAAAAAGATAAAGAAGGAAGTAGAGCCTCCTCCTAAGGATGTGGTAAGTTTCTGATTTGAATACTAGTGGCACTTTAACAACTAGTTATAAAAATAAATTGTTCACACAGTTTGGCATGTACCAGTATATACATGAATACACAGTGGCAGAAGTCCAAAGTCTGACTAATGATAAGATTAGTCAGAGAAATCTAACATTATATAAACAAACATTTACAACATTGTCATTATATAATTAGCACAATTAGAGAGTAATTATTAGCTTTTCCAGTATGTAGATGGCATGTTTACAGCCTAGTTAATGAATAAAGAGTTTGGGTTAAAAAAAAAAAATACTTTGCATTTACAGTTGCCAGCCTCTCATTTATGTTAATTAATCAAGTGAATTTTCAAAAATAACTGGAAGTTCTGCTATAGCTAGTAGATATGTGTATAAAGTTGTCTGGTGATGACCATTGTGCATCAGAAGTCCTGTTGTTTTCAGTTCTATCGAGAGACTACTCTGGGATCATCATCTTTATTCCAAATGCTAAGTAATTCATTGCCCATACAGAAAGCTCTCCTCTCTCTTTAAAAACATGATTTTATCTTCTCTCTTTAAAGCTTATCAATTATTGAGAGATTGTATTAAAAATAAAAAAATGATCTGTGACAATTTTTAGTTTAGAAACTCATTTTGAAACAGACATTTGATGTAATTTCCTTCAGATAAAATAGGAATAGGAAAAAAAAACGGCGGAGTCCACAGACTCACAGCAATTTCAAGTTTGAAGGAAACTGGCTAATGACAGAAATCTGCCCCCAGCCTTGGAAGCCTCCTGATTAAGACCCTGGGGTCCTTGAGCCAGCTCTGCCCCTCTCCAAATGTGATATTGTGGCCAATTTGCCAAATTTGGCCAAGTTATTTCAGTTTTCCTTTAGCTCCTAAATGGGAATTGTAATAACCAACTCGTTGCTGTTGTTGTATGAATTAAAACAAAATAAGTTACGTAAAGGTCTTAGTGCCTGACACGTAGCACTTGGAAAATAAGATCTATTATCATGAAAATCCTCTGTACTCTGCCTCTGACACACACACACACACCACCACCACCACCACCACCACCACCACCACCACCACCACCACCACCACCACCCCGCCGGCTCCTTCCTGTGGAACAAAATCTATAGATGTGCCTGTCTACCCGGGTCTAGGAAGGCTTTGCAGAGGTGGACCTCTGATGTTTCATCAGATGATGTTTCATCATTCTGGCTACTTCTTTTAGGACATATTCCTAAAATGTTACAGATTCTCTAGTTTTCTTCATTGCATGTAAGACTTGTATTACCCTCCCTTTTGCTACCAAATAGCATTATTGGCATCTTATTTGCAAAAACATATTCTGATTAAAATTAGAATTAAGGGGCTTATAAACAATAGATGTTTGTGTCCAATACACTTTCTGTAACTTCATAATGTCTTGCTGATATTGTCCTCTGGACTCCAATCCTTGGAGATACAATGGAGAACTTGAGAAACACAGTCCTAGCATTAACAAAATAGAACTCTTGCTCCCTCAGCTCACAACAGCCTTGGAGGTAGCCAACGGTGTGTGTAACATTGACCAAAGGTCCTCACTTTTCCTTGCCTTTCCCAGGGGACTTCCATCCTTCTACTCTGACTATAAAACTGACAGAGGGGTATTAAAATAATATCTAAGCCCTTTTCTACAGTAAATGTTCTCATACTTCAAAGCAGTATGCCACAATTTACAACATCTTAACCTGGAACTTGTTCTGGAGTATACTTTTAAAGTCAGTAAAAGTTTGTTCTACACATTGTAAATGAAAACCAGATTTAAAGAGAAATATAGCTACTTAAAAGAAATTTTTCTCTGTCAACTAAGGTTAATTTGCTTCTTACATGTTTCCTAGAAAGGTTGGTTGTAAAGACTTTAATTTTTATCATCTCTTCTCTACAGGTTAAAATAAGTAATAAAAACAGCAATAAAAGTATTGGTAATAGGATTAGAACAAAAGCTCCCTTTAAGATTCCCGTTTGTTGTAACATTAACATATGCAGATATGGTATTGATTTATATTTCCTTCTTATAAGAGACACTAGCTAAGAGATGCCTACATATGGAAAAGATATGGCTTGATCAACCAATACAACTATTTTCTTCCTTTCCAAATCAGTTTCCCAAATCATTTCCATGTTTAGCCAAAAGGTTGTTTGTGATGCTTTAATAAAAGGAAAACTTACTTATATGTGGTCAGATCTTTGAGTTTGCAAGCATGGAAATTATATTCTTTTAATATTTCAGAGGTGATTGAGCTTCAGTGAATAAAGGCACAAGATCTAAACTCCCAAGAGACTATGACCTGGTCCTGGCATGGTAACAATTAAATATCAAGTTAACTGAACATTTATGTTAATGGGTCAGGACTTTCTTTCCTTAGTTAAATACCCACGGGAAGCTAAGCAGGGAATATTGAATCACAACAATGGAAAATAGTAGAACACGCCCCTTAGCTGTACAACCAAATCTAATTCCTGGAAAGACAGTGAGGTCTTCTGGGGCTTGTTTTCCTGAACCTCCTTTATCTTAGAACTCAACTTTTCATTCTCTGTCATAAACTGGCAACACTACTATGGACTTTTAAAAATGAATAAATGGCCTGTGACTGCTATATTGGACAGCACAGAATCAGAACATTTTTATCATTGAAGTTCCATTGGACAGCACTATTCTAGACAGTATTATTCCTTAACAGAGACATAAAAATATCTCTAGAAGCATATGGCCACTCAAATTGACTGGGCTTAAAATTCAAAGCTTAGCCAAAATGCTTCCATTTTCTTTCATTCTTTTTGTAAATAATTTTATCATTTATTTTGTACAGAGCATGAAATTATAATTTATCAATAAGCTTGTTGGTGACTGTGACTTCCTCACGGAAAAGTAGATGAGATATGTAATGACAGCACAGTATTATTTATTTAATCATGTGGCACTCTGGTATAGCTATCAATTTCAGTGCCCTTTTTAATTAAAAATTACTCTAATGGTGCAGGCTCTATAGGAGAAACAAATGTCGCACAAAGTTTCTCTACTCTCTACCAAACACCAGTATTTCTCCTCCTTTGAGAGCCCATTGGACTGTAATGCTTACAGTCTCAAGCTTCCCTTTAAGCTTCTCATATCCCATATCTCCTTTTCTTTTTCTTTTTTTTTTTTTTTTTGAAATAGGATCTTGCTCTGTCTCTCATGCTGGAGTGTGGTGGCACAATCATGGCTCACTGCAGCCTCCACTTCCTGGGCTCAAGTGATCCTCCCTACTCAGCCTCTTGAATAGCTGGGACTAAAGGCACACACCCGTATATCTGGCTAATTTTTGGATTTTCTGTAGAGACAGGGTCTCACTATGTCACCACTCTAGGCTCTAGAGATCTTCCCACTCAGACCTCCCAAAGTGCTGGGATTACAAGCATGACCCACTGCACCTGGCCTTTAAAATTTATTTTAATTACTATAGATTCACATTTAAATAACCACATGTGACTTAAATATTTACTAAAGCTTATGTTTAAATGTATTTTTGTGTACTCTACCTACTCCTCTGAGACTTATTATTCTGTGGCAATTATAACATACCCATGCTTAACCATAGTATCTTTATTCACACGTTTACATAATCAGCTTTAAAAATATAGAAACATGAGAGGTCTCTGGGGTGAAAGTTCCACCACGACAGAAGGGAAATCTGTTTTGGATGGGGGTTGGTGGAGAAGATGGCCAGCTGGGACGTGAGGGAAAGTGTCTTATGTAGTGAAGATGATGTAAGGCTGTGTGGTTCTTAGGAGTTTGCGGGGCAACCAAGGAGCTTTATGAAGGCAGGTTGGGAACTGCGGAGCCTCTCCCCACTGAAATGTACTCCAATGTACTTTTGCATATAATTTCAGGTACACAATGTACTCTGAAGCCTACTGCTAGCTCATGGACCTCAGATTTAGAGAACTCTCTCCTGATATCAGCTAACAGTACACAGTTAAGGCACTTTAAGGCCACAAGCATAGAAAAAAATTTCCAGGAGAACTTTAATACGTACATTCCTTTACAGACATTTTCCAAGTACTTCCATCATCCAGGTATTGTTCACAGGTGATGGAGACAGAAAAACAGCATGGTCCTTTGCCTAAAGAAGTGTATTTATTTGCTGGACAAATACAGAGTGCATACCATACGCAAGCATTCTTCTACATCTTGGGCGTAAAGATGGGGAAAAAGCAAAGTTCAGGCCCCAAGGCAGCTTATGTTACAGTGGGAAAAACAGTCAACTAATAATAATACATTTCAGGTAGTGAGATGATCAATGAATAAAAATAAAGTAGGATACATAAGGAGTGTGATGGGGCCTCTTTAAATAGAATCTAGGTCAGGGCAGGCTTTCTTGGTGGGATCTTAATCTAAACACACTTAATGAAATGAGGGGGTATTCTGTGCAAATATCTGGGAGAGGACCCCAGCCAGACCACAGTAACTAAAGCCTTATGCAGTGTGTTTGAGGAATTCCAGGAAGGTGGGTATGGCAGGAGATTAGTGAGCAAGGTGTAGGAGGGGGTCACAAAGATGGCGAGATGGTGGCGACCACGTAGGGCATCAGGCTATGTTAATTAAGCAAGTGGGAGTTTTTCCTAATGTGCAAAAAGGAGAATTCGTTGGAAGGTTACAGAGAGGACTAGTGATAATCTGATTTGTATTTAAAATGAAAAATAAGATCATTCTCCCACAATGGTGGGAGAAATGTGAAAATTGGAAGACCAGTTTGCAGGTTGTTACGGTAATGCAGTTAACATCTAATGGCAGCTGGGACCCAAGAGGTAGGTCACTGTGAAGAAGATGAGATGTGGCCAACCTGAGGATGTGCCTTGAAGGCTGAGCTAGCCGGATGTGCTGATGGGTAGGATGTGGAGCGTGAGAAAGGAACAAGTTGAGAGATCAAGCCTGGGCAACAGAGTGAACAGAAGTACAACATACTGAAGTATACAGGTAAATCAAAGACGTAATGCAGTGTGTTAAGTTTAGAAAAATAATAGCGGTGGAAGAAGAGAAAGAAAAACAAGCAAGCAAGCCCACTCACCCAAGGAATTTCAACTCCCAAATCACCATGAATAAAAACAATAAAAAGTGTATCCAGAGAGATGGAGGCCTGACAAGTAAACATACCATAGCTCTCTATAGTTTCAGGTATTCTTTTATTATTTTTGTTAGAAATGAAATAAAACTCTCAGGAAGTCCTGGGTGACATGTAGCATGCTGTTCCTAGATGGTGGCTTTAGTGAGAACTATTTTGGTGAGTTAATGAGGGCGAAAGTCAGATTAGAGATGTGCAGTAAGGAGTGAGAGTGTATAAAGTATAGATTCATAAGGTTTCGATTGTAAAAGACAAAGAAGGGTAATGTGGTACTGTGGTGCATAGCAGATGACTACTATCTAGGGAAAGTTGGTTTTTATTTTAAAATAAAAGACTTTCAAGGAATCAAAGTCCAGGGAGGATAAGATAGCTGCAGTTTGCAGGGCGGAGTACCAAAAAGAAGAGACCAACAAACAACAATAGCTCCAGAAATCTGGTTAATAGTCCTCTGGATTCTCTAAATTCTGGTTTGTATGGGGTAAAACTCCACATGGTGAAGGACGTGCATGAGCAACTCTCAGGGTGCCATAAGCCAAATCCTTTCTAGAGCTCACACTGGTCTGGGAGGCACTGTAATTTGCTTGGAAGGCATTGAGGGTCTTATTGAATACCTGGGGCACTAAGGAGAGTACCCAGAAAAGTCATGCCTTAATAATAGTGTGGCTAAACTACCCAGCCCTATAGTAAAGGCTTCTCTAGTCCTGTCGTACCTACTAAAGATTAAAAACAGGCCTTAAATAATCAACCTGATCCATAAGTAAGATAACTGCCTGCCAGAACAAAATCCAGTAACTTTTAAGGAACACTCCTCCTCCCGCAGCCCCTAAAAGAATCTAGATGCTCACCTACATAATTTTCACAATGTCCAATATCCAATACAAAATTATTAGGTATGCAAATAAGGAAAAAGTGACCTATAACCAGGAGAAAATCAGTTAATAAGCCAATAGAGGAGGTAAAATGGGATACTAAAAAAATCCAATTACCTGAAAAAAGGATAAAAGGAAGAGGAAACAAATGTGATAAAGAGAAAATAGCAAGATGATCAATTAAAACACAACCTTATCAATAACCACATTGGATATAAATAACCTAATATTCCAATAAAATATGAAAGATTGCCCAACTGAGTAAAAAAGCAAGACTCAACTCTAAACTGTCTATAAGAATCCTTGTTTACATATAAAGGTACACACAAATTAAAAGTAAAAACATGGAAAAAAATATACACCATGCAAACACTAATCATAAGAAATCTGGAGCACCTATGTTAATACCAGACGAAATATATTTCAATTGCAGGACAAAGAACATTACCTGAGAAAAAGATGGACATTTTATAATGACACAAAGATTTATTTTTTAAATGGTCCTAAATGTTATTCACCATGTTATTCATCATGTTATTAACATGATGGTAAAAAAAGGCCACGCAATAGCATAAGAAACTATGAAAGACTCAGACATAAGTTTAACAAAATAAAATCAATACCTATATGCTGAGAACTATAAAACATTCCTGGGACAAATTAAGGAAGACCTAAGTAACTGAAGAGATGAAAGTACTATGTTGGGTACAGACACATCACTGGTGGGAAGGCAAATGGTAGAAATACTCTGGAAAAAAATTATATACCTATATATATTTTTTGAGATAGGGTCTCACTCTGTTGCCCAGGCTGGAGTGCAGCGGTATGATTGTAGCTCACCGTGGCCTTGAACTCCTGGGTCAAGTGATCCTTCCACCTCAGCCTCCCAAGTAGCTAGGACTACAGGTGCATGCCACCATGCCTGGCTAATTTTTTTTTTAACTTTCTGTAGAGACAAGGTCTCACTGTCTTGCCCAGGCTGGTCTTGAACTCTTGGCCTCAAGTGATCTTCTTG
Organism: Saimiri boliviensis; assembly: GCF_048565385.1. Lineage (NCBI taxonomy): Eukaryota > Metazoa > Chordata > Mammalia > Primates > Cebidae > Saimiri > Saimiri boliviensis. The sequence goes on along the minus strand of NC_133456.1, from coordinate 99,311,189 downwards.
CCTCAACTTCCCAAAGTGCTGGGATTACAGGCATGAGCCAATGTACCCAGACAGAAATTATGTTTTCTAACAAAATTAAACATGCACTTGTCAGACAAGCCAGAAATTTTACTTCTAGGCATTTTCTCAAGAGAAAACATTCGTCTATAGAAAGACTTGTATCAAAATGTGCATGACAGTTTTCATGCATGATGGTTCCAAACTGAAACAACCCAGAGGTCCATCAACTGTTGAATGGATAAACAAATCATGACATACTCATACAGTGAGATACTACTCAGCAGTAAAAAGAAAGGTAAAAACAAATGAGATCCATGAAACAACATGGCTCTCAAAAATATTCTGCCACATGAAGGAAGCCTACACAAAGGGTCCCTATGTAGTAATTTTGTTACTGCTAAATTATAGGACAGGCAAAACTGATCTGTAGTGAAAGAAAGGAGATAAGTGGTTGTCTGGGATCAGACATACAAAGGGGAATCAACTGCAAAGAGGCAGGAGAGAATGTTTTGGGGCATGGAAACTTTCACATATTGTTTGGAGTGGCCGGTTATACAGACGTATATGTTTCTTAAAATTCTATACAGATGTATATACTCCTCAGAATGTATCTAACTTACACTGGAAATAACTACATTGCATTACATCTAAATTGGCCCTCTATAAGCTGGATTCAAAAGAAGTAATGGAAGAGTTTAGTTGACAGGGAGGAGTTGACTACTCATGAAACAAAAGGGACAATTAATAATATATGGTAAGATGAAAATGTGTCTATTCTGTGAGAATAGGGGACTGAGTTATCTAATGTGCTATTCTTAGTGTCTGGCACTTAATATGGATTTGATAAATGTTTATTAAATGAATGAATTAATGAATGAAGGTCAATGATTTAAAAAGCCAAAGCACCTATTAGGAATTGGCCTTGGTAATAGATGTAATAGAATAACATGTGCGGATATAGGCAGATTTCAATCTGCAAGTTAAAAGTTGATGGAGTTTCCATCTAGTAACTTATTTTCTCTGAAAAATTTGCTGGGTGAAGAGGAAAGAAAGTAGGGAGGTGAGAAGGTTAAATGTTCAAGGATAGTAAAAATGTTTGAAATCATTTTGTTCGCTTGAGAAAAATCAAGTTTACAAGAGAAATGTAGAAACCCGGTTTGCAGTGAGGCCCTCTCAATTGCTGGTCATGAATTTACAGTGATACTAATTTTCCTCTAGTTAAACATTTTTTGAGAATGGTTGGTCACTTGGGTACAAATGCAAAGAAGAAAATGCTAGTGTTCATGTGTGGTTTGGGTTTTGGAAGATTAATTTGATGAAAAAAACAGAGAAACGAGGAGGTTTAGGGTTTAGCAGAGGTGTTATTCAGATAATAGAACATCTAATCAAAGCAACTTAAAAGGGGAAGAAGGGAGAAAGCTGATAAAGGGAGAGGAAGGAGAGGGACTGGGGATCCAAATGCAATTGAAGAATCTGTAGTGGGAGTAGCTGAAAAAATCAATCTGTATGTTTCACCACTTGCTAGTTGGCTACCAAGAACCCCTCAGAGCCTGTGAGTGCTGCAGGAAACCCATCTGTAGGGAGACAGAGAAAAATTAATGGGTTCTTAAGCATCATAGCAGAAGACAAAGCTGAATGATAGATGGATGCTACTGAATGAGAATTAGCAAAAGAGACAGGAGAGAACTTTGAAAAAGTAATGAGAACATTTCTCTTCTGTCTAGGATATAGTGGTAGCATGTAGCAGGAGGCATTTCTTCACCTACAATAACTATGAAAAGCAGATGAACTAAAAAATATGATTTAAAAGTTTTGGAAAGGCAAATTTAAAAGACTGATAATAACAAGTGTTGGTGAGGATGTAGAGCAACTGGAACTCTCATTCACAGCTGGAGGGAATGTTAATTGATAAAAACCGCTTTGAAAAACTGTTCAAAACTACCTATCAAAGGGAAATACATGTCTCCCCTATGACTCCTCAATTATATTCCTAGATACATATCAAGAGAAATGAACGTATATATCCACAAGAAGACATGTAAAAGAATATTCATTGTGGCTTGCATTATGATTTCCTCAAACTGGAAAGAAAAGAACCCAAACTGGTATATTTACATAATGGAATGTATTACGTAGCTATACGAAATATGACTTAGTAATATAGGCAAAATTTTCAAAGAATTGCAACAGATATTACATTGAACTAAAGAAACTAAACATGAAAGAATGTTGTATGATTCCATGTGTATGAAGTTCAAAACTGGAACTTTAAGTGATTACTTTAAAAGTCAGAATAATGATTACATCTCATGGGGGCAGGGTGGCTTAGGGAAGGTGTGTGAGGAAACCTTCAGAGATTCTAAAAACGTTCTGTATCTTAGCTGGAGAGATCTGAATTAATATTCTGGAAGGCCAAGTGGAAGAAATACCCGCTAACATCAACGGGGAAGTTGATTTTGCTTTTTAATCCAATTTATTGGTTTATTTACCCTACTGATGTTTATTTTGATCACTGACATATTTGATTTTATTCCTATTTTATTTGAAGTTTTGGTTTTTCTTTGCTATGTTTTCATCTTGTAATTTCTTTAGTATTTTCCATCACTTTTCTGAATTAAGCAATTTTCCTGTGTTATTCTTTCTGGCAATATGGAAGTTTGTGTACTTGTTGGTAGCCTAACTATTAAATACACATATTTTAACCTGCATTTTTTCTATTAATGTAAAAATAAATAATAGCTAAGCAACATTCCTTTTCTTTAAACCAATAATTTCCTTTACCTGTTTCATTGAAAAGAAAAATCTCAGTTTTAATTCCAAGCCACTATTAGTTTGCTTTTTTTTTTTTCCTTACAAATCATTATCACTTCAGGAATCCTTTCTTAAGAATTGCATTGGCTGGGCCAGGTGGTTCATGCCTGTAATCCCAGCACTTTGGGAGGCCGAGGTGGGCGGATCACCTAAGGTCAGGAATTTGAAACTAGCCTGGCCAACATGGCAAAAACCCGTCTCTACTAAAAATACAAAAATTAGTGTGGTGGTGGGTGCCTGTAATCCCAGGTACTTGGGAGGCTGAGACAGGGAGAATCACTTGAACCCGGGGAGGCGGAGGTTGCAGTGAGCTGAGATCATGCCACTGCACTCTAGATTGGGTAATAGAGTGAGATTCCTTCTCAAAAAAAAAAAAAAAAAAATTATGATTTGCAACATTTAGAAAGCTGTTTAGCAAAATACTTTTTTTGGTATTTATTGATCCACCACAATTGTTTTTATGTTTTGGTGCTCCCCACGTTTGGCTGGAGATTTTGCTTGAGCAATTTAAGATCATATGGTTGATATACTTTTTGAGTTTGTGAATGCCCAAACATCAAATGATAACCTAGCCAGATATAAACTTCCAGAGTCACAATTCTTTTCCCTTGGACCTTTGTTGATTATCCTCAATAAACAGGAGAAGGAAAGGTATAGGTCATTTGCTAAAGTCTTTTTTTCTTATTATTTAATATAATTTCTGCTGCTTCTTGTATATTTTCTATTTGGTCAAGCTAGTATTTTATGCACAATAAACAAACATTTATTCCTATTTTAAACCATCTTATGTAGTCTTCTCCATTTGCATATCCTTCCTTCTTAGTGCCATCCGTCCCATTTTATCTGTTCTTCAAATCTTATCTTAAATTCTACCATGTCCATGGAGCTTTCTCTATCTACCCCAGTTTCAAATTCATTTCCCCATTCTCATCATAGTGTTTATTGTCCCTGCCATGTGTTTTGTACTTCATAGAATCCTAAAATGTTTTATCTGGAGGAGATTATGTAATTCAGCTTCCTAACTTTTTAGATTAAAAAAACTATGGTCAGCTGTATCACCTGGGTGATGTGAGGTCCTCGGACATTCTGGGGCTACCCTTTAATATCTAAATAAGATGGTTCTCAAGCCCCAAACCCCAACTACATTCAGAAGTCCTCCCTTAAAAGTTCTGTGAATTTCTAGGGCCTTCTGCGCTCCTGATCACTGTTGCAGCCAGCATCCCAACCATTGCTCTTGGCTCAGCTAGAGGCCACTTTTTCTCACTGGATCATGTCACTAGAAATACAAAAGCCACAAACCTGGTGTACACAATTGACTTTTTACTGAAGATTTGTATTCTCTGAAAGAGTGTAAGTGGTTTAAGAACAAACAAGACTTTTGTAACTCTTATAGCTTCTAGTCTAGAGGGAGCCATAGAAAAACAATGGCTTTACTTTGGATGTTAGACGATGCTGTTCTGAAATTTAACAGCCATGTCTCCTCCAAGGAGGAAGTTTTATCCTGGCTCTGTCCTTTCAGGTCATTTTTTTCTCGCCATCTTCTTTCTTCTTTACTCTTCCAAACTTACAAAATTATGTATCCTTGGAGTAATCAGAGTAATGCATTTCTCCATTCTCTATGTAAAATGAAACGATCTTAAAAATATTCCATATCTTAGTAAGATGTCCATATAGGAAAGCCAACACAAAGTACCAGCTAAAGCTTTGAAATACCGGTTTTTTGTTTGTTCTTTTACTTTATCCTAAGCAGAACTCCATCCTCTATTAGTCTCTGGAAATGGAAGAAAAATAGTGTAATAATTTGTTTTCTCCTTAACCACGGAAAGCCTCTATGTCTTATGAACAATAGCTCATTTTAATTACACATGAATTCTCAGGACACAGGTCTTCTTAGAGTCCTATACTTTTTCTTCAGACTGTATTATCATTTCCCCTGTCCCAGATTTTATTCAATTTTACATTATGTCATATGCTGTTTTCTACTGCTTTCTTATGGTTTCACATATGTAATTCCTGCTTTTCTAGAGTCTAGTGGTTAGAAAGCAAGTATTGATTATTGAGATGGTCAGAAAATCGAATATATACCAGTGCTCAAGGACTTTGTGTATTGAGTAAGCATGATGACATGTCATTTGATGTACATCTGTCATGAGCCAGATGATGTGCTAAGTGCTTTCCATACACGCCCCTACTCCTCTCCTCGCTCCTTTGAGAGAGGTACTATTATCTTAAACAGAAAAAGAAATTGACATTCAAGGAGCATAAGTCATTTGGATTCCACATGACTAAATTGAGAAACTAGACCCGTCAGCTTCCAAAACACGTTGCTCTTCCCACCACACCCCAGGAATTCCAAGGCCACCAATGCTAACAATTGTTTCTCTAGCGGTTGATGTTTTTTTTTTTTAAATGAAAAACTTTGCAGTGCACTTATTGGGCAGTGACCACATCGTTTTTGCAAGATTATGTTCTCTTTCAGTTTTAAGACCCATTCATTTTTAATGTGATTTTTAAAGCTCATTTGTGAACCTGATAGTTTTTTTTCTGCCTTTCAGTTTGATCCGTTAATAATTGAAAGCAAGAAAGCAGCAACTGTGGTGTTAATGCTTCATTCTCCAGAAGAGGACATTTTGGCTAAAGCATGTGAAGCCATTTATAAATTTGCTTTAAAAGGTTTGGATTTTTTTCTGTTTATATTTCCATTTCATTAATTTTTAAAAAGATTTACTACATTATGGGCACTTTTCTTCCTAGTCTTTCACTTACTTGCTGTCAGATGAATTATTTCAGACAACCAGAATATTATTTAATGCATTAACTGAAAGCAGTGTCTCTCCCTGAGTGCCTAGCTTAATCTTAAGGAGTAATTTAGTCATCGGCTAGAACAATCATTCTGAAAGTTTCATTGTAGTTTTAGAAATTGTAAATGTCACAGACGCTAAAAGAACTCCCAATGGTCAAGGCTGGGACAATTAGAACAACATAGTAAAATAGTATTGGGTTATAATCCAAGTGGAAAATAAGTATCCATGAGTCCATACTGATATAAATAAACGAATGAATGAATAAATAAATGGAAGGGAAGAGACAAATCCCCATGCAGAATTCCTAACAGTTTATGCAGACACTCTAACTTCAAGGAGGTGAAATATAACTTCCCACTCTTTGAGTGGGAGATGTACAGAGTTACTTATTTCCAAAGAGTAAATATAGAAATGGGGGGAAATAATCTTGCAAGGGATAAACCTTACAAACAATACCTCAGCTAGGTGATGAAAATCAACATCAACCATCTGGGCATGTTGGCTAATGCCTGTAATCTCAGCACTTTGGAAGACCAAGGTGGGTGGATCACTTGATCTCAGGAGTTTGAAACCAGCCATGGGAATGTGGCAAAGCATCATCTCTACCAAAAAAAAAAAAAAAAAATACAAAAACTAGCCATCTGTGATGGTACATGCTTGTGTCCCAGCTTCTAAGGAGGCTAAGGTGGGAGATCGCTCGAGCTCAGGAGTTCAAGACCAGCCTTGGCAACATGGTGAAACCCCACCTCTACAAAAAATAAAAACATTAGCCTGGTGTGATGGCACATGCCCACAGTCCCAGCTACTTGGGAGGCTGAGGTGTGAGGACTGCTTGACCCTGGGAGGCAGAGGTTGCAATGAGCAGAGATTGTGCCACTGCACTCCAGCCTGGGCAGCAGAATGAGACCCTGTCTCAAAAAACAAACAACCATCAACTGTGGTAAGTCATATTGACAACAGGTACCTTTGATATGATGTGATGAAAATGACACTTTATTTCTGTGTTATTTTCCTTAAAAATCCATAACCCCAGTCTACTGATTCTTAAAATCAGACAAATCCTGGTTCAGGTACAAAATACCCCAATTGGGAGTTTAGTGTAACTGTTTTTTTTTTTTTTAATAAAACATTTCAAACTAAGATGGGAACAATTTTGTTTTAAATAAACAATACTTGAAATATTGTGTTGGAGCTTGAATGAGAGAACAACCAATCCTCCAATTAGCCAAGGTTACAATACTTGCCTTGCTTTGTCACTCAGGTCATCACTGGGAATCCAGATGTAAACCAGAGTGGTTCTGGAAGGGACTGTACCTTTTTGAGTGGTTGGTGTAGAATCCTGGGTCAAATTTCAGGGAGATTTTGGATTGTGTATCTATGGCAGCATGAATCCCATTCAATCTTATAGAGTTATTATATATCATCTGGCTGTCACATGTATCTGATTATGTGTAATCTCTTTTTGCACGACAGGAAGAATTAGATAGGCATGTATTTCATATGAAATAAATACAGAAATAATTGTAAGTCTGATGTTTTATACTAGTAGTATTTTCTAAAGTTAAAAAAGATAGGACTTTGGCTTCTGGCCAAGATGGACCACTCTACTGCCTGAAACAATGAATGAAACAGACCTGATATGTGAAGGTAGAGTACACTTACTCTGTTGGTAGAAACAATGAAGAAAATAAACCAGATATATGAAATAACAGTTGACAAGACCATCAACATCAGATAATAAAGGGCAGTGACCACTGAGAGATGGGAATCAAAGGAAGTAAACCCTATGATTGCCTCAGATTTTTGACTTCAGAGAATTTTTTGGACATAGCACTTGAAAGGGTAACCTGGTGGACTCTCTGAGTTAAGAAGACAAATCTGAGGGTCCAGGGAGATAAAAGCATTTAGAGTTTTTGGGACAGAGTAAAGGAGAGGAATGAGTTTCACAGAAGGAGAACTCAGGAGATCTGTAAAGGATCCCATTCTTGTCTTTAGGAAAGTTGTGAGCAGCATGTACATGTGAGGGAAACAGTCAGACAAAGAGGCACCCAAAGAATTGGGGTCATAGTGTCTGGTGCTCACATAGGGCTAGTAATAGTACCTGTTCCCATCAGCCGGACTGAAATCTCAGAATTCATGAAGCACTATGTAGAATACACAGAGGAGTCTTGTCTCAGTATGAAAAATAATTAGTTCTAGATGGTACATTTTTCTAGTACCACCTAGTAAATATTAAAAGCAAGACTTGAAAGGATCAAGTTGTTTCCAAGTAACTTAATTTGTCCCTGAAAAAATCTCAAGAATACAGTAATAGCCATTGCCTAACAAGGTAAAATTGAAAATGTCTTGCATCCAGAAAAAAAAAAAAAAATTACCAGGCATGAAAAGCAGAAAAAATGCATAAGATATAAAACAACCAATACATCAAAATTGACCCAGATGTTAAAATTAGCAGGAAAAGACATTTAAAAATTACAACTATATTCTATATGTTTAGAAAATAAAAACAGAAAGCTACAAGACGACCCAAATACCACTTCTAGAGATAAAAACTTCAATATCTGAAATGAAAAATATATAGGCTTGGATAAATTCAGATTATAAACACCACAGAAGAAAAGATTAATGAACTTGAAGAGACAGTAACAAAGTATCCAAAATGAAGGACAGTGAAAAATACATTTTAAAAAGATGAACAGAAATCCAATAAGGTATGAGAAAAGTTCATGTGTCCAATATAGGTGTAATTGGAGTTTCTGAAAAAGGGTGACAGGGACAGAAAAAGCATTTGAAGAAATAATGGCTGAAATTTCCCTAAATCTAATGCAAACTCTAAGTCCATGAATCCAAAAAGTTTGTCAAAACCCAAGTGCAAAGAATATGAAGTAAACTATGCCACAGTACATTATAATCAAATTGCTCAAAACTAGAGAGAAAGAAAAAATCTTAAAAGCAGCCAGAATGAGTAAAAACATGTTATATTCAAATAAGCAAAGGACAAGAGATAATAACAAATTATAAATAAGGATGATTTATCATCAGATATCATACAAGTGAGAAGTCAGTAGAGCAAAAGTGTTTAAAGAATGAAAGATAAATAAAAACTTTCAACCCAGAACTACATATCCAGGAAAAAAATCTTTCAAAGACACTGATGAAATAAAGTTTTATTTTCAAATATAAAAAAGCTACAATAATTTGTTACCAGCAGATTTATACTACTACTTATATTAAAAAGAGACCTTTCAGGCAGAAAGAAGTAACACCAGATGTAAATATAGATTTACAAAAAAAAGAATACAGAGAGCTAGAAATGGCAACATATATGTTTTTTCTTGCTATTTGAAACACTTCGAAAGTAAATTTATTATTTTAAATAGAAATAATCATATATTGTGCAGCCTGAAACATATGTATAAGTGAAATAGATGGCAACAACAGCCCCAAGGTAGAAAGGTAAAAAAAATGGACGTATAATATTGTTAGGATCTCATATGTGAAGTGGCATAATATCACTTGAAAGTAGACTGTGATAAGTCAAAGATGTATACTGCAATCCTAATGCAACCACTAAGATAACAAAACAAAGGATAATATTAAATAAGCCAATGAAAAAATAAAATGGAATAATAATATTCAATAGATAGAAAAGAAGGCAGAATATGAAGAAAAATGCAAACAGGGAATAAAGGGACATATAAACAAATAAGATAGATTTAATCTAATCATATCAAAAATTAAATATAAATGTCCTAAATACCTTGATTAACAGGAAGAAACTGGTATGTTGGATAAAAGCAAGAGTTAACTACATGCTGCCTTCAAGAAGTGCACTTAGAATATAAAAGACAAAGAAACTTAAAAGGATGACAACAGACATGTCATGCTAGCATGAACCGAAAGAAAGCCCAAGAGTTAATAACAGAAATATTAAAATTATAAAAGTAAACAGAGAATAGTACCAGAGATAAAGAAGGTCATTTTATAATGATAAAGGGATCAGTTAATGAAAAGACTAAAAAATCTTAAACAGTCATGTACTGAATGTAAGATATTTAAAATACATGAAGCTAATCATGCAAGGAAAAATAGGCATCAACAATTAAAGCTGAAGATTTCAATGCTCCTCTCAACAAATGAGAGAACAAGTAGACAGCAAAGGTATAAGGATATAAAGGATTTGACAATCAGTATCAGTGTATTTAACCTAATTAATATTTATAGCACACTTTAAGAGCAGTAGAGTACACAACTTTTTTCAAGCACATACAGAACATTTATCCAAATAGATCATATTCTGGGCCATAAAATAAGCCTCAATAAATTTTAAGCTATTCCAATAACACAAAATATATTCTCATACCACAGTGGAATTAAATAAGAAATCAATAATGCAGAAGACTCTGGATAATTGTTAAGTAGTTAGAAAGTAAATAACATACCCTTAAATGACTCATGAATCAAATAAGAAATCAAAACAAAAATCAGAATTGAAAATTTAAACACAGTGAAGGATGATATAAAACTGCTTAGAGAGAAGGTTATTGTGCTAAATAACTATACTGGAAAACTAGAAAATTCTGAAACCAGTAACCTTGGCTTCCATCTTAAACTAGAAAAAGACGACCAAAGTAACCCAAAAGTTAGTAATAATAAGGATATAATAGATATCTCAGTATAAATCAACAAGACAGAAAACAGAAAAAATTGATGAGCCATAAAAATGAAAAGCTGTTTTTTTTTGAGATCAATAAGAATGATTAACCTCCAGATGGATTGATAAATAAAATGAGAGAAAAGACAAATTATCACTATCAGGAGTGGGAGAGGGGACATCACTAGAGATCCTACAGATATTAACAGGATAAGAGGAATATTATGAATAAATTAATACCAATAAATTCTACAACTTAGACTAAGTGAACAAGTTTATTTCAAGACCTAAATTTCCAAGCTCACTTAACAAAAAAAGAGCTTGAATAGCTCTATATTACAAAAACTGAAATTGGAAGTTAAAAACTTTCTCACAAATAAAACTCCAAGTCCAGATGCTTTTACTGGTGAATTCTGCCAAACATTTAAGGAAGAAATAATACCAATTAAATATAAATATTTTCAGAAAATTGAAAAGGGTGGAATACTTCTTAGTTCATTCTGTGAAGCCACCATTACTGTAAACCCAAGATAGAAAAAGGCCAAAAAAAAAAAACCAAACTGCAAGTCAATATGCCTCATTAACATAGATATAAAATTCTAAACAAAATGTTAGCAAATTAAATTCAACAATATATTTAAAAAGCTGGCCGGGCGCGGTGACTCACGCCTGTAATCCCAGCACTTTGGGAAGCCAAGGCGGGCGGATCACGAGGTCAAGAGATCGAGACCATCTTGGTCAATATGGTGAAACCCCGTCTCTACTAAAAGTATAAAAAATTAGCTGGGCATGGTGGCACGTGCCTGTAATCCCAGCTACTCAGGAGGCTGAGGCAGGAGAATTGCCTGAACCCAGGAGGTGGAGGTTGCGGTGAGCCGAGATCGCGCCATTGCACTCCAGCCTGGGTAACAAGAGCGAAACTCCATCTCAAAAAAATAAAAATAAAAAATAAAATAAAATAAAAAGCTAACACATCATGACTAAATGACTCTTATTTCCCAGTTGCAAGGTTGGTTTAACATCTGAAAGTCAATCAAGGTATTTTATGATGTGTGGTAGATAGAAAAAGAACCCCAAAATATCTACATCAGAAAATATCACATCCCTGGAAGCTGTGAAAATAGTATGTTACATGACAAGGGAAAAAAATGCTGATGGAGGCAAGAGAGTCACATTTGGAGAAGACATGATGGTGGACACAGAGGTCAGAAGGGTGTGATTTTTGGCTTTGAAGATGAAAGGGGTTCACTCTCCAAGGAATGCTATGTGGAAAAGAAAAGGAAATGGATTCTGCCATAGAGCTTAGCTCCCGAAGAGCATAGGAAGCCCTGCCAACACTTTGCATTTCACCTACTGAGATATGTATCCGACTTCTGACTTCCAAATCATAAGATAATAAATTTGTGTTGTTGACAAACCACTAGATTTGTTATTTATTATAGCAGCAATCAGAAAAAATTATAAATCTTTTAAAAAGAAAAACCATACGATCATCTTCATACATGCAAAACCATCTTTTTGGCAAAATCCAACATCCACTCCTGATAAAATATGCATGCAAAGTAGGAATAGATATAAACTTTCTCTACCTAATAAAAGGTATCTACAAAAAAAGCCTATGGCTTACATCACACTTAATGGTAAAAAACAAAACAAAACAAAACAAAAAAAAACTAAATGCTTTCCACTTAAGATCAGGAACAAAAGAAGGATGTCTGCTATCATCATCTTTATTCAACATTGTATGGGAGGTTCTAGCCAGTGCAATCAGGCAAGAAAAAGAAATAAAAGACATCCAGAATATTTGTAGTTAAAAACTTTCTCATAGATTAGAAAAAGAGGTAGAACTATCTGTTTGATTTATACAAGATGACATAATCTGGCTCTGTTCACTCACCCTAATTATTTTGAGATTAATTCATATCATAGTATTTGTTTTTGTTGCTGAGTACTATTCCATTATGTGGATTTACCACAGTTTGCCAGGGTCATATGGTAGGGGTACATCAACTTTTAAAGAAATTGCCAAACCATTTTCCAAAGTGATTCGTACTGTTTTATATTCTCACCAGCAATGTCTGAGGGTTCCAATTTCTCCCTACACTAGCTGGCATTTGCTGTTCATCTTTTTGATGACAGTAATCCTTGTGGTGTGAAACGGTATCTCACTGTGGTTTTAATGTGCATTTTCCTAATGACTAATGATGTAGAGAAAAACATACTTTATCATCATCATCCATCCTCTTTGGTGAAGTATCTGTTCAAATAATTTGTTCATATATATTTTAAAATTTGGTTGTTTTCTTATTTGGTTTTAGAAATTCTTTATATATTCTGGGTACACATCCTTTACTTCTGGATTAGATATGTATTTGCAGAATTTTTCTCACAATTTGTAGAATATCTTTTTAAAAAAATCTAGACTTTTTTTCTGTAAGCAGTTTTAGGTTTATAGAAAAATGAGGGCAGGCATAGTTGCTTGTAGAGCCTGTAATCCCAGTAATTTGTGAGGCCCAGACAGGAGGATCACTTGAATCTGTGAGTTTGAGACCAGCCTGGGAAACATTCTGAGACCCTATCTCTACAAAAACTTGAAAAAAAAAATTAGCTGGATGTGGTAGCATTTGCCTGTAGTCTCAGCTACTCAGGAGACTGAGGTGAGAGAATCACTTGAGCCCAGGAGGTCGAGACTGTAGAGAGCTATGATCATGCCACTGCACTCCAGCCTGGGTGACAGAGTAAGACTCTGTCTGAAAAAAAAAAAAAAAAAAAAAAAAAAAAGAAAGAAAAATGAGAAGTAGAGTTCCCATAAACACTCCTCCTCCATTTCAGTTTTCTCTATTATTACAGTAATCTTTTGCATTGTATTACTCAGGATTCCCTAAAGAAAGAGAACCAATAAAACATATGTAGATATATATGAAAACATTTGTAATGGGAACTGGCTCACATGATTGTGGAGGCTGAGAAATCCCACAGTAAAGCCATGTGCAAGCAGGAGAACAAGGAAAGCCGGGGATGTAATTCAGTCTTGTCCTAAGGCCAGAGAGCCAAAGCTACTGTAAAGTCCTAGAGTCCAAAGGCCTGAGAACAGGAGCTCTAATGTCTCAGGGCAAGAAAAGTTAGGGGTCCCAGCCGTAAAAAGAGAAGATTTTTCCTTTTTACATCTTTCTGTTCTACTCAAGCCCTCAGCAGATTGGATATTGCCCACTCACATTGGTGAGCGCACATCTTCACTCAGTTGAAAGATTCAAATGTTAATCTCTTCCAGAAACACCCTTGCAGACACACCCAGAAATAATATTTTAGTAGCTATCTGTGCATCCCTTAGCTCAGTCACTTTGGCACATAAAATTAATGTGATGACATCTATAGACAATTCTATCCAATCTACAAAAAGGGGCTAGAGCTAATTAATTACTCAAGGAGGTATTTATTGAGTGCCTGTTACATGACTGGCATTGTGCTAGGCACCAAGGGTAGGAGAGAATAGGGCAGAAAGGGTATCTGTCATCATGGAGAGTTATCAAGGCATAGGCAAGCAAAACACAGATGCTGTCAAGTGATATGACAAAAATACAGCAGGATAAAGAGAGGTAAAAAGCACTTGGATGCGGTAACAGCAGTAGACAGGGTGATTGCGGGGGACTGCTCCAAAAAGGTGCAGTGTGAGCTCAGAACTGAAGATAAGATGAAGCCAGCTTTGTAAACAGGGGAAGGGAGAGGAGGAAGTGTCCGGGATGCCTGTGCTCTACCAGTGGAAGCCAAGAGTAATGTGAAAGGTAAATGGCAAATAAGAAATTGGAATGGCACGGGGCAGAATGCTGATGAAATCGATGACATCCATGTGTGGTTTTTGTTTTACATGTGATGCCAGGTGAGGAAAATAAAACAACCCTTCTTGAACTTGGAGCTGTGGAACCTTTAACTAAACTGCTCACCCATGAAGACAAAATTGTAAGAAGAAATGCTACTATGATATTTGGAATCCTGGCTTCTAATAGTAAGTATCAACTTTTAAAAATAATCAAATAATCCCATGTAATGCATTATCATTCCTTTAAATTTAACATTGAAGAATTTGTTTCAGTTTTAAACTGACTTTAATGTTCACAAAAACATGACATCAGTATAATGCAGCAAATGTGTGATTTCACTTTTTAAGGGATAATTTTAAAACAGGAAAATATATGCAAGCACATCCATGCAAAAACTCCTCTGAGTTGGTGATGTCGTCCTACAAGCTGAGAAAGCAATCATTTTCTCTTAAAATGAAAAGCAGTTTTTCTTGAGTTAGTGTGATGTAATTTGCCTGCCTATAATGTATGTTACATTTCATATGTATTTCATAGTGAACAAAACCTAAAGAGCTTTGATAAACTGATTTGGAACTGCAAACTCTATTTTGCAAAAGATAAATTTAAATGTGCATTTACCAAGGTAGGTGGATCGCCTGAGGTCAGGAATTTCAGACCTGCCTGGCCATCATGGTGAAACCCCATCTCTACTGAAAATACAAAAATTAGCCAGGCATAGTGGTGGGTGGCTGTAATCCCAGCTACTCAGGAGGCTGAGGCAGGAGAATCACTTGAACCTCGAAGGTGGAGGTTGCAGTGAGCTGGGATCGCACCACTGCACTCCAGCCTGGACGACAGAGTGAGACGGTGCCTCAAAAAAAAAAATTTTTTTAAGTGCATTTACTTCTTAAATCAGTCCTATTGCTTGGAATATTATGTCACATAATTAATATTATATTAATATATAGTATGTAACATGTAATATTAATCATATATGTACATAATTAACATTACTGTGATTAATATCAATTATGTTATATCATAATATTGTATAATTATATTAATATATAATATATAATACTAAAGAACATATTAATATAATAATGTGATTGTATAATATTAGTTAAAAGATGATATTATGTCCATTAGAATATCAGTTTGACTAAAACCATGCCAATAAAGGCAGTCTCTGACTTATTAACAGGGTATATTTTCCTTGTCATTTTCTAATGGTGGTTTTTAAGTCATCCACCAAAACCCTGTAACTTATAGTTTTTTTTTTTTTTTTTTTTTTTTTTTTTTTGGGACAGAGTCTTGCTCTGTTGCCCAGGCTGGAATGCAGTGGTACAATCTCAGCTCACTGCAATTTCTGCCTCCCATATCCAAGCAATTCTCCTGCCTCAGCTTCCCGAGTAGCTGGGATTACAGGCACACACCACCATGCCTGGCTAATTTTTGTATTTTATTAGTGGAGACAAGGTTTCACCATGTTGGCCAGGCTGATCTCGAACTCCTGACCTCGTGATCCATCCACCTTGGCCTCCCATACTGCTGGGATTACAGGCGTGAGCCCCTGTGTCCAGCCTAACTCATAATAAATTTTAAATGACACTCTTAGTAGAGACTGGATTCTAATATGAAACTTAGGCTGCTATGAATAAACACGTGCCTATCATGGCACATGGCTAAAACCATACTTTCACCCTCTTAAGATAACCTCAGCAAAACACAAGCACGGATTCTTTCCTAGTCTTCCTGCCTACGCTGCACCCTCTTTTCCCTGGATCTGGTATAATGACAGTGAGGCCTTATTCCACGTCCAGCAGGGACTGTGGTGTGAGTATGTTCAGGGACAGTTATGAGTGGAAGTTGGGAAGAGAAGTGGAAGGGCGGTTCTGTGTGGCATCTGTGCCATTACAACCTCAGCTACAGAGACTGTGTTTGCCGGTAGCTGCGGTAACAGAAGCTGTTGGGGCTCTGTGCATCCTTAGTGGAAGGATGTGACTTTTCAAGCTCTGATGGTGGCTGTGCCTAAGGCAGAGGCCTGGGAGTGTTTCCAGAGATGGCAGCAGAATGAGGACAGTCAAGGTGGAGTGCATGTCCCACCAGCTTAGACTATGCTAACAATACTAGTTAACACAAAGCACTGACAAGGGGTCAGGCACTATACTAAGTGCTATTGATATATTAAATCATTTAATCCTAACAGCCTTGTGAGGTAGGTACTATTATTTCCTTTACATCTGAGGCAACAGAGGCATAGAGAAGGGAAATAAGGCAGTACTCAACTGAATTATGGACCTTCCTAAATTTATCACAAGGATTACCTGTGTAATAATGCTATATTAGTGTCATATTGAATGCTTAACCAAAAACAAAAAAAGGAAAATTGTAACAAAAAAATGGAAGGGTTTTGATTTCTTATGTTTTATTCTGTTTACAGACCATGGAATTTGAGAAACAAAAATATTTTGTGGCCAGGCATGGTGGCTCATGCCTGTAATTCCAGCGCTTTGGGAGGCTGAGGTGGGAGGATTGCTTGAGCCCAGGAGACTGAGTCTGCAGGGAGCCGTGATCACACCACTGCACTCCAGCCTGAGTGACAGCAAAACCCTGTCTCCAAACGAAAACACACACACACAAACTTTGTAATACCTCTTATGAGGTTAGAGCACAGCACGTAGGCACATCTGTCTAGCTTTAATTAGGCTGACAAAAAATAGTATAAAAATGTACTTTATGAAAGTCAATATACTTACTTTTAAGCATTTTTGACATTTCTAATAATCAAATTGGATGTAAGAAACCAAGATGTATTAATTGAAATAGGTTGGGTAATTCTTATTTGCACTCTGTACAAGATTAAAGTCAAAATTTAAAAATACCCTCCCAGCAACACACCTAAAAAGATTACTAATATATAATAAATAAATGTAGGGCACAGCGACTCAACTCTTTGGATGTGCATTCCAGGCACATTCTGCACTTTCATGGTTATTGTTTCTAGTGTCTTAGAAGGAAGTACAGCTCATGATTGAGGAGTACAAGCAGGCTAGAGAATGTGTGCGGTTAGCCCCACTTGAGCATGAAACCTGCCCCACCACTTGCTGTGAGGTTTGGAGCCTCAATTTCCTTATCTGTAAAATCAGATCATCTTACCTGTCTCATAAGGGACTGTTCAGTAGATATTGCCATTATAGTTATTATTATTTTGAGACAGGATCTCACTCTGTTGCCCAGGCTGGAGTGCAGTGGCATGATCTTGGCTCATTGCAACCTCTACTTCCCAGCTTCAAGGGATTCTCCTGCCTCAGCTTCCTAAGTAGATGGGATTACAGGTGCAAGCCACCACACATGGCGAATTTTTGTATTTTTAGTAGAGTTGCCATGTTGACCAGGCTGGTCTCCAACTCCTGACCTCAAGTGATTCACCTGCCTTGGCCTCCCAAAATGCTGGGATTACAGGCGTAAGTCACTGCACCCAGTCTATTAGTATTAATAATAAACATCAATATTCTGTTTCTTCCTTTGCAGATGATGTTAAAAAATTGTTAAGGGAGTTAGACGTCATGAATTCTGTCATTGCTCAGCTTGCTCCAGAAGGTAACTTTGCATTCTATGTCTGTTTTTAAAAATAGAATTTTTTTTACACTTGATTAAACTATATATTGAAAATCATTCATGAAATATTGTTATTGAAATCTCTCAAACCACAGGTCAATTTTGAGTTTGTAAAAAGGGTGAGCTGTAAGCAAGATACAATTTGTGGAGCTTTGGTTTCCAAGGCGTATTTTAAGGTAGTGGTTGCATAATAAGCAGTTGGCATACTTGTATTATTTATTTTTGATACACAGAAGAAGTAGTTATCCATGAGTTTGCTAGTCTTTGTCTAGCAAACATGTCAGCAGAGTACACCGGGAAAGTGCAAATATTTGAACATGGGGGATTAGAGCCGCTCATCAGACTACTGAGTAGCCCAGACCCAGATGTAAAGAAGAATTCCATGGAATGCATTTACAACTTGGTGCAGGTAAGATTAATTTCTAAGAAGTATTCTCATGAAAGCCAATTTTAGATTTTCCCATTAAAAAGAGAAAAAACGCTTTTTAAAAAAACTCACCAGTTATGCATCATTAGATATTCTTGTTACTGGTTAGTATTTATTATTCAGAGAAAAAATAACGGAAGCGATGTAGATATCTTTCAGTTTTCACGTTTGTTAAGTATTTGTCTCCCATGAAGAAGTATTTGGAAATATATTTCTATTTTTAAAGAATAGAATGGCATGCAAATAAAATGTACTTCTTCTGAAACAGGAAATCTAATATGGGGAACCCGGGCAGTTACTATTGATTGAACCCTGGTGCTCTAAGCATATTGGATGTTAATATGTACCCTACACAATGTACTGAGATGTTGATTTAGTCTTACTTGTTGCCAAAAATCTAATAATTTGAGTATGCAGAATAGAATTCATTATCCACAATAGCAAGATAGATGCTACCTCACTGTGATGCTTTCCTTTGTAATGGAAAGAAACTGCCATCCTTCCCCTTCCCTTCAGTCCTGTCCTTTGCACCCCCACTCGGGAACACAGAACACACACACACCCTCATGCACACAGGTCAGCTTCCTGACACTTTGAACAGCCTTCTCTACTGCTTAGATTCCTTAACAATTAGCACGCACATGTGATTAGCTTTACATCAGCTGAAAATGGAAAGACACAAATTTTAAATGGCCATTAAGAGAGTAGGAAATACCAAAATGAGAGTGAAGAGGAGGATTAATGGAGAGGCAACATATCCAGGCAGAGAGAGACAAATGGGCTCATATCAAAAGGCAGCAAAAGCAAAATTCCTGACCCAGCATGTTTTTGCTACTCACTGGTTTCACCCTCACTCCTCCCTCCCTAAAAGGCACCCTAAACAGGAAGTTTAGCCCCTTTTTTCCCTTCTCCAGTCACGTGGGCTTTACCTCCTTTGATGAAGTATTTCTCTAAGTGTGTTTGTGTTTTAAATCCCAAGACTCCTTAGAGCTATATTTCCCTATTGTTTTAATCAAGCAGAAATGAAAATCATCATCTCCACAATTCTTAACAGCAGTACCGGCTAAAAACTGTGTATTAGTTTCCTAGAGCTGCTGTAACAAAGAACTACAAACTAGGTGGCTTCATACTAGAGACAGTCACAGTTCTGGAGACCAGAAGTCCAAAATCAAGGTGTCGGCAGGGCCATGCCCCCACCGAGACCAGATCAAATGCTTTCTTTCCTCTTCCCAGCTTTGGGTGGTGGCCATCCATCAAAGGATGGAATAAGTCCCTTGGCTTATGGCTGCATCCCAGTAAGCTCTCCCTCTGTCATTTTTTTCTCCTAAGGACATCAATTGTACAAGGTTACTACTAAGGGCCCACTTTACTCCAGAATGACCTCATCATAACCAATTACATCTTCAGTGACCCTGTTTTCATAAAGATCACATTAACAAGTACTGGGGTTAGGGCTTCAACATATATTTTGGGGGGACACAATTCAACCCATGACAAAAAGCAGCTTACAATTTTGTGTCTAAAGGAAGCTCCATATTAAAGATCAATAAAAGGATGGACAGGAGAAAGCTAAGCTTTAATTGGAGCCTTTTCCACCTTTAGTTCCATTTTATATTTATCATGTTTTGATTAAAGGTGTCATGTCTTAACAGAGTTTGGGAGCTTTCCATGGCTTCATGGCTTGTTTTCATAACCACCCACTTTTTCACTCACCAAAATCATAGACATATAGGCACAACAACTGTCTAGATTATAATGACCCCTTGATTGTGTAAATGTTTTTAAAAAAGGTCGTGTATCTGAATAAAGCTGCTGTAAATTTGTATGCAAAGAGCTTGTCAACAGTACTGCATGCTAATTGGTATTTCATAAACAGTCCATTTGAATGAGATAAGAAATCAATGCCATAATTTCATTTTATTACTATTTAAAGAAGTATATCCAAGTGTGAAAAGAATTTCATTATGCATAGATTTTATAATGCTGTTTAATCGAAATTTGCTGCATAATAATAGATACTACAAAAGTCATAGATGTTTATTTTCTGTTGTAAATAATGTGTACATATTACAGTTAAACATTTTGGTGATGCCAATTTAAAGATTTCTCATTTTTGAGTTATTTTGGAAGGGAATTTGGAATAAAAGATGACAAAATTATAACTTATGCTCTTTTGTTAGAAAACGGAATTTCCCTGTTCTTAAGAATGTATTTTGCTTAAAATTTTATTTTTTTGATCATTTGTATTTTGTGGCAGGATTTTCAGTGTCGAACTACACTTCAAGAACTAAATGCAATACCTCCTATCTTAGATCTCTTGAAGTCAGAATATCCAGTTATTCAGTTGTTGGCTCTCAAAACCTTAGGTGTTATTACAAATGACAAAGAGTCTCGAACAATGCTAAGAGACCATCAAGGCTTGGACCATCTTATTAAGATCCTAGAAACTAAGGTATTTAATTTCATTCATCTGCCTTTCTATTAGGAAATGTATCTCTCCCAAATGTTCAAAAATGAAATTTTATTCTATTTAACATGTATTAGGTGTAATGGATTAATTTGCTTATTGCTATAGAAAGTTTATTGGCTTGCTTAAATCAGGCTAATTGTAGAGGCCCATTGGAACTGATTTTAAAAGTCTTCTGGTTTAGCACACTTAAGATGCTTAAATTCTTGTCTATGATCTTCCTCTTGATTTCCTGAAACACCTGGGGTGAGTCTTTTAACCTGCATTATGGTTTTCTCTAGGATAAAGCAAGAAGCATAATTTTCCTCCCATACACATACATTTTGATAATATTGGAGCTAAATGCTCATGGTTGCTAGTAAGCTCCTTAGGAATTAATTAAACTTTAAGAATACTTGTGCCTTCTAGGATCTCCTGATTATAAAACCTCATCTAGCAGTTTATTGAATGCCATTTAATTGACTTGAGAGATTCAGATAGCTTCCAAACATGTCCAGTGTCTTTTGCCACTAATTCTTTATTGAAATAGTAATAAACAGATTTCAGATCCAGTGCCCCTACTTTAATCTCTTGAGAACACACTGTCATGAGAACAGCATGAAGGAACTGCCCTGATGATTCAGTCGCCTCCCATCAGGTCCCTCCCATTGACACATGGGGATTATGTTACTTAATTTGCCCTGGGGATCACAATTTGAGATGAGATTTGGGTGGGGATACAGAGCCAAACCATACCAATGGGTTTGTGTTGGAGGAGGGGTGGGTGGGTAGTTGTTTTAAAGAATTGGCTCACATACTTTTGGAGGCTTGGCAAGTCCAAAATCTACAGGTTAGGCAAGTAGGCTAAAGACTCAGAAAAGTGTATAGTTTGAGTCCAGGGGTGGTCTGCTGGCAGGATTCCCTCTGTGGCCAGGTAGATCAATCCTTTTCTATTAAGACCTACAAATGATTAGGTGAGGCCACTCACATCATGGAGGGTAATCTACTTTACTCAAAGTCTACAGTTAAATATTAATCTCATGAAAAAACACTTTCACAGAAACTAGAATATTTGACCAAATATCTGGGTACTGTGGCCTGACAAAAATTCATTATCAAGTTCTCTCCTTGTCAAATTGGCACCAATATACATCTTAAATCACATTGATCTTCGAATTAAGACAATGATGAGATCATACTTTCACCTAACATGATACAACTATCCCATATACAACCAAATATTTCCCAGTGCTTACCCCAGAAGAGGATGCAGCAACCTTGGGTGATGTTTACCCTTCCTGGACCCACAAGTCCAGGCTATAGAAGAAATGGCACCATATGGTAGACACTGATTCAGAGCATATACAGCATTCTGGAGAACCTTGCTCCAGCCCTGCAAGGTCCTGCCACCTAGCTGGTGCTGTAACTAGTCTTTAAAAGGTCATTCTATCAAGCCAGCTGCTTAAGGATGGTGGGAACATGGTCAAACCAGTGAATTCCATGAACACTGGCCACAATGTATTTGCTGTGAAGTGAGTTCCTTCCATTCATGATGGATTATCCTTTCTGAGCATTTCTCAGTTTTGGGATTTCCCCCCTTTACATTTCTAACTATTTAGTTAAGGCTGAAGTTTGCCATAGCTTTGGGGATTCAGCCGATTTCCTCAGGCAAGATAGCCACACACTTACAACATTTCCCTCTTACAGTCACAAATTATTTTAAAGTATCTATTTTCATCAGTTTCGGTCTTGCTTTTTCAAAAAATGTTTACTCCAGATTTCAAAAGTTTTTGGTGGAAGACTATATGCGCAACTTCACTGACTACCATTTTTGGAAGTTCTCTTCCTAGCATTACATTTTATCCATAAAACATTTTGGATTAAGGGAAAGGAGAAAAGACAGGGCACATAGCCAGGAAGGGTGATGTTACTTTGATAAGCAGAACTCCTGTTCTCTGGGGCCTCTGTCTCAACAGAATTAATTACATTGTGTTCTGACTGACTTCATTTCCTCTTGTAGTCAAATATGGGAAGTGTACATTTCTTTTAGTACAACATTCTAAAGTTGCATTTGCTTTCATTATTAGGAATTGATTGACCTTCATATAGAGGCACTTGCAGTGATAGCCAACTGCCTCGAAGACATGGATACTATAGTGCAGATTCAGCAGACAGGGGGTCTTAAAAAACTCCTGTCATTTGCAGAAAACTCTACAATTCCTGATATTCAGAAGAATGCAGCCAAAGCCATTACTAAAGCAGCTTATGATCGTATGTCTTATTGTACTTTACTTTATTTATTTGGAGACCAGGTCTCACTCTGTCTCTCAGGCTGGAGTGCAGTGCCATGATCACAGCTCACTGCAGCCTCAACCTCTCCAGCTCAAGTGATACTTCCACCTCAGCCTTCCTGGTAGCTGAGACTACAGGCATGCACCACCATGCCTGGCTAATTTTTGTATTTTTATGTAGAGACAGGGTTTTGCTATGTTGCCCAAGCTAGTCTAGAACTCCTGGGCTCAAGCAATCTGTCCACCTTGACTGAGTCACAGGCATAAGCCACCATACCCCAAAATGTTTTATTTTATATAAACTAAGCACATGTAATTCCTCTTGTAGTCTTAATTTTGATTAGTACTAACAAACACTAGCGTATTTGTCTGCTTTTTAAAAAACAATTTAAGGCTGGGTGCAGTGGCTCACACCTGTAATCCCAGCACTTTGGGAGGCCAAGGCAGGTGCATTACCTGAGGTCGGGTGTTCGAGACCAGCCTGACCAACATGGTGAAACTTCCTCTCTACTAAAAATCCAAAATCAGCCAAGTGTGGTGGCGCATGCCTGTAGTCCCAGCTACTTGGGAGGCTGAGGCAGAAGAATCATTTGAACCTGGGAGGCAGAGGTTGTAGTCAGCCGAGATTGCACAACTGCACTCCAGCCTGGGGAATAAGAGGAAAATTTTATCTCAAAAAAAAAAAAAAAAAAATTGAGAATAGTGCTATATTTACTACTTAAGGCCAAATTCATCTCACTTCCAATGAGTTAAAGTAGAGCTTTGTCAAGGATATGAAGAATGCAATATGATTTCATTATCATCCTGTTTTTTTAAAAAACAATTCATTTCTATATTAAGTTCTAAGCCTTCATTTTGCTTGAATTTGAAATTGTATAGAATGCATGCATTGTCTGTGAACCCGAAAGCATTGTTTGAAGAAATCCACATTCACAATAATATCTATAAAGTAATTTTTAAGTTTCAGCTGGAGTCTAGTAGTACCATGTTACATAGCTGTGAAAAGTAATATGCTCATCCTATATACATAATACAATTTGCATTTCAGTGACAAGTTATGTTGACATAAATCTGTAAAATATGAGAGATTAATTATATAACAAGCACAGAAGATGAAATGATAGTTTTAATTTATGTATATTTGGAGTCTTATTTAATAAAAGATGTGATTTTATTTTTCCCCTTCTGTACCACTACTGTTTTAAATGATGACAGCATTGACTATTTTAAGTGATTTATATTCTAAACACATATACTCACCTCTGCATATCTATCTACCTGTCTATCTGTGTATATACTATGGGAAACACTTCCTTTTCAGCACATACTGGATGTCTTCAAGACAAAGCTTTAATGCAGTAAGCAGGATTTCACTATCCAATATGTAGTGTATATAGAGGGGCCTCATGAGTTACATTATAAATTCCTATTTGAGAGACTGCTTGTGAAACCAAAGTTTTTTAATATTGGCAAAAGACAGTTTCTCCAGTATTCTGTCAAATGGAACTTATACATTATCATAGCTGGTCAGTTCTATTTTCCTTCTATCCCAGTCCTTTGTAGCTAATTGAAACCCAAAGAGAAGTAAAATGCTAAGACATGGACAATGTCAATCCTAAAATGTTTGCATATCTCCACGTCTCTCTGAAGAGTATTATATGTATCAAATGTGGCTGGGTCATTCTAAGTCTGTTCTAACTCATTTTGAGGTGGTCAGTTTGATGATCCATTATATGCCATAGTACCGAAAAGTACACTGAACAGAGTTGCTGGTACTGGAATTCCACTATTGGCATTGCAATGACCTACTCCTGTGATTTTTGAGTGAATTACAAACTTTCCAGAACAATGTATAAATTCATTTGCTCATGATTTATTATTAAGTCCTCACCCAGAACAGGGAAGTCTCACCCAGAACAGAAAAGTAAACAGGCAATCACAACGCAGTGCTCAAAGTGATTAACGATGGAAACACAGGATCACCCAGGAAGGCTCCAAGCACAGACCTGGATCAGATAAATCTTTCTGGAATCAGTGAGCTAGGACCTAGAGTAAGTAAGAGAAACTGACTGGTCAAAGAAGGTTCAGCTGGGATGGAGCAGGAGAAGTCATTCTCTAAGGAACAATGTGTATAAAGGCCAGAGGAGGGACAACATGGTAAGTTCCAGAACTAAAAGCCTTCAGAACGGCTAATGACCAGAATGTCACAGAACACTGAGCGCTCAGGCTGCAGACACAGTGAGGAGTCCAGTGCTCATTGACATTATAAGCGCAGTTAAGGACTTTGGACTTTATTTTAATGCCAACAAAGAGCCATCAAAGTTACTCAGAGAAGGGAGGAAACCTCACAGATTTTCACTTTTTAAAGAAAGTGAACTCCTGTTGCAAAGTGGAGAAGAGATTAGAAGTGTTCAGGACCAGACACAGAAGACCAATAGGGCGGTTGCTGTAGTAATCTAGGTGAGCTGTGAAGGTGCCCTGAAACAGAGATGTGGTGCTCAGGATGGGCTCAAGGTACTCTGGAAGGAGAAGCACCAGCACATGTGTGTTTGTTGAATGACTATGTTGGTTGAGAGAGGAAGAAGGCAATATGAAGCATGAGGCCAGGTTTCTGGCTTAGACAGCTGGTAATAAAATGGTGCCGCCTACAGAAATGGAGAACCCAAGAAAGGGAGCAGTTTTGCTGGAAGAAAAGGAAATCAATTCCATTCTTGCTTTTTAAATTGTGGTGAAATGCAAGTAACATGAAATTTACCAACTTCATCATTTTTAAGTGTACAGTTCAGTGGCATTAAATGTATTCACATTTTTGTGGTGGTGTCCATCCACTGAAATCTTTGCATCTAGCAAAAGTAAAAGTACACCAATTAAACAATAATTCCTACTTCTTCACACTCACTCCTAGCAACCACCATTCTACTTTCTGTCTGAATTTCACGACCCTAGATCCTTCACATACGTGGATTCATACAGTATTTGTGCTTCTGCAAATGCATAGCACTTAGCATGATGTCCTCAAGGTTCATTCAAGTTGTAGCATGTGTCAGAATTTCCTTCCTTCCTAAAGCCAGAGAATATTCCATTGTCTGTATAGACTACATTCTGTTTATCCTTTCAAACATGGATGGACAGTGGTTTGCATCTGCCTTTTGGTTAATGTGAATAATGCTGCTAAGAATGTGGGTATACAGATACCTCTTTGAGTCCCTGGTTTCAACTATTTTGGGTTATACCTAGAAGTGGAATTAGTGAATCATATGGTAATTATATTTTTAATTCTAATTGTAATCTTTTTTGAGACACAGTCTCACTCTGTCACCCAGGCTGGAGTGCAGTGGTACAATCTTGGCTCATTGCAACCTCCACCTCCCTGGTTCAAGTGATTCTCCTGCCTCAGCCTCTCGCATAGCTGGGACTACAGGCACGCACTACCATGCCTGGCTAATTTTTTATTTTTAGTAGGGACGGGGTTTCACCATGTTAGCCAGGCTGGTCTTGAATTCCTGATCTCAGGCAGTCCGCCCACCTTGCCCTCTCAAAGTGCTGAGATTACAGACGTGAGCCACCACTCCTGGCCCAAAGCCTCTCTTTAAACAATCACTTTGTCATGACATTCAATTTTAACTACATATATCATTTAGAGTTATACGCATATTGAGTCTGTTTCAGTGTGTGCTGTCAACTTCTCCTAGTTAAGTTTACCTGTCCTTATTTTATTTTTGATTCATTTCTAAAATTAACCAGAATATATTTTTTCAGCTAAAAAATTTTTTTAAGGCATATCCAATAGTGATGTGCTTTGAGACCTTACCTGTGAATAGGTTTTTGGCCTTCAAACATATATGACCATTTAACTGGGTTTGGAATTGTTGTATAATATTTCTCCTTAAATATCTATGAAGCTTGCTTTTGTAGAGTTCAAGCCTGATTTCCATTATCTTGCATATGTGACTTTTTTCCTATATTAAGGTAGAATTTTTTATTCTGAGTTTGAAAATTTTGCCAAAATGTATCTAAGTCCCCTTCTCCACTGTCTTTACTACACAGGCAGCTTTTGATCTCTAGAGTCATGGTTTTTTCCCTTAATTCAGGAAGCTAGTGTTTTCTAATCTACTGTGGATTCTTGTTTTTGTTTCATTTAATTTTTCCCCATGAATACTTATTTTTAGACAATCTCTGTTCTCCTTCTATGCAGTGTTTCATAATTTCGGTTTTTAATGCTCATCATGGAATGCAGAGGCCTCTGCCTGGGCCTGTTTTAATAAATAGAGGAAGCCTACAGGGTGCCCTTTGCCTGTTTTCCCATCAATTGAGAGGACAAGGTACTCCTGTAGCCCAATTTTGGCTGACAAGGAGACTTTCCTGTAATGCGGCATTGCAATGCCAGAGTTCTACCTTCTCCCGATCTCAGTGGTTTATGTAAGAGGAAGGTGATCTAAGTTCAGAGATTTCTGGAGGCCCTTCACTGTCTGTGGCCTGGGTTACTTGTGGAAATCTCTTTCTTCCTCTCTTGCCCTTGCTCCAGGGTCCTCTTTTGCTCCTTTTTCCCCTCAATCATCCTCTTTGACAGATCAGTCCGTTCAAAACAGCCCCATGTCTTCATCTCATCTCCATCATGTCACCTGCTGCACCTGACTTCCGTTGCCACCATTCTGCCAAAACAGTCTTTGTAGAATTTGACCTCTCAGCTCCTAAATCCTGCAGAGGCATTTTCAGTCCTTTTTAACTTGACCTCTGGGTGGGAGTCCACACTGTTGATTTCCCCCTCCTCCTCTAAACTTTTATTCCTTAGTTTCCAAAACACCCCTCTCTCCTGATTGTTCTCCTGATCACCAGACCAGCCTTCACCTTTACCGCTTTCCTCTGCTTATTTCAATACTAATCTTGCCTTCCTGCTTTCTGTCTTGTTCTCTTGAAAATCTTCCTGAGCACTCTCACTTATGACTAATGTTTCAGCTGCCTCCTTATTTGCTTATGAATCCCAAATCTGTTTCTAATTCTGACCTGTCTTCTAAATTCCTGCCTGTCTTCCTGATGGCTTCCAAGCACATCCAACTACACTGCCCACACTTTACTTTGGAGAGTGTTAAGTTTTTTTTTTGAGAATCTGAACAAAGAGTAACCTTCTGAAAATGTACAAATACACTACATTCTGCATATAATTGCAGAGAGAGTTCGTAGACTGCCTGAAGCCCACCTATGTCTTCTGAATTCATGGACCCCCGGTTAATAACTCTTGAGCTAAAATAAGCAGGATCAAGTCCAGACAGCCCCATTTGGCATTACAGATTCTTCTATTTCACTCAAGTGCACGGCCATTGGTTATCAACTTGTTCTTCCTCGTATACTCCCCCTTGTGCTCTGGATTGTATAACTTTGTTAGACCATCATTTTGTACTCATTTGCTCTGGATTGGGCCTTTTGTCTGGATTCTGGTTTGGGAAATACCATTTTGACCTATTGGTATCTATGTTCTTCCAACAGCTTGATTTAGAGGAAAAATCAAATTTTCTAATTCTGTTAATTTTTAAGGTGTCAGTAAAATAACTGGTTTCTCTTTCTGTCCTCAAGAAATTAAAGAACCTGCTTCCTTGTGCTTTAACCTGGTACAGGCCACTCTGCTCTACATACGCTACCAGTTTTCTCACACCAGATCTTCACCTGTCCCCACTATGGTAGATTAAAGCAACAACCTATGCATGAACCAAAGTAACCCAATCCTCATTGGAGTACCAAGCAAGCACTGCACAAAAGTTAACTTCCATTAATGAGCAGAACCTCCATTTTCCGGATGGCGGAGACTTATATCTACCTTAACATCATTCAATCAACAGCCCGTCTGTATTACAGTAGGGCTCTTTCACCATGATCTTGCAGGTTTCCTCAATTACTGTGAAAACATTACATTTTATAATTCAACTTATTCAACTGGTAATCTTCCCCCATCCCTTCTGACATAGCCTCCTTTCTTTTTAAATTGTTTTCATCTGTGGCAACTTTACAAAAACTGAAAAAGCATGCCAGGTGTTTTCTCAAATTCAATGAATGCAGAGGTGGTTTAATTTTCTTACAGCCTAGGAGGTATCTGGTCTGAAAACTTGATTCTTGGAACCTCTAGAAAGGTAGATGATTCCACAAAGATTCAAACTTTCTCTCTGTTCACATATCCCAATAAATTATTATGAGTGAACGCTCTTCCGATTGGAAGTTCAGGGCTTTGAGAAAATCTCTCCATTCCAGACACAGAATTTCCCCTAAGGACTCTGATCTGCCTTAGCTATAGACATTTTTGGGCAGTACTGCCCACTTCCGACCAGAACACAATATTAAGGCAGAACCAACATCCTTGGGGCCAGTGCTAGAAGAGAGGTTGACACCTTTGTCATTTGCCTGATAATTATCCTCTATTTTTGTTGAGTTATTTACCTCTTAACTCTTATTACCTGGCTAGAGCTACCATATCCACTTCTTCCTCCTGCCTGCATTCTAGGTTCTGCCTTTTTTCCAGATCCTATGTGTATTTTTTATTAAATTAGTCTGTTCTCATCATGCTATGAAGAAATATCTAAGACTGGGGAATTGATAAAGGAAAAAAGTTTAATTTACTTACAGCTCTGTATGGTTGGGGAGGCCTCAGGAAACTTAACAATCGTGGCAGGGAGCACCTTCACACAGAGCAGCAGGCAAGAAAATGAAAGCCCAGGAAAGGGGGAAGCCCCTTACAAAGCCATCAGATCTCGTGAGAACTCACTCACTATCAGGAGAACAGGATGGGGGAAACTGCCCCCATGATTCAATTATCTCCACCTGGTTTCTCTCACGACATGTGGGGATTATGAGAACTGCAATTCACGATGAGATTTGTTTGTGGACACAGCCAGACCTTATTATGTGTCTACTGCTTTGTATATCAACTATTGCCTGCCTTGACCTCTATCTGCCCGACACAGCCAGCTTAACCAGATGTGTCTTATTTTAAATTACAGTGGCAAACCCTAGAAACTTAACAATGATTAAGAAAGCTATCTCCTAGCATTCCTGTATTGAAAGCATATAATCATGAAGAAGTGTAAAAAATGTCCTGCTGTTAGAAAACTCCTTTATAAGTAGACTTGCTCAAATATTGTTCCTTATACTGTTATTAAGAACGATGTAACTATCAATAGCAATTTATAACACTTATTTTTACTTACAATCATCAAAATAATATTTTTTAGACACGGTCATGCATTGTCATTTTATGTCAGAAATACAGTTGAAATATCTAAACGCATAAACACACTTTCTCTGAGTTTTATTTGTTGAGTAAAGTTTTAACAGGCATCTCAACTGTGGAAAGCCCAAATCAAATATGCCTTTGACCTGGTACCAGTAGGAGGAAGGTGTTAATTACCGTGTCGCCGTGAGGTTTATGAACTGGCATTAACATCTCAGCAGGAGTAAAAGTGGCACAACAGCAACTTCTGAGAATGGATGAATGAAAGCATCATTACACACAGATTTATTTCCAGTAACAAAATGTCATGCGTTTTTATTTTAAGGATACTGAACAAACGTTATTTTTAAAGGACATTATGCTATCAGTAGCATAACTATCTTACCATTTTATGATCTGCGTAATTAAAACACAAATACTTCTTGGTGTAACAATTCAATGAAAGTATTTGGTTAACATGTTACTTCATCTTTTAAATCTATTATAGCCACCCTGCAGTCAGCACTTTTGAGGTTTAGCGAACACAGCTGCATTTTGACAACACTTGCAGCAAGGTTGAGAAACTAATCGTTCTCAGTATCTATTTAAATTATTTTTATAAATCTTTTCAGTAATTGTAAATATACTGTTTTCTGAAAGCAACAACTACGTACTCCAAATTTCGTCTTTTCAAATTAATCATTTGGGCCAGTTTTCCCGATAGAATCCATGCCAAGAGGGTTCTGTTTAGAAAATTGCATTTAGAGCCATCAGGAAAATCTGAATGATAAATCTAAGCATTTTAGGTCAGAGACTCCAGAATAGTTTTGGATATTACTTATTCAGTGAAAAATAACAGGAACTATGTATATTTTAAAACATTTTTGGAACCACATCCTTGAGATTAAAGTATTAACTGAAGCTTTTTCATAAAACAAGGTTATGGCCTGCCTGAATTCTAACAGTAAGTGAAAGGAGCAAGAGATTAAAATGATAGGATTACAGGACATGGTTCATGACTGGTTTAAAATGAATGAGCAAAAGCGTTAATAACTTAGCCTGTGCCAGTTAGGGCCAGATTGCTTGACATATATCTGTGTATCAGGTGAACAGAGGCCAAAAGTATTTGCAAATATGGTGCCATCTAAATGTAACACTGCTTCTGCGAAAAAGATTGATTTTTTTTTGAGTCATCGTTGAAGGAAGGGAGAAATCATAACTTTACAATGGAAACCTAGCTGGTGTTAATTTCTGAAAATATTTAAAAAAAAACAAGTTAATTAAATTATGTGTAGGTGATGAACTAGTTCCACAGGTAAATATTGTAATCTAAATTATTGTCAACTTTTTTTGCAAAGATTCTTACTCTAATAGAATATTCTTCTCTTATTTATTATATCCTAAGAGTTCATATGACACATTCTTCCATTTTAATCACAAAAATAGAATTTATAAAGGTTAATTTTATAAACTTTATAAAGGGTATTAATAATCAAATCTATGACAATTTTTGGAAGGAACGAAATTATTTAACAAGGAATTATTTGTAAGTTGCTTCTTTTTATATTAATCTCTGGTACCTCTTTATATCATCAAAACAGTTTGACTTAATATATTTTTTCTAGAACATACTTTAATAAATAGCAACTCCTTTAGAATTAGCTAGAACATAAAAAAATTAGAATTAATATAACACAAAACAAAAAATTATTTTAATGTTCTCATTTAGTTTAATGCAACATTTACATTAGTAATGAGACTATCATTTATAAAAAATCAAATGAAGCCAAGAGAAAACAACATTTAGGGAACATTAAAGATACTTTAAAGAACATTAAAAATACTTTGGTTTCAAAAGTAGTGTTTTAAATGGGATGAATATAATGGTATGTACTTAGAGTCATAACTTCAATTAAATAATTATTTAAAATTTTGCTACTTATATATGTACCGTCATTTGAGAAAAAATTATGATTATAGTTTGATATAAGACTACACATTTCTTAAGACTCGGGATCATACTTTACAACTCATTTTCACTTCCTCCTGTCCTCAGCTCGTCTCCTGAACGTCGTAAGCATCCAGCTAATCAGTTTGCTCATCTTAGGCATTCTTCCAATATTGGGTTTTACATTTAAAAGAACCATCAGATAAGCTGGATTTTGTCATTAGTGAGCAGATAGCCTGTGTGAGCACAGGTCAGGTACATGACTGGTGTGAAATCAGTGCTTGCTAAATCCGAAAACTTGCCTTGTTCCTATTATAGAATTGCCTTGGCCATAATACTGATCTCATACAAGAGAATAGGGGAAACAAAAATGCAACATCCGTGATTCATTTTGCATAATTGCTGTAATCTAAAGTTAAATAGTTATAGATTCGGTCCAGTTTTGACTCATACTAAAGCTAGCAAATGGTCTGAATTCCTATTAGACTTTAGATGAGAAAGTAATAATAGTTCACAGTGTTTGCATTAATATTCTGATTTTTTTTTCCTTTTTGTGTATGAAAGCTGAAAATAGAAAACTTCTCCATGAACAAGAGGTTGAAAAGTGCCTTGTGGCCCTTTTGGGTTCTGAAAATGATGGAACTAAAATTGCCGCTTCCCAAGCTATTTCAGCAATGTGTGAGAATTCAGGCAGCAAAGATTTTTTCAATAATCAGGGTAAGCCAACTGAAAACAACTCTTTTGAGCATTTTTAGGTTACCATGTTTTCGTGCACATGGGCATTTTAAAAGTCACATTTTTACCTTTCTCTTTCTGTAGGTATTCCACAGTTAATTCAGTTGCTAAAAAGCGACAGCGAAGAGGTATGGGAAGCAGCAGCTCTCGCGCTGGCAAACCTAACCACGTGCAACCCCGCTAATGCAAGGTAAGTTCAGAGACCCTCCCCCAACACCGACCGGTGGGGCACTTCACAGTCCAAGACGTTCTAATGGTAGTATTTTGACTCTCAAGGTAGTCTACGAATTTCTCCAGATGGTCTATCTTTGGGTTATTCTTCAGAATTCGTTACGAAAACAGAATCATCAGATGGGCCTGTTTTCCAAAAATATTACAAAATCTTAACTGTGTCTGACTTTGTTGGGAAAATGTGCAGGCCATTTGATTTCAGGGACCAGGAGGACTCTTGTAGAAGCTTCTACAAATAAGACTAAATAATGCTGGAAATGTTAAAGACTACATAGTATGAGCATTTGGTAAATCTGGAAGAATGCTTAAAGAACCATTTTAAAAGGATATGAACATTAGATAACAGAGAAACAGTTAAAAGGTCAGTGGCTCACGCCTGTAATTGCAGCACTTTGGGAGGCTAAGGTGGGCATATCATTTGAGGTCAGGAGTTCGAGACCAGCCTGGCCAACACGATGAAACTTCGTCTGTATTTAAAATACAAAAAATTAGCTGGGCATGGTGGCATGTGCGTGTAATCCCATCTACTGGGGAGGCTGAGGCAGAAGAATTGCTTGAACCTGGGAAACAGAGGTTGCAGTGAGCCGAGATCGTGCCATTGCACTCCAGCCTGGGTGACAGAGTGAGGCTCCACCTCAAAAAACAAACAAATAAACAAAAAACATATTACGGGCAAATACTGTGAAGACAAGTTAAGGAATAGGAATGACTTCTGCATCCCATACACTCTGGTATC
Organism: Saimiri boliviensis; assembly: GCF_048565385.1. Classification (NCBI taxonomy): domain Eukaryota; kingdom Metazoa; phylum Chordata; class Mammalia; order Primates; family Cebidae; genus Saimiri; species Saimiri boliviensis. The sequence continues at coordinate 99,277,493 of NC_133456.1, read as the reverse complement.
TAATATTCATTTTAAAATTACCAAAATAATCTCCCAGCATTTAAGGAAATTGAGGTTTTTCAAGGTTACATAATTTTCCTGGGTACACATTTTTATCAAAATCGCTGAGCTGGAAATCAATGGAGGTCTGTCAGACTTCAAAGTCTTTCCTCTACAGGAGATAAGACTGCCTTACAAAATAGTAAGCACTTCTTGAAGGCAACTTCATAAAGGAAATGATTACTTGCCCTCCCTACATCTCATTTGGTATATTAGTTAGCTTTCATTTATTATTGCTTTGTGATATTGTGGCTAAAATGATCCTTTTCTAACTTGAAATAAATCTCTGCCTGCATCACATATATAATAGTTGTTAGCCTTTCTTTCCCTTTCTCTTCTCCCATACACACACAAACACACACACACACACACACACACACACACATATCTTTTTTTGCGGGGGATGGAGTCTCACTCTGTAGCCCAGGCTGGAGTGCAGTGGCGCAATCTCAGCTCACCACAACCTTCGCCTCCGGTTCAAGCAATTCTCCTGTCTCAGCCTCCCGAGTACCAGGAACTACAGGCACGCCCACGCCCAGCTAATTTGTGTATTTTTAGTAGAGATGGGGTTTCAATATGTTGGCCAAGGATGGTCATGATCCGCCCACCTCAGCCTTCCAGAGTGCTGGGATTATAGGCATGAGCCACCAGGCCCGGCCCATCCAAATATTTTATAGGACTCTAACGGAATGACTACAAATCTAACTGCCTGATAAAAACATAACACAAATGCATAAGCGTCAAAACAAAACTGTGTTCCTTCGGTAGCTACCATCTTTGACATAGTAATTTCCTAAATTAAGGGTCATCGTTATCTCTATGAAAGCACCAAATTTCTGGAATATTGAGTCCTTGTAAGTAGCAATTTGAAAATAGCATATTCAGTGATTTTTCCAGTACGGTTGCACAATGCAAAAAAAAATCTTATCAGAGACACTAAACCACTTCTCTCTCCAGTCCATTTAAATTTGCATATTATCTAGAATACTTTAACAGGCCTCCAGAGTGTACAGCTATCTTGACTTGACGTGAGTTTGCCCGGCTTGTATTTTTTGTTTTATTTTATACAAAATCATAGAAAATTAGGATGGTAAGTAGTTCTAAAAGGGGCTGCCTTCAGAGAGAGAACCGCCTTCTCTCTCAGTTTAATTATCTGTTTGACACAATTTTTGTCATCTGACTGATTATAGTTCCTTTGGTTACCACAGAAAGGTTAGGCAGGACTAAATGACGCCTGACTTCTCTACTACAGTTAGCTTTATTTTCGTAATTTAATGTTATTCTTGTAAATTTTTAATTGCAGTCTATTCTGTTTATTTTTTTAATTTTAAATTTTGTAAGGGAAACGGGACATGAATGAGAATGGCTTTCTGAATGTTCTCTGAGGTTTATATCGTTTTTACCTGGGATTTTCTGAGTTAAAAAAATATTGAAGATGAATGCTTTTGAGGAGGATATGGAATCAGATTTGACAGGTTTATGCCAAATGCCGAAGACTGAAGTTGCAAAAGATTCTAGAGTCAATCAAAAGGAATGAACATGAATAAGCCACTTACAGAAGGACTCCTTCTAGAAACCTCCTTGAGTTCAATACCTAATGCCAAATACGACAGAAATGAGACAACAAATGTGATTGGCTATTTTTAATAAAATAATTTTCTACTCAGATCGTCTTTTTAGAATTGTTAGCTTAAACTCAGCCTTGGTGAGTATTTCGTGTCACTTTTAGTATCGGCTCCTTCCGTCATCTCCCCTAGGAAGCATCATGGCTTTGCTGCTGGGATAGTGGGAATCAAGGTTTTCTAATTATTTTTCTGTCATACGTAAGTAGTATAGGAGGCAAAAACCCAGCTAACTTTCTCCAGGTGCATTTGGTAGCATTTGAATATTTGATCCTTGCTAGCCTACTTTTTTAAATGCACATAATCACTGCAAATACCCCATTTTGTGTGTAGGTTAAAATGTAACCCCTCTCCGACACACATATCTTAACGTGCCTAAAATGAAATTTTAAAACCCAATTCTTAAACTCAGGGCATCTTCTGGAATTGGAGGCTCATTTCATGCATTGAGTAATTGCTGGCGTTGTCATGGTAACATATAATGTTGGTGCAATTTCCTTTATGTAATAGATTTTTGCTTGGAAAGTTGTGGGTAGATCAAAATTTTCTAAATTAAATAATCAACCTGGGGAAGGAGAAATGTACTTTGTGGTAACCCTTTTTGTAAAGCTAACAAGTGCTTTTTTATTTAAAATATTTTTATAATCTAAAAACAGAATTTTATAATCTTTCTGTAAATTAATTTATAATCTAATGTATCTGATTTCAAATTTTCACACATCTTGCTTTCTCATAACAAAAAAACCACACTCAAATGTAATAAAATAGTACAATGATGAGCAATTTTAGTAGCAATCATAAATAAATAATCAGACCATTTATAGCCTTATGTGGAAGATTTTCAACTTTATTAAAGTAATCTGATCATCACCTTAATCGATGCCAAAAAATCTTGCCTATTTGGTATTCTTTATGAATGAGGTTTCCCAGATACTCAAGTTTAGTGGATTTTTAAAAATTTACTTCTTTAATCCAAAAAAACTTAAACAAATTTGTGATGTTTGAATTAAAATCTAAAATCTTTTCCTCTCAACCTTCTGTTTTTTTATTTTTTATTTTTTTATTTTTAGAGAGGGTCTTGCTCTATTGCTCAGGCTGAAGTGCAATGGTGCAATCATAGCTCACTGCAGCCTAAATCTCCTGGGTTCAAGTGATCCTCCTGCCTCAGCCCTTCAAGTAGCTGAGAATACAGGCATGCACCACTCCACCCAGTTAATTTTTCTTCTTTTTTTTTGAGATGGAGTCTTGCTCTGTCACCAGGAGGGGGTGCAGTGGCACAATCTCGGCTCACTGTAACCTCTGGATTTCAAGTGATTCTCCTGCCTCAGTCTCCCGAGTAGCTGGGATTACAGGCGCATGCCACCATGCCTAGCTAATTGTTGTATTTTTGGAAGAGATGGGGTTTCACCTTGTTGGCCAGAATGGTCTCGATCTCTTGACCTTGTGATCCGCCCACCTCGACCTCCCAAAGTGTGGGAATTACAGGCGTGAGCCATTGCATCTGCCCTTTTTCTTTTTTTAAGAGATGGGATCTTACCATGTCGCCCAGGCTGGTCTCTCAAATTCCTGAGTTCAAGCAGTCCTCCTAGCTTGGCCTCCCAAAGTGCTGGAATTACAGATGTGAGCCTCTGCATCCAGCTCCCTCTCAGCCTTTTAAATTGATCACGCTGTTATTAAACTTTGGTGGGGACAGTTATGGTTGCCATTTTGACTAAGTGGCTGCCATATGACCCTCGGCGGTGTTCTCAGGGCCCCTTGGAAAGAGGGGCTCCCTGTCCCACTCACTGGGAATCCATTCAGGGTGGCAGCTCCTTTGACCTTCGATGTATTTTGTTGATTACTTATTAGGCTTTTGAGAACATTCAGTTTTTTTCATTTTCACTGCTATCAGTGGATCTGATTAGCAGAGCTCTAACTTCCTCCCTGCCAGAGTTCCTTGCAAATCTTCCTTTCTGTCCATGAAAAGCTTGGATACCAGGTAACCCAGCTTTGTCACATTTTACATAAAACCCAAACAGGAGGGCCTGATGCCTCTTCTCCAAGTACATTTTTTTGCTTCTCAGAGGCCATTTCCCACCGTGCAGATAATTCTCGTGTATGTTGTGGGCATGTGAAACTTCTAGGTATTTGAATTACGGATACTTGAGATGGTAGTTTAAAAATTATTAACGAACATGAATACTTTTACTTACTGAGAAGCTAATGTTGTAGAGAAAATGGACATAAAATATATCCTGGAAGTAAATTCCACTTCCAGGAGTATTTTGTCTTAGGTCTTTGTAGTGACCCCCCACTCTTGCCTGGAAAATCTTTTCCTTGGCAGCCTGTGGTTCCGTCTCTCACCCCCTTCATATCTCCGTTGGAATGCCACCTTGGCAAAGCGACTTAGCATTACCACACGGCTTAAGATCGCACCCCACACATGCATATTCTCAACGCTCCTTCCCTGCTGCCCATTTTACATATGCTTATCATTTTCTAACATAGCATGTAATTCACTGGTACACTTGTCATCATTTATTTTTTGCACTGCCCTCCCCTGCCACACACACACACACACACACACACACACACACACACCCCAACCACTAGCATCCATGCAGGGAGCAGCCTTCTCTATCTAATTCACTGAAGCATCCCAAGCATCTAGAATAGTGTTCATCCCATGTTAAGCATTCAGAAGAAAATAGGCTTACATCAAAAATAAAACAAAAAAATGTCCGGACAAGGTGGCTCACATCTATAATCCCAGCACTTTGGGAGGCTGAGGTGGGTGGATTACTCGAGGTCAGGAGTTCGAGACCAGCCTGGCCAACATGGCGAAACTCTGCCTCTACTAAAAATACAAATAACTTAGCCAGGCATGGTGGTGCATACCTGTAATCCCAGCTACTCAGGAGGCTGATGCATGAGAATCACTCGAACCCTGGAGGCAGAGGTTGCAGTGAGCTGAGACTGCGCCACTGCACTCCAGCGTGGGCAACAGAGCGAGACTCCATCTCAAAAAAAAAAAAAAAAAAAAAAAAAAAAAAAAAAAAGAAAACCAACAAAAAGAAAACAAAAAGGAAAAAGAAAAACAACCAAATGTAAAATGACAGTGAGGAAAAAAAGTCTATTTGACAAACAAAATCTGTTGTCAAACAATCAGTCAATGCCCGTTACTTAAAACAGAAAGCAATAATCAGCGTTGTTTTCCTTGTTTTCATATAACTTGGAAAACAGAAGCAGTAGTGGCGGCTTCCCTGTAAGAACCTTCTATTGACACTTCGAATTCTATATTATCTGTGGAAGAAAGATTACTTAAAGTGGATAAGAATATGAAAAGGCAATAAATAAGAATAAAAATAATTATTTTTATAAAGGCATAGTGAAAGAGGACAGCCAGATTCACTTACTGGCAGTGAAAGAAGGGTAAAGCAAAGTAAAACGATTTTCAAGTGAGTAAATGAAATGTGACAAGGTTAAAACAATGCCCATAGGAAGGAACAGATGAAAATGGAAACCAAGAAGCAATAATAACTTTTATAGAAAAATGTAATCCATTTAGTTGATTGGACACATATCCTTTGTTGGTATACTGCTGATCTCTTTGACGATTCTCAATTTGTGATACTTTTTGGAAATGAGAAAGCTGTTAATTTTTGACAGAGGAAATATTATTTTCAGTTAAATTTCATCTCATATTTATCCTGAACGCCTTTATCCAATTAATTATATCAAAGTTCCATATTATTTACGCAAGTACTGGGGGAATTATTCTTCCGAGGAGCAGACCCTACATATTAAAAGAATATTAACAGCTATTAATTTATAACATCACTGCCATCTATTGGATCTGATCAGAATTAGAGTTTAAGTTACTTCAAGAAGAAAAAGGGTTCAGTGATTTTCACTTACCTTAGCCAGTGCTAACCACGTTTGGCCACTGGTAAACCATGAAAAGATTAGAATAAATGTTCAGAACTAATAAAGATTAGTATGAATCTTGGCTAGATAGTTTTCAAAAGATGCAATTATCTTAGGAAATAAAATGCAATGAATAAAATAAAAATATAACAGTAATAACTACAATTATTTTAATGCCTATAGAGAAGTGAGAACTGTAATTTTGTTATAGTAAATGCATGATCATGAGTCCCTAGTTTACACATTGATCATACTAACACTGATTCTTCATAATTATTGCATGTTATATCCACGAAGAACTGAGTGATTTCCCCAAATCTTAAAGATCCTTTCATCTCCATTTTTTTTTCATTTTTAATTTTTTGTACTTCTTTTGACTTTCCATGACCTCAGTGACCCAAGAAAGTTCTAAATGGTAGCACATATAGTGGTGACTAAAAAAATTAATTAATTGATTACTGGTCCATCCCCAGCTTCTACAATACCAGAGACAAAAAGCTCTTCCCCAGAAACTGTCTTGCCATTGTGTTTTCTATGGTCAGCATCGCACAAGGGAATAATGAAATACATAAGCAGTACACCCCAAAGGGACTCCGAGAACAGCTAGAATGCCTCCAAATTATATGGATGTGCATTTGAGTACTTTGGAAACCTTGGGATGTCCTCGTTATATATGGCTGACTCCTCATTTTGCATTATCAATATTAAACATTCTCTTTGCTAATACAAGAAATAAAGCATTGACTAATTTTAATACTTATTAGGATTATTTATGGAGTATCATGCCCAAGAATGCCATGTAATTTGTAGAGAGAACTTTAAAACGTATGCCGCATACAGAACTTCACTTAGCGTTCAAGCCAAGTCAATACTCCATCTAGTGCTTCAAGAAAAATCAGTACTGCACAGTGACCAAAGTTCTTATCAATCATTTCAGTATTGTCAAGGAGGGGCATGATCTTAAGTGATTTCCTGAAATGTTAAATTTCTCCATCAGAAATAGAAAGCACTTTTCAAGCCTTTTAAAACATTTCTATCCCATTCAGTAAAGTTGGTGGGAAGAGAATGTACTTGTGTATTTATTGTTACCATTTCTTTTATTCTGTTGATTTTAGGCTAATGGTTATTCCTTAGAATTGGCTATATTTCATGGCGGAATTGGCTGTATTTCATGGTGGAATGAAGGCTGAGTGCAGTGAATGATGACGATCGTTTTGAAGGGGGGGGATCTCCTCTTAAAGTTAGCAAAATAAAAACCATGAGTTTCCATCCTTCTCCATCCCTGTACAGGGAGAGATGAAACGACTAGACATGTGTCCCAACACCCTTTGAAAAATCAGTGTTAACACCCTGTTCTTAGAGCACACTTCATGGCCAGTACTCACAGACCCACTTACATAAGTAATCCTGTCGTTTAGAATACTTTTACTGAAGAAGCACTGGCCATAGAGATAATCCACAGTGATTTACAAAATTAAAATGTAGTCTCATGAAAAATGCAAGTTCGTGTTGTAGGCTTGATGTATAGGTTGCCCTTAGTATTGCTAAGGTTGTACAGCTATTGTCTTTGTTGCATAGGGCTTTTTATTTTCGGAGTTCCATTTTCCCTTCTAACAATGCAAGGAACCGCGTCTTTATACTGACCCCTACTGGCAGTTTAGGAGGATGTTGGGGGAGGGGCAAAAAAGTAATGGAAGGATTTCTCTGCAGTTTAATGAAACGAACATTAATTTAATTTGAAACACTCTCTAGTGTATCTAAGATGAGATTTTAAAAACATTCTTAAAAGATTCCTATCTGAAAATTATTCCAACATGGTGCTTTTAGAGATAATATTTTACTGCTAAACGTCTGTTTAACAAACGCTTGTGTTTGACTTTGTCCCGTTAAGATATAGCTATTTACACTTGTTTTGAGGCATTCATTGTACTGGTAGCTGGACATCTTCTGTGCTATATAACCAGACAGGATAAACATAATACTCTTGAACAACATAAAGTAATAGATCTCATTGCTATTACGGTTTCTCTAGAGTTGATTTTTGCTCTTGATTTTGTACAGTAGATGATTTTGTTTTAAATTCTTATTTATATCACTTTGTTGTAAAATTTTACATACTTTGAATTAGAATACTCACAATACGAGTATCTTGGAAGATAACGAACTAATTTCATAACTTTTTAGGAGGTTTTGTTTTGTATTAAGGATAAACGTATTATTTTGTATTAAGGAAATACGTTCTCTGGAAGAACGTATTTAACATATTAATTAATACCTTAAAAGGCCTCTGGAATTAATAGACAAAATAAATAGGGAAAGTCTTCATAGTAAACCTGAGAATTATTCTTGCATTATTTCCGTCCAGGTTTACTGAATGGATGCTTTTCATTTCTGCCCCTTAGAGCCTAGATTCCTCCCTGCCTGTTGGAATCTTGTTCTAAACATCGGTTATGCTGAATTGGAAAAAAAAATCATAGTGAATTTGGAAAACATAGAATGAAAAGCTGAATTCTGCAACAGAACAAGTAGATTCCACATCCCCATTTCGTGTCAGTGGATGCCCACCTGACCTTGACCAACAGTTTGAATTTGATTAGCCACCAATTTTGTGAGGCTAAGTGAATCCCATAAAATGTTCAATTAGAAAATTATCCATGCTACTTTTATTACCTACAGTGCAGAGACTGATATTTGCATAACCTCATTTTAAAGTTGCTAGTACTCTCTTTCAGGTTTAATTTACATTACTGATTTTCAGAGGAAATCTTTATATTGTATGATTTTTTTCCCCCTCTCTTTCAATTTGAAGCATGCTTAGACCTATGTAAGTTTATTTTTACCAACCCTTGACTTTTTACGTTAATCATGGCTCTTGATTTTTCTTCACTCTGGAAATGGTCCTTACGGCTCATTGATTACACTTGAGTGGAAAAGCTTGAGTAGGATTCCTGAGGAAACTGCCCCAGCTCTAGTCCTGCAGGTGTAGGAGCTTTGGCTGTTTAACCAAAAATTCTCTAAAAATGAAATTTTCATGCACACACACAAGTTTTGCAATATGATCGTATGTGTCCATGATCTGAAAAAAATGATGCTGTTGTTGAAAGCTGGCAGTTACAGGCCAGGTATTGAGCTAAGTCCTTGAGTGGAATATGTCAGGAAATCCCAGAGCAGTCCTACGGGGAAAGGAATATTACTGTCATGCCCATTTTGCAGATGAGGAAACAGGCCCGGTGCTTACTCATGGTCACAGAGGTGGTCTGTTCTGTAGGTCCCCAGGGAGCTGGTAGGCACTGAAGCTCATATTCTCCACCCTGGCAACTTTTCTTTCATTGTCTCCTCATCAGTGCCTCCAGGACCCAGAACTTCTCCACATTCCCCACCAGAAACCTCTCCTGTCCGGAAATTCACGATCTCTTCGAATTCCTCCAGACTGAATGGTCAGCACTCCTTGGACTCACTCCTGCAGGCACCTTTGGAGACATCTTTCCTGCCTTCCTTTCCCTTTCTCTTTGCTTCCCACCCTCCCTCCGCCTTTCTCCCGGGGTTCAATTCCCCAGGCCTCCCTCTCCTCCTCTCTTCTGCCTCTGCCTCCTCCTCTTTCTCAGTTTCCATTCCCTAAGGAATGATGTCCTAAAGCAAGTAAATTCTTGTTGTTTTATTTTGTTTTCCTGATAATAATGTACTTTTTAAAGCTTAAAAGGTTGAAAAATGTAAAAAGTAATGAGTTAAAAGTCAGAAACCCATGGTTTTTCCCGTCTGTTGATTAATTTGCTTTTGAACAAGCTTTAGTCCTCCTGCATCCTGTCTTTTTTGACTATGAAACAAACAAGTAAAAATGAATCTACATGATCTACTGTATTTTGTGCAGGATAAGTGATTACCCCCTCACGAGGAGTCTGGAATCCAGCTTTCACTGGGGGCCAGATGTGATCTGTCTTTATAGCTGTTAACATTTCATTCCCAATGGTAGGGAACTTACCACCTTGAGAGTAGGGATTATTATTATTACTATTTTTTGGTAATGATTCTACCATTATCTGGGTATTCTTTACCTGCTGGGCACTGTGCCAGGCTTTAGGGGTACCACAGGAAAGGAATGCATCAGGCCTACATTCCAGTCAGGGAGACCAGTAGTACCCGAATACTTTTAGAAAGATAATTGCAGAACAGGTAACAGTATAGGTAAACTTAAAACAACGCAGTGTGGAGACAGGGCCACGGCCCCGGGGTTAGGAAAAGGGCCTAGAGAAGGGCACCGGGCTTGTCAAGGAAGGGTTCTCTGAAGAACTGACATCTGAACTGCTGAGAATAAACCATTCCTGGCAAGTGCAGAGACTTGTTTTGTTTGCTGTCACACTCGAGCATTCGGTGTCCTTATTTAGTTAAGAAAATCAACAACATGGTATCTCTAATTACTTTGGGATTGTATCCCTTGTCATTGACAGATATAAAAATAGGCTGATTTCCAGGCTAAACAGAAACATTTGCTAGCTGCAAAGTCATTTATTATGAATATCCTAACTCCTTGACCATCATTCCTATTTTATTAGAAGGCAAGTCACTCATGCAAAAGAGAGCTGCTCTTTGCTGATGGCAGGTAGCTGATTATGAGTAGGACATTCTAGCCTTTGAAACAGAAGGTAACACGTATGGAAGGGAGTATTGCGATCGAACAGCTGGGTCAATAAAAACTCCGCGTCACTTGGAAGAAAATTACATGTGATTTCCCCAGACTTTGACTGACTGCCTCAAAATCCGTAGCAAAACATGCATGCTTTTTGTGGAAGTGCTGGGTTAGCGCTCACTATCCTCTTTGCAGTCATGCTGTTCTCTTTGAGAAAGCGTCATGTCACTGTGGCGGCAACATCAAAGGGAATTCTGAAAGTCTCAAAATGAAACCTGCTAAGGTGCATCAATATGATGTAATCCATTCACATATTTCTTAGCATTTTTTTTGGCATTTTTCTGATTTTGCTATAGATGCAAACATCTTTTTCTCATGGCTAGACTTTACTATAATCATATTACTTTAAAACTCTTCATTTTTCAGCATTTGCCGACAATTAATTGTGTTTCTCTCCCTTAATTGTGGAAAACTTCTTTAAATAATATTTCTTTAAAAGGAGAACATTCTCTTGGCTAGTTTGTCAGTCCTGGAGTTCAGCCAGAGTTTGGGGGCACAAACACGAGCGTCCTCCAGCTGTGGGACGATCCTTGTTTTGTACTCAGAAATTGACCAATTTAGCAAACACACTCCACTTCTTGGATCATTACCTTTGTTGAGAAACTGGCTGGAACAAGAATCGGGAATTCTGTTTATAGCATTCCAAATCTGGCTGTGATAACCAGGAGACCTGTTTATCATAACGGCCAGTGTTCCACCTGTCCAGACTTCCCGCATCCGGCAAGGCTTAAAATGCCAGCCCTGAGTCGCTGCTGTGTACGCACCGTCCCTGACCACTTGCAGCGTGTCTGCCCCCAATATGTCTTCCTGGGTGTGACAAAACTCATGGAGACATATGAAAAGTCATGCTGGTGGGAATGGTTGTAATCACTGTTAACAAACAAGGTTCTTATTGCCAATATCACCATCTGTTCCATCGGGTTCCACATATTACCCTGTATGTGGGCTCTGTTAAACAGATTTCTGTTCTGCCCAAGGTCACCCTTGATTCGTGTTACCAGACTTTGCAGATGGGTTGAATGTGAACCTCAAATCGCAGCAAGGATTCAACTCTGAAAGGTACCAAATGGTGTCATCTGGTGCACACTCAAATAAACAGAGTCAACAATGTCTGCAAAGGCAAAATAGAGACATCCCTTGCTAAAAGAGATGAATTTATTCCCAAGAAGTTGTCTAACGTGCAAAATTTTATTTCTTGAATATCATCTAAAAATTACCTCACTGTATAATTGGAGAAGCAAGAGGGTGGGGAGGAAATGAACTGATTTCAGGAGCAGCTGTAAGTGATAAAACTAGAAATCCCAGTGTTGTTGGATCCTGTCCCGTCTTGCAAACTTAAAGCTGAGCTAAGCACATTCCCCCTCCCTCCTCCTCAATACCTGCAGCGGATTTCTGCTCACTCACCTTGAGTTGATTTGAGTCAATTAAAATATATTAGTCATCTCGGCACTGGAAATACAAACAAGACTCAAATATCACCTCTAAGAAGTACGTACCAGGTACAGACACAGCACAGAGGAGGGTGTGATGAACAAGGAGGGCTGTGATGGTCACAGATGGCTTTGCAGAGGAAGGGACAAGTAAGCAGACAGTGAAGAATGAGATGGAGTTCTCCAGCCACAAGTGCCAGAGGGATAAGGAAGAGTGTTTGGAGCAAAGGGACCACAAGTGCAAAGACAGACATGAAATTGCATTATATTTTTAGTAAGCCATAGACACTATTTGTGTGTTTGAATTTTCCCTCAGTGACATTCTTAGTGTGCCTTTTTATTGTGGGGTTTGGGCATTTAAATGAAAAACTCTGTTGAATTCCATTCATAAGTGCGGCAAAGTAACATTTTAAAATCGTTACTTTTCTCTGATGTAAACCTTTGTGCCAGAACATCATATTTTTAAACAAAAAGAAATGTGTATATTTAGCACACAAATGCTCTGAGCTCATGTTAAAAAGAAATCTAGTTTGGGGATCCAGAAGTGCCTCCTTGAGGAAAAGATATTTGTGCTGAGCTGTGAAAGAGGGCTGGGCATTGTCCCGGGGGGAAAAGGATGTCAGGAAGTGGGAACAGCACAGGGGAACCCTGATGTGGGAAAAAGCCTGGAATATTGAAGGTTGCCAGAGAGGTCTAGAGCACGGAGCTACAGGAAGAGGCAGGTGGGGGAGAAGGGGTAGGGCTGGCATGAGAACCGGGGGCCACTTATACAAGGCCTCAGAGACCATGTCAGAAATTTGGGACTAGGCCAGGCATGGCAGCTCACTCCTGTAATTCCAGCACTTTGGGAGGTCGAGGTGGCAGGAATGCTTGAGGCCATGAGTTCGGGACTACCCGGGGCAGCATAGTAAGACTCCATCTCTAGAAAAAAAAAAAATTCTTAAATATAACAAAAAAGAAAAAGAAAAAACTGGGAACTTTATCCTAAGCAATGGGAAATTTTGAAAAATTTAAGGAGGGGAGCAGTATGATTATAATTATAAAAGATCACTTTAGCTGTAAGATGGAGGAAAGACTGGAGGGGTGAGGCGAGACCTGTTAGGAGATGATTTATATCAACCCACAAGAGAGGATGCTGGATTGGATTCCGTGGGAGGATGGAGAGAAGGGAGAGACTGGAGAAACGTGGAGAGGAAATAGTCAGGATTTGCTAATAGAACGACAGCACATGACATGTCAAGCTTCACCTCTGTTTACACATATCAAATGATATAAACAGATGTTTTTATACATCCCCATATTTGTTTTTTAGTTTGTTTTTTTCCCAATTTACATTTTAAACTCTTACTTGATTAAACTCCAACTGGATGGAGACTAATGATAGTAAATATCAGAAAATATTTTCAAATTATTGTGATGACATATGGCCCTATAATTCTGGATTTTAAAACAAAGCAGTTTGACTTCCATCCCATTCATTTGGATAATGCTATACTATTTGGAAAACCGAAATGTGTTTTAAAAATATGACAGGCTTCGGCTTGTGTACACGGAAAAATAAAACAGAATCTCTGAGGTTTGAAGTAAACGGAATTAATTCAGTTCTTTTTTGTTTTTTAAAGTATGAATTCTGCAGTCTATTTCTATATATAAAATTAGTTTTTAAGGTAAGAATAATAGTTTAATTTTCCACCATGATAAGTTAATCTCAGTTATTCTTTTTAGACTTAGTGCTGCACATAGCAAATTATGGGCGGATATGTACATATAATGCACCTTGTGCCAGCTGTGCCTGCACGATTCATCTTTCTGTGCTGGCGTTTATGTTCAATTTAGTAAAAGCTATATTCCACTGTGTACTGGAATATTTGGCTTTTTAAACAGCTAGGTTTTTATGCATTTCCCTTTACTGTCTCCATGAAGAGCAAAGAAAAGAGCAGAAGGTAGAGAGATAAAGGAAGCAAGTCAAAATAAGCCTTTGTAGAGGAGAAAGAAAGAGACAGAGTGAAAGCTGGAAGGCTGAGTGTTCAGATACACCTGGTGTAAATTCTTGTATCTCTATGAACAGATTTTTCTTAGTTTTTAAGACAAATGAAAAAGATGATGTAGGAACCTACTAACTCCTTTAGTTTTCTAAAATCTCTGTGGCACACACAAAAGACAAGGTCTTTGAGAAATTATTGTATGCATTTACTTAAAATACCTCTGCTTCTACCCTGGATGCCACTGAAGTACCCTACGATTGTATGCTCTTTCTCAACTCTTCAGGATGTTTTAAAAAGTAAGCATTTTCAAGGAAAAACCACCAGGTAACAAAGGAATTGTGTATTTGGCCAAGGAATGTTTATAATGATTAAAAAATACAAGGTATTTGGTTTAAGGGACTGATTGCATTAAGTACCTGAAAAATAAGGAAAAAAATGATTTTTGAAGAGGTTAAGTATATATCATTAATTAGAAAATGCATAATTTAACATTTTTGCTGGCAGTTGTAAAAAGTTTTCAGTATTTTCATCGTAAAAATATGAGATGTTTCTGATAAGGTAAAATGTTAGAATCTCCAACGTTTCCCCTTTCACAAAACCATATGAACACCATGCCAATTAATAACAGGAGAGAAGATGAAAAGTGAAATTAGCTTAAGAATGTTTACTTATCCACTAGGAAAGTAAATTAAATGCTGATCCTTGGGCTATTACAGTGAGGGATGCAGGGCCTTTGGACATTTTTGTATAAGTAAATTTTGGTTACATGTCATCTAACCGAATGTGAAGGGACGTCGTCGCAGAGAATGAACGGAAAATACCGAAAGAAGAGTTACATGTACAAGGACTGAAGAACGAGTAGAAATGAAGCTAGGCTCTGCATTTGCCTTTGTGGGGTGTGGTGTGTTTGATGGACTGGTTTATGTAACTGAGGGTGCGAGGTGGTCCTGAGAGGGTGACCCCAGCTGAGCCCTTCTGCCTTACGTTCCTGCCCAGTCACTGTGGCTTAGTTTCTTTCAGAGCTGGTGCCACAGTCACAGCCTCCTTAAACCCACAGCTACCAGCCTTTTTATGGAGATTTCATTTGCCTCCGCTCTGAGAGACAACTGCCATCACTTCTTTTCTTGAGGTTGTCAGTCCTCCTTCACAATAAGCAAATTGAAGTGACAATACCAAATTAAATTTAATTCATCACAATTCAGGGCTATGGGCTGAATCACATAGCCTTAATTTTTTAAAGAATTTTTTGGTTATTATGTAATCCTAAATTTAAAAATGTGTCAAACAAAAACTTAAAAGAGATGTTCATATTATTGACATCTCAAGTATTTTTATTGCCTTGATGACTTCTATTACTATGATGATTTAAATGGATTTTGAACACAGAATTTTGGGTCTCCCTTTAAAATCAGGACGCTCTCTTTATCTTCTTGCTTGCAACATCTCCTATTTAAAGCGATTCCAAACACTGAAGACCATAACTAAATTATCTCCCATTCATTAAAATACTCTAATTTTTATTTTTACCACATATGAGCTTTTAAACTGATTTTAAAACAAGGACTATTTTGTGCCCTTAAAAGATTTAGGCTATCTAATTGTAAAAAATGTTAATATATTAATAGTAACTGTAGTCCTTTTATACTAGAGACAGGAAATTTAATAACCGAATATGCCTACATTACTAAAATTATCTATATCCATATCATGACTTTGATCTTTGATGTTTAATTTGTAAAAGCAATATTCACATGCAGAATGATTTGCTGGTTTCAAACCTGTTAACCTTTGCCTACAATTAACAACCTAATCTGAAAAAGAGGAAGACATGCTAATGAATTTTAACTTAAATCAGGAGTTTCCATGCTCACTCATTTCTACTATTAAGGCTCTGTTTTCTTAATAGCTAGGAATATTTTATCTTCAAGAGAACTTTCTAATAATTTTATGGTTCTTGTATAAAATCATATAAGAGTTTCTTTAAATAGAATTTCCTGGTCTTAAATGTAAATAAATAAATAAATAAAAATAATGGTTGTCCCATTTTCTAAGAAGTAGTAGTCATCTATTTCTGAGGTTTCTAAGAAGCAGTAATGGTATATTTTTCTTTAACCAAAAGCTGTAAAAGTAGAAAAAGAATTATTTAAATTCATTCATAGCTCAGAATTTCCCAGACTCCATTTAAATCACTAGTGCCCAATTCTGGGTTCATTGCATAGCAAATTAATTTATTTCTAAAATTGTATTTCTGTACTCATTTGTTTTATCAGCTTAGTTCCATGCTCCAAAGATAATTTTTTGAATTCAGATGAATCACATTCATTTCTCCTTCATTTACTCAGCGCTGCTGCTGAAGCTGATGGTATTGATCCATTAATAAACATCCTGTCTAGTAAACGAGACGGAGCCATTGCCAACGCTGCCACGGTATTAACGAACATGGCCATGCAGGAGCCCCTGCGCCAGAACATACAGAACCATGGCATCATGCACGCCATCATCAGCCCGCTGCATTCTGCAAACACAGTCGTGCAGAGCAAAGCTGCTCTCACTGTCGCCTCAACTGCATGTGACGTTGAGGCCCGGACAGAGGTGAGGGTTTTAATAACATGTATTCTCTCATTTTTCTGGCTAGCACCTGTTGGTGGATTCATTTGGAACCTTTTTAAGTGATTGAACAAACCTATCATTTAAGTCCGTCAAAACTGGTACAACAGTGAAAAGCAAATTGGCATTGTCTTGTCTTGTTTTGTTTTATTAGCAAACAAGGTGAGCATGCCCTAGAAACCCAGCAGTTCTGTTTCTAAGTATATAACTAAGAGAATCTGTTGCCTCTGTGTACCAGAAAGCATTGTTTATAGTAGCTAAACGACTGGAAACAAACTAATTGCTCAATTGTTAAGAGAACGGATAAAGCATGTCAGTAGAAATGAATGAGCTATAGCCTCATATGTCAGCAGAGATGAGTTCACAGCATTATGCCAACGAAAAACAAGTTGTAGAGAAATACGTACTTACAATTCCATTTATGTAGCATTTAAGAGTATGCAAAGCTAAGCACTATGCTGTTTTGGCATGCATACATATAAGTTAAAACTATAAAGTAAATTGAGGGAATGATGAATCTGAAATTCAAGAAATTCAGAAATTCTTCTGCAGGGAGAAAGGGGGGCATGTAATCGGATGGAACACACAGGGTTCAGTGGCATTGAAATGGTCATCTCTTAAGTTGGGTAGTAGACAAACAGGTGTGCTTTTTACTAGAATTCTTCAAATTATGGATGTTGGTTATGATGTGTACTCTTGTGTTTCTCTTATATTTCTTATTTTTAAAATATGCAATTGCATTTATCTGAAAATCCATGATATAAAAATGTCCTTGGTAACTTATGGTGATCCTATTAAATGTTCAGAAAACCTTCATTTGGGCTAGGTGCAATGGCTGACGCTTGTTATCCTAGCACTTTGGGAAGTCAAGGCAGGTGGATTGCTTGAGGCCATGAGTTTGAGGCCAGCCTGAGCAACTTAGGGAGATCCACATCTCTACAAAAAGATTCTGCCTCCTAAAAGAATAAAAATACAGCTGGACTTAAATCAACAATCACCCCCTTTTTTTTTTCTTAATTTTCTCACATTTTCTTGTCGCCATGGGACTCATTTGAACATCCTGGGACTTTGTTCTTCTCTGTCCCATAAAAATAACAAAGCCAGCGTTTATGGGCACCTACTGTGTGCTACATGTGTGCTAAGCACTTTACATGCATTTAAGCCTCACTTGAGATACGTATGTTTGTAATCCTCATATTACAGATAAGGAAAATGAGGCTTAAAGAAATATACTCAAAGCAGAGTGTAAGTGGCAAGTCAGGGATATAAGAACACATCTGAGTCCAGAGCCCAAGCTTCACACGAGGCTGTCTGCTCAAACAACTGCCTAATGCTTTTCTTCTGTCTCCTCGATCTCCATTCTGCCTCCCTTTCTTGTTCCCATTGACTCACTTCATTTGTGCTCACTCATGCAGGTAGTGGTAGACACCACCTACTGTGTGCCCGGTGCTCTCTTGGGTATCATGGGCACAGTGACAAACAAGAGTCCTCTTTTTGCCTCCGTGCAGCCTGCAGGGGCACCCACCTAATTCTTGGGGTATGCAGGAGACCCTTTACTTTTTTCCCCTCCCCTTCTATCCCCCTTACTGGCTCCAGGCTGATCTTCGTGACCTGCACCTGCCTACCTAAGGGTGTAAAGGGTGTAAGCTCCAACTGTCCAGGTGGAACTCTGCACTCCAGAAATGCCACACGACCTGTTACTCCATCTGAATGCTCTGCTCTCAGAGCTGTACCTGCTAGATTTTTCTGCTTTCTTCCTTTTCCCCACTTGATAAATTCCTCTTTCTCCTACAAAATTCAGCCCTACCTTCCTGTCCCCCAGGAGGCCTTTCTTTAGTTTTCAAACCGGGGTGCATCTTTCTTTATGCTCCCATGGCACCCTTGTCTTCCTTTCTTGAATGGTATGGTTCTGTGTAAAAGACTACAAGCTCCCTGAGGCTTTAGGGAAAGGAACTGACATATTTTTGTCCCTGTGTCCATGTCATTAATATATACCTGGCACATAATACATGCTGAATGAATAGTTGTTAAATGAATGAATGAATGAATGAATGAAGGAATTAATGAATAAATTAAATCTTTGCCTA
Organism: Saimiri boliviensis; assembly: GCF_048565385.1. Taxonomy (NCBI): domain Eukaryota; kingdom Metazoa; phylum Chordata; class Mammalia; order Primates; family Cebidae; genus Saimiri; species Saimiri boliviensis. The sequence continues at coordinate 99,259,133 of NC_133456.1, read as the reverse complement.
AAGGACACATAGTGTTAGATTACTGTCTTATATTATACCCAGATATAAAAATGATCAGAAAGTTGGCTTGCTAAGCGTTAGTATGATTTAAGTGAACTTTCTAAGCTGCCCAAGTAATATGTGATAAAATGGAAGCCCCACCAGGGCCCCTGTGTTTGAGATGAGAGTGCCTGAAAGCAGAACACATTCCACAGGGATCTTGCCTTCAGATACTAACATTCAAACTGGTAAAATAAGAATATTCCTTTTATCCTCCAGACACATAGATAATTCAGCATTACATTTCAGACATGAGATAAGAACTCTGCCCAATCTTTCTTTTTTTCTGATTGGAATTTTTTTTTTTTTTTTTTTTGAGAGGGAGTCTTGCCCTGTCATCCAGGCTAAAGTGCAATGGTGCGATCTCAGCTCACTGCAACTTCTGCCTCCTGGGTTCAAGCGACTCTCCTGCCTCAGCCTCCCAAGTAGCGGGATTAACAGGCGCCCACCATCACGCCCAGCTAATTTTTGTATTTTTAGTAGAGACAGGGTTTCTCCATATGGGTCAGGCTGTCTCAAACTCCTGACCTCAGGTGATCCACCTGCCTTGGCCTCCCAGAGTGCTGGGATTACAGGCATGAGCCATTGCACCTGGCCAGAATGATTTTATACATGAGTGATGTCTTTTAATAATGTAATTAATGCAGTTCTATGCAATTCTTCTCTTCTCCTCTTCTGTCCTTGGAGAAAGGAAGAGAAGACACTGTGCGGATAGCAAACATGGGTCTTTCTCTGGAGAACTGCTTGAGTGTTGCTCTGGATGCACTGCTGACTTGGTGGCCGTGCACGGTGATGTTGGGGGATCCTTGCCGGCATCGGTTCATCCTGCCCCAGCCTCAGAGATGGTGTTAACTTCCTATTGCTGCTGTGACAAATGACCACCACTTAGTGGCTTAAAGCCATGCAAATCTAATATCATATAGATTGGGAGGTCAGAAGCCTGGAGATGTGTCTTATGTCCTTGCCCTTTCAGCTTCCAGGGGCTTCCTGTCTTCCTTGGCTTGTGACCCTTGGATCTTCGAAGCACGTCACTCCAACCTCTGCTTCCATCATGTCTCTTTTTTCTGCTTGCCACCCCTCTATCCCTGTCTTATAAAGATCCTTGTGCTTACACTGAACCCTCCTGGCTAATCCAGGATCATCTCCCTATCTCAAGACCCTTAATCACCTCTGCAGAGCCCCTTCCAGGGATGAGGACATCTTTGGGGGACCGTTATTCTGCCAATTACAGAGCCAAAGGAACATTCAGTGTTCAGGAGCAGAGTGAATAAGCATCCGGCATCCCATGTGCGAGCAGTGAGAAGACAGACTGCCGCAGTACCCGTCCCACGTAAAATCAGGATGACCTCCCTAGGATACTTTCCTGGGGCCAGTAAACCGGGCTCCTGCATGTAAGGGTTTGCAATACATTTTTCCCCCTGGATTTAATAAACCTAAAGATAGACACATTCTAAAGCATTTTTATATAGTTAAAACCTTTTAGCAATCAAATAATGAGATTTTTTCAAAAGCACAAATACTTACATTCTACACTCTTAATGTGTAACATTTTGGTTTCTGCTTTAGTTAAGAAATTCTGGTGGATTGGAGCCCCTGGTAGAGCTGCTGCACTCCAAGAACGATGAAGTCAGGAAGCACGCCAGCTGGGCAGTGATGGTCTGTGCTGGTGACGAGCTGACGGCCAATGAATTATGCAGGCTCGGGTGAGTGGATGCCATCTCAAGTTTCTGGCTCAGATGAAGAGCAGATGATGGAAAGGCACACTCTTCAGGCCCAAGGAATTTCAAGCAGAGTCTGCGCTGCTCTGTCAGTCCGCAGAACACTCAGGAGCTCTGCGTGTCCCCAGGACCAGTCCTGGCTAGAAGGAACCGCCTGGAGGCAGAGGGGTACCCATTCACCGCATGTGAATGTTCCCCCACTGCCCTTGAAAAAATCATCTTTGATATTTTTTTCTAACCCCTTTATCTTGATAAATGCTTCTCTTTTACTTTCTTCTGCTACTGCCAAACAAATTCTATTTTTCTCCCAACTTTCAAGGCTAAAATTAAATGGGCGAGCTATGACTATCACCTCTATTTTCTTCCCCACCCATCCAAACCTTTTCACCAGAATTCCACATTTAACCACCCTCACCAATGAGTTCTGTTGACCAAAAGCAGATGAGTTTGTTGCCTTCAGCACATCAGCAAATAGGGTTTTTCCTGTCCTCCCTTCCCTTCCTTCTTTCCTTCCCTTCCTCCCTCTCTCTCTCTCTTTCTCTCTTTCTTTCTTTCTTTTTCTCTTTCTTTCAGAGTCTTGCTCTGTTGCCCAGGCTAAAGTACAGTGGTGTGATCTCACACTGCAACTTCTACCTCTTAGATTCAAGCAATTCTCCTGTCTCAGCCTCCCGAGTATCTAGGATTACTCTTTTATATTTTTAATAGAGACAGTTTTGCCATGTTGGCCAGGCTGGTCTCGAACTCCTAATCTCAAGTGATTTGCCCGCCTCAGCCTCCTAAAGTGCTGGGATTACAGCGGTGAGCCACCACATCTGGCCCCAGGTTTTAAGTTTCTATAGATAGGTTTCCTTTATTAATTTCTAAACATTTGGATTCTTTGCATATATTGCATTTAGTTAGATGAAAAAGCTGAGGTCCTATACGAATTTTGCTTTTAGATGAACAAAGAACTCTTTCTCCTGAAAGTGTCCTTTTCACCTGTTTGAATATGAGTTACTACTTGGCATATGTATCCTTAAGAAGGGCAGATTTGTCTTTATAATTCTGTCAGAATTACTTTACCTAAAAGGGTGGGGGAGGCTTTAAGCTCCATCTCTTCTCCCTTCAGGATCTTAAGTCAGTATAGAAATGGAGACTCAGTGTTGATTGGCTTGTATAAAACAAATAACGCTTCTTGTTTTTATTGAAAGGGCTTTAGATGTCCTTGAAGAAGTTAACCTATCAGGAAGTCGGAAAAATAAATTCAGCGAGGCAGCTTATAGTAAGTTGCTCAACAACAATCTTTCCCTGAAATACAGCCAGACCGGCTATTTATCGTCAAGTAACATAATTAACGACGGATTCTATGATTATGGTCGGGTAAGTGACAGCACTTATTTGTACTTTAGTATGTAGGATAATAATTTTTATTTAATCCTGATACCATTACATTGCAATTTCAGAATCACTGAATGTGATTTATATTTCACAGGCAGAAACTCAAAAATCAGCACTTCATTCTTAACTTTGGTTATAAGATTTTGCATTTTTTGTTCAGTTTTAACTAGAATGTGATTACTTGTAATTAAATCAGCTTGGTAGTGGCAGTCTCAAGTTTCAGACAAGATACAAAAGAAAAGCTGGGTGGGCATGGTGATGCATACCTGGAGTCCCAGCTATTTGTGAGGCTGAAGCAGGAGGATCACTTGAGACCAAGAGCCCAGGAGTTCGAGGCTACAGTGCACTGTGGTTGCACCTGTGAGCAGCCATTGCACTCCAGCCCAGGCAGCATAGCAAGACCCTATCCAAAAAAAATGACATAAAAGAAGGAGCAGGTCACATGACTCATGCCTGTAATCCCAGAACTTTGGGAGTCTAAGGTAGGAGAATCACTTGAGGCAGGAGTTTGACATCAGCCTGGGGAACATAGTGAAAGCCTGTCTCTACAAAAAAACTTTTAAAAATTACCTGGGTATGGTGGCATGCCTCTGTAGTCCGATCTACTCAGGAGGCTGAGTTAGGACAGCTTGATCCCAGAGTTCAAGGATGCAGTGAACTATGATCACACCACTGCCCTCCAGCCTGTCTTTAAAAAGACAGTAGCATTTAAAATTTGGGGGCTCTATTATTTCCATTACATGAATGTTGAGAGAAGTGAGAAGCTAGAAATTGAAATCTTGAGGACACTTTTTACATGACTGGTTTAGTCAGTATTTTCTACTTCTTCTGGAAACCAAAAGCAATGAAGAGAATGGCGGAAATGTTAAAAGCCCACGAATTCCATTTTAAGCAGAACTAGGAAGCAGATATGGTCTGCAGAGTTAAAACATTTTTAAGGGTTGCCAAAAGCTCCCAAGATCAGACAGAAGCTGTGCCGGAGGAAAAAGGAAAAGGAAAAAAAAAATCACAGACAGGAACAAGGGACCTAATGAAAGCAGAGCTCAGAAAGCAAGCACCATGAGCGCTGTGCGCTTCCTGAGGTCACGGGAGAACTCAGAAATGCAAGAGCTGTTAAGGGTTGTCTTCCAGGCAGGTGTAAGAACTCAGGACATGGGGAGTGAGGCTGACAGCAGAAGCCTTCTGGGACCGATTCGGTTCCAAGAAGCAGAGGAGACAGGGCCATAAAAGTGAATCACTGAGTCTCGGTTGCAGGAAACACTCGATCGCGGTAGTGGAGAACTAGAGAAAATTTGAATAATTCAAAACAGCTCGCCCAAAACTTGACACTCACTCTCCCTTCTGCCTCCCCGACCTCCCGACCTGTTGCCACCACTGCCGTGCCCTGTAACACCCTGCAACACACACAAACCACTGAGACATCGCTCCCAGGAAGCCCACCTCCTTCAGTGATAATTTAAAAAGAATGCTGCAGCATCAGGACAAAGCTGCTTTAAGAAAAGCAAGAGGGGGAGAAACAAACAAGAAACCCGAGGGAAAAAGCCGAAAAACGATCGAAGAGCACTCACCAGGAAAACCCTGCCATAGATCAGATTAAATCGTGACAAAAGGTGTTTGGTCATGAAGTTTTAAAACATTTAATGAGACAGTTTCTTTTCTAAAGGGGGATGCTCTGATTCATTCATTCAGTAAATATTTTTCCAAGTTTCTGATACTGGAGTCTGTGAATAAACAATGGAGACCAAGGTCTCCGCTCCCATGGTACCAGTGCCGGGGGACAGAGGATAAACATCTAACAGGATACTGAAACAAATCCTATCCCAGGGTAGAAATGAGAGGCACGGGCCTGTAATCCCAGCACTTTGGGAGGCCGAGGCAGGTGGATCACTTGAGGTCAGGAGTTCGAGACCACCTGACCAACATGGTGAAACCTCATCTCTACTAAAAATACAAAAATTAGCCAGGGGTGGTGGCATGCACCTGTAATCCCAGCTACTCGGGAGGCTGAGGCAGGAGAATCACTTGAACTTGGGAGACAGAGGTTGTAGTGAGCCGAGATTGCACCATTGCCCTTCAGCCTGAGCAAAAGAGTGAGAATCAATCTTCAATAAATAAATAAAAGTCACCAGGGAGGGAGAAGAGAGCAGCGCAGAGGCAGGGTGAGGCGCTCTGAAATGCTGGGGAGCCCTGAGGTGCGGGCGGTTGCAATTTTAGAAATGGTGGTTAGATGGATCTCACTGATGGGATCATCATTTCCAAGCTCAAACTTGCAGGACGTGAGGGCCTTAGTTCTGGGCAAATCTGGGGCTGGGGGAAGTCCTGGGCAAATCTGGGGTTGTTTTCTAGGCAGAGGAAACCACCATTGCAAGAGCCATGAATGAATATATGCTTGGCATGTGCTAGGCACAGCAAGAAGGCTGGTGCGGCTAGAGCCGGGCGAGCAAAGTGGGAGGGGAGCAGACCCGAGAGCAGAGGGCTAACGGAGGCCAGGTCATGTGAGTCTTGGAGAACAGCGGAAGGACATGGCCTTCACTCTGACTGCAGCAGGAACCGTGGCAGGATCCTGGGCAGAAAAATGGCGGGGTCAGTCTTATTTTAAAAGGCTCACTTTTGCCTTCTTTCCAAAGGACGATGAAAGGTATCTTGGATGAGAAAGGGATTCGACTATAACAAAATTGGAAAAATATCTCAGAACTGATCTAGTCTAGCCCTCTTCCTCCAGGCTGGTGAAACTGCCCGCACAGGGCTTTGTCTAGCCTACTTTTAGACACACTCACAACACTTTTAGTCATCTGTTCCAGTACCCAGTTACTTTTGCAGGCAGTCAGTTCTCCCTCAGGTATATAGATGAATTTGCCAATCCAAATACTTCCAGGGGCCAAGATGATAATGATGACATAAAACAGCTGAGTGTAAAGCAATCGAGATGATAAGGAACTGGATCTGTCCTGCCCAAAGGCAAGAATATCCACAAACTTCAGGTTCCTGTTTATAAATTTATATATGTATATTATACACGTGCATGTTTGTGTGTGTGAAATTAGACACTGCAAACTGCTGAGAACATGTTCTGTCTGTACTCATTTTCAAAAATATGACCCCATGCAGATACTACCTTTTAGCGCTTAAATTATCTTACAGATAAATCCCGGCACGAAACTGCTGCCTTTGAAGGAGCTCTGCTTACAGGAACCAAGTGACCTACGGGCTATACTCTTAATCAACAGTAAATCTGATGTGTGAGTCTTTGCAGGCAGAGGGGTTGCATGGAAGCACGTACTTGTGGTGGTGTTGTTTCTCTATCAGCATGTGAATATGCCAAGATTCCCCGATTCTTTTCTCCTGTATCCAGCACCTCCGTGAAAATAAACACCGGCTCATAAACTCGTAGCCTGACGTGGAATAACCGTGAAATAGCCACCACCGCAAATCAATGAGCTCTCTGCTCCCTTCCTTTGACTCCATACTACCAGTCAATTTCAAGCACATTCTGAAGTCAAGGCCTCTTACCGAGAAGTCACTGAAGGAAGTGTAAATAGCAGCAAACCAAGATGGATCATGTTTATAATTCTCCAGGGCTGTGTGCTGGAGTACAGTTACCACCCAACGTTTCTCTTTGATATAAGAAGTAAATGGTAGAGCTAAAAATGAAAGCTCCCATGGTCTTCTTAAAAATGATCATGTATATCTATATAGCTATATAGTACCTATGTGATACATTTTATACAAATAATTTCTGTTCTAGCTTATGAAAGGCTTTATAATAGTCATTTGGCAGTGGCTCACACCTGTAATCCCAACACTGTGAGGCTGATGCAGGTGATTCCTTGAGCTCAGGAGTTTAAGACCAGCTTGGGAAACATGACAAAACCCCATCTATACAAAAAATACAAAAATTAGCTGTATATGGTGGTGCATGCCTGTAGTCTCAGCTACAGCTGAGGTGGGAGGATTGTTTGAGCCCAGGAATTCGAGGCTGCAGTGAGCCATAATCATATGCCTGAACTCTAGCCTGGGTGACAGAGACCCTGTCTCAAAAAAACAAACAAAAAATAACTCCTCCTTTATACTTTAAAAATAGTATGTCACTGTTAAAAGTCAGCTCCAGCTGTGACTTTCAGGAAAAAATTCTGGTTTGTGGAATAAAGCAATAATCTATTGACAAATAGATTATTTTAATCTATATATAATTTTAAATGTGTAAAATTTCAGTTCTCCACCTTCATCTATGGAAGATAAATCAGACACTGGTTATGGGCGAAGCATTTCTTCTTCATCTTCCTTAAGAAGATCAAGTAAAGACAAGAGCAAGTAAGAAATGAATGAATGTTTTAGCTATACGCAAATAACTCCCCCTTTAATTTGAGCGTGAAAAAATGTTTTAGATTTTAGATTTGGGCAACTGGATTTTCATTCTTCTTATGGCAATACAATTGCACAACTGCCTTTTACATTGCTGTGGGAAGGATCTCTGGAGAAGGAGCCAGGAAATCTGGTTCTACATTCTAGCTGCCGCTGACCTGCAGTGATTTGGGCCACATGACTTAGGGTCTATGCGGCTTTCATTTTCTTAGCTGCAGATGAAATAACGCTGGGTCCCCAGCTTCGTGATGGGGAAAGGAATCAAATCATATAATGAAGTAAGAATGCCTTGTAAACTCTAAATGCAAATGTAATGTATTGTTATTTTCCATGTGATTGAAATTGGTTGTGGTTTTTTTTCAAATGACAAGAAAAAATAGTTATCATTTTAGTGCCGGATTTGGGTCTCCCACAGAAGACAAATCGGAGCCAGCTTCTGGACGAAACACTGTTCTCAGCAAAAGCGCCACCAAGGAAAAAGGAGGGAGGTAAGAAAGTGTCCCGAGTTCCTGGGTACCCAGCCAGGCTGGTGGCAGTAGGAAGCTCTCTTCCGCCTTCAGTGTGTTGAACCAGGCAAGACTCATGAGATGAAATTAAAAAGGAACTTGATTGTTGTCTCCTACCATCTCTTTAAAATTTACCCAGAGAGAACTGTCTTCTGGCTCCGGCTGAAAACTCGGGTCACTTGGATCACTTGTAGGAACAACAGGGTCCTACAGTCGCTTTAATTTAAAAAATGACAGAAGGGACAGCAGTCTCTGGTCCATCCTTTGAAAGCCCAACCCTGGGTAACCAACTCGGTGTGAGGGTTTCTGCTGCCTTTCGAAGGTGGGGAGCCCCACACCTGGGCTGGGCCCAGGCCCCCTTTCCCATCCCCTTTGCCCCCCTCCCTGTCTCTGCCCTCCGTGGGAGAAGGACCACGGAGGAGAAAAGACACAACACGCTCACTTGGTTGGGACAATTACAACGTGCTTTTGAGGCCTGTGTACTTTAAACGTACTTTCTTCTACATGTTGACATTTTTTTCTTCTGAGACAGAGTTTCGCTCTGGAATGCAGTGGCGCCATCTCGGCTCACTGCAGCCTCCGCCTCCCAGGTTCGAGCGATGCTCCTGCCTCAGTCTCCCAAGTAGCTGGGACTACAGGCGCGTGCCACCATGCCTGGCTAATTTTTGTATTTTTTGTAGAGTCGGGGTTTCACCATGTTGACCAGGTTGATTTCAGACTCCCGACCTCGGGATCCATCTGCCTCGACCTCCCAAAGTGCTGGGATTATAGGGATGAGCCACCGTGCCTGGCCCTACACGTTCACACACTTTAAAAACATACTTCTGTGAGAACTCTCCCGGATCCTTTGGAAAGCTGTACTGAATTATGGTAGACTTACGCCTGCAGGAGCCGCGGGGCACTGGCGGCCGTGGGGAAGATGCCAGACCTCGGCTCTCCTAGGAGCTCCCAAGGCTAGGCAGTGGCTTGCCCTTCCTCTGAGACCTCTTCATTTTCTGTCTCTGGCTTTCTTTCCTGTTGCTACAGTCTCTGGTGCTCAGTATTCTCATCATTGCTTCTCATCTGCTCCTGCGGTTCCAGTCCCTAGCTTCTGCTTGTTCTCCGCTCCCCTTCCCTGTCCTTCCCTTCCCTCCCCTTCATCTCCCTCTCTTCCGCCCCATCTCTCTTCCCTTCCTTCCCCTTCCCTGTTCTTCCCTTCCCTGTGCTCCTCTCCCCTCCCATTCCCTCCCTTCCTCTCCCTTCCCATTCCCTCTCTTTCCCTTCCTTTTCCTTCTCTAGCCCCTTCCTTCCCATTATCTGTCCTCCCCTCTTCTCTCTCCTTCCCGCCCCACCCCTCTCCTTCCCTTCCCTCCCCTCTGCTTCTCTTCCCTCCCTTCTCCTTCCCTTCCCTTCCCTCCCCTCTCTTCCCCTTCCTCCCCCTTCCTTCTTTTCCCTTCCCTCTCCTTCCCTTCCCTTCCCTCTCCTTCCCTTCCCTCTTCTCTCCTTCCCTTCCCTCTTCTCTCCTTCCCTTCCCTCTTCTCTCCTTCCCTTCCCTCTTCTCTCCTTCCCTTCCCTCTTCTCTCCTTCCCTTTCCTTCTCTCTCCTTCCCTTTCCATTCCTTTCCTTTCCATTCCTTGTCCTTGTCTTCCTGTCCTCCTTCTTTGTTTTGCTCTGCCCTGCCCTTGGGCCTCTCTGAGCTTCTCCCCGCTGGACTAAAAGCTCCTCAAGAATAAAGACATGGACTTATTTGAATACTTTCTCTTCATCCCTGTACTTAGCGCCATGCCTGGCTGGCACTCATAGGCATTCACACTTATTCAAAAGAACAGAAATGCAAACTTTTGCAGGAAAACATTATTTCCGACAAGTTCCATACTTATAAATGATGCATCTGGAGCAAATAGATTACCTTCTCTTTGCCTCTGTTTCCTTATCCGTAAAACAGAAATAAAAGTAGAACCATTTTCATAGTGCTGTTGTAAGCGTCAAGTAAGTCAACACATGTGAAATGCTTAACTTCGTGCCCGGCGCATGGTAAACAGTCAACAAATGTCAGCTCCCATTGTTACTATTATCATTGTACTAAACAGTTGCAAGGAGCCAAAACCCACTCCAGCTGTACAAGCATGTAAAGGAATCCAGTGCAGGGATGCAGAGGGTCCTTAAGGGGACAGGTCACAACTGCAGGGCCTGCCCGTCTCTCTTCCCCTTTCTTTTTCTCTCTCCACCCGCATAGTATCTTCCTTTTTGTTACAGTCTCACCTCTAACTGTAGCTTGCATGTGACCTTGGCTTGCTAAGGGACCACATCGAGGCCCCAATTCCAAAGCAGCCTTCCAGTTCAAAAGCCTGGAAGCAATCACGTACAGCCTCTGTCTCTTTGTGCATTTTCAGGAGACACAATCTTATTTTCACAGGCCAGCCAGAACATTGGCTGCCTCTGAGACAAGTGTCCCCTGTAGTCCACACAGCTATGGCCCTGGGGAAGACTCAGCCTTCTGCTCTTTTGCTAGAGACAAGCCACCTGACTGATGAGCAGCCACAGGACCCTGGTGTAAATACGGTCCCTCAGTCAAAGCATGCCTTTCCCAGACTGGAGAACATCAGCTCTCATTTTTGGTTCTTCTGCTCTTCTTGGCTTTTAAAAACTGTCTTAACTTTTCTTACAGCTTAATCTGGTTCTTAATCCTAGATCTTTTGGGCAATCCTTCTGGGTGGGAACTCATTTTGTGTGCTTGTGAACATCAAGCTGCTGATCGCCACACAGCTCTGGTTTGCTTTATTGTGATACTTGACGCTGACATTTTCTGTAACACTGTGAAGCACTCACATCTTGATCTCATTAGATCCATGTCACTTTGTTCTACGGATAAATCCCTTCTTTTTGGGCCCTTGGTGCTATCTTCTCATCCTTTGCAATACCGTAAATACCAGTGTTCCCCGGGGTTCTTCATTTCCTCCTATTCCTACTCTCCACAGTTTTAGCTCCCACTCCAAAGCTGAGACCCCTCTAGAGTCCAGACCTGTGTGTCCAGTTCCCTGGTAGAGTCCTCTGCCCTATCACTCCGAAGGCATCTCAAGTTCAATATGTTCCAACCTGAGCTCATTGTTCACCGCAGCTCCCAAGCTGCCTGCCCCCGCTTCCCTGTGCTGGTTCATGTTAACCATAATCACCTATGCCTAGGAATCATCTTGAAGTCCTTCTCATTTATCCCTAATATGGAATGACCAAAAGAATCTTATCCACTCTATGTCTTCACTCTCCCACATCCATTTCTTCCCTTCATGTTCACCTTTGCTTCCCTAGTTCAGGACTTTGTTACGTATCATTCACAGCAATCTTCTTCTTATACTGTAAATCCTCCCACTTTTGCATAACCCTCCATAAACCCATCCTCCATGCACACACCCTCGGAGGTGCTTGCCCCCACCTTTTTTTGTTGTTGTTGTTTGTTGTTTTTTAGACCAAATCTCACTCTGTCGCCAGGCTGGAGTGCAGTGGTGCGATCCTGGCTCACTGCAACTTCTGCCTCCCAGGTTCAAGCAATTCTCATGCCTCCGCCTCCCTAGTAGCTGGGATTACAGGTGCTCACCATCATGCCCAGCTAATTTTTTTTTTTTTTTAATTAGAGACGGGGTTTTGGCCAGGGTGGTCTCGAACCCCTGGCCTCATGTGATCTGCCTGCATCGGCCTTCCAAAGTGCTGGGATTACAGACATGAGCCACCATGGCCGGCTACTACACATCTTTTAAAATGAGAGTCAGATCATATGATTCTGCCTAAAATAAAGTTCCCTCTCATTTACAGAGGAAGCCCAAACTCCAACCGTAGCCTGTCCTGGAATAGCCTTTCTTGTTTTGTGGGCCTGAAGTTCTTATTTATTCTTTATTTTCTTCATAATTTTGTTTTTGTAAAGCCTTCTGTGATCACTCCAGGGTAAACATTTATTTTGTGCCCATTTTTTTGTGAATTTAGGTTTTTGATTAATTATTTAGTTAGCTATGGTTTTTTTTCTCACTTTAGTGAGGCAAAACTGTCCACTGAATTATTATGTGCATTTAAACATGATGTTTTGCTATCTGTGTACATTGTGAAATGTTTACCACAATTAAGTTAATTAACACTTCTATCACCTCAGAGTTCCCTTTCGTTTTTTGTAATTTTGTGGTGAGAACACCGAAGATCCACTCTCTTAGAAAATTTCAAGTATACAGTACAGTATTATTAGATATAATGTCTCCATGCTATACATTAGCCCTCCAGAACACAGTCATTAGTCATCCCGAAAAACTGAAACTGCTCTGTGAATGGATTCTATCTGTACTGATTTGTGTTGATTTATTTGTCTTTCTTACGAAACAATGAGCTGTTTGAGATCTGGGACCATGCCTTTCTTTAATCTTTTTATCCACAGAGCCTAGAATAGTCAGGCACATCAGGGGCAGTAAAGAAATATTGATTGATTAAATATTTCAAATTACTTCAGTCATTGAATGCTGCTTGCTGAAAGGAACAGATGTTTGACTCCTTTACAATATGCCCAGGGAGAACAAATATCAACAAATGAGAATAATTATTCCTTCTTTGTACTGTCGTCTCTCTCCCTCTTTCTCTGCACATTCTGGCAGCTCACTCCCCACTTGACGATAAACCCTGAAGGAGAACACAGAGACTTTGAATTCAGACACAACTGGGCCTTGGCCTTCTGAACTGTAAATGAAAATGATGATCCCTGCCTCAAAGAGCTGCTGTAAGAGCAGGGATGGTGTCAGGAAAGTGCCTGAGCACTGCCTGGCACACTTAGGAGCTCAGTGTGCCTCCATTCTCTCTTCCCTCCTTAGCCTTTGATCCATTCAGGGGTAGATTAGCCATAGCCCTGTGGTCCTGGTCAACCCTTCTTGTCTTGTGACTATTAAAACTCTGGACTCCAGGAAACAGAATAAAACGTTTTAACTGTATTCATCTGATAAGGCCATTGAGACTATTTTATGTTAAAAAGAGTGAGACAAGGCCGGGTATGATGGCTCATGCCTGGAATGCCAGCACTTTGGGAAGCAGAGGTGGGTAGATCACCTGAGGTTAGGAGTTCGATACCAGTCTGACCAACATGGAGAAACCCTGTCTCTACTAAAAATACAAAATTAGTCGGGCGTGGTGGTGCATGCCTGTATCCCAGCTACTTGGGAGGCTGAGGCAGGTGAATCACTTGAACCCAGGAGGTAGAGGTTGCCGTGAGCTGAGTGCATGCCAATGCACTCCAGCCTGGGCAACAAGAGCAAAAGTTCATCTCAAAAAAAAAAAAAAAAAAAAAAAAAAAAGAGTGAGACAGTAGCAGAGACATGGAATCAACCTAAATGCCCAACAACAATAGACTGGATAAAGAAAATGTGGTACATATACACCATGGAATATTATGCAGCCATAAAAAAGAATGAGCTCATGTTCCTTGCAGGGACATGCATAGAGCTGCAGGCCATTATCCTCAGCAAACCGATGCAGGAACAGAAATCAAATTCTACATTTTCTCACTTATAAGTGGGAGCTAAATGATGAGAACATAGGGACACACAGAGGGGAACAGAAACACACACTGGGGTCTACTGGAGGGTGGAGGCTGGGAGGAGGGAGAGGATTAGGAAAAACAACGAATGGTGGGTACTAGGCTTAATACCCGAGCAATGAGATAATCTGTACAAAAAACCCCCATGACACAAATTTACCTATGTCATAAACCTGCACATATATCCCTGAACTTAAAAGTTAAAAAAAAAAAAAATTAAAAGAAGGTAATAAAGGAAAAAATAAAAAGAGTGAGAGATACTGACAAAGAATAAGGAGACATTGAGAACCGTGGAGTGGCTACATTTTTGAAAGGGAGAGGAGAGAAGAGATGGGAAAGAAGTAAGATCAATTACGTGTGAAGTGTTCTAAAATGGAGAAGAGAAAGGGAAAGTATGGATTTCTTTTTCCTGATGAGCATCATTACCACGCAGCGTGGAAACTCAAAGTGCTGTCTCCTGGGTGACCAGGCACCGCATTACTTTTGGTTTTGAAGGCTTTAGTTGTACTCCCGTCCATGGCAAAACACTCATAGGAGACGTGATTAATTTGTTCCTGTTTATCCACTCCCTCCTTCCTTAGTCTTCATGGAAACCAACATATCTAACATTCCTTCTAAAGCTTTTCCTTATAGAGGACATTTAAATGTAAACATTTAAAAATAGCGCTCACTAGACTTGTTTGTGAAATGTCTGGTAAGTTCTATCTACAGTGTTCTTTTGTATTCAGATCAGTTTTCATAAATGTTCACTTGATTGGACATGAGTTTATTACACACATTTAAAAGTTAGTTGTTTTGCTCTCTCTTTGTTCATATCTTCTTTCCAGGCTGCTTGTGTCTGAAGCCTTTTAGATATTTACAGCAAATGCTTTAACATTTCTGTTACTCACATAATCTTGATCTATAGGATAATGATTTCCTAAAACATTTGTGTTTTTAAAATAACCTCCCACTTCCCTCTTTTTACCCATAACTTAACTGTTGTTGTTTCTTCCCCCAAATCTTGACTACTAAAGTCTTTCAGAAGCGGATATTGTTTCTTAGTCGCATATAAACACCTTCTCACCTTCTTTTCTACAATTCATTCATTCATTCAGCAAATACTTATTGAGCCCTTTCTATATGCCTGGAATTGTTCCAGTGCTGGAGATACAGCAGTAAATGAAAACCTTTGCCTTCACAGAACTTACATCCTAGTGGGAAGACAGATAACAAAGAAATACACACACACACACACACACACACACACACACACACACAATCACACAATCAGACACTACTCAGAACAAATCCTATCTCTAATTTGAACAATGCCTTGTTCCCATCCTTTTGGAATAGATTGGGTGGAATAGGACCCCCAATTTGAAAACATTTCTTTTAACATTGAACTCCTGGAGACTTTCATGTCTTTATCACTCATGTGGAATTTATTGAATGCTGCCTGGTATTGTGATTATTTTCCACATAAGAAAATCTTGCTTTAATTGAAACCCCAAGTGGGCTGGGTTCATGACCTGCATTTCTCCCACCAGCCTTGTCCTATTTAAATAGTCGATGGTATCAAAAAGGAGCAAAGGATTAAACTTTGAAAATGTCAATAACGATGTAGGGCCAGCCAAATATTCCATATGTTTACCTGCTTTTCTTTTCATCCACCTATGAATGTAGAAAAACGCCCTTAGAGCTTTGGGTCCCACAGTAAATCTGTTTCCTGAGGTGGTTTTGCTAAAGTTTCTGCAGGAGAGGTAAAAGTTCTGCTGTCTTTGACTATAAACTGATGCTCTTTCTGAGAATTAATTTTGCCAGAGTTAATCTTATAATTTCCAAGTGTTTATTTCCATCAGCATGAAATAAAATTTATTTTAGTACTGAAGCCCTTATTAATATAACCTGGCAGGCTTCATGGGAAAGAAGTCCAAAAGAAATGCTCCTATTTCTATCAATAAGAAACTGCATTTCAGGAGTTACAGGAAATTCTCTCTTTTTAATCATTCATAAGATTGCCCTTCCCAAAGCCATATCAGATATTTTCCCCTTCATGCCAAATGATTCCTTGTTCTTATACCAGACAGCATGCTCTGTGAGAAACACTCCTGCCTCTGTTTTGTAGGTAACTCTGAATGGTCACTCTATTCAGTGACTGAGTATTGGACTGACGATTGGAATTGAGCTCTCCAATCTTACAAGCCTACCTTGCAATTTTAAAAAACAGGTGAACCTGTTTGTGCTTCCTGCACTTCTAATTGACCTTCCTAGTATTGGCTTCTAATTTACTAAAATCTTAACTACATATGTGACAATGTCCAATTTATAATTATTATTATTTACGAATAAGAGAAAGGGGTTAAGATGATCTTTCTGGGAAATACGAACTTTTGCTTAGAGATTTTATCATAATGTATGGCGGGTGCATTGAATGATACATGACTAACCTCTCTCATTGGCTGCAGCAAATATATATAATATTTAATTAGAAAGTATAAAACTTTTACTACTACTTATAAATAATACAGAGCTTTGTAATTCTCAAATAGCAGTTGGCAGGATTATTTTTCTATTCTTTTCTTCAAAATAAAAAGAAAATTCATTTGGACCTCAGCCAATTTTTTTCCCTTCACATAGTGTTTCAAGTAATACTTAAAGATAAATAATTCCCACCCCCTAACTTACTGCTAGTGTAACAGATGCTCAGTACTCATAAGTATATAATGAGTGATTGACCGGGCATGGTGGCTCATGCCTGAAATCCTAGCACTTTGAGAAGCCAAGGTGGGCAGAGCCTTGAGGTCAGGAGTTCGAGACCAGCCTGTCCAACATGGTGAAACTCTGTCTCTACTAAAAATGCAAAAGTTAGCCAGGTGTGTGGCGAATGCCTGTAATCCCAGCTACCTGGGAGGCTGAGGCAGGAGAATTGCTTGAGCCGGGGACTCTCAGGTTGCAGTGAGGGAAGACCGTACCACTGCATTCCAGCCTGGGCAACAGAGAGAGACTTTGTCTCAAAAATCAAAACAAAACAGGTGATTCACCTGCCTGGTCTGGCCTAGCCCCATTTTCTTGATTTTCTTGACCCTCTGACACATTTGTTGTTAAGTTCCGTGTTCTCAATAAGGTAACAAAATAAAAGCTGCAATCAAAGCTGCTGTTTAATCTTAATATTGTCAGATCCTATTATAATGAACAGGGTGTGTAAGAAAATCTGCCCTCAGGGAAATGTCACAGAGAGCAGTGTGGTAGATATTTAGATAAGGCAACAATTCTTTTAAATCCTAGACAGAAGCATTTATTTGCATACCATTGGTTAACTGACAAAATTCTGCTGGAAAAATGCAACTATAGAGCTAGGGTCAAGCTGAACAGGCCGGCTGAGCTGCTGCCGGTGAGTTAGAACCTGCATTGTCCGCCTTGGAACTCCACCTCCTCAAAGTCCCACCCAGACCTGTTCTGGAGACTTCTCTCATCATTCAAAAGAACTAAAGGCCTTGGGCGGGGAAGCAGGTCTGTGGTCCCGGCTGGGGTTACAGGACAGCCTCCCAGCCCACACTGGAGTCACCACGCTGTCTGGGGTCCTGGAAACTTAGGTTCTCTTTTCATTCATGTTCAGACCCCTCTGTCGAAGGTCATGTTTGGCCATAGATGGTGCCTCTTGATCTCTGTGTGACTGTGGGTCAGCCGAGAGCCGGTGTGCTTCAAAACAAAAAAGGCGTCTAGAGCGGGATCATTTGTGAGACTTGCACCTTGGTAATGACTAAGGAAAAAAATTATTAAGGAAAAGGATAGGCTGTGTATTGGCACAGCTGTGAAGTGAGAAGGCTGCGACTCCCCTGACCCCTGCATCTTCCGTGTTAGATTTTCCTGAGTTCCTTGCAAAGCTGCTCTAGTGAGTGACCATGGAAATCCTCCCCACTTTCTCCCAGAGGGCTGTCCAGCCTCACTGTGGGTTCTACCAATGTGGGCTCTCAGCTAGCAGTGGAAAGAAGAGAGCGTAAGCCTTGCCGAGGCACAAATGACAGATAAGCCGTTATTTATTAGCCCAGAAGTATTTTAGCAAAATGATGATTGCCTTCTTTGATACTGAAAATGTTCATGTTTGTGTCAAGCTGTTTAGGTGTGTTTGCTGCAGAGTAAAAAGTGGGGTGTAGGTGGCCAGGTCACACCAGCATCCCCTAGGGTGAGACGCAGAAAGTGAATAAAGACAGGCATTCCATCTACAGTGTTAGAATATGATTGATGTAAAAGTAAAATAATAACTCTCATGTAAATATAAAGTGAAAGGAGGCTGAGGCAGGAGAATTGCCTGAACCCAGGAGGCGGAGTTTGCTGTGAGCCAAGATCATGCCGTTGCACTCCAGCCTGGGTAACAAGAGTGAAACTCCGTCTCAAGGAGAAAAAAAAAAAAAAAAAAAATATATATATATATATATATATATATATATATATATAGTGAATACACAGCAAGGTTTATTTTAAAATTGATTTCTTATACAATTTTATGAATTTTAACAAAAGTGGAGATTTGTATAATCATCATCACAACCAGGATACAAAAGAGTTCCATCACCCCAGAAATTCTAATCCTTGGTATTCTCTATTTATTCTGTTACTGTAGTTTTTTGTTTGTTTGTTTTGTTTTGTTTTTTTTGAGACAGGGTCTCACTTTGTAGTCCAGGCTGGAGTTCAGTGGCACCATCTTGGCTCACTGCAATCTCCACTCACTGCAACTTCAACCTCTTGGACTCAAGTGATCCTCCCACCTCAGCCTCCTGAGTAGCTAGAACTACAGGTATGCACCACCACACCCAGCTAATTTTTGTCTGGTTTCACCATGTTGCCCAGGCTGGTCTGGAGCTCCTGAGCACAAGCAATTCACCTGCCTCTGCCTCCCAAAGTGCTGGGATGACATGTGCAAGCCATCACCACACGGCCATGCCTGTTAGTCCTTTTGAGAATGCCACATGAATAGGATCATACAGTGTGTAACCTTTGAGACTGGCCTTCCCACTCAGCATAATGCCTTTGAGATTCTTCTGAATTCCTTTGTATATCAGTAGTTTATTTTAGAGCATGATGTCATTGTGTGGCTATACCACTGTATGTCTACTCATCTGTTAAAGGACATTTGAGTTGTTTCCAGGTTTTGTTGATTATGGATAGAGCTGTTATAAACGTTCGTGTGCGTGTAAGTAGTTTTTTGATTTTTAGGTGGAGTCTTGCTCTGTTGCCCAGGCTGGAATGTAGGGGTGCGATCTTGGCTCACTGCAGCCTCTGCCTCCTGGGTTCAGGCAATTCTCCTGCTTCAGTCTCCTGAGTATCTGGGATTACAGGCATGTGCCAGTATGCCCAGCTAATTTTGTATTTTTAGTAGGATGTATGATGGTCTTTACTAAATGATGGCCAGGCTGATTTCTAACTCCTGACCTCAAGTGATCCACTTGCCTTGGCCTCCTAAAGTGCTGAGATTACAGGCATGAGCCACCATACCCAGCCAGTTTTAATTTCTATAGGTTAAATACCTGGGGGTAGGATTTCTAGGTCATATGGTAACTGTCTGTTTTACTTTATAAGATACTAGCAAATTTTCCAGAGTAGCAATAGTGTTTTGCCTTCTCACTGGCAATGCATGAGAGCTCCAGGTGCTCCACATCCTTGCTATCACTTGGGATTGTCAGTATTCACTTATCCATTCAAATATGTACATAGTGGTATCTCATCATGATCTTAACCCATTTCCCTAATAGCTAATCATGTTAACATTTTTCTCCATGTTCTTATTTGTCATCTTTATATCCTCTTTGGTGAAGTATCTGGTCAAGTATTTTGCCCATTTTTTAAACTGAGCTTTTGTTTTTGCTTTTTCTCAACATTTGTTTTAGGCTCAGAGGGTACAGGTGCAGGCTTGTTACATGGGTAAATTGTATGTTGCTGAGATTTGGTGTATAAATGATCCCATCACCCAGGTAGTGAGCTCAATAACAATAGGTAATTTTTCAACCCTTCCCCACCTCTCAACCTCCCCTGTCTAGTAGCTCTCAGTAGTGCCCTGGTGTTTGTTGTCCTCATCTTTATGTCCATGTGTATGCAATGTTTAGCTCCCATTTATAAATGAGAACTTGTGGTATTTGGTTTTCTGTTCCTGCATTAATTCACTTAGGATAATGACCTTCAGCTGCATGCATCCATGCTGCTGAAAAGGACATGATTCTATTTTTTTACGGCTGCATCATATTCTATAGTGTATACATACCACATTTAAAAAAAATCAGGTCCACTGTTGATGGACATCTAGGTTGATGCCATGTATTTGCTATTGTGAATAGTGTTGCAGTGAACATATGACTACATGTGTCT
Source organism: Saimiri boliviensis (assembly GCF_048565385.1). Taxonomy (NCBI): domain Eukaryota; kingdom Metazoa; phylum Chordata; class Mammalia; order Primates; family Cebidae; genus Saimiri; species Saimiri boliviensis. Next base: position 99,239,247 of record NC_133456.1, on the reverse strand, counting down.
TTTTGGTACAATGATTTATTTTCCTTTGGGTGTACACCCAATAATGGGATTGCTGGGTTGAATGGTAGTTCTGTTTTAAGTTCTTTGAAATCTCCAAACTTGTTTCCACAGTGGCTGAACTAATTTACAATTCCACCAACAATGAATGAATATTCCCTTTTCTCTACAACCTTGCTAACATCTGTTATTTTATTTTTTTTTTAGTAACAGCCATTCTAGCTGGTGTGAGATGGTACCTCATTATGGCTTTGATTTGCATTTCTGTAATGATTAGTAATGTTGCACATTTTTCATATATTTGTTGGCTGCATGTATGTCTTCTTTTGAAAAGTGTCTGTTCATGTCCTTTGCCCACTTTTAATGGGGTCATTCATTTTTTGCTTGTTAAGTTCTGTATATATTATGGATATTAGACCTTTATTGGATGCATAGTTTGCAAATACTTTTCCTCATTCTGTAGTCTGTTGACTCTGTTGATAGTTTCTTTTGCTGTGCAGAAGCTGTTTGCTTTTTTACTGTTCAATCTTGAGCATTCTTTCTCTTAGGTATGAGTCTTCTGTTGAGCATGTGGCTTGCAAATATTTTCTCCCACTCTGTTGTACTTTGACTTTTTATTCTCTTACCAGTAACTTTCACAGAGCAAAAGTTTTTAATTTCGATGAAGTCAGATTTGTCAAATTTTTCTTATATAGATTGTGTTTTTGGTGTCATGTCTAAAAATTCCCTGCTTCATGATGAATGCCTTGAAAAAATACATATATTTATAACTATAGCAATAGAGTTTTTACATATATATATGTTCACATATATATTTTACAAATATATATCTATGTGCGTGTGTATATATATATATGTATCTCCTAACCCCAGATAAAGAAGATTCCCTCCATTGTTTTCTTCAAAATACTGGATGCTTTTAGGTTTTCTATTTAGGTCTAGCATCAATTTTGAGATAATGTTTATATACAACATAAGGCTTATGTTGAAATTTACTTTGCATATGAATGTCTAATTGTTCCAGGTATATTTGATGAAAAGCAACATTTTTCTCACTTGAATTATCTTTGTACCTTTGTCAAAAATCACTTGTTGACTTCCTGCAGATCAAGTTGGCATAGACTAGTTTTACATTGCTCCTGCCTGCTAAATAAAACTATTAACCCTGGAAATAATGTAAGAGGCAAACAAAGGAGAACTCTAAAGGAGGCAAGAAGAAGGTGAACCGGCTGGAGACCCTATGACTGGGGGAAAAACACAGCAGAGAGGGCATCTTATGTTCCCTCACCTAACAGAAGGTCCCCCAGCCTAGCAACAGAAAGCAACTAGTAGTCGTTTGACAGCACTAGGCAAGCTCAGTGCCAATGACAACGGGGTTGATTGGAGCCCCACTAACACTAGGAGTTTAGGATAAGTAAATGCCTCTGCTGACAGCCAAAGAGGCTTCCCTTTCCCCCCATCCACCCTCAGACCTGCCAAGAGATACCAAGGCAGCCGGGCAGCAGTAGCAAGAGGGACCTAGACACAGCAAGTGTACCTGAGAGCCTGAGACTCACTTCTCCCATCCAGAGATACTGGATTGGCCAGAAGGAACCTGCTCAGCCTAGGATGTGGCCCAGCCTGGGAAGCTGCTTTGTCCCAATAAACCTGAGACTCCCTCTTCCACTGAGAAACATTTGACAGGTGGGTGGAACCTGCAGGGGAGACCTAAGCACAATAAGAACCCTGGCACGGGACACTCCTTTGTCCCCATGGCATCAAGACTACCTTCCCTCACCAACAGACAAGGAGTGGGGGATATTAGTAGGGAGAAATCTTGCCACAAGGGTCCTATCTATCTTAACACAGGCTGGGGGAAACCAGACACAACAAGCTCCTGCCTAGGGAAGCCTCTGGGTCCTTGCAGCCCTGAAATACCTATCCTTCACAAAGAGTCCCAGAATGGGGAAACCCCTTGTGTTCCTTCAGATAACACCAGCAGGGACCAGTGGGAGTTCCAGCAGCCTAGTTAAACCAAGCAGAAAAACACATATATGCAAAGTCTCTGAAAATTGATGTGTCGTAGGAATCATTGCCTACAAAAGTAGTCCAGGACTGTATGCAGAACTCCAGAAAGACTGCTTGCTAAAATAAATAAATCGACTCAGAGTTTCCCAATATAATAGACATTATATCCAGATTATGACCAAAAAAAAGACCTATCATATCAGGAACCAAGAAAATCACAATACCAATGTGAAATGACAATCAGTTAATGCCAACATGACGAGAAATCAGATGTTAAAATTATCTGACCTGGATTTTAAAGTAGTCATCATGAATGTGCTTCAGCAATCCATTACAAGTTTTCTTGAAATAACTGAAAAAGTAGAAAATCTCAGCAACAAAAACAGCTGTTATTAAAAAGGAACTAAGTAGAAATTATAGAACTGAAAAATATAGTAACAGAAATTAAAAGTATCACTAAAAGGACACAATAGAAAGTGGAGAGGATAGATGACAGAAGCAGTGAACTTGAGGACAGAGCAGTAGAATTCACTCAATCTATATAACCACGAGAAAAATTAACTGGAAAAAAAAAAAAAAAGAACAAAGCCTCAGGGACTTATGGGACAATAATAAAAGTTCCAACATTCATATCATTGCAGTTCCAGGAGAGGAGACAGGGTGGGACTGAACGAGTATTCAAACAAACAGGTAATGATTGAAAATTCCCCACATTTGGTGAAGGATATAAACCTTTTAATTAAAGAAGAGGAGAAGATTTCAAGTAGGATAAACCCAAAGAAATCAACACTAAGTTTATTATAATTAAACTTCTGAAATAGAAAGACAAAAATCTCTTGAAAGCAGCCAAGAGAAAACTATGCATTTCCTGTAGGAGGACACCAATTCAAGGGACAGTGGATTTCTTATTTGAAACTATAGAAGCCAGATAGAAGTGGCATGTTTTTCAAGTGCTGAAAGAAAAGAACTGTCAACTACAAGTATGTGGTTAAACCGTCCTTCAGCAATGAAGAAGACAAAGTTCTTCTCAAGAAAAGGAAAACTAAAACAACTTACAGTTAGCAGGCCTACCCTAACAGATTGGCTAAAGAATGTTCTTCAAACAGAAAAAAAAAATGGTGAAAGAATCTGGAAGGATCATGAAGAAAGAGGAATGTAAAAAATATAGAGAGAGATAGATCCACGCAGTAGAATATCCATTTCCTTATGAGTTTCTTAAGTCACATTTGATGATTGAAACAGAATGCATAACATCTGATACTCAAGACAATAATATTTTAAAGTGAATAAGATACCTAAAAGGAGGTGAGGCTTCCATACTTTACTTGAAGCAGTAAAATGTGGATACCAGTACACTGTGATAAGCCGTATCTGTATATTGTAATATCTACAGTAACCACTAAAAAACTTGTACAAAGAGCTACAGTCAAAAAAACCATAAACAAGTCAAGCTGGCATCCTGAAAACAATGTTCAAGTAACTCACAAGAAGGCAGGAAAAGAAGAGCAGAGGAATAAAAACCAAATGAAGGACAGATTGGCAGAGTGGATAAGAAGTTATGGTCCAACTATATGCTGTTGAAAGAAACTCACTTCAAATTCATTTGACGTAGGTAGGTTGAAAGTAAAAGGACGGACAAAAATATGATGTAAACATTAACTTTTTATGGAGCAGGAGTGGCTTTTAAGCAAAGAAAATTACTAGAGATAAAGAGGAACATTATATTAATATAATGACCAAATGAATTAACCCATGAGGAAGACATAATGATCTAATGCATGTGAACCAAAAAACAAAGCCTCAAAATAAATGATACCAAAAAAAAAAAAGCCCTGATAGCACTGAAAGGAGAAATTGACAAGTTCACAATTATAACTGAGACTTCAACACTCCCCGCACCCCCAGCAAATGGTAGAACCTCTAGGAAGAAGATCTGCAAGGATATAGAAGATTTGAGCAATACCAGCAACCAACAAGATCTCACTGACATATGTAGAACACTCCAACAATAACAGCAGAATACATGTTTCATTAAAAGTGCATGTGAAAATTTACAAATATCCTGAGCCGTATAAAAAACCTCAGCAAATTTAAAATACTTAAAATTATACATATTTGCAATAATCATGATAGAATCCAAACAGAATACAACAAGAAATACAACAAGAAAATCTCTAAACATGTGAAAATTGAATGACGTGCTTCTCAATAATCCATGGGACATAAAAGGATGTCTCAAAGGAAATTAAGAACATAGGACTGAAAGAAAATTAAAATAAAGCATATTAAAATGTGTGGGGCACTTTTCAAAGAGTGTTGAGAGGAAAATCTATTGTACTAAATGCTTACATTAGAAACAAAAAGAGGTCTCAAATCAGTAGTCTGAGATTCAACCTCAAGAAACTAGAAAAAGGAGAGCAAAATACTCCCAACACAAACAGAATAAAGGAAACAATAAAGGTCAGAAATCAATGAAATTTAAAACAGAGAACAAGAGAACATCAATGAAATAAAAATCTGGTTCTTTAAAAGGTTCAATAATGTGGGTAAACCTCTGCAAAGATGACAATTAAAGAGAGAGGACACAAATTACCAAAACAAGGAATGAAATTAGAAATTATTACTACAACCCCCGCCCCAACACAATCAAGGATAATAAAGAAATGCTATAAGCAACTTAGTTCCGAAACTTAGATGCAATGAATGGACCGATTATTTATCAAGAACTACAAACTATCCCAACTCACCAAAGGTGAAACAGATAACAGAACAGTCCTGTAACTATTAAATACATTTAATTTATTAAAATTTTTTTCAAAAAAGAAATATCTTGACTCAGATAGTTTCATTGGCAAATTTCACCAAATATTTAAAGAATTAACATCAGTTCTACACAATTTTTTCGGAAAATAGAAAAAGGGAGGACACTTCTCAAATCATGAGAATCTAATGGCAAGCTACTGGTATTAGGTTACTCTAATGCCAATACCAGACAAGGACATTACAAGAAAATTACAGATCAATATTTATCATGAACATAGATGCCTAAACCCTTTATGAAATATTAGCAAATCAAGTTCAACAGTATTCATGAAGAATAATTTATCTGAGCAACTTGAGGGCTTTATCCTAGGAACGAAAGCCTGTGTCATGCTTGTCAATCACTGTAATCCAACACATTAACAGTACAAAGAAGAAAAACCAACTTATATTAACTGACACAGAAAAAGCGTTTGACAAAATTCAACATCGACTTACGATATTGATATGATAAAAATAAAAATAAAACTGTTGGAAAAAGGAATAAAAGGGAATTGCCTCAGCCTGATAAAAGCCATCTATAGAATCATCTACGGATCACATCATACTTAATGATAAAAGACTGCAAAGATCATGAAAAAGACAAGATAACATCTGTTTTTACCACCCCTATTCAACATTGTATTGGAAGTCCTAGACATTGCAATAAGGCAGTTTTTAAAAGATAAACAGACTGGAATGTGTGGGAGGAAAAAAATTTCTCTATCTGCAGGCAACATGATTGTCTAAACAGAAAATCCATAAGAAATCCACTTTAAAACAACTCTTAGAACTAATAGATGAGTTCAGTAATATATCAGGATATAAGGTCAATACAGTCAACATACAAAAATCAATCATGTTTCTATAGGCTAGCAATAAACAATTGAAAACCAAATATTTTGTAAATATTTTAAATAGCTTTAAGAAATGAAATATGAAATAAAAAATGAAAGTGAAAGAAAACATGTCCAGGACTTATACATTGAAAACTATAAAAACACAAAAGAAATCCAAGAATCACTAAGTGAAGAGACATACCAGGCTCAAATATTGGAAAATACGAAATAGTAAAAATGTTGATTTTTCCCTAATTGCGCTATAGATTTGATACAATTCCAGTAACATTCCAGCAGGATTTTTTGTAGATATAAACAAGCTGATTCTAAAAAGTTTCATGGAAAGGTAAATAAACTATGATTGCCAAAAGAATTTTGAAAAAGGAAAATAAAGTTGAAATAGTCACTCCACCTGATGTTAAGACTTACTATAAAGTCACAGTAACCAAGATCATGTGGTATTGGTGAAGGGCTAGACAGATCAATGAACAGAATACAGCCTAGAAATAGATGACAAAAGTAAGGCCAAGGAAGTTTTTAGCTGAAATTTTTGTGAGGTAATAACATGCTGTTATAAGAAGTGATATAGAAAAATCCCATGTACCCTAATTATACAATTTTGAAAACTATAGAATACCATAACTAAGATATTGACATTAATACAATCCAATGATTTTATTCAAGTTTTTTCGTTTTTCTTCTACATGTGTGTGTATTTAGTTTTACACAATTTTATCACATGTGTACGTTTATGCCTCTGCTAGTGCAGTTAAGATAACATACAGTTTCATCACCATGTGGACCCTCAAATCGAATTGCCCCACTACCATTTGTTGAAAAGTCCATCCTTTTATTGAATTGCTTTTGCACCTTTGTCAACCATCAGTTGGGCTTATTTTTTTTGGTTTCTATTTCTGGATCCTCAGCTCTATTACATCCATCCATGTGTCTATCCCTCTGCTAGTATCACTCTGTCTGAATTACTGTAGCTATCTAGTAAGCTTTACTATCAAGTACAGTGATTCTTCCCAATTTATTTTTCTTTGTCAAGATTGATGTAGCTATCCAAAAGCCCGTGCCTTTTCATATAAATTCTAGAATAAGATTTTCTATTATATGTCTAGAAAAAAAAACTGCTGGAATATTGATAGGAATCACATTAAAACCAGAGATCATTTTGCGGAAGAACTGACATCTTTAATACATTACACCTTCAAATCCATGAACACCATATGTCTCATCATTTATCTAAGTCTTCTTTGATTGCTTCCCTTAGCAGTTTTAATATTCAGCACACAGATCATATAGGAATTCAACATGTTTTTGCAAAGTGTGTAAGTATTTTCTTTGGAGCAATGGTAAATGCTTCAAATATTTTTTTGGTTTTAATTTTGATTTGCACATGTTCCTTATTACTTTATGAAACACAATTGGTTTCTGTGTGTTGACCTCATATCCTGACCCTTTGATGAACTCATATATGATAGCTTTTTTGGAGGATTCCTTGGAAATTCCTACATAGACAGTCATGTCATGTGCTTTGTGTTTAGTTTTCAAAAGTTTGATTTTGATATATCTGAGAGCGGATTTCTTTGGGGTTATCTTATTGGCATTCACGGACATTCCTGACTCTGTAGATTTATGTTTTCACCCAAATTGAGGAAGCCATCTCAGCTTTTCCTTTTTTACTGAGTGTGTTTTTTCTATACTGTACCCTTTCTCTTTTCTTTCTGGGACTTTGATGATACCAGTGTTAGACCTTTTTAATTCTACCACAGGTCCCTGAGCATCTGTCAACTGTTTTTTCAATCTTTTGTTTTCTAGCCAGGCACAGTGGCTCAAACCTGTAATCTTAGCACTTTGGGAGGCTGAGGCAGGAGGTTCGCTTGAGCCCCAGAGTTGGAGACAAGCCTGGGCAATGCAGTGAGACCCTGTCTTTACAAAAAATAGAAAACAAATTAACTGAGCATGGTGGCACGCACCTGTAGTCCCAGCTACTCGGGTGGCTGAGGTGGGAGGATTACTTGAGCACTGGACGTTTGAGGCTGCAGTGAGCAGTGGTGGCAGCCAGTGCACTCCAGCCTGGGCAACAAGGGCAACCCTGTCTCAAAAACAAACAAACAAACAACAACAACAACAACAACAACAACAAATTTTGTTCTCGGTGTTGTTCAGACTGGATGACTTTTATTGTTCTATCTTCAAGTTCATTGGATAGTTTCTCTTTCATCTTTTTTCTGCTATTAAACCCATTTAAGGAGTTGTGTTCTTTTAAGCTTTTTATTATACCTTTTTATGTCTTCTATTTTTATGTCTTCTATTTCTTTCTAAGAGTTTTAAACTTCTATTCATTTCAAGAGTACTTGACCTTCTTGAAGCATTTTTAAAGTCTTTGTGTGATCAACATCTGTGTCATCTAGGCAGTGGTGTCTATTGATTGTCTTTGTCTATGTAAGTTGATATTTTCTTGGTTCTTCATATAATGAGTAATTTTTGATTATAATAAGTTGTAAGTCCTATGGGTCTTATTTATGGGTTTTATTTACATTCTAAGAATATTCCTTTTGTGTGTGTTTTAGCAGGCAGTTGACCAAGTTGAGTTCAGGCTTCCAATTCTAACCAGGCTTCTGTGATTGTCATTACAGTGTCAGTTTAATTTTCAAAGTCTTTGCAGTGCTATTTGGATTGGTTCTCCATGTATGCCAATCAGTATCCACTTTGGGACTTGGATGGCAGTCTATCCCATAGTTGAGTTCTCAAAGTCTATATATGTGCTGTTGAGGGTCAAGCCCTGCATCCACAACTCCGGGTAAACCTAGGAATTTATAAATAATTTTATGGGATTGATTTTCTTTTTTTTTTTTTTTTGAGACGGAGTTTCGCTTTTGTTACCCAGGCTGGAGTGCAATGGCGTGATCTCGGCTCACCGCAACCTCCGCCTCCTGGGTTCAGGCAATTCTCCTGCCTCAGCCTGCTGAGTAGCTGGGATTACAGGCACGCGCTACCATGCCCAGCTAATTTTTTGTGTTTTTAGTAGAGACGGGGTTTCACCATGTTGACCACGTTGGTCTCGATCTCTCGACCTCGTGATCCACCCGCCTCGGCCTCCCAAAGTGCTGGGATTACAGGCTTGAGCCACCGCGCGGATTGATTTTCTAAGCTCCTTCTTTTCCATGATTTTCATTGGCTTTTCTGATTCTTTGGGGGCTTCCCTTTAGATTCCCCAGCCAGAAAACTTTATTTACCTTGATCTACTGCACTCTTGCCATGACTACACCCATCTCTACAGCCAAATAGCAGAAGGTCTGAGTGAGTATAAAGCAATTTTAGGCTCTTAAAGGATCCCAGTGCCACTAGTGCCACCACTGTCACAGGATTCCTCATGGGCTTAGAATGCACAAGAATGAAGAAAAATGGGGGAAAAAAAATGGGGACTTTCCTTTATTCTCTCTTTTTTGTCGCTCAAGAGGGCATCTTCTTGAGCTTTCTCTGTCTGTGCTGATGTTTACTTCCAGTTACTGGGCTAAGTTTAGTTCAGCACGGTGAATTGTGGAATTCAATAAAAGGATAAAATCGTCATCAGTAGAGTATTAATTGAAATTTGTTCTCTGCTCTTGCTGCTGCTGTTTACTTTTCTGAGTCCTCAAATAGCTGTTGCATGCATCCTGTCCACCTTTTGTGACTGTATTCAATGGGACAGACAGGGTGAAATGTGCTTACCCTACATTACCTGGAATAAGATCCCGTGTTATTGCTTGTGTTTGACTCATTCATTGGGAGTGAGGTGGGGGGGAACCAGTAAGATGTTCACACCGGTTCAAAGAACAGTTCAGGTGGAAGGTATTTCTATACAATTTAACTAAGGAATATTAGAAAAAGATTGCTGAGTTATATGCCACATTGGTTAACATCTTATAGGACAATAAACTGTAACTTTTGAAGTATCTTTTCCATTGAACAGAAATTATTTGCATATCTACATTTTAAAATATACACGTTACCTAGTAATTCTCTAAGTCCAGAACTTTTATTTAAAATTATATTTGTACTAAGTACTGAATTAAGTACATTTCCCTAGATAAATCTTGGATGAGTCTTTGTTCTTGTACATCATGGAGATTATATGCCATTCTTATTTTGTGAGGTTTTTTATTTTTTTGCTTAATTTTCTTGTTTTGAATAATTTTTCTTAAAAATAGCAATCAAAATTATTCCTGCAGAAGGTTTTACCGGAAGTAAGAGATGATGTAGCTGGCTTAGACTCTGAGGAGGCAACCTAATTGTTTCCAATTCAATAAATATGTGTTACATACCTATTGCCATGTGCCAGACACCTTGCTAGGCAATTGTACGGAGGACCAATATATGATTTTCATAAGATATTCCAATCACATAATGTTCTCTTGAAAATTAGTATATCTTGTCTAATATAGACTCTGTAAAATTCATCATCATTGAAAATGAAAATTGGAAAACTTTATGTATGTATACAATATAGTCATTCCTCATGGGGAATCGGTTCCACGAGGCCCTATGGATACCAAAATCCATGCCTATTTCTAGACCTACAGTCAGCCCTATGGAACCCACATATATGAAAAGTCAGCTCTCTGTATCTGTGTACATAGCACGAATACTGTAGTTTCAGTTACGTTCGGTTGTGGAATGCAGAACCCGTAGATAAGAAGGGCCAGCTATATTTACTGAAAAAAATCCACATATAAGTGGATCCACACGGTTCAATCTCGTGTTGCCCAAGGATTCAGTGTACCTTATTTCTGTGATGCTGTTCTCAGAAATGCAAGAGCATTTGTTTGCTTGTCTGTTTGTTTAGCAGGAGATGTGATTTTGATTGCCCTTGTTTACTCTCAAAGGAAAGGCAGAGGAAAAAAGGAAGAGGAAAAAGTGAAAGAAGAGGAAGAGGTTATGGCAGTTCCCAAATTCGTTGGTGAAGGAAGCTCTGACAAAGAATGGTGTCCTCCCGCTGACCCCGATTTCTCTATGTATGTGTATGAGGTGACCAAATCAATACTGCCCATAACCAGTATTAAGGAACAGATTGAGGCTCTTGCAAAGTAAGTCGTCTATGTATATATATGTTTTTAATTTCCAAAAAAAATGTTAGTGGCACATATATTATAGCCATTTTTTAGACAAACACACCATAAATAAAGTTGAACCTTAAAGCACTCTGACTCTGACACAGAAACACAATGAATTGGGCAAAGTCCTCAATTTCTACTTAGGTCATACGTCAGCTAAGAATCAGACATAGGAGGTGGAAATTGCTTCAGGAAAAATGCCTGTCATTTTCTTCAGCTAGCTCATTAAACGGGTATTTTAATGTGATTCTGTAGAAGTTATGAATGTGTCAAAAGTTTGAAAATTTAATTATCCCTCAGGTGGATGGGGTGTTCATAAGTTATAGGAATCCTACTGTGAATTATTTGTAAACTGATATATTTTCTAATAGAAATGTCCATCGTCTCTTTTTCTGATCTCTGTCTGCTATTTTGTGTTTCACGTTACTCTTAAGTGGGGTGTAAGCTTTCTAAGCAATGCTGCTTGGGCAGGCTCAGGGCTCTGTATAAGCCAGTGAAGTTGCTCTCTTCATTTGAGTGCTTAATTATACCAGGCAAAGGCTGGAATTCGACTCGGTAGCTCTAAGAGGTTAGGAATCACCAGCAGTGAGGACAGGCTTCGTGACTGACATCATTCAGTGGGTAAGCTGCTGGCTTGTGCAACAGCTGTGGTCTCCATGGGAGCCTGCATCGCCTCCAAATAGCAGTGAGTTGCTATCATGAAACCTGGATGTGACAACTGCAAGGAACACAGCTGCCAGATCACTGACTTTTTGTCAGCCAGAACTGGAAGAGAACATTTTTGGCTAGCAAAGTGCTCCTGATGTCCTTGAGAAGTGATGGCTCAAGCGGAACTCTGTCTTGGCTTATGTGAACATTTGTCAAATCTCCTCATGCTTTGTTCCTATCAGAAACACTTTTCATCATTCTCAGATAATTGTCGTTTTTTAACCTGAGCCCACACCAAGATACAGAGAGATGCGGATTTGTCCCCATGGTTCTGGTTCCAAGGCATTCCGGAACCTGCCTTGGTGGAACTGCGTCAGTTCAACAGCTTTCTCCCCAACTCTTTCTGTTGTTGTTTTTGTTTTTAAGCCATTGTTCTTCTTTGCTTGGTTTTTCATTTAGCAAGAGAAAATTCTTTAAAATTCGCATTTTGGGCCAGGCACAGTGGCTCATTCCTGTAATCCCAGTGCTCTGGGAGGCCAAAATGGGAGGATTTCTTGGAGCTGGCAGTTTGAGACCAGCCTGGGTAACATAGTGAGACTCCCATCTCTCTTTATAAATACAAATAAAAACATTAATAAAATTGCAGTTCTGCCTTTACTCCAAGGATGTCGTGGTCTTCATAGACAGAGGTATTGCAGGTACGTTTACTGACTTCTGCAGTGAGAGCCTAGCGTTAGGAGAAATCTACAAGCCGAGTATACCATGTTTATCCTGCCTTGCCCACAGATCTGTGACTTTTTCTTTTTGCTTTTTCTTCTTTCTTGCTCCTCTGACTTCAGTTTTGTCACACTACATCTTTCTCTAAATTAAAATAAATTTTAAAAGAAAAAATAAAATTATAAAACTTGAAAATGTTTGTAAATCTAATGGGAAAATTTTCTGTGTGTTTGTCTTGTCTCTGAGTTTAAACTCCTTGAAAGAAGAACCATATGTTAGTTCAACTCCTTCCTTGGATTTCAGATGAAAATATTTTAAAATACGTTTCAAAAGATAAAAATTTAAAACCGCACTGATATTTAGTGTTACATTGATTTTATCTTGTTATACACATGGGGAAAAATTAGCACTCATTTTCTTCTTCACATGGAATGAAATTGCTAGCATTTCAGTTTATATGTGATGATTTACATACAGTAAGCATGTTAGCCTACTTATTGTAAGTACCTTCTCAAAAGGAATAAAAATCACAACAAATGTCATTTTTACATGTATATTTACATGTAATTACACTCAAGGCATCCTGAGTGAATTATTAAACTTGACTGATTTGATTTCAATGTAATTGACACAGATATGTGGCAGAAAAAATGGGTGGTAAGATTCCAAAAGAGAAACTACCTGATTTCAGCTGGGAACTTCACATAAGTGAACTAAAATTTCAACTTAAATCCAATGTTATACCAATTGGACACGTCAAAAAAGGAATCTTCTACCATCGAGCTTTGCTTTTCAAGGTATGTAAGGTATTTTGCCTCATTTGCATTAAGTAAAAATTCTTTGTCTTTATCATATTGGAGTAGGCCAGTTGCTAACATTTAACTGGATATTATTAATTCTACCATTTAAATTTACTTGTATCTGACATATATGTGTATATATACATAGAAGCATATACATACATACATATGTGTACATATGTGCATATACAGACATACCTGCCCATATAGTCACCAGACTACGAGAAGTGTATTTATTCAATATTGACCACATACCTACTACGGCAAGGGCCTCTGCCAGGGCCTGAGAGTACAAAGACACTAAAATGACAGTTCTGCACTCAAGCGGTACCTAAACCAGACTTGCAGTTTCCAAAGTGAAGTCAGGGGAAATGTCAGAAAAAGAGCTGATGTATAACCCAAGTGTGAGAGGCTGCATAGGATTTCATCAAGTAAAGAAGGAAAACAAGGGTATTTGAAACAGAGAAAACTTGTTATGCAAAACAATACAGGGATGAGAGTCAGTGGTCCATTTGAGGAAGGAAGAATAGTTTGTGTGCATGAGGAAAACAGGAGGGGCGGACGCACCATGGAAGTTTGTCTATTATTTTATTACCCTAAATCACAATGCACCATGGAAGTTTGTGTATTATTTTATTACCCTAAAATATAACAGTAGCCACTGACAGTTTTCAAGGGGGTGACATCATTTCGAACCACCATTCAGACAACAGAATGGGGAATGAGTTACAGCAGGGGTAAGACTGGAGACAGGAAAACCAGTTAGAAGGTGACTGAGCCAGAAGTGTGGTTGATCTATACTAAATCCTGACATGCAGATGTGGAAGGGGCAATGAATTTAGGGGACATAACTGAAAGGAGCTGGGGACTGCCCAGGCACGGAGAGAGAGAGAACATGAGAAGACCAAAATGATTTCTGGGCTCTGGGTGGGACAGCTGGTAATGATGGCATTACTTCCTGATGTGGAGACATGAGAGAAGGATCAGGTTGAAGAGTGGGGGTGATCTTTTGCTCCATCTTATCCAGTGTTTAGCAGGTAATGGCAGCTGGGAAAATGTGAACTATAGACTAAATGCATAAATTTCCTGCCCTTTCCCAAATACCTATAAATATCATTGCATTCACATGCATCTTACCTCCAGTTCCGAGCTAATTCTATTTATTATCTAAGGGCCAGCCTTTCCTATTCCCTTGGACTGACTGCTCTATCAATTCTTTCTTCTCTCCCTTCTTAACTCTCTTCTCTCTCTTAGCTCTTTTCCCCTTTAAAATCTAAACATGCTTAAGTCTGCAGTATATAAAGACAAAATAGAAATCTTTTCTCATAATAGCTACAATTACAACCTTAAATCTTATTACCATGACTAACATCATTTTGAACTATATGCCAGGGACTTGATAACTATAATTGTGAAGAGTTTCAAAAATGCCAAATATAGAAATTACTACCCTTGCTTTAAAGGTGAGCAAACTGATACCTGGAGAAATCATTTTACCCAAGGTCAACCATAGGTGGAGCTGAAATTTGAGCCCATGCTGACCTGAATAAAAGATCTACCCATAGATAATTCTCATTCCTGGTCAAAATTCTGAGTCATCTTAGCTTCTTGTCACTCCTTGGCACACCTCTGATTTTTGTCCTAACTCATGGCCATCTGGCCTTTGCTCCCACTTTCTCAATAAGGACCTTAGTGATCTCCTTATTATCTGCCTTGCTTAGCAGGTCAAAGAACTGGAGAACACCCACAGGCCTCTCTTAAATATTGGGGTTCCTCAAGGTTCTGGGCCAGACACTCTTCTGTTCACCCTTTATGTACTTTGCAGGGTGAGGTCTTTCTTCATGTGGCCTTAAATAGTACATAAATACCTAAAATCTACAGATCATTTCCTTCATCCTTCAAACCTCCCGATTCCAGATCTATGTATGTGATTACTAACCAGCTAGCTCTATACGAGTGTCTCATAAGCACTGTTATTAGTCAGGTTGAGCTGCTACAACAAAATACCACCAACTGGGGGATGAAACAGCAGCCATTTATTTCTCATGGTTCTGGAGGCTGAGAAGTCCAAGATCAGGGTGCCAGAAGATTCAGTGTCTAGTGAGGGCTCCCTTCCTGGTTTGCAGACAGCCACCTTGCTGGTATCCTCATATGGCCGGGAAAGGGCTCCTGTTGTATCTTCACATGTGGAGAGTGAGTATGCTCTCCTGTTTCTTATTATAGGGACACTAATCCCCTTGTGGGTCTACCCACATGACCTCACCTAAATCTAATCAGCTTCCAAAGACCCACACCTCTAAACACCATCACAATAGGGATTATGGCTTCAGCATATCAATTTGGGGGCGAACACAAACATTTAGTTCATAGCAGGCATCCTAAGCTCATTAAGATGCCTCCAGCAGAATTACCCTCACATCTCAACTGAGTCATGCAATTAATTACCCAGAAATCGTCCATCACTGAACTTCTGAACAGCAATACTCACTGATAAAATATGTTGTCCTTCCACCCTTCCTAAATCTTTCTGCTCTCCTATATATACTCTTTATCTCCTCTATTTTCTTCCAGTTTTTTGGCCTGCTTGACTTGACTTTCTTCCCTAGGCAGACTACACAAATAGATCACTGCCCTCATAATTAACTCACTCACTGATTTCCCCCATTCCTTCTCCGCACATCCTTCCACCCTCTCCCTTGCCACCCCATCCCGGCCTTGTTCCAACTGTCTATCCTCTTCACTCCTCCATGCTACCTACAGGCCACTCCCATAGGCCACACTTTCCCAGCTCCTAGTGGCAGGCTTTTTCCTATTTCCTTCAGCTGCTGGGTCCCACATCTGCCCTTTCCCAAGACCTTCCATCTGCACCGCTTCCTTCTAAGCAGGTGACTTGTGTCCCGCTTCACAAAGAAAACAGAAAGTTTCATATGGGAATTCCTTCACCTCTCGATCAGCAGCAGTTATTACCCTGATATTAAAAACTCAGACTCCAGAGACAGATTCCCTGGCTCTCACTTTCAGTCACCACATACCGTGACCTCGAGAAAATCATGCGACCTCAGTTTTTACCCTCTACAAAATGGGGAAAATAACAGCCTCTAGTCCACAGAGTTGGTCGTTTTGATGATTTACAAGGCTTTGACAGGGGGTGTTACTTTTGGAAACATCTTATAATTATATATTTACTTTTGTCTCTCTACCCCAATGACCTACAAGTGCCATACATTCAGATACTGTTTGTGTTATAGTTGACGCTTTACAGTAGGTCTGTGTAGAATGTAAGGCCCTAAAAATGATAACCAAGTCTTAATTATCATGGTCCACCCAAGACACAGAGACCTGATGCGGTCATTATATTGTAAGTAATCAATGAATTAATATATGCATATACAGGGTACTAAGCACAATTCCTGCCTTCTGGTGCTACGTAGCATTAACTGAGTATGTAGCCTTGCCAGCGTTTCCTGCTTATTGACTTCATCGTCCTAACACGTAATAAGCAAAGTACTGCTGCTCTCCTCATTTCTCAGATGAAGCCGTGGAAGCCAAGAGATGCCTTGTCCCTGGCTGTGGTGTGCAGCTGGTCCATCTCAGGTCTGGGCTACAGTCCAAACCCAGGCAGGCTGAGCCAGCTCTCCTGTTCACTATAAAGTGGCCGAGTAGTCTCCAGATTAAAGACACTTTGTTTTAATAACCTCAAAATCAGGAATTATCAGAGTGCAAATTAAAGAGACAACTTACAAGGAACCTAAGTGGTCTCTGGTGAGGTGGCAAACAAGGAGCCCTAGGACCAGGCACCCACAGTGCTGCCTCTCCTGCTCCATGGCACACAGAGTAATTCAGCTGGAAAGAGTTCCCACCTCAGAGTGGTGCTTCCATTCAGTCCCACTGCATTTCACAGCCAGGGGGAGACCGGAAGTTTGGAAAGATGGATAGTTGCGCTAGTGCTGAGAGCGCACGGAATAGCTTTTTTCCAACCGCCTTCCGCATCTGATACAATAGTTACAATAGTGTAACTACCTGAAAAAGGTCACTTCCCAGCAGGACCTACACAGAGATTTTGCATCTTGAGTGAATTTACCACGTTTGATAAAGGAATTTATCACATTTGATTGGCCCCTACACCAACAGTCCTCTTTCGGCGTCCTATCTAAACATTTCTGGGCAAGACTTGTGTATTTCACTTTCAACCACGGTGGGCAATTACAAATAGGATATTCCCCACCCCTCTCCTGCATCCCCTTGGTTGATCTCTTGTTTTCTCCTGCAGGCTCTGGCAGATAGAATTGGCATCGGTTGCTCCCTAGTTCGTGGAGAGTATGGGAGAGCATGGAATGAAGTCAAGTTGCTGAACGAATCTCAGAAGGGAGTGATTGGGAGCCTCCCGCCTCCTGAGTTGTACGTGGTTGATCTCATGTTCCATCCAGGTGGACTGATGAAGTTGAGAAGTAGAGAGGCTGATCTTTACAGATTTCTTTAAACTATCAGATGAAAACAAGAGAGGCTCCAACAAGAAATTCATTGTGTACATTCTCCAAGACGTTCACCAAATTGATTTTATCTCTTTAAATAAAAGTATTAGAAATGTTTTCTCTGCCTAGAAATTAGGAAACTTGGAGTGAACTCTGCTGTGTTTCTGATTTCAGACTTTTGGCAAGAGTTCTGTCTTAATAGGTCATCTGCTCACTAACCCTCACATAAGGCTGATTGTTGTTGAAATTCATCCAGCCCACTGTGTCCTCAGGAGCAACTCTGTCATTTAGGGATCACATGTAGCTCTCAGCTTCTGCACCCAGGACAACTGCGGCCTCATGACTGTCATCCTTTGTGCCCAGAATACTTCAGGCATGCTCGGTTAAGTAAACTCCGTGAATTTTTAGTATTTGCAGTCACCTTGTCTGAGTTTCATTTAAGATTTTGATAGTTTAGATAGAATAAATACAGATCTGTTTGAGTATTACAAATTTCTAAAAATGTGTTTCTATTTTAAAAAATTCATCATTAAAAAGTTTAATATAGTGAATCTAAAATATTTCTAAAATATATTTCCAGAAAATGTATTTGTTTTCATCTTGTCTGTGTTAGCTTGGAGACATACCTTTGGCTAAAAACTATTCTGATTTGCCCTTCCACATTTTAATGCTAGGCCATCAATATATTATTTTCAATTTATAGAACTAAAATTTTTTTATGTTTTGTAAAACTTTGAAGCATAAAGGTGGAGCAAGTCTTTGCTGAGGAATTGTGTTTTCAGTATTGAGCACAAAATGGGGAGTAAATACACATTTCAAATGATAAGAGAAATAAAACTAGTAATGTAATGAATCTCTTAAGTATATGTTGCCTAGTCAGGCTGAGAGTCCAATGTTGACCTGTATAGTCATTTTCCTAGAAGATGTTTTAAAGTGAATTTGATTTTGGAAATTAAAGCTAAGATTATTTGGTATTAACCAATTTGTAATTTCAAAGAATATAATTTTTAATTTCAGAATAAATTTCTTTATTTCAAATGGTGTGATAATTATATTTATCATGCCATTTTATAAAATTAGAGCATGGATTATAGGATATAATCCTATTTTTATATAATCCTGTTTTTATAAAAATTTGTCGGTTTTTCCTCTGCATTTTCAAGTCTATTTTGATCCAGAAAGTATTTAAAGTGGACTACAAAGATTTACAGGATATATGAAGAAAAAAAATAAATGAAATACAGGCGTTAAGTGTAAGAAAGTCCAACAAAGCAGGAATCAGATTTGAATTCAAAGATTAGAATTGACAAAAACGCAATGCATTTGTGAGATATGAATGGAAATTTGACTGTATTCTCACCGGCAGCGAGTGTGGGGTAGAAATGTTATCCATTACATGATTTACACTAGGGTCTACTAGATAAAAGCACAGACCAGTTTCTCTAGAAAAACAAACATCAGGGGAGTTTCTCTTTGGTAGATTCATAGAGATGGGAAAGAGTTATAAAGAAAATAACATCATCAAAAAACAACCTCCTAATAAGTTCTGAAAAGAAGTTTCACAGTCCGGTGCCCTAACATCAAAGTAAAGTGGAATTAGGCAAATGTTCTATGCAGAGCCACTCGGATAGATCCTGGGTACACACCACTTTCTAAAATCTGGCACATGCCAAAGATAATGTTTTTTAATCTTTGAGACAATTCTGTACAATGTCTCTTTCAACTAGTTTCTAGATAATTACTGAAAAGAGATGGTTTAAATTGAATTCTCATATAGGTTTTCAAAGTTCATTTGTTCTGTTTTACTTAGTTTAAATGTAGAGCCATAAAATTTAATCATCAGCCACTTATATGAAGACAATATATTTGCAACGGCAACAAAAGTTATAAAATACCTAGAAATAAATTTAACAAGAACTAGGCAAGAAAAACTATAGAATTTTATGAGACCTGAATAAATGGAGATGTCCTTTCAAGGAACAGCATGCTCTTTGATGGGAAATTCAGTAGCATAAAGATTTCAGTCCCCCATATTAATATATAAAATTAGCATAATTTCTATTAGAATCCCAACACATTTCTTTTCTAAAATTGACAAACAGCAAAATTTATTTAGAAAAATGAATGTGTATAAAAACTAAGAATGTTTTGAAATAGAAAATATAGAGGAATTGTCTCAGTTATCAGAGCATGTATTAAAAAGCAATAAAAAGCAAATTAGTATGGTACAGGCATAAAAATTTTTTAAAAATTAAGACTTCAGACACAAATCTATACATATAGGAAGGATTTAGCATTGTTAAAAGTAGCTTTTTTGCCCAGTGGAAAAATGACAGCCTATTCAGTAACTGGTGTTGGGAAAATTATAATCTTGATAAGGGAGAGTCTATTTATGCCAAAAAACAAACAAACAAACAAACAAACAAAACTAGAAGTCATAAAAAAACATATTTGACAAGTTTGGCTACTTGCAACTCTTAAATCCCTGTCAGCAAAATAAACTGTAAGCAAAATTATTGATGGAGAAAAAATGCAGCATATTTAACAAGCAAATGTTAAGTAAACATCTTCTAAAAATCACTAAGAAAAAGACAATCCACTTGGAAAATAGCTGGAGATGACAATACTTTTCTACAGGGGCAATAAACAGTCCTCAGATCTCAGTGGCTTAGGTCTTTTATCACACTGCATCTCAAACATAGGTCAATAGAGGAAAGTCTCTTGGTTCCACACAGTCATTCAAGGACCCAGGCTGACAGAAGTCCCTATCATTTTGTACCTGTCTCCATTTGGAATACAAGACGTTCTCAGTTGCTACCACAAGACAGAAAAGTGCTAAGGCTCTCCTTCAGGAATTATATGCTTTGGGCTGGAATAACATGTAATTTGTTCAGAACTAGACCCAAACCATATGGGGTAATGTGTGAAACGACAGAGATTTGACTCAGAATCCTGAGTGCCCCTTAAACACCCTGGAAACCCTGGCAACTGTTGTGGTTGTGATGTTTCAAGCCAACTTACATAAAGTAACTTATATTTGTTCTGTCAGAGTCAAAAGCCAGAGTTTCACTTCCGGAAATCAAAACATTTCATTAAAATTAATATCTACTTTTTAAAAATAGCTATTAATTAAATGAAAAATGGACAGGTAAATAAAATTCTTTTCACAAGCTTCGGTCTTGAAGCAAGCATCATAAATGAGAATTAAGTTGTGCTGTGCTTTTCATAAGTACACATCAAATGTGTTTAACACTTTTAATAAGTACACATCAAATGTAGTATTTCCTTGCCAAAGAAGCAGGATTTTATCCACCAGAAATACTTTTCCAGAAGCTCAAAATAATATATAAAATCAAATGGATTATTATTTTTTTTTTTGAGGAAGGATCTTACTCTGTCACGCAGACTGGAGTGCAGTGGCACAGCCATAACTCATTGCAGCCTCAACCTCCTGGGGCTCAGGTGATCATCCCACATCAGCCTCACAGGTAGCTGGGACTATAGGCATGCACCCAGCTGCCTGCATTTTCTGTAGAGATGGGGTCTTGCTATGCTGCCCAAGCTGAAATTGTTTCTTTTTATTGAGACAGAATTCTTATACATTTTAGGTTGGTGCAAAAGTAATTTATGGTTTTTGTTATTACTTTTAATGAAAAGTAACTTGTTTCTTAGCAAGGTATCTCTTATAGTAGTCCTCTGTTAAAGTCGGCAATCTGGAGATAAAGGAGTTTCAAGAGATGGTGCATTTTCCTTAGAACTATCTAGAGAGAGGCTGTGCTTACATGCTCTTTTTGCTTGTTTTGAGGCGGAGTCTCACTCTGGTGCCATCTCGGCTCACTGCAACCTCCACCTCCTGAGTTCAAGAGATTCTCCTGCCTCAGCCTTCTGAGTAGCTGGGATTACGGGTGCCTGCCACCATGCCCAGCTAATTTTTATATTTTTAGTAGAGATGGGGTTTTCCCATGCTGGCCAGGTTGGTCTTAAACTCCTGACCTTAGGTGATCCACCCGCCTCAGCCTCCCAAAGTGCTGGGATTACAGGCATGAGCCACCACACCAAGCCACTCTTTGCTTTTAAAACTCAAGTGAATACAGGGGTAGGATGAACTTGCTAAAGACTATATGGAAAAATATCACTGTTCTTGATATATACTAGGAGCAATACAATAGTGTCAAGTCACTTATTTAGGGATTAATACTTAAAAGTCCTATTTATTTGAAATTACCCAAGTAGTATTATATAGATCACTAGCAAAATCTTTGCTTAGGTTTATCACTTTAAAGCCATGAATATAATTAGTTTAATAATAAAAGTGGACTTCATTTCCAAGGACAATTGTCAAAATGTCAGGTGGGAATATATTAATATAGCAGATTCAAATGAAGTTCTTGTGGAACTCACACAGTACAGGAGACCTGTAGGATCTATGAATAAATAAAGCACAAATCACAATTTAAAACATAAAAAGCATAGTTGGAAAAGGTAAAGAAATTTTCTTGTGGTGACTTTACTTATAAATTCAATAAGCCTTTATTATTGAGAATTAATATAATAGCAGGGATAAAAAATGCAATAAGCCTGTGTTATTGAGAAGCAATATAATAGCAGCTCTTTAGAATCAGAGCTGAGATTGAGTTCTGTCTCTCACTTTAGCCATGTGACCTTGAGAAAATTACATAACCTCTCTCTCCCTCAGTTTAGTCTTCTGGAAAGTAAGGAAAAATATAGCAGATATTTATATATTGTTTATGGTGTGCCAGAGGCTGTTCAATGTAGTTTCAACTCTTAGAGTAATCCTGTGATACAGAGGTAGGACTACCTACAGTTAACAAGTGGGGAAACTCAGGCACAGAGAGGTTAAGTAATTTACCCGAGATTTCCCAGCTAGTAAGTGGTAAAGCTTTCAGTTTAAACCTAGTTTGGCTACAGAGGCCATGCTTCCAACCTATGTGTCTCATAAAGCCGTTTGGAGGGTGAAATAAGACCACGCATATAAATGATAGGTGGAGGGTGGCGTGTGAATCTGTATATGTGAATGCACGTGTGTGTGTGTGTGTGTGTGTGTGTGTAGCTCTCTATTCTATATACACATAATGCACATAATGCTCTGTTGTTTGCCTTTAGCATGTTTTAAGGGAATTCCTCATTCTTCCTGTGTTTATCTCTCTCTTTAGATCCCGGTGTAAGGCCAGATAGCAAATAATTTAGGTTTTGCAGGCCATTCCATCTCTGCTGCAGCCACTCAACTCAGTGCCACTATTGCAGCAGAAAAGCAGCCATAGATAATACCTAATCAATGAAACTGTATCTACTAAAGCAGGTAGGAGGCCAGACCGGCTTATGGACCACAGGTGGTCAGCCCTGGCTTTAGACGATGAGCATTCTCAGGATATGGACATGGAAAGGCTTCGCTTTTACTTAATACAATCCTTGGGCACCTCAGCTAAGTATTCAGGGGAGACTCCCACCCCGGCATTTGCCTTTCCTGGTTTCTCTGGGCTCTAAGATGGATCTGCTTGATGTTATTCCAATGGATGCCAACACAGATGCCTTATTTTTTAATAGGATGAGGATAAATTTGACCAATCTACATAAGAAAATAAACCTCCTATCTTCTGTCAAGAACTGTGAAGGGTCTGAGATTTTACCCTACTTGCAAGCTACTTGCCAATTTTATTGTTGCTGGAATAAGATATAAGATATCTGGGTCAGAGATAATACTTTATTACTCACAGCACAGCAAGCAGCATGAGCCAGGCTATTTGTGTCAAATCTCCTCACTCCCAGGTCTCATGGGGAAAACATGGATAGATCCAGATGGATGCCTACAAATGGCAGTGGTTTGTGTTACAGAAGAACTCTGAGCTTAGAGAACCCAAATCCTTTATAATGAGAATTAAAAGAGACACTATATTATTTTCCAAGGCTATTCAACCACATCCTTGAAAAAATAGTCTGGAACAAAGATCAACCAGGAAAATGTGCAGAGTGAGGGAGACCTGGCCGGATGCGTTGGCTCACGCCTGTAATCCTAGCACTTTGGGAGGCCGAGGTGGGTGGATCACCTGAGGTCAGGAGTTCAAGACCGGCCTGGCCATCATGGTGAAACCCTATCTTAAAAGAAAATTAAAAAAAAAAAAAAAAAGAATGAGGGAGACCCATGGAGCATTGTCTCCCAATAGCTTCATCAATTCTTAAGTCTTTATGGAATCTCTCATCTATAAAATAGAGACGATTCATACATGGTTATATGAACTTACCCTAACCACTATCCCTATATGTATAAATATAGATATTCATGTTTATGCAGATATATAAAAGCTTATAATATATGTATATTATAATTACATTAAAAAGGTCACAACAGATTGCCTTCATAAGTCATTAAGGCCAATTTTCTTTCTCTGGCAGCCCCAAAGGAGTATTTATGAAAAAGTATGGTGGTTATCCACTATATCCTACTACATCACCCGACTAATCTTTTGTCTACAAGTTCAAGTCCAAATTCAGATCAAGCCTCACCTTCTTCCCTAAGCTTCCTGGGCGGCCTTATGCTCTACTGGTGACCTTCTATCAGCATCTTTGGCACTCATTTTACATTTTTTCATATGCTTATTTCCTGGGGTTGCTATTTTCTTAATGTACATGTATGTCATATCATGGTTAGAAGTGTGCAGATCCTTAGAGTCAGAGGGGCTTGCATTGGAGTGTCCTTATGCCATTCTTAGCGGTGGGATCTTTTGCAATTGTCTTGGTTTCTACCACTTTAAAATGGGGATGTAATATAGTAGACACTTCATAAGGTTGCTCTCAGGACTAAATAAGTGCACGTGCAGTGCTGAACACAGAGTCAAAAATAAAATCAGATCCAGTTAGAACGTTAAGAGTTTATCTTGCATACAAAAGAAGAGTCCACAAATTGGGAGACCTCAAATGATGTCTCAATTTTACAGCAGTAACAGCGCAGTTTATACGGCATGAAGGAGGAAGCATTTTGGTCTTTTTCATGATTGACTCTCATATAGTGTTTTTTAAGCCAAACCAAACTGTTTAAGCTGACTTGCTGGTAGGTTATTGGTTTAATTTCACTGAATCATGCCGATAAGGACAAAAAGCTGACATTTGTATTGTGTTTATCTTTATGGGGAAAGTTTTGGGAAGATGAGGATGATGTTAAGTTTTGGTTACACAACTACGGGCAGTTGGCTTTTGGGTATACCTAAACGGTGGCCTCCATTTTTATTTTGCTTTAACAATTGTAAGCATTTGCCAACTATTAGCTATTATGTCTGATCTCTCCCAATGAGATGGAAAGCTATTTTATAAGGCATACACCTTACTATCAGAGCTCCTAGCAAAGGGATAATGTGAATAATATTTGTTGACTATCTGAATGCCTTAAACTAACTGATCTTAAAGACTAAAATGGAATTCTAATTCATTTTTATTTTCTTCTGAATATTTTTGAAAGTAGTTGAGTGGTAAAGAAAATCACTCCTATCTCTGATTAGGTACTGATTTCCTCTGGCCTTTCAGTGTAGCAAATATGATGACCACACAGTTACTTTTTTTTTTTCCACCCTGTCGCCCAGACTGGAGGGCAGTGGAGCAATCTTGGCTCACCACAACCTCTACCTCCCAGGCTCAAGCGATTCTCCTGCTTCAGCCTCCCAAGTAGCTGGAATTGCAGGCGCATGCCACTACCACCCAACTAATTTTTGTATTTTTAGTAGAGATGGGGTTTCACCATATTGGCCAGGCTGGTCTTGAACTCCTGACCTCAAATGGTCCACCTGCCTCAGCCTCCCAAAGGGCTGGGATTATAGGCATGAGCCTTGGTGCCCAGCATCACACAGTCACTTTTGAACTTGTAGAATAGAATGTCAAAATACAGAAATTCTGGCTTTAAGGGTGATGTCTGAAATCACTCTCCAACACCAACACCTTAGCTACCTGTGTGTGAGTGCTTCATTAAGAGGATATAGCATTACTTCCTATGGTTATATGACTCAGTATCACTGCTTGTCGGACAGAGCTTGCCTGTGACTTTCAATGCCTCCCTTGCATACCGGCATACTTATTATCGTTTTTTATTTATTTTTATTTTTATTTTTTGGAGACAGTCTTACTCTGTCACTCAGGCTGGTGTGCTGTGGTGCAATTGATCTCTGCTCACTGAAACCTCTGCCTCCTGGGTTCACATGACTTTCCTGCCTCAGCCTGCCAGTAGCTGGGACTATAGGCATCCATCACCACACTGGGCTAATTTTTTGTATTTCTGGTAGAAACGGAGTTTTGCCATGTTGGCCAGGCTGGTCTAGAACTCCTGACCTTAGGTGGTCCGCCCGCGTTGGCCTCCCAAAGTTCTGGGATTACAGGTGTGAGCCACCGTACCTGGACTTACTACGTTTTAAAGTATGGTTGTTCATGTAGTTAAGATTACTTGGGTACTTGTTAACCTGCTAACAATGTATAAGGCTCCATATAGGCTAAGATCTTTCTTCTCACTAGAACTTGGAAAGGAGCAGGCAGTCATTTTTACAAGTTCCCAATGAGCAGCATCTGCTTTAGGTATATTTCAGTCACAAATGTCTGGGTCTGACCTCTGAGCGATGAGCTAAGAGTCATTAATTTCCTTTTCCAGCTCAAAGGTATCAGCCCCCAAATCCTGCAGACAGTCAGGCTCTGATTATCTTGAGAAAGTCCCAGTTTGTTTTACACAAGAACAGCTGGCATACAAATGGAATCAGGCACTTTTAAGTAGTCGTTAATCATACTGATGAGAACAGCTGAAGCAAACAGCGGCCTCTGTAAGTACTCACGTATCTGACACACAAATCGAGTGATAGTCCAATTAGTTTATTTATAGGTTCCTTTCTTTGAAAAATCTGAGTTTGTGTCTAGCTGTCCTTTTGATTCTACAGTCTTTACTTTTAGAAAAACTTTGAAAAACCCAGATGAATGCATTTGTATCTGTATTATCGAGTCATTTATCTGCTAGCTCATTGATAGTTGTTATCTGCATACACAATTTTCTAGCTCTCTGATTTCATTTATTTAGCTTTCTAGAAATTTGGTTTTTTTGTCTCATTTTATTAATACAAATAAGAGGGAGAGAGATAAATATGCTAGTTCCACAGACTCTTACAAGATAGAAAGCTTAGCTTATTTTCCTTGTATGCAATTATTTACTCCTTTGAAGATTAGAATGAGAAGAAAAATTAACTGTTGAATGTGGAGATATTCTTTATGCAGTTATTATTTTCCTTAGCTAAATAAGATAATAATAGAATAAGTCATAAAAAGGGACCAAAGAATTGCTAGCAATAGTCCCCAGAGTCCCACTCAGAAATAATGATATAAAACCCATCCTAGCTGACTTGAAAGAGTATCACAAAACTTAACAACAGTAAGACTGACACCATACCTGAGATCCATGATTACTAGCTATGTAAACATTATTGCTGAGTTAAAAACATTTACAGGATAATTAAAATGTCCCTTTTCAAACATTTTCCTTATAAAATAAATGCCCTGAGACTCAAGTCTGCTGTGTCTGATGCAGCTAAACCATTACATTCAGAAAATATACTCACTAATATGAAGTCCCCAGAAAGGAAATCAGGAAACAAGGAAAGCCTTGGTAAATCTCTTAATATCAACCATCTGATTTCTTTTAGGCTTAGATTTAGTCTCACCATCAAATTTGTGGCATAGCTGTAAAATGCCATGTTTCCACTTTCTTCAAAGGCCCCAAAGTACAGGCTGGGTGGGAGCAGGGGAATGGCCTCCCCCCAGGAATCACAGTGCACAGCTTTTAAGTAAATCATTGCAGGAGAGAAGCCAGTTCTTGCCCTCAGCCTGTCACTGGTTGAGTCTCAGAGCCCTCAGAGTCAGAAACATGACTGAGAATGTGTAGAGAGCAGGTCCACACGTTCTACTACTTTTCATGATGTCTCTCAAAGACACCATGCAGGAGGGATTCAAAAGCCTGTAGAGCTCAGAGAAGAGTTAGGAATTGCCAGGGAGAAGGTCCAAATGGATATTAGCAGGTGTTCTGTCAGAGAGGAAACGTTTCCTGTTCCCTCTAACCTCTTAGATTCTGTGATTGGGGACCTGTGAATTAAACGGACAGAAAGCAGATTAGCAAGAGAAAAGACAGACGTAAACATGTACCTATGGGAGTTCAGAGAAAAGTGTCACTCAAAGAGATGGTTAGAATTTGGGGCTCCTAAACAGTCTTGACAGGGGAAGAGGAGGGGAAAAGGGGGCACTTAGGAAAAACAAATGACTTTTTGGAAAGATATATGGCCCCTTAGGAGAATGGATGGGTGATACGGTAGTTTTGTCACAATGGCTGTTTAGGTGTGGTGCTGACTTCGAGCCTCTGGCCCTGAGTCAGTCTTCTTTGTTTGCTCCCAGGGAGAGAATTTAAGATAATTGAGTTCTTTGAGTTACCTTGAGAGTCTCTATTTTTAGATAGATTGCAGGGACTCAAATGCCTCTGATCAAAAATAATTTATATGCCACAATAGCATATTCTGGGCCCTTTCAGTTCCAAATTATTCCCTCAGGTCAAGTGTACTCAGAAATCTCTGCTCAGATTAAGGTATCAATATTTACACTTAACCTTGGATATGAGATTGTTCTTTAAAACAAAATTGGAGCCATTTTTAACAGATGTACCTATTTCTATAAAAAATAAAAATAAAAAGACAATTAGCCGTGTGCAGTGGCTCATGCCTGTAATCCCAGCACTTTGAGAGCTGAGGTGGGAAGTATATCTTGAATCCAGGAGTTTGAGACCAGCCTGGGCAAAATAGTGAGGCCCCCATCTACAAATAATTTTTTTTATTAGGCACCAAAAATTATTTTTAAATGTTTTTTTAAATTATGACTGTAAGTCCCAGCTACTTCAGAGCCTGAGACAGGAGAACTGCTTGAGCTCAGGAAGTCAAGGCTGCAGTGAGTGAGCCATGATCATGCCACAGCACTTAGCTTGAGCACCAGAATAACACCCTATCCCATAAAAAGGACAATTAAAAATATATGAAATAAATTGTCTACAAAATTTGGGATCCATGTTATACTGAATGACTTGGCTGCAAGGTGCCATCAGCTTGAAGGCATTGTCATTTCAGTTTTGTTGTTTGTGAAACAACGAAATGAAAAGTTTTGGGGACACACTTGAGTAGGTTGTCTTAGCTCCTTGCCTTTATGTTCTTATGCCACTGGAATAAGCACTAAAATCCCTGGGCCTTGAAGCTATTTAGATGATGGGTTTCCTTTGGGCACCAGTACCTGATGGTATGCTACTGCTATTCTTTGGACTTGGCAATATGGTTTTCACAATAACTAATAACTGAATCATCTCCTTCCAAGCGACAGAGTCACTCCCTGCCTAGCCTCATACATAATTACTGATGTAAATTGCTAGCACATTATAATTAGCATAATGTCCCGAAAGATACTTAAAAGAAACTTTTTAAAAAACTTCTACATATAGATGGGAGCAAAATTGAAGAAGACCCTTCACAAGCACCACGGCGGGAGGCAGGATGTGCAGTGGTTTCAGCTGACACCCCACCGCAGAACGACGCAGTTCGGATCCCAGCTCTGCTACTAACTGGGTGGGCTCAGGCAAGTCATTCCCTGGTCCTCAGTTTCTTTGCCTGGAAAACGGCAATGATGATAGCTCCCACTTCATATGATTGCTTGAGAATTAAGTGGATGAATGAACATAAAGCAGTGGAAATGGTTCCTGATGCAGAGAACGCCTCTGATAAATGTCATCCATCCTCAGCCCATTCATGCCATTCCCTGGCTAGACAGAGCAGGGGCAGGACTTGGCACCAACCCCACTAATATATTTCTTCCATATATACCTGCTGACCATGATGCCTTGCAAACTATGTGGGAAAACTAAAATAAGCAGCATTCCACCAGACGTCTTACCCCAGGGAGTGAACCTCAATCATCTGCATGCTCACAGGACCAAAAGAATAACTGATCCTGACCATTGCTTTATTATACTGCTAAAATCCCCACCCCAGGAGGGGCTGATCTGTCAGTTTTTGATCATGCAATGTATGTACCAACATGATTTCTCACTGCACTGGCACCTCCTTGCTCTACCTTGTACATGGAAAGATACTCACATACTTCGTGATCTTCATATCACCCTTCTTAAAACACTGCAAAGATCCACCCTCCAGAAGCCAGCTGGAGAATTCTTGCTCCCACGCTGAATCTGCCTTGTGCTTGAGCATAAGCCCCAATAAAGCCTGTCTGGGAAACTTTCTCAGCCTCCTGTCAATTTCTACTGCATGAGAGCCTAAGGATCTGTGATTGATAACATGCCCAGATTTTCAGACATAAAAATAAAGGAATACAAATGCATAGTTTCGTCGAAGAAATAAGAGCTAGTGCTTGATAGATTAGTAGGGTATGATTTACAATAATGTGTTGTACATTTTAGAGTAGCTATAAGAGAATAATTCAAATGTTTCAGCATAAAGAAAAGACAAATATTTAAGGTGATGGATATCTCAAGTACACTTATTTGATCTTTACAAATTATATGACTATATTAAATTGCCACATGCACACTGAATGTATATACAGCTTGTAGTTATTAATTAGAAAGTAAAATTAAGTTTTAAAAGCTAAAAAAAAAATTGGTAACTTGTGGAAAAAAAAAAGAAACAATTCATAGCCTCCCTCCTTTTAGCTAGGGCTCCACTGGAAGTTAAGAGAACAGTCGACCAAACCACTTTTGAGAAGGAGCAAGGAGCTCTCTTAGAGGCCTGCTGGGAACCACCCCCAAGCATGGAAAGAAATGAAAATCTTGAGTTCCTTCAAGGGAAAATCCCAGGTCCCTAAGAAAGCCCTGGGAAGTAAACGAGCAACTCGATAAGCAAGAAGATAATAGTGACTTAAAAGAATAGCCACGGAAGTTAGAGTCACAAAATGTGGGGTTTCCTATAGAGACTAAAAATCTTAACATATGTACCTGAGCTGTTTTTCAGAATCCCAGATCCTCCTAAATGAAAAATACCCTTCACTAGGCCTGACATGGTGGCTCATGCTTGTAACCCCAGCACCTTGGGAGGCCGAGGTGGGCGGATCACCTGAGGTCAGGAGTTTGAGACCTAGCTTGGCCAACATGGTGAAACCCCGTCTCTACTAAAAATACAAAAATTAGCCAGGCGTGGTGGTGCATGCCTGCAATCCCAGCTACTTGGGAGGCTGAGTCATGAGAATCGCTTGAACCTGGGAGGCGGAGGTTGCAGTCAGCCGAGATGGCGCCACTGCACTCCAGCCTGAGTGACAGAGTGAGACTCTGTCTCAAAAAACAAACACCCTCCACTGAGACATGTACACTTTAGATAAGGGGGAATTAAGGACTACATTCTGGCTGCAGTTCTTCGTTCTAAATTTCTTCCTGAGGGGCCAGGAGGAGGTCACTTCCACCAGCCAGAGCTAACATTCTTTCTGTTGATCCCAAATGTTTAGACAAAAATCACCTCTTTAACCAGTTGCAAATCAGAAAAGATCTTTATGGCCTGTGCCCGCTCTGTTCAGGTGTCCTGCCTTTTAGGTCAAACCAACGTATAGCCTCCTTGTTTGAATTTATGACTGCCTATAACCTCTGCCTTCCCGCCTTTGAAAACCCTTGCCTCTAAACCATCTGGGAGTTTGTGTCTTAAGCATGAGCTGCCAATTCTCCTTGCTTGGCACCGCGCAGTGAATGCCTCACTTTCTCTTGCTGCAAATCCCAATGTCAGTGTTTGGTTTTGCTGCGCTCGGTAGGTGGACCCAAGTTTGGTTTGGTGACACTTTCCTCAGCAAATTAGAAATTCTCCTCTCTTGTTCTTCCTGTGTTTTGTAAGCGTGAGCCAAGGTGAGGATAGGTATGTCCTCTGATGGGGTTAAGAACCTGCTACTCTAAAACATGGCACCTTGGAATATTGAACATTTTAAGCCAAAGGAATCTGAGAAACTGGCAGAAGCAGACAGGTCTCTCTCATCTTCCCTTGAAGCAGTATGAGACCTTCATGTGCAGTCCCTCTGCCACAGGCATTTGAACCAGAGTGGCTCCATCTTGAATAGGGGCTGGGTAATATAAGGCTGAAACCTAATAGGCTGCATTCCCAGGAGACTAGGTATTCTTAGTCACTGGAAGAGGTAGGAGGTCAACATAAGATACAGATCACAAAAGTCCCTGCTGATAAAATAGGATGCAGTTAAGAAGCTGGCTAAAGCCAACATAAGATGGTGACAAAAGAAACTCCGGGTCACCTTCACCACTCATTATGTGCTAATTATCCCACTGGTGCCTTGAGAGTTTACAGTGCCATGGCAATGTCAGAAGTTACCCTATACGGTCTAAAAAGAAGACAAATTCTCAGTTATAGCAACTCCCCAACTTTTTCCCAGAAAACTCATCAATAATCCACCCCTCATTTAACATAAAATGAAGAAATAATCATAAAAACTGCCAACTAGCAGCCCTCAGGGCTGATCTTCCTAAGGAGTAGCCATTCTTATTCCTTTACTTTCTTTTTTTTTTCTTTTTTTTTTTTTTTTTGAGACGGAGTTTCGCTCTTGTTACCCAGGCTGGAGTGCAATGGCGCGATCTCGGCTCACCGCAACCTCCGCCTCCTGGGTTCAGGCAATTCTCCTGCCTCAGCCTCCTGAGTAGCTGGGATTACAGGCACGTGCCACCATGCCCAGCTAATTTTTTGTATCTTTAGTAGAGACGGGGTTTCACCATTTTGACCAGGATGGTCTCGATCTCTTGACCTCGTGATCCACCCACCTCAGCCTCCCAAAGTGCTGGGATTACAGGCTTGAGCCACCGCGCCCGGCATTCCTTTACTTTCTTAATTAACTCACCTTCACTTTACTGTGTGGACTTGCCCTGAATTCTTTCTTGTGTGAGATCCAAGAAACCTCTCTCGGGATCTGGATCAGGATCCTTTTCTGGAATACCTCTATCCAGAGGAAAGGAGTATTTCTGAACACAGAGGGAGGCTGAGAAGAATCTGAAGGAACAGGTCTTGCCAAGTTTCCTACAGTTTAATACTTTTGTCCGCATAGCTCTGTCCTATCCCATTTTTCCACAACTTCTACTCTTCACCAAATCTAGCATTAAAAACACTCATGTTTAATCATTTCTTCGAGACTTCATTTTCTCATAAAAGTTTCCATGTCTTATAAAAGTTACATTAAGTAAATTAGTATGACTTCCTCTTGTTAATCTATCTTTTGTTCCTAATTTGCAGGGCCTCTGCCAATGAACATAAAATGGTTAGAAGGAAAAGATTTTTTTTCCGCCTCCCCTACACCTCCCATTTTTGCATGTAAAAACAAGAGTAGGAAAATCTGCCCAAATGGGTTTTGACAGCCCTAGAAGGATGATAAAAGGCTTCTTTTTTAAAAAAAGAAAAATCACTTTTAATCACTCAGTGTCAGAAGCAGGGCTTTCTGTTGTGAAACACCCAAAGACTCCCAGTTCCCTTTCTCCCAGAGAGAGGGTAAGAGCAGAGCTCAAGACCAGAGCCCTGGAAATTCAGGGGTGAGGGTGGGGCTGAGAAGAGCCATTGTGTCTGGATCTCTAGAGCTCCGGGCAACAGCTGGGCTTTCTAGGAATTCCAGCATTGCTAAGTGGGAAGGGTGTGTAGGAGGAGGGTTGCTCTTCAAGTTTGAATTTAAGATTCGGAATGTGCTGAGTCATAGGGTTCCACCCCTGGCAAACCCTGTGATGGGCAAAGCTGATTTTCCAACTCATCTTCCAGCCTTTTCTCTCAGTCCCCTGCGTTTTCTTGCCACACACTTCCTCAGGCTTATCAGAGCCTGCTCTTTGGGGCCTCTCAATTCCAAAACCTTCATTCCAGAAGGATGAACTCCACCACAGGACTGTAAAAGACACCTTTCAGGAGAATCTGTATCATGAAGACATAACAAACTTGAAGCCAGATGACTGACTCTTTCATTGCGGAATTCACGTATGGGTAAACATACATGTTCATTATGGACACTATGGAAGATACAGCAAATAGGGAAATTTTTTTTTCTACCAGCTACAGAGTATGTGTGTTTTGATCTATTTGTTTCCAAACTATTCATCAATACCTTTTTTTTTTAAACTTAATGGCCTCCTGAATATGCAGATTTTGTTCCTGTCGGAAGTATAGAACACAGGCATTTATTTAGGAAAATTATGGTGGGAGGGGGCTGGGGACACTGCTGTGCTCAGAAGTCACGCTCTCTTCAGCAGCTACCATGCCCAGGTCCCTAGCATCGTCATTCCCCTTGTTCAAAGGAAAACTGAGCTGTAAGAAGCAAACTGGGGGCGGGGGTGCGTTTTTGGACCTTCCTCCTCCTGTGCTTTGAGTCACTGGTGCTTTCTCAAAGGCCTTAGCTTTGTGGAATAGCCGCCCCAAACCATGACAAGCTGGGTGACAGGATAGTAATGAGAAATCACCTGACACCAAATAGTTCCATAAATCACCGTCCTGGAAGCTGGTACCACAGTCAAGGGCAGCTCGAAGGAATGGACTGCAGCCCTGCCGGGCGAAGATGGGGAGCAGAGGCAGCTCTTCTGACACCTTAGGGAGAATGGAAGTTTCCTTCACGGGGAGCCAACACCACCCCCAGATGCACGATGCTGTGGCCAGTACAACTCTGCAGAAGGCAGGTGGCTGCCAGTACAGAGCTGGGCAGCTCTGGACGACGTTCCAGCTGCAATGGGGCTCATTCCTGCTGACAACCAGCTAGCTCCATGCCTGAGAGCTCTCGACCTTCTCCAGAATGGAGAGCTTTAAAAATAACTGACGTTTTAGGATTCTCCAAGTAATACAGCCTCCTTATAGAGTCAAATGTAGACAAACATTTAAAGAAGCAACTAACAGTCACTCACAGTCCCACAACCAGAGGTAACTAACTACTGTTAACATTGCGTCCCCTTATAGGCTTAAAAAAAAAAACAAAAAGAAAAAAGATGTACTCATAGTTCTCTTACAGGAAAGGTGCCCCAATCCAGACCCCAAAAGAGGGTTATTGGATCTCGTGCAAGAAAGAATTCAGGGCAAGTCCACAGAGTCAAGTGAAAGCAAGTTTATTAAGAAAGTAAAGGAACAAAAGAAGGGCTTCTCCACAGACAGAGCGCCCCGAGGGCTGCCGGTTGCCCATTTTTCCAGTTATTTATTGATTATGTCCTAAACAAGGGGTAGATTACACATGCCTCCCCTTTTTAGATCATGTAGGGTAACTTCCTGACGTGGCCATGGCAATTGTAAACTGTCATGGTGCTGGTGGGAGCAGAGCAGTGAGTACGATCAGAGGTCACTCCTGTGACCATCTTGGTTTTGGTGGGTTTTGGTCAGTTTCTTTACAGCAACCTGGTCTATCAGCAAGGTCTTTATCACTTGTATTTTGTGCCAACCTCCTGTCAGAGCCTGTGATTCCGGATGCTTTAACCAGCTGGGAATGCAGCCCAGTAGGTCTCAGCCTTATTTTACCCAGCTCCTATTCAAAACGCAGTTGCTCTGGTTCACAGGCCTCTGACCGTTCTGGATGCTAAGAAGAGGTGCATTTTCATCCTCAAAACTCCCCTCCCACCTCCCCCATCCCATGGGTCAATTCAGCTCTCCTTGCTGAAAAGGCAGAGAGCTCAAATTTCAGGCAACCACTTTCTTGCCAAAAGATGGTTCCCAAACCTTGTAGCTCCCCGACACCTGAGCTGCAAAATCTGCCCTGCTCAGTCTCATTCAGGTATAACAAAAACTGTCATTCCAGCCACAAAATATGAACACAGACAAGAACAATATTTTACCATCAAAAAACCAAATTTTAAAAACTCATCTGAAATCCAGGGAAATCAGACCTTAAGGACATATATTTTAGGCACTCCAAGCAGAACTGTTTACCAAAGAAAATGGCAAGCCCAATGTCATTTCCAAATGTCGCCAGAGTAAACCTTTACTACCCTCTCTCCAGTGAAAGAGAGAAAGGGGAAGGAACAAAGGCTCTATTCCCTCATTTTTAAGGGAGTCATATTTAGATACAATAAATTTTGCATAATCTAATAAGCTTCTCTAATACAGTCATTTTGTAGGTAATTTGAAGCTTTTTAAAATAAATTCCTTTACAACAACATTTTAAACACATGGAAAAGAAATTGTTCAAAATTAATATTCCTTGAGATGTCCTCATCTTTTAGCCAGCATCTAACAGACCAATCCAAAGCACAGAATTTTTTTTTTTTTTACCTGCTATGGTGGTATATCTCATTTCACGTATGGTTCCTTATCAATTACTGCCTAGATGGAATTTACCCTTTGTGTTCATAGCCACACAAGCATGTCTAAATGAAAAACACACCTTCTCCGGGCCCTCTAACAAAATCAATTCCTCAGCAGGAGAGTTAAAGGCTTGTCTATGATTGTGCATTGAAACGCTCATTTGCATGCTAATTACCCAGAAAGCTCCTCCAGTTCACTGGGGTGTTATGGAAAGCTAGGTCATAATTCTAGGAGGGGAGAGTGCAGGAATAGAAAATGCAGAGGAACAGGAAATGAGGGTGGTTCAGATGGAAGCAATTGGGATGCAATCTACTTTTAAAGTCATTTTTTAAAATCCACTTTAGTTGAATTAGTCATGTCAGATTAACCAGAGAATGCGCTCTTGGAGCTGCTCTGATTGGATTTCCGTGTCCAGAGCAAACAACTTATTTTATGCTGTGTCATTTACAGCTTAGGGGGAGGCCTTTTCACTCAGGTTCTGAAGTCTCTGTGCCTGAGTACAAGAAAATACTGTAGGGGAAAGGGAAATATCTTTCTTTCCCATGGCTGGATTCATGGCTGAGGCCCCTATAACAAAGAACAGATTAACAAGATAAAAGCATATAACTTTATTTAATGTTAGTTTTAAGTAGCATCGGAGCCTTCATAAGGAAATGAAAACCGAAAGACAAAGAGAAGCCTGTTATTTTTATGCTAAGTCTGATGGATAACTCAGTAGATAGTTGTGAAGTATGCTTGCAGAAAGGGGGAATGATCTAATTTTCATAAACTGTGGGGAGAAGTTATCAAGAAAACAGGCTCGCTGTTCAATGTGCACAGAAGTCAGCAACTATGGCACCAGCTTTTGAGAAAAGAAAAGCTTTATTGCAAAATCAGCCAGATTGGCTCAAATCTGTCTCTGCGACGTGGGGTCTGGGGCAAGTTTTAAGGCATCAGAGGGAATGGGAAATGATTTAGGAATCTTGGCTTTACAGGGTCTGATTGGATTGCTTCAAGTTTGACCATTTACGATTAGGTACTGTATTAGTCAGGGTTCTCTAGAGGGACAGGACTAACAGGTAGATGTATATATGAAGGGATCTTTGGGAAGGCGTATTGACTCATGTGGTTACAAGGTGAAGTCTCACAATAGGCTGTCTGCAAGCTGAGGAGCAAGGAAGCCAGTCTGAGTTCAAAACCTCAAACGTAGGTACACTAACAGTGCAGCCTTCAGTCTGTGGCTGAAGGCCAGAGAGACCCTGGCAAACCAGTGGTGTAAGTCCAAGAGTCTAAAAGCTGAAGAACTTGGCGTCTGATGTTTGAGGGCAGGAAGCATCCAGTACGGGAGAAAGATGGAGCCTGGAAGACTCAGCAAGTCAAGTCCTTCCGCGTTCCTCTGTCTGCTTTTATCCTAGCCATGCTGGCGGCCGATTAGATGGTGCCCACCCAGACTGAGGGTGGGTCATTTCCCAGTCCATTGACTCAAATGTCAATCGTTGGCAACACCCTCACAAGCAGACTCAGAACAATACTTTGCAGCCTTCAATCCAATCAAGCTGACACTCTGTGTTAACCATCGCTGGGATCTTGAGGCAGATTCTCCCCTCAGATCTTCTGGAAGAGTTCCAGCACTCAGGTTCTGTCATGTCCTGGTCTTTTTGGTTCTCAGGGGAGGAATCATTGGTTCCAGGTGTTGTGAGAGTCTAAGCTTTGTCTATGGTGCATGCCCACACTTTTTGGCCCTGCTTTACCTGGAAAGTAACTTGACATTGTGTTATCACCAGACCAGGCCCAGTCTGGGCTGGTCCTGTGGTTACAAAGTTAGCAAGACCTGTTTGTTCAGAGTCTTCTGTATGTCCCTGTGCTTCAGAGATAAAGACAGGTATAGGGCAGGAACTTCTCAGGTGAAGGCCTTATTACCTGCTTCCGGGGAGAAGGGCAAGGAGGAGGTGGGAAAGATCTTGCTTCTGCTGTTTTCTCAAATGCCAGGGTATCGTATATGGAGCATCGTGTCCTGAACTCCATCCACACAGACACCCAAACTCCTGGACTGCTCCAAAAACCAGCTGGTCACAGCTCCAAAAGTCCTGTTTAGTGGCTAAAAATATATTGCTTTCAAATAGAGTTATCATAGAAAAGAATTCTTTTCTGATAGAATCAAAGGAAGCTACGTCTATTCCAAAAAGTCAGTCTGTGGATGCAATTTGAAAACTTCTTTCTTCCACTAAAAGCAACAAGATAAAACTAAGGCTTTCCTCACGCATATAAATGAAAAGCAAAAAGCCCTTTGATTTTCTTATTTTCTCCATTCTCCAGAGGATGAGTGGCCAACAGTTTTTTGCCCTTTAAAAGAAAATGCTTTATTTCTTTTGTCATTTTTTTTCTGTATTGCTTCTGAAAGGTTCCAAAACCCTGAGAATTCCAAACAAAAGTGGAAATTTCCTTCCTGTTTCCTGGATGAAGGGTGGTGTTTAAGGCTCTTGATTTCTTTGTCTATGTTTGCCAATCCTTCGATGCTGAATGTTTTCTGAAACACCTGTCCCAGTGATTCTGTGCATCTCAGGACAGCGTTTCTGTATTAACCAGAAACTCTTGGAAAGCAGGTCCAATGTGTCCTCAGAGGCAAGTCCAAACCAGCCCCACCCAACCCCTGGGGCAAAATGCCTGAGGGCAGAGAGCAAGTAATAACAGACACCTGATTTGCCCTCCTCTAATTTCAAAACCTTTCTTAAAGGTGTTTGAACTCTCAAATCTCTAATTAAAAATAGAAAACTTATGCTAATCTTTAAATTAAAAATAGAAGAAAACAGCTGGGCCTGGTGGCTCACACCAGTAATCCCAGCACTTTGGGAGGCCGAGGCAGGTGGATCGCAAGGTCAAGAGTTTGAGACCAGCCTGGCCAAGATGGTGAAACTCTGTCTCTACTAAAAATACAAAAATTAGCAGCGCGCAGTGGTAGGCGCCTGTAATCTCAGCCACTCGGGAGGCTGAGGAAACAGAAAAGAATCACTTGAGCCCGAGAGGCAGAGGTTGCAGTGAGCTGAGATCGTGCCACTGCACTCCAGCCTGGGTGGCAGAGTGAGACTCCGTCTCAAAAAAAAAAAAAAAAAAAAAAAATACTTGTTTTCCTGTTTGAACTGCTCTAGACAGTATCGCTGAGCTTCCGGAACAGTCTCCTAAGTGTGCATGCAGTTGGAGCAGAAAGAAGGCAGGTATGGAAACTTGCAGTATAGACAATGTGATTAGAAGTTATGGCTCAGTTTCCCGAGCATGTGTTGAACACAAGTGAACAGTACGCAGGGTTATAAAGACATTTTTCTTACACAAAATGATGGAAGAAATGAGCAAGGGAAAAAACAGTCTAGTACTTATCTTTACATGTTAACATTATGTGATGGCAGCTGTTTATAAAGTTCAGCCTAGTCTAGGTGGTTACCTCTGATGTAGTTCCATCCTGTATCACATAATCCAAGATTTTTGAACAAGCTCTCCTGCAAATATGGGTGTGCAGCAAGCTATTGATCTGAGGATTTTGTCTTATCAACCAGTGGAACCTACCCTCTCACTACAACACCTCCCCTCTTGCATAATTTAGTTGCAAAACAACTCTGAAGAACTCATCATCCAATAATCACACTAAGAATTCACCTAAAACGGATTATACTGTCCTAGAAAATAGATTATTTCTCTCTGCTTCAAATAATCTACTTATGGCTTATTCAGAGTTCACGTATATGAATGATCCTTTTTTTTTAAATTTTAAATTTTTCCAGAAAGAACTTTTGTTATTTTCCCTATTGCATAGATACCATCACTAAAGATAGAAATAACAAGTCATAATATTCTTATAGCAAGCAAAGGGTTCCTGGAGCAAATGAGCATTTCAGAGCTGCTGTTAATGAAACAAAGACCAGTGCTACCATTAGATTCAATAATATTATAACAGAGTTTTAGAGCTCGAAGGATTCCTAGTGCCCATTTTGTTCAACCTTATTTTACAGCGAGGGAAAAACTGAGGCCCAGAGAAGCAAAGCGATTTGCCTCAGGTCTTTCTTACAGGCTCCTGGCAATGCTGATTCAGAATACAGGGCTCAGCACTCTCAGGGAAGTTATCTGCCTACTTGAAACCGCATTTGCAAAAATTATGACAGTGAGACAAATTTGACACAGGAAAATGATGACAGTAAAGAAATTTGACCTAACAAACTCCATCTTGCTTCTCATCTCCGAGCTGCCCTTGTCTGTTCCTGGGCATAGGCAGAACTAACTTTGGGAGGAATTTAGTTTTTAGTTTAACTTCACAACAAAGATGATAACAGCCTATCCGCAAACAAACTCCCTCCTTGCTTGGGGACCAGACCATCTTTGTAAAACCAACAAATTTACCACAACATTAGAAATTATGGCCCAGGAGTCATGTAGCCTGTGTTAGGCCATTCTTGCATTGCTATAAATAAATACTTGAGGCTGGGTAATTTATAAAGAAAAGAAGTGTAATTGACTTACAGTTCTGCAGGCTACCGCAGCACGGCTCCAGCATCTGCTTCTGGTGAGGGCCCCAGGAACCTTACAATCATGGCAGAAGATGAAAGGGGAGCAGGTATCACATGGTGAGAACAGAAGCAGGAGTGATGGGGGTGTAGGTAGGGCCACACACTTTTAAACAACCAGATTTTGAGTGAACTCAGAGTGAGAACTCACTTATCACCAAAGGGATCTCCTTCAGGAGTGATCTATCCTTACGGTCCAGTCACGTCCCACCTCCAACACTGGAAATCACAATTTCAACGTGAGATTCAAATGGGACAGCTTTGGTGCCTTATGATTTCATCCCTGACCCAACCCCTCAGTATTCCTCATTCCCTGGCCCCTTGCCCATCAAAGTATCTTCAAAACACCTAGCTTCCAAAGTTTAGGGGAGGCTGATTTGAGTAATAATAAAACTCTGGTCACTTGTTTAGCCAGCTTCATGTGTATCAAATTCTTTCTCTATTGCAATTCCCCTGTCTTGACAAATTGGCTCTATCTGGGCAGTGGGCCAGATGAACCCGTTAAGCAGTTCCTCTACTCCTGAGGGAGGGATGAAGAGGACCAACATGCTCCTCAACAGCAGAGAAAGTGTCTTGTTGTTTTGTGGCTTCCATCAGAGCTTGTGCCTTCCCCACCCCACAACCCTCCTCCACCATCCTCCAGCAACCAGCACCGTCCTGGATCCCAAAAGTACATCTAACACGTCCTGGGTCCCTGTGACTGCAGGGGTTAAATATAAGGACCAGGCTCTCGTCTCAGCCCTGCAGGATCTTAGCCATGAGACCAGGCCAGGTGCCGCTCTGGGCCTTGTGTTCTCACCTATTAAATGCAAGGTTGAGTCAGGGAGGCAGGGCAGGTGCTGCTTGATCCCTCCCACCTAAGGGAATTGAGGCTCAGGGAGGGTGTCACCTGCTCTGTTTTTACATAACCACTGAGTGGCAAAGCACAACAGAAATCTAGAGGCTGACCTGACTCCAAATCACTCTTGCCTCTACACCATGCTGCTGCTGCTACAGTGATTGATAAGGTCTTCTGCAGTTAGAGATAGAAGGTAGAGGAGGAGAGCTAGAAGACAGGGAGGAGGAGGGGAGGAAGAAAAGAAAGTTCACATCTATGACTTTGCATGTGCACAGACCTTTGTACATCCCCTTACTAAGATAATTCATGATAAACCGTTCATTGTAGGAGAGAAACATATCTTTTTCCTCTACCCATATTAGGTACATGGCTGAGGTCCCTGTAATAGAACACAGATTAACAATACACAGATAAACATATAAATTTATTTAGTAAGTTTTACATGACAAGAAAGTCTTCAAAAGAAAATGAAGACCCCATCAGAAAGAGCTAACGCTGTTTTTATGGCGGATTTGATGAAGAGTGGATACTTACGGAGAAAGGGGATCAGGCGAAAAGAGACTGAACTAATAGGAATAAGCTGGGGGAAACCCAGCCAGCCTGTTCAGATTCCTTCCTGTGACCCTGTCTTCACAGATAAGGATATTCCTTTCCTCCGGGTATAGGAAGGGCACCTCTCACGTGACGGTCTTCAGGAGAGGGCAGGGAAAGTCCAGGGAGGCTTCTTCCTTCTGCTGTTTTCTAAGTTGCTTCAGCTGAAAATATTCAGTGTGCCAAGGTGCTGTATTTTGGGGTAGGATGGTCTGAGCACCATCATTCTCATCATTTCATCGCTGACACAATTGAAAAGAAAATAACTTTTATTTCATTTTTTTCTTACTTTTTTTTAGTGGCAGGGTCTCACTGTGTTAGGCTGGAGAGCAGTGGCACCGTCGTAGCTCACTGCAACCTCCACCTCCTGGGCTCAAGTGAGCCTCTCACTTCCGCCTTTCACCTCAGCTTCCCAAGTAACGGGAATCGCAGGCGCTTGGCATCAAACCTGGCTAATTTTTTTTTTTGAGATTGAGTCTCACTCTGTTGCCCGGGCTGGAGTACAGTGGCACGATCTCGGTTCACTGCAACCTCCACCTGCTGGGTTCAAGCAATTTCCCTGCCTCAGCCTCCCAAGTCACTGGGATTACAGGTGCCTGCCATAACACCAAACTAGTTTTTTGTTTTCTTTTGTTTTGTTTTGTTTTGATTTTTAGGAGGGATGGGGTTTCACCATGTTGGCCAGGCTGGTCTGGAACTCCTGACCTCAAGTGATCTGTCTGCCTTGGCCTCCCAAACTGCTGAGTTTACAGGTGTGAGCCACCATGCCCAGCCAATGCCTGGCTAATTTTTAAACATTTTTGTGGCGATAGGGGTCTTCCTGTGTTGCCCAGGCTGTTCTTGAACTCCTGGCCCCAAACGATCTGATCCCCACTCCTCAGCCTCTCAAAGCACTGGGATTACAGGTTTGAGTCACCGTGCCTGGCTAAAAAGAAAATAATTTGTATTATAGTTTGGCTCATAGTACTGGGTCCACATTATATATTTTGCCAAGAAGTGGAACTAATCTAGAGATCAAGGCAGGTTACTGGCCTTGAGTTGTAACTGCAGTGGCAGGCCTCTTTTTTGTCAGAAGCGGTTGTGGTGGGGGTGGAACATTCTCAGGACCACTCCTTGCCCTTTGCAACTTTTAATAATAATTCTCCTAGTCAGGGCAAATCAGAAACTGATGAGGGGACTCTCCCAATGCAGGGAGCAGTTTCTCTCCGACTAGAGTGTGTAAAACGCGCTCCATGTAACACAGAGCAGCTCTTAAATCACTTAGATTTTCCTCTTTAGGATGCCATTGCAAATTAGCTATTTTTTGCATTTGTAATTAGAGGGTTGAACAGATGGAGAGGCCGTAGTTGGGGAGATAAATTTGTAGCAGTAACCAGGGCTGCAGCGGCCTGCCGCTGCTCCCTACCCCTGCTGTGAGTCATCCAAGAGCCTCCCAGGAAGCCAAGGCTGCAGGACCCTCTCCTGCTCAATTTCTTTCTCATTTGGGGAGACTCACCCTTCCCAGCTACTGCTGGAAAACATCAAAAGTAGAACCTGCAATTCTTGAAAATCCCCTCAGCTCCTGTCTTTATTTGGCACGAATCACACGATCTCTGTTCATCAGAAATAAACACTGGGCATTGGTTTAAGAGTCACCAAAATGAAGCATTTTCCTACAAGACCCAATCATAAGAAGTGCTTTGGAAAGCGCTAAGGCTTGTGGCTAATCCATCAACACCTCCTTTTGCCTGGAAAACGAACTCCGAGGAAATAATTGGAAAGTGTGTCCAAGCACAGTGTCTGCCACATGGTAGGTGTTTAATAAATACTCGTGAGAAGATGCTTGGCTGGGAGGATAAAACACAGAAGTATAAAGGTTGTTTTTTTGGATGAAGCTATTTCTGGAGAATCTAATCAGTCCAGGGGTCGTGCCATCCCCAGCCGAGCCCAGGGGGGAGGTGAGACAGGTGAGCTGTCCCTGGAAGGCTCTGCTGT
Organism: Saimiri boliviensis; assembly: GCF_048565385.1. Taxonomy (NCBI): domain Eukaryota; kingdom Metazoa; phylum Chordata; class Mammalia; order Primates; family Cebidae; genus Saimiri; species Saimiri boliviensis. The sequence goes on along the minus strand of NC_133456.1, from coordinate 99,195,626 downwards.
CACTACCCTGATCCGGGATGGATGATAGGGCACCCCGATTTTTTTCCCAGAGTATCTCATCTGCGCTGAGAGCATGCCCAGCTGCAACCAAGAAATTGGAAAGCTTCAGCACATGAAAAATGAACCTTCTAAAAGCCCTGGCTTCTTTTTCAAGCCCGCAGGAAGAGGTTTACATTTGGGATATTGAAGAGCAGTTCGAGTCCGGTTAACACAGCTCTCCCACCACAAATCAACCCGTTCCATTCTCAGATGACACTGGCCGTATAAGCGCTCTGGGTTTGCAAGACACGCCTTTTGCTGAAATGTAAAACGCGGCCGGGGAAACTGGATATAAGGCATTGGCATGAGGATCCGGAACTGATCTGAGACCTACTTGGAATCCTGCTTCTGTTCTGCCTGTGTGAAAACATAATTTTGATTATATGGCATATGGATAATACCACACGGCCCCTAACTACCATTCCTGTCCAACTTCAACCAGTCTGCAAAAAAGTTGCTGACAGCCAACAGCTGAAGGAAGATCTTGCCACCCGTCGCAGAGAGCAGGTGTTTGTATGGTGAGGTCTTAGACGGGGTAGGACATGTTATGCTCTCTTTGTAAACTAAAACCTTACATTTGTCACCACGTAGAGAAAACAACATGAAAAGAAGTAAGTTTCTAAGAAAGAACAAGCCATTCTCCGGAATTGGTTGTAACTTTTTTTTTTTTTTTTGAGACAGAATCTCGCTCTGTCACCCAGGCTGGAGTGCATTGGCACAATCTTGACTCACTGTAACCTCTGCCTCCTGGGTTCAAGTGATTCCCCTACCTCAGCCTTTTAAGTAGCTGGGATTACAGGTGCGCACCACCATGTGAAGCTCATTTTTTTTTTTTTTTTAGTAGACATGGGGTTTCACCATGTTGCCCAGGTCTTGAACTCCTGATCTCAGGTGATCCGGCTGCCTCAGCCTCACAAAGTGCTGGGATTACAGGTGTGAGCCACTGTGCCCGGCCTGGTTGAAATTTCTTAAGAGCATGCCCCACCATAGCCAGCATAGCAAAGGAAACATTTAGGCTTGCGGCTTGTCAGTTGCTTTTTCTTTCTGGATAACCCAGTCTCTTTCAGATAAATAACTGATGTGGCAGACTTCTTTTTTCCCTGCATGGCCTCCTACCCAATTTCTCCCCAAGGTGGCATCTGACGACTAGGGGTCTGCAGACTACCGGGCCCCATGAAGAAACCAGTGAGAGACACTGCTGGCATCTGGCCTTTCTTCAAGGAGGAAGGGAATATGGTGTTGGTATCACAGTCTGAGCCATTTGCCTTTGTCCATAAATACAGTGTGCTCTCTGGCTTCTCTGTTCTAATCCCAGGCTTCTGTCAGTCTGTTGACCCCCTCTCTAGGGACACAGTAAATTCTAGATCCCCTACAAACTCTGCAAAGGCTGTGATAGCCAGGAGCAGTAACTGCCACAGGTCACTGGCCCAGACACTTCTCCCTGCCAAAGCTCCACGACAGCTCTCTGGCATGTGGAACTTGGCATGGAGTGAAACGCAGGCATCACATGGTGTCCTGGGAGGCTCAGAGCTGGTCTGTGGCAAGGAGACACAGAACGAGAAATGATCGGCCAGGAGTTACCACTAGGCAGCTGATGACCCTGGGTGGGCTTTTGCTTACCTTCCCGAAGCCCTACCGCCTCATACCCAGCTATCTCTAAGATATCTCAAGAGGAAATGGCCACACCCTCTCCTGGTATCAAACAGGCAGGTGCAAACTTGAGACACTGAGAAACACCAATTGCTCTCTGCAATTTAATGCACATTTAGCATAAAGTAGTGAAGGGCTGAACTTTGGCTCCCGGGGCAGGAGACAGAATTTATGTAGCTAGATCGTTTGGCTTTGGTGTGCGCCTTAAACTACTACTAAACCAGAATGTGCTCTGAGCTCTGTGGTACCCGGTGAAGTCTAGAAATAGGTGATCAAGGGTCACCGCCACCCTCTCCAGGTCCTGGCACAGCCGTAAGATTTCCTACGATGATATTTACAGGCACTTTTAAATTGCCACAATTTAAAGTTACTTCTTCAGGGTCTGGAAGGCACCATGTCTGGAATTCATAATCTTCCCAGGAAGCTGGGACAATATATAAAACAAAAGTCACAGTCATTCCCTTTTCAGTGGTGGCATTTCAAGTGATTTTGTTTTTTTCTTTACTTTGGGTCTTTTTGTATTAAGTTTTCCATATTGAATATGACACTGACATATAGTAGAAAATGGAAACATTTTTTCTCTCAATAATGTTTTCTTTTCTTTTTTCTTTCTTTTTTTTTTTTTTTTTTTTGAGATGGAGTCTTGTTCTGTTGCCCAGGCTGGAGTGCAGTGGCACGATCTGAGCTCACTGCAACCTCTGCCTCCTGGGTTCAAGCAATTCTCCTGCCTCAGCCTCCCAAGTAGACGGCATTACAGGGGCCCACAACCGCGTCCAGCTAATTTTTGTATTTTTAGTAGAGACAGGGTTTCACCATCTTGGCCAAGGTGGTTTCGAACTCCTGACCTTGTGATCCACCTTCCTAGGCTTCCCAAAGTGCTGGGATCATAGGCATGAGCCACTGCGCCCCATTTCGATAATGTTTTAATGAAGATGTTGTTTATGTTTACAGGGAGTGGGTTTATGATTACTGTTTCAAATAAATTAATAGATATTTACTTTGTTTTAATTTATAGCACCATAAATAGTGACACATAAAACCTGCAGAAATATTCTTTAGAGTCTTCAATAATTAGAGAATAAAGGGGTCTGAGACCAAAAAACTTAAGAACAGTGGTATAGAGGATTCAATAGAATTTGAAGATAAGGGATCTAAATTCAAGTTCCAGTTCTGTCACTTAACTGACATTAATTTCAGTTTAGTTACTTAAGTGCAGGCTCTAAAGTCAGACTATCTGGGTCCCTAATTTTAGCCTCACTATTTGCTAGCATTGTGGCTTTGGGTGAGTCATTTTGCTTCTGTCAATAGGGATAACTATAGCACTTACTTCATCAGGTTGCTGCGTGCCCTAAATGGCATTAGACTTCCTTCCCCTCCCTCCTCCTCCCCTCCCCCTCCCCCTCTTTTCTCTCTCCCCCTCCTTTCTCCCTCCCTCCCTTCCTCCCTCCCTCTCTCCCTTCTTTCCTTTCCTCAGTCTGACTCTGTTGCCCAGGCTGGAGTGCAGTGGCACAACTGTAGCTCACTGCAGCCTGCAGCTCCCAGGTTCAAGCACTTCTCCTGCCTCAGCCTCCCGAGTATCTGGGATTACAGGTCACGTCCGGCTAATTTTTGTCTTTTTTTTTTTTTTTTTTTTTTTTAAGACTGGGTTTCACCACGTTGGTCAGGCTGGTCTTGAACTTCCAACCTCAGGTGATCTGCCCACCTTGGCCTCCAAAGTGCTTGGATTACAGGCGTGAGCCACCATGCCCGGCCTTAATTTTTGTCTTTTTAGGATAGATGGCGTTTCATCATATTGGTCAGGCTGGTCTCGAATTCCTGACCTCAAGTGATCTGCCTGCCTCAATCTTCCAAAGTGCTGGGATTACAGATGTGAGCCACCATGCCTGGACGGCATTGGATTTCTAAATGCTGACACCTATTACTAGAACACAGTAAGGGCCCATAATAATTGCTAACAATATTAGCAATTATTGTTAGCAATTATTATTAGTCCGGAACATCTTTAAGTGGGAAAAAGGTCCTTCCTTTATTATCTCATGATTAAAAATCCTCAATAATAAAGTGTGATTCTTTTTGCTTTTCTTTAGAGCTGGGTTCTCGCTCTGTTGCCTGGGCTTGAGTGCAGTGACATAATCACGGCTCACTGCATCCTCGACCTCCCAGGCTCAAGCAATCCTGCTTGCTGCCTTAGCTTCCCTAGTAGCTGGGACTACAGGTGTGTACCACCTCGCCTGGCTAATTTTTTGAAAATTCTTTTTGTAGAGATGGGGTTCTCACTATATTGTCCCGGCTGGTCTCAAACTCCTGGGCTCAAGCAATCCTCCCACTTCGGCCTCCCAAAGCACTGGAACTCCAGGCATGAGCCACGACCCCCGGCCTGCAGCGTGATTCTAAAGGGCTGAAGTGATGACCCAAATCCATTTTCTCCATCCTCCCCTCCTGCCTCCACTGGGAGGTACTGACGCCAACACGGATCCTTGTTTTCTAGAAGGACGTGAGCAAGGCGAGTTGTGAATCTGAGGCAACAGGAAAAGTAGGAAGCGGGCAGGTTGGCACAGGGGTCTGGGGAGACCCTGGGAAGACCCAGCCTCAGGCACGCAGATGCCTAAGACCTTTTGGACCAGAGTCTCCCAGCATCTCCCACTTAAGCCCAAACCCGGCTCCTTCCCTGTCCCTGGACGCACCATAGGGTCCTCAAAAACACAGTGTTCCCCTGTCTCTGGAGCTGCCCAGCCCTGCAAAACGCAGCCTCCCGTTTCCCCCACCCTCCTCTTTTCTCTCCTCTGGGCCTCCGCTCTCTTCCTTTTCTCTCTCTCTGCCACCCTCTCCGTTTTTTTCTTGCCCTTTCCGCCTTCTCAATTGCTTGCCTTCTCCCAGACCGGCCTCCTCACTCTCACCTGGGGCTGGCAGTGCTCTTCTCTGTCCCACCATTGATGACAGATGAAGGCCTTCCAGGAACCTTAGCGGAGCCTCCAGCACCAGGCCTGGCCACCTGCCAGCTTCCTTACCTAAAGGTGGACTATTCGGTGGCGCTGGGCGCCCCCTAGTGGCCCCTCCGTGACGCCAAGTCCCACAGGATGGATAACGATAACCTCTTCATCCAGAGGGTGCCTCTAGTTAGGCTAAGTGGAGGCTGAAACCAGGACCGGGCCTAATAATGCCCCCAAACTGTAGAAACCTTCTCTGATCCCTTACTTTCCAAAACATTCTTTATTAGAAGGTAGGTGGAATAAAAAGGAAGTTAAGCACGGAGCCAGGGCACGTCACAGCAATGCTGTTTGTCTAGCCCCCAGTGAGATGCACCAACTCAAAAGCCAGGCGGGCCAGATGGTGGAGTCCACAGCAATGCAGAGACGTTCCCGGGAAAAGCCATGGGCGGAAGAGATGCCAATCCAGCAATAGCAGAAGCTTGACAAAACTCTAGCACTTGCACGTGTGGATTTTTATTTAAGGACGCTCAAGATGCCAGGTGGCTTATACCTGTAATCCCAAAGCTGTGGGAGGCTGAGGTGGGAGGATTGCTTGAGCCCAGGAGTTCAAGAGTAGCCTGGACAATATAGTCAGACCCTGTTTCTACAAAAAAATTATAATAAAGAAAATTAGCCAGGCATGGTGGTCCATACCTGTAGTCTCAGCTACTCAGGAAGCTGAGGTGGAAGGATGGCTTGAGCCCAGGAGTTTCAGGCTGCAGTGAGCCATGACTGCACCACTGTGTTCCAATCTGGGTGACACAGCAAGAACTTGTCTCAAAAAAAAAATAAATAAAAATGCTCAGGAGTAAATTTCTCTATTCTGAGCACGACATGTCTTCCTCTGAAAAGCTACACTGTGACAGGCTACACAGCTACCTACTCAGGAGACCCCAAAACAGTCCGAGCCACAGATTCTGGCTCCCTTGCTGACTGGAGACCTCATTCTCTTTAAATGGCAGATTGTGTCAATTGCAAATCTCTTCTGCACAGCCAGTCTGGGATGCAAGCAGATTGCTTTAACTTGTAACTTTGAAAGTCAGGTTGTCGTAACCTAGAACTCTGGGAAGCCGTGTCGTGAAATAATAAAAGATTGTGCTTGGCTAAAGCAATGTGTTCATGTATCAATAATTCATGCAATCCTGTACGAATGCAGTTTTAACAGATGTTAGCACATACCTGAGCAGCGAGAGCATTTCCATTAATAACTGTCTGCTTGTTCTGGGAAGCTGGGGAGCCTGGCCCTCATCTGCAGGCTTCAGTTCAGGTTCAGTTGGGGATAGAATTTCCACGTAGATGTTTTTTAAGTAACAGAAGTAGAGGCTTGAAAGTTTCTAACAAATGGCAAGACATAAATATGCACCCAGCGTGGCTGTTTTTGCACGGGTTCGCCCGGGCAGTAATTACTCCTCAGTCTTATTTGATACGTGCTAATTTCTACCTTGTTCCAGTTGATTTGTTTTCAGGTCTCTGGGTTTCATAGTGACAACAGAGAAACTAAGAAGAATGATGGCATTTCCCAAAAAGGAACAACAATCCCCACGTGTCCAAGAGGGAGAAGCGGCCACGGTTGGGGCAGGTTAACAGTGGGGTAGGTGGTGGTAACTTCTCCATGTACAAGGAGAAGCCCAGGGCAGGGAAGCTTTGACTACAGTCCTCTGGCACCAAATATTTCCTTAGCAATTGCCCATCTCATTAAGAGAAAACCGCATGAGAAAGGGGGAAGACTGTCTTGGTGTCAGGCTGGCTGCACACACACTCTTCTGGCTATTCCTGGAAGTTAAGGCCCAGAAAGAGCTATTAAGAGTGTGGACCGGCCAGGCGTGGTTGGTTCACACCTGTAATCCTAGCACTTTGGGAGGCCAAGGCGAGCGGATCACCTGAGGTCAGGAATTCGAAACCAGTCTGGACAACATGGTGGAAGCCATCTCTACTAAAAATACAAAAAATAAAATGCCAGGCAAGGTGGCATATGCCTGCAATCTCAGCTACTGGGGAAGCTGAGGCAGGAGAATGGCTTGAACCCAGGAGGCGGAGGTTGCGGTGAGCCGAGATCACACTATTGCACTCCAGCCTGGGCGGCAGAGCGAGACTCTGCCTCAAAAAAAAAAAAAAAAAGTGCTGACGGCAGCACATATCTTTTAATTGCACATTCCGATGGAACACTCTTGCCACAATTTTACAGGAACTATTGTAAAACGCAGACATGGACATGCACTTAAAACGAGTCACAGATGCTGTTAGATTAAAGGACACAGAAAGACAGAGAGGAGACAGAGACTGGGTGACTCAAGTGCTAACATACTTCTGTCTGGAGTATCAAGGTTGTCGCAGTTCAAGAAATAATGTGGCCTATAGTATCTGCTTATCCGTCTCCAGGGTGCCCTTTGTCACGGTTGGGTACTCACCCGTGGGCTGTGCCCACGTTCAGGCGGCTCCCCAGAAGACTGGCTACTAACTACCCAATTTGTTGTCACCATTATTGAATTGTAAGCAGTCAAGTAATTACTGACGCCATTACCTAAGGCTAAGGAGTGGTGTCCCCAAACCACAAGCCACTTTAAAAGAGAAGTGGTCCTCAGTGTTCCATCCATTAACTATGACCTTGCATTTGCTAAATCTGGCTAGACTGCAGTACGGGAAGCCGAAATGTGCCCTCTGCACTCAGAGCATGATTCGATTCAAGGCACCTGTTCTCATACTAGACTGATGGAGCAGCAGTTCTCAAACTTCAGCGGGCATCTGAATCAGTGGGATGCTGGTGATTCCTGGGTCCCAATTTCAGAAATAACCACTCTATTAGGGCTGGGATGAGGCCCCAGAATTTGCACTGGTAGCAACCTCTCTGGCCTGGGGCCACACTTTGAGAACCACTAGAATCTGAAAAAAATGTCCAATTTAGGCTAGCCTGTCCTTTATTTATTTATTTATTTATTTATTTATTTGGTAGAGACAGGGTCTCCTTCTGTTGCCTAGGCTGGAGTGCAATGGCGTAATCACAGCTCACTGCAGCTTCAATCTCCTGGGCTCAAGCAGTTCCCCCGCCTCAGCCTCTAAAGCAGCTGGGACTACAGGTGTGCACCATCACATCTGGCTAATTTTTGTATATTTTTGTAGAAATGGGGTTTTGCCATGTTGTCCAGGCTGGTCTCGAACTCGTGAGTTCGTGATCTTCCTGTCTCAGCCTTCCAAAGTGCTGGGATCACAGGTTTGAGTCACCGCACCTGGCTAGCCTCACTCTTTCTTTCCCAATATTTGTGTAGCAAGAAATACAGCAGACGCTACTCAGTCCTGAAAAGCAAACTATCACCCTGGCTTACAACTGAAAGAGATGTGCAGCTTTGAGAATTTCTGAATTAGTCTCTATTAATAACCCATGCAATTCCCATTTTAGCCTTCTTAATGCCCTGGAGAGATTAGCACTAGAAACAAGAAGGACACAAAATTGCAAAATGAATTACCTTCCAGTGACGGCTGCAACCACACTGAGGACATTGGAGCCAAATGAAAGTATACTCAACTGTTTGTTTGTCTCATTCTATACTCTGAATATATTCAGTCAGCCAAAACTCTGAGATGCCTGAGACAAGGAATGAAAAGTAAGGAGTTAAGATCTCCATGCAACAACTCAAAAGTGAGAAAAGAAGGCCGGGCGCAGGGGCTCAGACCTGTAATCCCAGCACTTTGGGAGGCTGAGGTGAGGGGATAACTTGAGGCCAGGAGTTCGAGACCAGCCTGGCCAACATGGCAAAAGCCCTTCTCTGCTAAAAGTACAAAAATTAGCTGGGTGCAGTGGCAGCCATCTGTAATCCAGCTACTCAGGAGGTTGAGGCACAAGAATCACTTGAACCTGGGAGACAGAGGTTGTAGTGAGCCGAGATGGCGCCGCTGCACTCCAGCCTGGGTGACAGAGTGAAACTCTGTCTCTGTCTCAAAAACAAAACAAAACAAAACAAAAAACAAAAAAACAACTGAGAACAGAGATTTAGCAGTGAGTGATAGCTTTATGGTTTTAAATTGCCCATTTTAACACAGGATTTTTAAATTAGAAAAGAGATCATAAAGTTTTCTTATGTCTGTATGAAAATGGCTCTCCATCCACTCACTGCCCTCCAGCCCTGAGCGCTGTAAGCTGATGATACAAATGGGTCAACCTGTAACGACACGTGTGTGTGCAGCGTGTAGCCTTAGCTGTGTCTTTGGTTTCAGGAAGCCCTCCACTATGAGCTCTACAGCCGAAGTCTTGTAGATTTGACCCTCTCAGCAAAATGCTCAGCCCCAATCCATGTTTATTCAATGATTACTTTCAATTGTCATAGCTAATGATGGCCATGATATACCAAGGGCCATCTTTATAACTGCCTAGGTGTGATGCTTAGTGATTGTTCGAAAAAATAAAAATAAAAAGACTGCATGCATCTAAATTCACTTATATTCATAACATTCTTCAAAAAAACCTTTTATTTTTGAGACAGAGTCTCACTCTCACCCAGGCTAGAGGGCAACAGTGGGATCTCGGCTCCCTGCAACCTCCACCTCCTGGGTTCAAGCGATTCTCCTGCCTCAGCCTCCCAAGTAGCTGGGATTACAGGTGCCCGCCACCATGCCCAGCTATTTTTTGTATTTTTAGTAGAGATGGGGTTTCGCCATGTTGGCCAGGCTGGTCTTTAACCCCTGACCTCAGGTGATCCGCCCACCTCAGCCTCTTAAAGTGGTGGGATTACAGGTGTCAGCCATGGTGCCCAGCCACTTGTATTCATAACTTCTGTGCCTGTTAAAAATTTTATGACACTATTTCATAGGTAAACTTTATGCTGTTCAAAGTGCTTAACTTACACCATGTATGTATACATCATGTTGAGACTGGGGTGTTAGAAAGTAATGGTCACATTGTCCTTGTGTTTCAAGACTGCAAGTGTCACCTGTAAATCCAGCACTTTGGGAGGCCAAGGCAGGTTGATTATGTGAGTGCAGGAGTTTGATACCAGCCTAGGCAACATGGTGAAACCTTGTTTCTACAAAAAAAAAAAAAAAAAAAAAAAAAATTAGCCAGGCGTGGTGGCACACATCTGCAACCCCAGGTACTTGGGAGACTGAGGTGGGTGAATTGTTTGAACCCAGGTGGCAGAGATTGCTGTGAGCCGAGATCATGCCACTGCACTCCAGCCTGGGTGACAGAGGGAGACCCTGCCTAAAAAGAGAGAGAGACAGAGAGAGAGAAAGAGAGAGAGAGAGAGAGAGAAATAAAAAGGAAAAGAAAAAAAAAGACCATTGGTGTCATAGGCTAATGAGATTATGAGGTATGAAAACCTGGCTCTTCAGAACTGAGACGAGGGAGAGGAACGAAGAAATATCAGGATTCCAGGAAGGGAGCGGATGGAGCTCTGAGCTGGCATTCTCTCCTGGCACAGATGGGGCAGGAACTAGAAGGGCGTGAAATAGCTCTGTACAACCAAGGGGCTTCTTCTCCCTCTAGTGTGATTATTTGGAAAGTCCAGACTTAACACCTCTTCCCAATGGGCGTTTCCTCAGTGATGAAAGTAGACTATGCTTCCTGTCTAAATCCAGAGAACACGCACCCCTCTCCTGGTGCACACAGCAGTGCAGTGCGCAAAGCTCTCGATAAAACACAGCTGTTATGATGATAAAATCTTTGACAGGCACTTATGCTTGAACAGTTTGCAACATCACTATATATAGCTGTTAATTCATCCAAGCACAGGGAAAAAGATGGCTGTTTAGATGTTGTCTTATACCACTCAGAATGATAGCTCTACCTCCAAAGACTAAAGCTATCAAATGTCAAATATTGGCTTTGGTTTATATATTTATAGCCCACCTTGTTCCACAAATAATTTAAAGAGGCTGATGATATGCATGCCACTTTAAAATAAGAAAATGTGAATAAAAAGTCAAGGTGACAGATAATAAGGATAGAATGGGAAAATATGACCAGAAGGTTCTGGGTAGTTTTCTAAATTAGAGACCAGGCCAGAAATGGGGCCCTGGGCTTTTCAGAAGCCAAAAGAAAAAAAAAGGAGAAATGCAAAGTTCATAAAATTCATCTTGTCTATAAAAAGTAAACACAGGCTGGGGGCAGTGGCTTATGCCTGTAATCCCAGCACTTTGGGAGGCTGAGGCAGGTAGATTACAAGGTCAGGAGATTGAGACCATCCTGGCTAACAGGATGAAACAGATGAAACCCCATCTCTACTAAAAATACAAAAAATTAGTCAGGTGTGGAGGCACGCATCTGTAGTCCCAGCTACTCAGGAGGCTGAGGCAGGAGAATCACTTGAACCCGGGAGGCAGAGTTTGCAGTGAGCCGAGATCACACCACTGCACTCCAGCCTGGGCAAGAGGGTGAGACTTTGCCTCAAAAAAAAAAAAAAAAAAAAAATAGAAAGAAAGAAAGAAAGAAAGAAAAAAAATCCATTCCATTTCATCAGAAGAAAGCCTGTTCCCAATTTTTGGGTTGAAGTACCTTTCAAGCACATACAGTTCCATGGGAGATGCTCTGGGCATGCTGGGTAACTTCATCCTTCTGCTTGAGCCCATCAGGGACAGAACACTGGAGCTGGCATCAGAAGACCTAGGTCGAGTGTTAGCTCCAGTTAGGGATTCCCGAAGCAGTCACTCACTTATTATAAACTAGCAAAATATACTCCATAGCTGGTGTCAGAATTAAGATGAAATAAACAAAGATTGCAATGTGCTGTCCAAAGGTAAGACTTCTTTTTTAAAAGCTTCCTTTATTATTGTTTTTGCCTTTCTTGACATAAATATCACTCCCTCCCATACATCCTCCTACGTCTCAGTGGTCCACAGGGGTGCTCTAACTATATGCACCCGAAGTCAGCCTATGTCCAGGAGAGCTGATTTACTTAGGGGGCCTTGCTCTCAGTAATCAGTAACTGTCAACAGTCTCTGATTTATTACTGCCCTTCCCAAGTTCCATCTCTTGATCAGCAAGTCAGAGATTAATCTGAGAAACTCATTCATTTGTTCATTTGTCACAGTTTCTACTTTTTGTCTAGCTTACTCTAACCAATCCTTTTCCACCATCCTTTCTTCATAACATAGCCTGACACAATGTTCCATGAAGGCTCTGCAGGTGCGGCAAGATCGAAGGCAGAACATTGGTAATGAAGGATGGTGCAAGATTTTATTTTGTATATTCAGTTTTTCAAAAGTCATTACCTTTTTTCCTCAAGGCACATAGAGATGATGTTGATTGCTTATTTTGTATATATATATATTGAGATGGAGTTTCACTCTTGTTGCCCAGGCTAAAGTGCAATAGCGTGATCTCAGCTCAATGCAACCTCCATCTCCCAGGTTCAAGTGATTCTCGTGCCTCAACCTCTCAAGTAGCTGGGATTACAGGTACCCCCACCATGCCAGGCTAATTTTTTGTATTTTTAGTAGAGACAGGGTTTCACCATGTTGGTCAAGGCTGGTCTGGAACTCCTGACCTCAGGTGATTCATCCATCTCGGTCTCCCAAAGCGCTGGGATCACAGGGGTGAGCCACTGCACCTGGCCATTGCTTATTTTATTGTTGAGAAGTGGTCTTGCTCTGTCACCCAGGCTGGAGTGCAGTGCTGCCATCATAGCTCACTGCAGTCTTGAACTCCTGGGCTCAAGTGATCCTCCTGCCTCAGTTTCCCAAATGGCTGGGACTACAGGCATGTACCACCATGCCTGGCTAATTTTTGTATTTTTTTTTTTTTTTTTGAGAGATGGGGTCTTACTGTGTTGCCCAGGCAGGTCCTGAACTCCTGGCCTCAAGTGATCCTCCTGCCTTGGCCTCCCAAAATGCTGAGGGTATAGGCATGGGCCACCATGCCTGGTTTAAATTGCTTACTTAAAAAATTTCAACATAATGACAGATTGTTTTGATCCCAAATCCCCAAATACCAAAGATAGAAAACACATTAGGGAAAAAGTGTTACAAAATTTATACAAAAATCTTAAATGGACATCAAAAACAGAGACTGAGACTTGTAAAAACTATACCAACATCATTGGAATTAGGCTCTTTTTACTTTGGTCTTGATGCTGGTGACTGGACTACTTAAGATGATAAAACCTCTTTACTAAAACAGAAGAACTCACACAAGACAAAAGAAGAATGGGTTTTCTATTTCTTGTCCTGTAATTTTTCATAGTTCTGCTTCCTCTTCTCGTGTCACATGGGGATGGACCCTTCAGGTGAGAGAAGCTCAGTGGCTCACGTTTTAAGAAATATGAGTGCACTTTGTGCATGAGGTTACCATTTGGAAAATTGCTGTCATAGGCACTAACCACAGATGAATGAGAGTGGAACTTTCTTCTTACTTAAAGAAATAAGATACCTCCTACTCAAAGAACTTCTTCTATTTATAACCATTTTTCGCCCAGGTTCCAAGAATTTTCCTTTACCTTTTTTTTTTTTTTTTTGAAAGACAAGGGAGGAAACGCAAAGTATACCCGTACCTTAAATAACTGAAAAAATTACGGTAGCTCATAAATTAATTTTGTAGATGGAAGAATCTTTCCTTTAAAGTCCCAAACTTAGGAAAAGAACAGCCACTTTGTTTTTGTTTTGAGACGGAGTGTCATTGTCACCCAGGCTGGAGCGAAATGGTGTGATCTCGGATCACTGCAACCTCCACCTCCCGGATTCAAGCAATCCTCCTAGCTCCGCCTCCCGAGTAGCTGGTATTATAGGCAACTGCCACCACGCCCGGCTAATTTTTGTATTTTTAGTAGAGACGTGGCTTTGCCACATTGGCCAGGCTAGTCTCGAACTCCTGACCTCAGGTGATCCACCCACTCCAGCCTCTCAAAGTGCTAGGATTACAGGCATGAGCCATTGCACCCAGCCAAGAGCAGCCACTTTGGATGACAATCTTTCTAAAACAAAATTATCTATATAACTGATTTCCTAACGAATTCAAATTATTTGAAAGTATAATGATATTATTCTTGCCTTAACCACAGCTTTCAGTGGTGCTATGTCAAATCAATTTCTCTCCTCCACTAATGGCATCTTAGACAGATTCCATATCATCAAAACAGAGACTCAGACTTGTAAAATAGGCCAACATCAGTTACTCTCAGTTACTAAAACATAGCCTGGCCGTGTGCTGTAGTTCACTGCTATAATCCCAGCACTTTGGGAGGCCAAGGACAGGAGGCCAGGAGTTTGAGACCAGCTCTGGCAACACAGCAAGACCCCTGTTGCTAAAAATAAATAAAAAATAACAATAAATAAATTAGCCAGGTGTGGTGGTGTGCCCCTGTAGTCCCAGTTACTCAGGAAGCTGAGGCAGGAGGATCACTTGAGCTCAGGAATTGGAGGCTGCAGTCAGCTATGATTGCATCACTGCACTTCAGCCTGGGCAACAGAGTGAGACTCTGTCTCAAAACAAAACAAAAAGCTCTTTAGTCTGCTCAATTCAAAGCTCTTCTTTGATACAGGCTAGACCGGGGAGACAAGGGCTGGGAGTGCTGTAGGGGGTCTGGATCGCTTTTCATTCTTTCTCCCACCCTAGCATGTTGGGTTTGGTTGGCTGGTGGGGCGGATGTTCTCCAGTGAGGAGGTAGAGGAGGGATAAGGAAATGCCGCTACTAACACACTAAGCTCACAGCAGTTGGTAAATAGCAGTTGTTGTGATAAAGAAATATTTTTCAGGAACTGATGTTGGAATGCCTTCCGGTAACTCTCTGCAGAGCTGGATCTTTATCTAAGCGCAAGAGAACAGATGGATTTGACATGTTGTTTTGTAAAACTCAGAACGATAGCTCTCTGGCCTGCATTTGGTTTGTTCTAATATGGTGACCTAGGCCGATGTGGCTGACTCAGCGTACAGGTTTATCATCTTTCCCTGGACAGTGTTAGGTTTCATCCCCACCCCCTTAGTCACTGAAGACCAAGACCATCTCTCTTTAGCCTCACATGGCAGCGCAAAGAATGGGGAGCACTCTATCATTTGCTTGGTGGCCCCTGGGAAAGCCCATAGCTCCTACCTTTCTCTAGGTTCCATAGTCCTTCATGCACAGCCATGGGGATGAATAGGATACTTTTTGCTTTTCTCCAAGGAGCACAGAGAAGTTGGCTTGGGTAGGGCTGCATGTCACTTCTTCCCAGGCCACTGCCATGCTTTAAGACTTGTGGGTATGGGTCAGGCACAGTGGCTCATGCCTGTAATCCCAGCACTTTGGGAGACTGACGTGGGTGGATCACCTGAGGTCAGAAGTTTGAGACCAGCCTGGCCAACATAACCAAACCCCGTCTCCACTAAAAATACAAAAAATTAGCTGAGCGTGGTGGCAGGCCTGTAATCCCAGCTACTTGGGAGGCTGAGTTCAAGAGAATCGCTTGAACCCTGGAGGTGGAGGTCGTAGTGAGCCGAGATTGTGCCATTGCATTCTAGCCTAGGCAACGAGAGCGAAACTCCGTCTCAAAAACAAACAAACAAATAAAAAAGACTTGCTGGTGCAGAGTGAGTTCTCCACTGGACAATCCTCCTTCAGAACACTC
Organism: Saimiri boliviensis; assembly: GCF_048565385.1. NCBI lineage: Eukaryota > Metazoa > Chordata > Mammalia > Primates > Cebidae > Saimiri > Saimiri boliviensis. Next base: position 99,180,441 of record NC_133456.1, on the reverse strand, counting down.
TAGAACAAAAGTTGGCAGCAGGCCTCATGAGCTCGTATGCCCCAAACTCCGGAGAATTCATGTCAAGTATCCTCTCACTGCTCTTTGGTCGGGCTCGTTAAGCCTCTGGCCAGAGGATCAGAGGCAAGTCTCCCCTTCTTGCAGGCACTCCAATTTCCGTAAGTGGTTATCTTAGAGAAAAGGAGAGAATCTAAAGATAATACTAAAGAAGGTAGGGTTTTCCAGTATACTTTTTACCTTACCAGGAAGTGGAATAGAATAGAAGTCCTAAGGAAAAGAACTAGAATATGGTTTCCCTTCTCTAAAAGATATTTTGTGGCTCATGCCTGTAATTTCAGCCATCTGGCAGGCTGAGGCAGACGATCACTTGAGCCCAGGAGTTCAAAACCAGTCTGGGCAACACAACAAGACCCATCTCCACCAAAAGTAAATAAACGAATACATAAATTAGCCAGACATTGTGTCATGCCCCTGTGGTCCTAGCTGCTCAGGAGGCTGAGGCAGGAGGATCACTTAAGCCCAGGAGTTCAAGGCTGCAGTGTGCTATGATGGCACCACTGTACTCCAGCTGAGGTGACAAAGAGAGACCCCGTCTCAAAATACATACATACATACATACATACATACATACATACAATGTATGTGCCTCAAAATTCTTAGAATATTGACTTAAACTAGGATGAGATCCTGGTTTCCTTCTTAGTGGAGCCCCCGGAAAGATTAGCTCCTAAAAATTTACTACGAGGAAGAAGAAACACATTGGTGTACACGACCTTCCAGATGCCTATTGTTCATCACGGTGTGAGTGCTGTGCTGGTCTCTTTCACTGTTTGGGAGCCACACTATCTCTGAGCGTTGCAAAAGGAAGCTCCTTCTGTGTTCTGTCTTACAGTACAGGAAGACAGCACTTTATGGACCGGGAGAGCCTTTGGCTGGCTTGACTTGTCACGCATTCGTGTGGCAGGATTGACAGAGCATTCCTGGTGGGGAGTTAGTGAGTGTGCACACCTAACTAAAGTTTTCCATAAGTAGCCTGTGTGTGCGCTGGGTTGAAGGAAGTGTTATCATTTTTTACTTAATAGTTTGGTCCGTGGCACAAGTGTTGCTAAAAAACTAAATAACAGAGCCCAAGTACAGTGTCTCATGCCTGTAATTCCAGCACTTAGGGAGGCGAAGGTGGGAGGATCGCTTGAGCCCAGGGGTTCAAGGTCAGCCCGGGCAACACTGTGAAACCCCACCTTTACGATAAATACAAAAATTAGCTCAGCATGATGGTACGTGCTTGCAGTCCCAGATACTCAGGAGGCTGAGGTGGGAGGATCGCTTGAGCCCAGAAGACAGAGGCTGTAGCAGTGAGCCAAGATCAGACCACTATACTCCAGCCTGGGTGACAAAGCAAGAACCTATCTAAAAGAAAAAAAAAAAAAAAAAAAAACAACCAAAAAACAAAACACACACACAAAGAAAAAAAAAACATCAAAGATATACAGAGATCAGTAGAGTTCCTGGAATTCAAGGAATGTTAGATATTGGTTCTTATTTATCACCTAACCCTAACATAGTCCTCATAAAAAACCATGCTTGCTTTTTTTTCCTATGTCTCTGTTCTGGCATTCTGTTTTTGTTTTTTTTCTTTTTTTTTTTTTTTTGAGATAGGGTCTTGCCCTGTTGCCCAGGTTGGAGTGCAGTGGAGCAAACATAGCTCACTGCAGCCTCTAACTCCTGAGCTCAAGTGATCCTCCCACCTCAGCCTCTTGAGTAGCTAGGACTACAGCTGTGTATCAGCATGGCTGGCTAATTTTTGTATGTTTTTGTAGAGACGAGATCTCACTTTGTTGCCCAGGCTAGTCCTGAACTCCTGGGCTCAAGAAGTCCCCGTGCCTCAGCCTCCTAAGTGCTGGGATTATAAGCTGCACTGCTGCCCCCGCTTCTTCCAGCTTCCCAATTCTCTCTCTACCCATACCTCCCTCAAATCTCCCTCCTTCTGGAAAACTGTCCCTGACGTTCCCAGCTTATCCCCAACTGTGTTTCCATTCATGTGAATCTACATGTTAACCGCCAGACTTGGTTAGAGGTGCATGAAGACAGAAATAATACCATGTCCTTTATGACCTTTCAGAAGCACGTAATAAACACTTGTTAACTTAAGTCCTTAAACGAGGTAGCAGTCATGGTATTGTGAGTTTACAGATGATACCTCTTTAATTTGTAATTTGAAAGTATAACGTTCAATAAATTATAAATAATAAGTAATCAAGAAGTAGATGATTTTTATTCAAGTGAAGATTATTTATTAACAAAAGCATGAAAATGATGCTACCCTGTGTGGATAATTACTAGATGCACATGAACTTGGCTTTCAGAGAAGTGTAATGTGATGTTCTGCTTTTTCATTTGTAAATCAATCATCCAGATCTAGGCAAGCAAAGAGAAGGGAGGTAAAATGTAATCAACACAGGCAGCAATGGCCTGCTTATTCAGCTGTTAAGACATGCAGTAAAATGGATACTTTAAAATAAAGTTTATGCATTCATTATAACAAAAAAATGAATACATTCAATCAAAATATGGGCCTTTAGAATAATAAACTGAGAATGAAGAAATAGAATGCTTCAAAAGAATCAAGACAAAATAGATATGATCATTTAGATCATCTCAATTTCACCATGGCCCTCCTACAGAGTTCTGTAGCGCATAGGACTTGTTGAAAAAACAGTTCTGCCCCTATAAAGAACAAGGGAATCAGGAGAGGTCAATCTAGCATTTGCATAGTGAAGCATAAAGAATCTGTATTAGAGGTCAGAAAATGCAAGTTATTGATCTGCTTCTCATCCTTTAGGTGTGTGAAACTGGGAAAAGTATCAGCCTCTATGGATCTCATTTGGCTAAAATGCAAATGAAGAGTTTGAATTTGATGACCTCTAAGGCCCCTGCTGGTCTAAAATTCAGCACAATACTCGCAAACGCTTGGAAGAATCAACTCCTATTACACTATGTGTTCAGCTCTTAATTGTGAATGGTAAGATGACTGTATCTTTAAAACACTGTCATTTCATGAATCTGTAATGGGTTGACTGCTCTCTAGCTTTCCCATGATGTGGATGGGGTGAGGGTGGGGTTTCACTTTATCATGATGAAAGCCACAGTATAGACCATACAGTTTTTGCTATATACTTGGAAACGAGACACGTTTCCAGACTAGAAAATGAATCAGAAGATTGAGGGAAGTTGCGAAGCATGAACTGGGTTCCTTGGCCTTGTCAAAAGAAAAAAAGGCAGATTTTTGAAACACTCTTGAGTGAAAATTGAGACTGTGCTCATACAGGCATAAACAAGCCAGGAAAAAAAGGCAAGCAAATTTTATTACACGTCTGTTTTCCAGCTGGGTGCAGTGGCTCACACCTATAATCCCAGCGCCTTGGGAGGACGAGGTGGCCAGATAACTCGAGGTCAGGAGTTTGTGACCAGCCTGGCAACATGGCAAAACCCTGTCTCTACTGAAAATGCAAAAGTTAGCTGGGCGCAATGATGGGCACCTCTAAACCCAGCTACTCAGGAGGCTGAGGCACGAGAATCACTTGGGCCTGGGAGGCAGAGGTTGCAGTGATATGAGATTGTGCCATTGCACTCCAGCCTGGGCGACACAGTGAGACTCCATCTCAAAAAAAAAAAAAAAAAAAAAAAAAGGTATGTTTTCCTAAGCTTTCTAAACCTAGCTGTTTATATGTTTTCTATACGTAAATCCCTCTCTATTCCTCAGGAGTAAACTGCTAGGATTTGCAGATTTAGTGTTGTATAAAACTTTTCTATAGTTGCCAGAATTCCAGTTTACATATAAACCAAACTTGGGTCACTCCTATTAAGGATAATTAGAAAAAGAAGAAGCTGGATATAGAGAAGGGGGAAAGAAAAAAACCATGAAAACAGTAGAAATACTGTTTTCAGTGCCACATTATAAAAACAAATTAAAATATAATGTTTCTTCCTCCAGACATGAAGATTTTTAGCTCTAAAAACTCCTGAGCTGACTTTTGGTTCTGGTCATGTTGAACAAAGAAGTATCAGACTTAACACTTAAAAACAGTAAGTATAAAACTGGACAAAATGCATAATGCATCTGTTTTCAGTCGCAGACAACAGACAGCAAAGGGTTGTAATCTTTAGAATAAAGGAAACAGTACATTTGCCATGACAGGTCTGGAAAGTACCTGGGGCACCTTCCACGCTGTGGAAGAGGAAAATGGAGCCCAAATAGATAGCAGTGGTCTCACTGTGCTAAAAAACAGAGTTTGGTTCAAGGCTGTTAAAGCAGCTGGAATTTAGAATGGTATAGAGGCCAGAGCTTCTCAGAAGAGAACCTGCAGAATTCCTGGATTCATAAAGGATCCTTTAAATCCTTTTAAGTCTTTGGCTGTTTGTACACATGGAAGGCGAGACCCTATGGGGCACAGAACAGCTACTGGGGACCTCTGAGCAGAGCAGAGCTTCCAGAGGTCACCTGGAGCTGGAAGATGTCAGAGTTCCAACCAGCCAGAGTGGAGAGAGCTTGCTGAACACCTCAGGTATTCAGTTGAGAGCCACCTCAGGTATACAGTGGCTCAAGCCTGCAATCCCAGCACTTTGGGAGGCCAAGGCACGCAGATAACTTGAGATTAGGAGATCTCACCTAGAAAGGCCTATACCTAAAACAAGGACCACCCAAGACCTGCCCTAACAAAGCCTAAAACAAGTCTTAGCAAAATCAGACGAATCCATCAGTAAAGAAACTGGATGCCAGAAGTGAAATCAACACACTTTTAAGGAAAAACATCAAAATCCAGCACCAGGCAGCATCCTCAAAGTCCAGCATACAATAAAAAATGACCAGCTGTGACACAAAGCAGCAAGAAAGTGGACCACAATCAGGAAGAAAAAGAGATTAATAGAAACTGACCCAGAGACGACACATGCTGGAATTCTTGGACAGGACTTTAAAACAGCTATTATAAATTTATTCAAGGATTTAAAGGAAAAGATGAACTTAAGGAGTTAACAGATACGGAATCTCAACTAATAAATGAGAAATATAAAAACAAGGAAGCAGATACAAATTATGGACCTAAAAAATAAGATGTTTAAAATACAAAATTTAATTGTATTGATTTAACAGTAGATTAGACACTGTAGAAGAAAAGGCCAGTGAACTTGCAGGTAGCATATCAAAACTGAAGCACAGGGGAAAAAAATAACTTAAAAACATGGACAGAGCCTTAGTAGTGCCTTGTGGGACAGTATCACATAATCTAATAAACATATAATTAGAGCCACAGAAGAGGACGAGAGAGAGAGATTAAGGCAGAAAAAAAAAAAAACATTTAAAGAAATAACAGCTGAACAATTTTCAAATTTATGGGAAATTTTCAACCCACAAATTGAAGAATTTCAACAAGCCTTAGTTAGAACATAGTGATATTCACATCTAGGCATTATAGTCAAAATGCTGAAAATCAAACATTAAAATCAGCTGGTGGGGCTGGGGAAGAAAATCACTTTACATGTAGGAGAATAAGATAATTGTTGACTTTTCGTAATACAGTACAAGCCAGAAGTCAATGAAATAACATCTTTAGACTGCTGAAGAGGCAGGAGGGGGTTCTCTGGAGGAAGTGTCAATCTAGTCTATAAATGGGAGAAATACCTTTCAAAAATGACGGTGAAAGGAGACATTTTCTAAAAAAACAAAACCGACAGACTTTGTTGTCAGCAAGCCTGCACTATAATAAACGTTAAAGCATGTTCTTTAGTCTGAAGGGAAATAATACCAGTTGGAAACTCAAATCTGTACAAAGAAATAAAGAACACCAGGAATGGCAAATATACAGATAAATGTAGAAGGCCTTTTCTCATTTTTAAAATGTTTTCACAGGTAAATTAACTACTTAAAGCAAAAACAGGGCTGTGTGAAGTGGCTGACACCTGTAATCCCAGCACTTTGGGAGGCCTAGGTGGGTGGATCCAGGGTTTGAGTCCAGGGTCCAGGAGTTTGAGACCAGCCTGAGCAACATGGCAAAACCCTGTCTCTAAAAAACATTTAAAAATAAAAAATAAACAAAGCAAAAATAAAACATTGTGTTGTGGTGTTTATGGTATATGTTGAAGTAAGATGTTTAAAAACAATAGCACAAAGATGAGACTGTCCAGGACCTTTTATGGATACAAAAGTCTGCTGTTGTTCAAGTCCTTATTAAGAATGGCACAGTATTTGCATGTAACCTACTCACATCTTCCCATTTAGTTTAAATCATCTCTGGATTACTTCTAATACCTAATACAATGTAAATGCTATAAAAATAGTTGCTATCCTATATTTTATTTGTATTTTATATTGTTATCTTTTATTGTTTTTTAAAATATTTTCTGTCCATGGTTGGTTGAATGCCCAGGTGCAGAACCCATGAATATGGTGAGGTGACTGCATATAGTTTAGGATTTTATGTGAGAGGTGGTATAATAGACGTAAGAAGGATATAATGGTAACCTCTAGATCGACCATTAAAAACAAATAAGAGGAATAATTTAAAAATTCAACACAGGGAAAAACAGAGTACCCAAACGCCAAAAACTCAATTAAGGCAACAAACAAACAAACAAACAACAGGGAATAAGATTTTAGAGGAAACAAAAAACACTGAGGGCAAATAGAAAACAAATACCAAATAAGCCCCTGAGTCAAGTGTAATGATTCCTGGGGGGACTCCAGCTCCTATGGGAAAAGCCCTGAAAAATATTATTACAGTCACTAAATCACATAGCCATGGCAGTCCACAAACTCAATAGTAATATCTATGATAATTTATACACATGAAACTTGTATGAATGGATTATTAATAATTTCCATTTGCTACCTTGTAATCAAGAGAAATTTTTGAGAACCTTCTTACCCAGCAGTTTCAACAAGAATTCTGCTTTGCTGCAGATAAAATGCATTTTAAGACTAAGAGCTATTTACGCAATGATTGAAGTATTTCTGATTCTATGACTGGGAGTTGCTTGCGACAAAAAGTTTTGGGGACAGACTTTTATTTAAATTGTCTGGTCCAGACATTCTGAGTATCTGATGCCCTGGCTTCCTGAAGGAGGCAGTGGGGAAGATTAGACTTTAGCACACAGACCTGCAGTGGGACTGTTGAACAGTCCTCGGCATGAACCCTGAGGTCGCCCAGCTGCTGGACTAGAGAGAAAGACACGAAACCAGGCATACATGTCCCCAGTGAATGCGGGAGAGTGACCAAAAGGTTGACAGATGGCAGGACTAAGAAACAGGTCATGGATGTTTGTAGACATAAGTAACCTGAGCCTCAAAGCAGGAGTTTGTTTATGGAAGAAGTGGAATTCCAGAGGACTCGCTGGAAGAGTTTCTGTGGAAGGGAACTCGTGGGAGGAAGGGTGAATCTAGGGCACCGCAAAATCGGTTTATGGGAGGGGATGGGTGAATTGAGGAGGATTAATTCACTGTTTATTTCCTTCTGGTTTTCCTTTTGCATGTATTCATGTTGTTTAGGAATTGTCAGTCTGCCTGGGCTGTGCAAAAGGGAACACAGTAAATTCATTGCTCCTGTTGTTTTTACAACAGAGCAGGACGCTGGACACTGCTGCCAAGAGGGAAGGACGGAACTGAGATCCACATGCGGACACTTTCTCCAGTTCTAGGATGTTCTTTCTAGAGCTCTTTCTTGCAAAACACTTGGAGGGCTCTGGATTTCATATATGGGGGCAGATTCTTCCGTTACCGAGAATGGCTCAGATTTAATTCCATCACTGCTGCTGTAATGTGAACATGAGCAGCTTAACCTCCACGTGCTTCATTTTCCCCACCTATAAACTGTGGAATGGGATATTTACAATGTACTCAACTGATGGGGAGTCTCATAAAACAAAGTAATTACAAAGACTTTTATGTCGTGTGTGCGTGATAAAATAAAATTGACTCCATTTCTATAGCTTTTAAAATAATCCGTAATGAAGTCAATGCACCATTTTACAATGACTAATGAAATCTAATTTAAATAAAAACTTTAGTAATTTATAAAACTGAAAAAAAAAAGCCAAGGACTTAGTTAAATGATGAACACTATTTTCTTGTTTTCTGTTGACCTTTTGATAGTGACAAAAGCCAACATATTACCTACTTCAAAAATTTTGTAAGCCTATTAAGTTTCTAGAGGTGATTTTTTACTCCATTATCTTGGTAGTATTTCTGAAAAGGCATTAAATACAAGGACTAGTCTCTCTGTTTGCTCTGCAACCCTGATTTTCTTGTTTCTAGGGAAATTTACAAAGCTTCTCTTTAAAAAACAAAACAAAACTTCTCCATAACCATCAAATTAAAGAAAAACATTTGCTCAATTCCTAATTCTTTTCTCTAAGGTAAAAATTCCTTTCAATCCTGCAGTATAAATTGGACTTTATGACTTGCTAAAAGTAGTGTTGGGGGGTCAGTTTCCACTATGGAGTTGTCCTTATAACAAGCTCTGGAAGAAGCTTGCTTAGTATTGCCTTGAACCAGATGCCAGTCAGATAGGCAAAAAAAGCAAGCCCAGTTATGTGATTATTTTCCAAACCCAATGTCTTGATGCTTTGTTTTACTTTCAAATGTGGCCAATTTCAAACGCCTCTGGGCTCATGGGCAGCATTTAAACAAATAACACTCACGGACTCAGAGCTGTAGGTAGCCTCTCTCTTACTCAATCAGGTTTCAGCTGTCTGCATGGCAAAGGTCCTAAAAGAAAGATTTTGCAGAAAGCTTCTGAGGTCAAGAAACCCAAGGCTATGTGGAATAATTTGCTCTTACTTCTTTTTCCATGGTTCTGATTTTTAAGTACGGGGGATTACCCATTGCCTGTAGCTCATTAATCACGGTAGCTTTTGATTATGAAAAGTGCTATCCCAAAGATAGGACTCTGAGGACTTGGCAGGGAGGTTCTCTGCCCGTCTCTTGAACGTTGCCAGAACACCTTGAACTCTGCCAACTATGATTACACTTGGTATTAATTGAAGATGCTGAGAGGTATAAGCCTTCCTGAGTTTAGCCACCTGGAGCAGATTAAAATCTGGGTCCTGCCGGTGAGGAGGTCTGAGGGATTGGGAATACAAGGTTGTTTTAATCTTTTCCAAGTCAGGCTGTTTAGAAATATCCATACATCAAATGTTCATGGATCTCATACAATTTCCTTCTCAGGGGAGAATTCAATTACCAGGAACATGAAGTGGGATTAACTTGTTGTGGTGAGCCATCTGGAGAGAGAAGATTCACCATCCCCTGTAAATATGTTCAGAGATTTGCCCTCATGATTTTGAAGAACTTGCTGAAGGTGTTCGAAGGCACAAATGATGTTTGCTCTGAAAGTCTTATTCAGTGGACCCAGTGAAATTAAAATGCAACTAGAAGATAATCTAGACCTTCCTCCATGCTGAAATACTTCTCTGCCACAGGAGGGTGGTATTTCGGTTTCAAAGACCAGACTGAATATTTGTAAAGATACAATAAAGAGCCAGTGGAGGCCGGGTGCGTTGGTTCAGTGCGCTGCCTCACACCTGTAATCCCAGCACTTTGAGAGGCTGAGATGGGAGGATTACTTGAGCTCAGAAGTTCAAGACCAGTGTGGGCAACACAGTGAGACCCTGTCTCTACAAAAATATACAAAAATTAGCTGGGTATGGTGGTGCGTGTCTTTAATCCCAGATACTCAGGAGGCTGAGGCAGGAGGATCGCTTAAAACTTGAAGATGGCCACTGTAGTGAGTCATGATCATATCACTGCACTTCAACTAGCAACAGAGGGAGACCCTGACTCAAAAAAAAAAAGAAAAAAAGAAAAAGAAAAAGAAAAGAAAGGAAAAGAAAAAAGACGAAGCCAGTAGAACCTTCCTGGAACCACACTTCATATGTAAACAAGTCTCAAGAAATGGAAGTGCATAGACTGGAGGACAACGAGAGAAATTACTGAGTTAGAATCCAACCTTCTAGACATTTATTCTAGAGTGCCAGATAAGGACTGGTTCCCTTGAGAAAACAAGGAACACATTTAGATTAGCCTCAGAAAGTAAAGGACCCAGAGGAGCACTAGAGGCAGCAAAAATCTTCATATTTTAACGGAAGAAAACTGATTGGCAGAGTGTGGGGACAGAGACAAGATGGCTCAGACATGAAGAGCACAGATCAATGACCAGAGTAGGCGTTCCCTGGACCAAACCTAGGTTTATCTTGAAATGATGCTAGTCTGCAGAGCAGGAAAGATGCCAGGCCTCTCGGGGGGGAACCCACCTCTGCTAAAAGGTAAGTGCTAGCCCAACAATTTAGCCAGGAAAACTCTGTGATGTGGGAATGGAACGAGATAGATCAGAACAATAAAATATTACTTTTTATATTGGGTTTATAAACTGTTCATCATCTTTACAATTAAAATCACCAACAAACTATACATAAAGTATGTTCTTTAATTTGCAAATAAATTATAATATATGCAAACAATAATGAAGGCATTAAAATTACACACACACACACACACACACACACAGATTGATTTTGAGCAATATACATAAGGCTTCGAGATGCATTTGGTAAGACTCGCATAAGCTTAACTTAAAAAAATGGGCAATGGAACTAGGAGAAAGGAAAGTTATAAACTAAACTCAGTTTTGAATATAAATGCAAAAACCCTAAAGAAGACACTGGCAAACCAAATTAAATGCATGTTTTTTTTTTTTTTAATTACATCAAGACCAAGTATGGTCATGAAAATGATCTGAAAATTTCAATGATGGCTTAGCATTAGAAAATCTATTAATATAACACACTACATTAACACAGTAAAAGAGAAAAATTATACTATCATCTCACTGCAGCAGGAAAGTCAACAAATAAAATTCAATGGTCATTCAGGACGAAAACTCTTAGTAAACTAGGAACAGAAAGGAACTTTGGTATCCTAATAATCCCCAACAATCTATGCTATGTATTGGGGAAGTGTTGGAAGTGTTAGAAGCATTTCCTTTAGAGTCAGGAACAAATCAAGGGCACTTGCTATCACTACTTCTGTTCAACATTGACTGGAGGTCTCAGCCAGCACAGTAAGAGATTAAAGGTATTGGACAGGAAAGGAAGAAAGATGATGTGATAATGAGATCATTTTCTTAGAAAATCTAAGAAATTCTTCAAGACACATTGTTGAATGCAAGAAGGGAGTTTGGCAAGATTACTGGGTAAAATACAGTCATACACCATATAATGACATTTCTTTCAATAATAGACCACATATACCATGGTAGTTCATTGAGATGATAATGCTACATTTTTACTATACTTTTCTATGTTTATATATGCTTAGAAACACAGATATTTTACCATTGCGTTAACAACTGCATACAGGATTTAGTGTAGTCCCACGCTGTACAGGTTTGTAGCCTAGGAGCAGCAGACTATACCAGACAGCCTAGGTATGTAGTTGGTTATACCATCTACATTTGTGTAAGTACACTCTATAACATTTACGCAAAGACAAAATCACCTAATGATGCATTTCTCAGAGCAGTTCTCTTCATTAAGCAATATATACCTGTATAAATATACTAAAATTACATCAAATACACAACTAGAAATTAGAATGTTTAACACACACACACACACACACACACACACACACACACACAATGGCAACAAAGGTTACAAAGTTTCTATGAATAAATGTAACAAAAGATGTATAAGCATTTTATGGACAATAGCATAAAACTATAGAAAACTTCATTATTTTTAACTTATTATTTTAATGTCACTTTTTTAAAAAAAAGGCAATTGCCTGCCTCTTACTCTATAAATTCAAAGCAATTCCAATCAGCATTTCAATAGAATTCTTTTTATGCTACTAGATTTCACATGGGAGGTGATTCTATATTTCATTTGTATGAATGGAGAGCCAAAAATAGCCAATAAATTTTTGATGAAGGGAGATTTATAATTGCCAAATACTAAGGCTTAATATGAAATTATAGTATTGATCCAACTATCTCACTTCTGAGTATATAGCCAAAGGAATTGAAATCAGCATGAGGAAGAGAGATGTGCATTTCCATGTTCATTTCAGCATTAGTCACAATAGCCAAGATATTAAAGCAACCTAAGTCTACATCAACAGATAAATGGGTAAAGGAAATGTGATATATCTACACGACAGAATACTACACAGCCTTAAAAAGAAGGAAACTCTGTCATTTGCAACATGGATGAACTTGGGGGACAGTGTGCTAAGCAAAATAAGCCAGGCACAGAAAGACTATATGATCTCATTTATACATGGAATCTAAAAACATTGATCTCATAGAAACAGAAAGAAGAATGGTGGTTACCAGAGCCAGGGAAGAGTTGTGGGCAGTGAGTGAAGGCAGGGAGACAGGAGATGTTGGTCAAATGATACAAAGTTTCAGCTGGACAAGAGGAACAGGTTTTGGGTATCTTAAACCACAGCATGGTGACCTCAATTAATAATAATGTATATTTCAAAATTATGTAAATAATAGATTTTTAAACATTCTTACCACAAAAAAGTGATAAGGAGGTGAGGTGATGGATACATTAATTAGCTTGATTTAATCTTTCTATATCAGTACTACATCCCTTTATATCCCATAGATAAGTACAATTATTGACTACAAATTAATTGTAAAACTATAGTATTGAAAGTGTGGTATTGGTACAGAGCTAGAAAAACGGTCAATGGAACAGAATACACTTTTTAATAAATGGCTTATTGAATGGACATTTAACAAATGACTAGGACAACTAGCAGCTAACTCTCCATGTGAAAAAAGACTAAATTAGATCACTACATCACACTATACCTCAAATGCAATATCAAGTGGACTAAAAAGTGAAATGTGAAACTTTAGAAGACAACCTAGGAGTATATCATTATTACATAAGAACCATTAGAATAAATAAAATAGATTTTAAAAATCCATAGTGGAAATGAGAAAACAAGGTGGAAAAGAATACCTACAGTGTAATGACAAGAATATGTACTGTTTGCAGACAATTATATGCACACATAAGAGGATAAACATAATAAAAGTATATAAATAAACTAAGTATAAAGCTAGACAAATTAAACTACTTAAAAATCAAAACATGTATAGAAAAAAAAATCATGAGCAAAGTAAAACTCCAATCCACATAACAGAAGAAAATAATTGGAACCCATATATTCAATAAATAGTGGTTATGCATAACAATAAAGGATTGCAGTAAGATTGTAATAAAAAAGAAATAATCTGAAAGAAAGAGATAAAATGCCCACAACTCAGAAAGAAAACCACAGTGGTCACTAAGTATCTGAAAAAATTCTAAATCCCATTAACAGTCACGGAATTAAAAATTAAAACTCACTGAGCTCCCATTCTGTACCCATCACATAGACAAAAACTAGTAAATTTCATGACATCAAATATTGGTGAAGACATAGGGAAACAGTAACCCACACACTCTGTAGGTACAACTAATTTGATGAATGATGCGGAATCCTAGGAAGACTGAAATGAGTGTATTCTTTGATCCACGAGTTCCATTTCTAGATGTCTACTCTAGTGAAATCTTGCATGCACAAAGAGATTTGTATGAAGTTATTCATTGTAGCATGGTTCGTAATAGCTAAAGAATGAAAGCAGGTCAATTTTCTAAACTAGTTCGTTCTCTTACTACTGTAAAGAAATACCTGAGATTGGGTCATCTATAAAGAAAAGAGGTTTAATTGGCTCATGGTTCCACAGGCTGTACAGGAAGCACGTACAAGTCTCAGGAAACTTACAATCATGGGGGAAGATGAAGGGGAAGCAGGCATGTCTTACCCGACCAGAGCAGGAGGAAGAGAGAGAGGTGGGAGGTGCTACAGACTTCCAAACAACCAGATCTCACGATAACTCACTCACTACCATGAAAGCACCACTAAAGGGAAATCTAACCCCATGATCCAATCCCACAATGGAGATTACAATTTGACATGAGATTTCTGGGGGGATACAGACTCAAACCATATCATGTCTCTAAGGAGGAAATGGATATCCTCCAGTTTATTGATACAATGGATTCTCACCAGCAGTTAAAATGAATGAAATCAAACTCTCTCTCTCAATAAATCTTTAAAAAGCATAATACTGAATGATAAACTCAAGTTGCAAAAGTATATAGACAGTATGATACCTCTTGTGAGGTTTTAAAACACACTGAATGTTGGCTTAAACTCCTTTAATATAAATCATCTGTTGTAAAAGTACAAAAGCACACATGGAAATGGAGAGGAAGATAAGGAGAAAAGGAGAATGGGGAATGAGAATTCTCACGTATTTCCATGTTTGGTTGAGAGAGAGATTGGGCAGTGTGGGAAGACAGGAGTCTGAGGCAAATGTTCAAAACATTTAACCTCGCTGTTAATATACTCTGCTGGTTATAGATATGTTACATTGTAGTCTTTGTTTTCTAGATGTTTTAAGTCTCTCATAATTACATAATAATTTTAAAAAGATACTCCTGGCCAGGTGCCATGGCTCACGCCTGCAATCCCAGCGCTTTGGGAAGCTGAGGTGGGAGAATCATTTGAACCCAGGAGTTTTGAGACCAGCTTGGACCACATAGTAAAACCCCATCTCTACAAAAAATACAAAAATTAGCTGGCAGGATGGTGCATACCTGTAGTCCCAGCTACTGGAAAGGCTGAGGTGGAAGGATTGCTTGAACCTGGGAGGTCGAGACACCAGTCAACTCTGACCAAACCACTGTACTCCAGCCTAGGCAAAAGAATAAGATCTTGTCTCAAAAAACAAACAAACAAAAACAAACAAACAAAAAAAGGATACTCCTGAAAAAATATAATTCAGTTAGACTTATATATTCTAAAGATAAAAGACCCATTTCAAACTGACTTTTAAAAAGACAGTGAGAAATTTATTAAGTAAATGAAAAATCAAGATGAAACCTTCAGGTGAGTTCCAGCAGCTCAAGCAACATCACCAATGACTCAGATTCTCCACACCTCTCTATTCTGTTTTCCAAGTGACTGGTTTTGTCATTAGTACTACACAATGTTCCCTAACCCAGCCACCCAAACTACAGACTCTTCCTCATGATGCTTCCAGATCTCAGCTTATTCTCGCACTGTCTGACCAGGGAAAGAATGACAAAGCTCATTCTTTCCCTATGGGCTCAGCACATGATTGATTTCTTGCTCCTTGGCAGTCCTATTCGGCTTGTGTGTCCATCTCTGATCAGATCCTTGAGGATAATAGGATGGAATCAGCTAAGTGGCTTAAGTCAATCAGAGTCTAAGTCTAGGTCAGTGGTTCTCAACCAATGGTGCGTGACTTTTCCCCTAAGGGGACATCTGGCAATGTCTGGAGACATTTTTAGTTGTCACACGGGAGGAGGATGGTACTGGCATTTAGGAGGCAGAGACCAGGAATGCCGCTAAACATCCTATAATGCACTGGACAATTGAAACATACAGCCCCTGACCCACCCATATGCTCACCAAAGAATTATTTGGCCCAAAACGTCCATAGTGCTGAGGTTGGGAAATACTGCTCTGGAGCCATCTTATCTAAATCTCACGACTGAGAATGGGAGTGGGAGTTGTTTCTCAAAGAAAAAATTATAGTTCAGAGGGAAAGGAAAGTAATTAAACCATCAATCATCAATTACAGTATACATAAAAAAGACTGAATGAATATATACACCAAATATTATCAGTAATGATTTCTGAGACAGTGCTCAATAATTTTTTACCTGCTCCTATTTTTTAATTTATCTAAAATGAAGTTTTGTGAAATGTAAAAAGTCATTTGAAGAGAAAAGTACAAAAGAAGTCTCTTTTCACCAAACAATACTAACCTCTTACAAAATGGTATGCCTCAGTACAGATCAGTTCCACGTGCATGCTTTTATCCACTGATACGGTCAGGTATCAACTATTTTGTGTTCTACTTTTTTCTCCTTGACATTATTTCATGTAGACCACTCCATAAATCCAGATAGTCTTCATACATGACATTTTAATGGTTCATAATGTTTTGTTGTAATGCTATGTCAAGATTTACTCAGTCATTTCCTGGCTGTTAATGATTTTGGATTAATCTGCCATTATGAAAAGCACAGCTGTAAACTGATGCTTTCTTAAAAACTCAACTCGTTATTGAGTTTTTTCCTTGGGATTTGCTCCCCAAAGCCGATTTGCCAAATCGTGATCTTTAGTACATGCTGTCAGATTTCTTTCCAGAAAAAGTATGATACTAGTTCTACTAGCAGCATAAGAGTCCTCAAAGCTCTGGTAACTTTGGTTACAAAAAAAAAAAAAAAAAAAAAAAACACCAAAAAACTATTATTAAAAATTTAATATGCATGATGCAATATATTAGGCAATTTTAATTTTTAATTCTTTAATTATTATGGAAGCTAAACATTTTCCCAAGTGTTTGTTCGCTATTTGTATTTTTCCTTGTGCAAACCATCTGTTCATATTCTTTAACCATCTGTCCAGTCTGGCCTGAAACTGCCCATATAGATAATATTAATTTCCCTAACAGATATAATGTTGTGTTTACTGTTATGTGTATTACAATGCTCTCATATTTTTATCATTTTAATTTTTCTAATTTGAGACTAATCATTTTTTGTTCTTCATCTTGTGGTATGTATGTATGTATTTAAATTTCATTCACTTGAACCTGTCAACCTTATCATTGTTCAGTGCTAACTCCTTTTATTGCTTCTATTGTCTGAAAATTCTTTTTATTTAAAAATGGATATATGCAGCATTGTTTTATTTCGTGTGCGTGTGTGTGTGTGTGTGTGTGTGTGTGTGTAGTAGGGAAGTTTAAACTTCCCTCTGAAGTCAGCCTTCTGAAATAAACTGACAATAGAGTAGCAGAAGAAAAAACACACGAATGTATTAAAGTGCACACGGACACAGGGCCCCAGCAAATATGAGACTCAAAGAAAGTTGAGTCTTCGCATGGTTGAAACATATATCTTCTTCATACAGAAGAGGGTGATGACAGAGAAACTGTGCAAAGCTTATTCCAATCCCTTATTCTTTCCAAAATGGTTTTTTGGTAGAGAAAAGCAAATTGGCTTTTGCACTGATCTCCCATTTTTTGGTCATTCTATTTTATCTTTTAGGGATCTTTATCATCAGCAATTGTTTTTTATGTGCTTATAGTTTGCAGGGAAGTGTGTTGGACATACAAAAAGTCACAGTTATAGAACTCTGCCTTTCCTAAAGATTCTCACAATCAAATTCAGGACATCAGATATAAACTGTATCAACTTTATGAAACATAAATCCCAATAACAGTGATTTAAAAAATATATATATATATTTATTTTTCTCTCATGTAATTGGAAATCTGAAAGCAGGCAATCTAGGGCCAGTATATTGGCTCCACACTGTCTTCAGAAACCTGGGCTCCTTCATATCTTCTACTTTTATAAAATCAAGATGTGGGTCTCATCTTCACGTATAGCAGAAGATTGCCAGTGCTCCAGCCATCATGACTAATTTCCAAGCAGAAAGAAAAAGCAGAGTGAAAGACTAGTACTGAGACAGCTCCTCTTTAACTGGTTTTTCTGGCAGTTCCCAGTGATGTCTATTCCTATCATTGTCCAAAACAGTGTCACATGACTGCCACCAACTACTACAAGAGAGCTGGCAGGTGTAACATTTTAGCTAGGCATATTGCTACTCTTAATAAAATCAAAGATCTGTTTGTAAGTAGAGAGAGTGGATACTGGCCAGGCAACTGGGAGTTTCTACCACTCAGTGTATGAAGTAAAAGGGGAAACATAAAGTAAGTTTTGTTCAGACTATGACCATGTGTCCAAAAATGTGAGATCAGTGCAGGGCCTGGGTGGTTAAGTTGTATTTAGACAAATGGTGGTGAGAAGAGGGAGCATTTTAAGACCAGAAAGGGTCTGGGCAAAGATGAGGTAAAGGTCCTCCTAGGAGGTGTCAAGGAGAATGGCGGTAGGCAGGGAGGGACTTCCTCTGTGCTTAGAATGTCTTTCTGGGAGTGTGAGAAGATGTGCAGAAATGCAAGGAGAGATTGGTTACCAGCTCTGCTTACCAACTACTGTTGTCCTCATTTAATCTTCAATAACAACTAACGTTTATTAAAACCAAGTATATACCAAAGGCTTTGCTAGGTGTTTTAACATATATTGTATCTAATCCTTACAATAACCACATTTTGGGGATAAGAAAACTGATCTGTCACAGGTTGAATACTTGATCAAGCTCATGCCTCTTTTAAATTTAAGATATTCTGAATTGGGTAGGCTCTACACAAGACTCCATGTTTTTTTTTCCCCCTACAATGTCACAATGTTAAGTAATTTATTAACTTTACTTGGGATTGGGGATGGAGGTGGGTGAGTTAAACTGCTATTCCTTGATATTTTCTAAATTCTAAACCTAAGGGAAACTTTGCAAACTCTTCAACTAACTAGCAGTGTGATCATAGACAAGGTACTTAACCTCTCTGGATTTGAATTTGTTTACTTATTACTCAGATACAAAACCAGATAGATACTATAAGAAAATAATATTTCAGTCCAACATCCCTCATCAACAAATGCAAAATTTCTAAAAATGCTAATCCATGAAACATAGAACATAATCCAACAATACATAAAACAAATAATAAAACCGATAAAGCAGGCTTTATTGAAAAAGTACTAAGTTGGTTTAACATTTGAAAATAAAGTAACAAACTCAAAAAATAAAATAGGAAAAAAAGTATGATTATATCAATAGCTGCAGAAAAACATTTGACAAAAATCCAACATCCCTTTCTCATAAAAACTCTCAGTAGACTACAAATAGAAGTTTCCTCAATCTGAGAGAAAACTTATGAAAAACTTACAGCTAATATCATACGTTATGGTCAAAGACTGAATGCTTTTCCTCTAAGATCAGGAACAAGACAAGGATGTTCACTCTCATCACTTCTATTCAACATTGTACAGGCTCTAGCCAGTGCAATAAGGCAAGAAAAAGAAAGCAAAGACATCTGTATTCAAAAGGAAAGAGTAAAACTCTTTCCACACAAATCACATGATTTTCTAAGTAGAAAATCTGATGAAATTAATAAAATGTTACTAGAACTAAGAAGTGAGTTTAGCAAGATTTCAGAATACAAGATCAATATACAAAATCTACATACTAGCAATCAGAGATTGAAATTGATAAAACAATACCACAGCATCAAAAATATGAAATGCTTTAGGATGAACCTATCAGAAGATGTGCAAGACGTATACACTGAAAACTACAAAACACTGCTAGTAGATGTTAAGGAAGACCTAAATAAATAGAGAGGCATATCTTTATTCATGAGTCAGAAGATTGAATATTGTTATAATACTAATTTTCCCCAAACTTATGGATAAAAATCAATACAATCACAATCAAAGTTTAAGTAAACTTGTGTGTAGAAATTGAGAAACTGAATCTAAAATTTACATTGAAATACAAAAGACCTAAAATAGCCCAAACAACCTTAAAAAAGAACAGAGGTACAGTACCAATGCTAGCTGGTTCCAAGTCCAGTCATCAAGATATTGTAGTATTGATGTAAAAATGACAAATTAATTAATTAATGGGACAGAATAGGAACCAGAAATAGACCCAACATACTAATGGAAAACCGATTTTTGACACAGATTCAAAAACAGTTCAGTGGAGAATCGGTAGTCTTTCTAAAGTTGGTGCTAGAACAACTGGATATAGATATGCAAAAACAAAACAGATAAAAAACAGAACAAAATTTTGGCCATATATAAAAATTAATTCAAAATGGGTCAGAGATCTAAATGTAAACCTAAAACTAGAAAGATTTTAGAACAAATCACAAGAGAAAATCTTTGTGATCCTGGATTAGGCAAAGATTTCTTAAATATAACACCAAAAAAAAAAAAAGAACGATCCATTAAAAAATTGATAAATTGGGTTTTATAAAAATTAAAAATTTCTGCTCTTCCCAAGACACTATTAGGAGACAGAAAAGCAAGAGACTGGAAAAAAATATTTGTTAAGCATATATCTGATAAAAGAGTTTTATCCAAAATATATACAATGTTCTAAGCTCAATAATTAAACAACTTAACATTAAATGGGCAAAATAGTTGAACAGACACTTCAGCAAGGAAAATATATTTGCCGAAAATAAGCACATGAAAAGATGTTCAACATCATTAACGATTACAGAATGCATCAGAAAGCCACAATGAGCTACCACTACACATTAAATCTCTACACTACACATTAAAATCTCTGCACATTCAAGTGTTGGCAAGGATGATGAACAACTGGAACTCGAATAGACTGCCAGTGGGAATGTAAAGAAAAAAAAAACACTTGGGAAAACGGTATGGTAGTTTCTTAAACGGTTACACCTACCTTATGACCTAGGCATTCCATTTCCAGGTATTTACCCCAGAGAAGAAAATCCGTATGTGTCTGTACAAAGATTTGCACAGGAATGTTCCTAGCAGCTGTAGTTCTGATCAGGAAAAATTGAAAGCAGCCTAAATCAAGTGGTGATCAGATAAATACACGGTGGTATATTCATACTGGAATACTGCTCAGCACTAGCGAGGTATGAATGGTTGCTGCTTGCAAAAACACTCAGGCATGTCAAAGTAACTGTGCTGAGTGAAAGAAGCCAGACAAAATCAAGTACATATGGGATGATTCCATTTATGGACGACTCTAGAAAATGCAGACTAAAATAGATCAGTGTTTGGGCTGAGGAAGAGTGGAGTGGGGCAGGGCGAGGGAGGAGCAGGAGTGGGAGGAGCTGGGAGATGCAGAGGTGGGCTGGGGAGGGTCTCACAGAAGGGAAGGGAGAGACGAAGGGGGAGGAAAGGCGAGGGGAAAAGGAAGGGAAGAGGGAGGAGGAGACGGCGGCAGAGCGGGGAGGAAGAGGGCCGCAGACCTGGAAGGGCCTGGGACGCGGAGTGGGAGGAGCAGGTGGGAAGTTGGGAAGGAGGGAGGGGCAGGAAACGGAGACGCCGGGGTGGGCGGTGGGGCGGAGCGTGGGGAGGGAGGCCGACAGGCGCCGGCGGGGGGCGGGGGCGGGGCAGGATGGGGGCGGGGCGAGGGCAGAGGGCGAGGGGCGGGGCAGGATGGGGGCGGGGAAGGGGGCGGGCCGAGGGGCAGAATGGGGGCGGGGAGGAGGCGGGCCGAGGGCCGAGGGCGGGGCGGAGGCGGGCCGAGGGCAGAGAGCGGGGCGGTGCCCGAGCGGGCGTCATGGCGCGACTCCTCCGGTTGCCCCGGGGCCTGCGCCTCGGAGCGGCGCCTCTGCGGGCGAAGCGGGGCCGAGGGGAGGCAGGTAGGACGCAGGCCTCGCGGGCCCCGCCGCCGCCTCCGGCTTTCCGCTTCCCTTCACCCACCGTACCCGGGGCCTGGGCCGGTCCGGGCGGGGCGCTGCCCTCCTCCTCCTGAGCCCCCCGCGGCGCGCCCCCGCCCGGGGGTCTGGGACAGTGGATTGTAGACTTGGTGGTGGCGGGTGGGGACTGATCCCTGTGAGAATCCGAGGAAATGAGCAAATTATCCCCCTAAATATGCGCATAATTTTTTTTTATTTTTGGGCGGGGAGAGTGAGGGCATAGAAGTGGGGCCCGGGGGCCCCTGACCCTGATCCGGGACTCCAGGCGGGGGCCCGGCACCCCTGTGAAGGCCCCTGGTATTTTGCACCGCAGCCCTCTTCGTAGTTCCGCGGGCTTCCTTCCAGTCGCTGAGATGCAGGCAGTTCAGACTTCGTGTTCCTGTGCT
The DNA here is from genome assembly GCF_048565385.1 of Saimiri boliviensis. Lineage (NCBI taxonomy): Eukaryota > Metazoa > Chordata > Mammalia > Primates > Cebidae > Saimiri > Saimiri boliviensis. The sequence goes on along the minus strand of NC_133456.1, from coordinate 99,158,591 downwards.
GCTGTCTTCCCATGAATGTGTCTAGGAGCCAGGGAGACTGGTTGATCGTTTGTTCTTTTTAAGGTGACAGCCATTATTAATAACAGAGACAGAGACCAGGGTGTGTGTGTGTGTGTCCTCTTTTGGATCTAGGTACCTGTGTGTCTGTGTATCCTCTCTTGGATCTGGGTACTTGTACATTTCACTACTCAGGAAGTAGTCACCTCGGAGACCAGCGCCAGCCACCCCTGCATTTCAGGTCTGTTTCAGGGGAATTTAGTGCCCCAGAGGATTGGCATCGCGGGCAGTTGCCAGACTGACCCACCTCTGAATGCAATTTTGTGTGTTCATTGAAGAACTTCAGTGATACCCAACTGATGAAAATGTTCCAACTCATTCGGACCTCTGTTTAGTCACTGAAGTTTTCAAAACGCTATATTAAAAGAATACGCGGTGGCTCAAGCCTGTAATCCTAGCACTTTGGGAGGCTGAGGCGGGTGGGTCACGAGGTCAAGAGATCGAGACCATCCTGGACAACATGGTAAAACCCCGTCTCTACGAAAAATACAAAAAATTAGCTGGGCATGGTGGCACGTGCCTGTAGTCCCAGCTACTCAGGAGGCTGAGGCAGGAGAATTGCCTGAACCCAGGCGGTGAGCCGAGATCGCACCATTGCACTCCAGCCTGGGTAACAAGAGCGAAACTCCGTCTAAAAAAAAAAGAAAGAAAGAAAGAAATAATAGGCAACTAAACAAAAGCGCTGGCGTCATGGAATGTTAGCTGATCCAACATGACTTCCGGCTATAGCCTGTCTAACCCCTGGTGTCTCTAGTCAGTCAGTCTGATGACATTTGTTGTGAGCCTACTGTGTGCCAAGCATAGTTTTGCCAAGAACCACAGGTGACAGAAACAGATCACAGTTACTGACTGGAGATCTTTATCCCCCTTGGTACAGGATAATGGTTTAACGGGAACTACTTCATGGCTATAATTGCTGCTGTCAGAAGCAGCCTAATAGATTGCTCTGGGATCTGAAGTTCTCCAGCAACATTAAAATTTGGACAGACACCAATAGGTAACAGGAGCTGTGTACCTTATCAGACACCCGCTCCCGAGAAGTTATTTGAAGGAAATAGCTCAAAAGAAGAGCAAAGCTATATATGCAAAGATGCTTTACACACTGTTACAGAATGGAAACTGGCCATAGCCCAAATCAGTTAAGAAATACTTAGATAAATCATGAAAACTCAGTCCAACAAACTGTTAGGCAGCCATGAAAAATGATAAACAGGTGATGAAGGGCTTGGTTATGGATAGATGCAGATTTTGAGTCTTGGCTCTCTGTGACTTCCTGGCTCTGTGTCCGAGCTCAGGCTGCTATTGCAAAATACTGTGGAGTGGGTGGCTTCAACAACAGACATTTTCTCACAGTTCTGGAGGCTGGAAAGTCCAAGATCAAGGTGGGAACAGATTTGGTTCCTGATGCAGACCTGCTTCCTGGCTTGCAGTTGACTGCATTCTCACTCTGCATTCACTTGACTGTCTCAGGAAGAACCACTAATCCCTCACTTTTATGATCGAATCTAAAACTAATAACCTCCCAAGCGCCACCGCCAAATACCATCTCATTGGCTTAGGGCTTCAGCATATGGCGGCAGGGAGAGGATCAGGGAGAACACCTAACATTCAGTTTGTAACAGTGTCTTTGGACACATTTTTGAATTTGCTAAGTTTAAACTTCAGATTTTTTTTTTCCTTCTATAAAATAAGGATAATGGTAATGGTAGGGTAGGGTTGTTGTACAAAGTAACTTTTTAATTAGATATTTTATTACAATACTTCATACTTAGCAGGCACACAATAAATGTTGGTTATGATTACATAAGTGGAAAGGACAAAAACATAGCTTACATTTAACTTACGTTATGGGCTTAGGGGGTCAGTTGAGAGAGAGAGAAATTGGGATGGGGGAATGAGAAGATGTTGAAATGACAGTATTTTTCTCCAGTGCTGCAATTTCTCATATGCTTAGAGTGATTTTGTTCTCCAGATGGACAAAGAGCAAACTGAAAAAGCAAAGTAAGAAATATCCCGGAGAAAACAATCTGTTGCTTCAGGAAAATATTCTTTATAGAGTGACTATGCTAAGAAACCATCCAGGGCATGGGGTTAAAATAGTCTAGGCACTGTGGTGGGAGAGACAGTTCTGCAGATCAGAATGGCCTGGGGATTCTTCTAATACCAGTTTCTAGTGGGTTCCATTAGATTCAACAAGTATTTATCAGAATGAAGTGGGTTTATGCATGACAATTGGCAGTATAGCAACTGTGGCTAGGAAGGTTAGCAAAACCCAAAGGAGGCACCTGGTAGGTGACTAAAGGACCAAGAGGGGATTTCCTTAGGGATGAAAAAATTGAGGCCCACCCCATGAAACTTCTGACCAAGATACGTGGCCTGTGCAAATCACAGCACTCAGAAAAGAACTCCAAGGAATTTGAGTTTATTAAGGCATAACTCAGAGTAAAGTTGTGTAGCTATCTTGTGCAAGAGCAGCAACCGATAAATGTTTTGATAGCAAGAGAATGTAGAGGGAATCTGGGAAATGTATAGCCCCCAAAGGGTTAGCACATGGTGCAGAAGACAGAAAGTACCTGGACGCACACATACAAAAGGACACAAGCAGTGTCCAAACCTCTCTGGCCACGGAGGCCAGAAGACTTGACTTATTCCCAAGTCAGAGACCTTGTTGTGTCTCTAATGTACATGTGCCTAAATTGCTGTTTGTTAAAACTGCACAGAATTCATACTGCAATTTTTATTTAAATTTTCATTGTTTCCTAAAGCCCCAGTGTGTTCATCTGCTAGGGATGTCGTAACAGAATACCATAGGCTGGGCAGCTTAAAGGATGGAATTCATTTTCATACGGTTCTGGAGGCTGGAAGTCCAAGACCAAGGGGCAGCAGGGCTGATTTGTCCTGAGACCTCTTTCCTTAACTTGGGGATAGCCATCTTCTCGCTGTGTCCTCAAGCTGGCCTTTTCTCGCTGTCTCTTCCTTTTACGAGGACACGAGTCTTATTGGACTAGGGCCCCCTCTTAATGGCTTATTTTAACATGATTGCCTCTTTAAAGGCCCTGTCTCTAAATGCAGTCACATTTTAAGGTACTGGGGATTAGGACTTCAGCATATGAATTTGGAAGTTGGGGGACAGGGAGTGTCACAATTCAGCTCTTAATATCCAAGTCAAAGAAACCTCTTAAAGTGATACTGCCCACATATATCCTGACCAGGGCGTACCCAACTGAGCATCTGTCACTGAGCTATCAAAGCAGAGTCCATCTGCCCTTGAGTGAGCCTTCTAGGCTGGCAAGTCTGCAGCTAAATGTTGTATCATTAGGGCTTGAGAAAGAACTAGTCTAAACATTATTGCTGACCCACTAAAGCTTTCAGATACATTAAAAATAGTGTAAAAGGTCCACATTGATAAGGATTAAAAGAACCATGAAAAATGTCCTTTCATATTGTACTTAGATGAAGGCTTGATTCTTTCATTTAGCAATTTAAATATTAGTTACATATTTTAAACCTAACAAGAAAACATTATGGCGTGGCACCGTGTCATGCACCTGTAGTCTCAGCTACTTGGGAAGCTGAGGAAGGAAAATCGCTGAGCTTAGGCGCTCAAGGCTGTAGTGTGCTTTGATGGTGCCTATGAATTTTGCTCCATTCTTGGCAACACAGTGACACTCAGTCTATTAAAAAAATTAGGGCAGAGAGAGAAGGTGGTATCTGAAGAACAGATAAGTTTCTCTCTAATAGGTGTGACAAAATATAGAGGTGTGGGAGACGGAGCTGGGAAACCCAGACAATCTCAAGCCATAGGTTCAAAGCGAAGGAAGTACATGTTTTAAAGCTCAATTCATGAGAGTCCCAGTGACTTTTAGCCCTTCTCTAATTCCCTCTTTCCAGTGTCAGCTACTATATTGTGCTGCCTGTTAAGTCACAGGAAGGACAGTGCTTCCAGGAGACAATAGGGTTTTTTTCTAAGCCCATTCCACTTCCTTCCTGAAAGGAGAAAGGAAGATAAAGCCAGCTTCACAGACTGTAAATTTCAACCTTAGTACCTAAAGTCAGTCCTCTTACCTATCCACAGGGATAATGCAAGATCTTTGCCAAAGCCAAGAGGATGGTGTTTTATCATGATGCTGTTTACTCCTTTCCTTGACAGATGTCAGTGACGGCCAGAGGTTAGGTCTCACAAGTTCCCCAAGGGACTAGAGTTTAGATCTTGGAGGAGGAACCCAGGACATTTCACTCTTACTAATAAAGCCTGTCCTTGCTCTTTTTGGTGCCTCTGGCTAAAGCATTTCCTTTTTTCTTCATTTGGGGTGGACAAAAAGAGATAGGATCCTGAACAGAAGTGGCAAAAAAAAAAAAAAGAAAAGAAAAAAAATTTAAAAAAAACACAGAAAAGAGGAGGCTGTATTACTTTGTTCTCACACTGCTATAAAGAAATACCAGAGAAAGGCCGGGCCCAGTGGCTTGCACCTGTAATCCCAGCACTTTGGGAGGTGGAGGCAGGTGGATCATGAGGTCAAGAGATTGAGATCATCCTCGCCAACATGGTGAAACTCCATCTGTACTAAAAATACAAAAATTAGCTTGGCATGGTGGCGCCTGCCTGTAGTCCCAGCTACTTGGGAGGCTGAGGTAGGAGAATCACTTGCATCTGGGAGGCAGAGGTTGCAGTGAGCTGAGATCATGCCACTGCACTCCATCCAGGTGACAGAGCGAGACTCCATCTCAAAAAAAAAAAAAAAAAAAAATACTGAAGACTGGGTAATTTATGAAGTAAAGAGGTTTAATTGGCTCATGGTTCCACAGGCGGTACAGGAAGCATGGCTAGGGAAGCCTCAGGAGACTTTCAATTATGGTGAAAGGCAAATAGAAAGCAGGCAGGTCTTACATGGTCAGAGCAGGAGGAAGAGAGAGAAGGGGAGGTGTACTTTTAAACAACCAGATCTCTCAATAACTCACCATCACTAACTAGAATAGCACCAAAGGGGAAATTCGCCCCCCTAATTTAATCACTTCCCAACAGGCCCCACCTCCAACACTGAGGATTACAGTCTGACATGAGATTTGGGTGGGGACACAGAGCCAAACCATATCAGATGCAGTCAGTTGTTCCATTGCGACAAGATGGAAAAGGGGTAGAGAGATACAGGCATAGGTAAGTGTGATGGTTTGGTTGCAAGAAGTTGAGGGATTTCTTTTGTTGTGGCTTTTGATTTTGCAAAAGCAAGATCATCTACTGAGAGGAAGGGGAGATGTAGTAGATACCATGGTTTGAGGAGAGTGGAAAGGTATTATTATTATTATTAATTTCAATAGGTTTTTGGGGAACAGGTGGTGTTTCCTTACATGAATAAGTTCTTTCTTTAGTGGTGATGTCTCGGATTTTGGTGTACTCATCACCTGAGCAGTGCACACTGTACCCAGTGTACAGTCCTTTATCCTTCATTCTCCCTCCCACCCTTTCCCCCTTGAGTCCCAAAGTCTCATTCTTATGCCTTTGCAGCCTCGTAGCTCAGCTCCTGCTTATGAATGAGAACATATGATGATGGGTTTTCTATTCCTGACTTACTCTTCAGTTCCATCCAGGTTGCTGTGAATGCCATTATTTTGTTCCTTTTTATGGCTGGGTAGTATTCCATGGTATATATACACCATCCATTCTTTATCCACTAGTTGGTTGATGGGCATTTGTGTTGGTTTCATATTTTTGCAATTGTGAATTGTACTACTATAAACATGCATGTACAAGTATCTTTTTTATATAATGACTTCTTTTCCTCTGGGTAGATACCCAGTAGTGGGATTGCTGGATCAAATAGTAGTTCTGCTTTTAGTTCTTTAAGGAATCTCCACACTGTTTTCCATGTGGTTGTACTAGTTTACATTCCTGAGAGTAGAAAAGGTTTAAAACAGCCATTGCAGAGAAATGGGAAGATAGCTGGCTGGGGAAAGATAATACTCACTGTGGTTCACTGAAATCCCAGTAAGATGAGTAACTTTGAGTTTATAAAGACAACTCTCCCTCAGGTGGGGGATTTTCTCCAGTAGTGCTTAATGGTACAGGCGTAGCCATGGAGAAGATAGTTTTTTAAATAAGCTTTTTAAATTTTGGAATAATTTTAGATTTATAGATAAGTTATAAAGATAGTGCAGAGTTCTCAAAACCCCTCACCTAGGTCCCCTGGTTAACTTCTGACATAATCATGGTACATATGTCAAAACTGTCTCTGTCTTTCCTTGTTTTTTATGACCTTGACAGTTCTGGGGAGTACTGGGCGGGTTCCTTGTAGAATGTCCCTCAGTCTGGGATATTTGATGTTTCTCCTCACAATTAAACTGGGATTGTGGGATACTGGAGAAAATCTCATAGAGTTGAAGTTCCCTTCCAGATTCACGTGCCCTTCCCCATCTCTCTCTCCAATACTGAGACACACACGTACAAACTCACACTCACACACTAATACTTTATATGACTGTTGCTTAACTATTTGAGAGTTGTGGCCATCATGTGTGGTGTGCTCCAGCACACACAGAGCAAGCCTGCAAAGTAGCTTTTCATCATACCATGCAGCTCCACTGAGTCAAAGCTGAACACCCGCAGAAACCCGTCCTGGCTCATGCACGCCAAGAACTTGCCATCATGACGCTTTCCTGCTAAATGTCTCCGTGTGTCTCCTAAGACCAAAGATGTTTTCCTACAAAACCGCAAGACAGTTTTCCTACTCAGCAAATTGAGCACCCTTGTCTAATACATAGTTGATATTGAAATTTCCCACCATATACAAGCAATGTCTTTTATAGCTCTTATTTTTTTTCTGGGATCTAGAATTTAATAAAGGGTCACACATTGTATTTAGTTGTGGAGAGTACTTGTTTTGAATACTTTCCCTCAATTTTCACTTATGTGATTGTTTCTCCATGAGACACAGATGGAGCATTTTCAGCAGGACCACTTTCCTGGTGATGTTGTGTCCTTTCCATGGCATCACATCAGGAAGACAGGATGTCACTTGTCCCACTGTTGGTGATGCTAACTTAGCCTACTTGGTGAAGGTGGTGGCGTTTTCTTCATTGTAATTAATAAACTTTGGGGTTGGATTTTGGGAAGATGTGACTATTCTGTTATTTCACCCAGGAATTTTAGAATCCTCTGATGATTTTTACAAAATGGTGATTTAAAAAATTCTACACTTCATTCTTCATTTATCACCTGACAGTCTGCCTGATAACTCTGAAGGCCATTGGGCAATAATAATTAACACATAAATACATTTTGTTTTGTCTCCAAAGTGTCGAATACCCAAAAAATCATGTGTTAACTGAGGTATATTCCTTAAGAATTTCAGAGATATATTTCTATAGTAAAAAGAAACCCCTGTAGTCTTATAAAGCATATATTTAATAAAAGATACCTCCTAGGGGAGCCTTTGTGTAAGAATAATAATGGTAATAAAAGGCAATAAAAAAACTTTTAATATATTAAATAGTTCAAAAACCTTTTAGCAAAATGTAAGCAATCAACTAAATGCACCACTGGAAATGCAATATTGTTCAGTACTATAAACTGGTGAAAAGATAAGTCTTTTCTTGCTGAAGGATAATTTAGGGCATTTTTTTATAACCCAAAATGAATTTCAACTATAACTTCTGATGTGTTTGATATATAGGTGCTGACATCACAGGCATTTAACATTTCATCTTCAGTGCTGTGGTCAGATCACTAACCCTTTGGGCCTCTGTTTCTCATCTGTAAATTGAAGAGTTGGGACACATTGTAAATCCTTTCAAATTCTTAATGTTGGATGATTAAAAACATTTATTATAGGAGTTGGGCTTCCTACCCCCTTTGGCTCAAGAGAGTATTGCTCTAGTTACTTGGTTTACACTCACCTGAATTAATGTAGTAATATACGTGCCAAGGAGAGTAGGAAAGAGGAAAACGAAATATGGACAAAATCAGGAAGCATAGTAATAGATTATGGTAGGTCTGTTTCCCTTTCAGGACTATGTGCTATGGGAGTTTCATCTTTTGTTCCATGCAAAAAGAGTTTTAAAATAGAGACCTACCTTTGCAAGAAAAATCAGAGATATCCTTATAAACCAGCAAGGGAGAAGAGTTTAATAACCAATGAGCTTACAGTTCTTTCTGTCCAATGCCTCCACTACTTCCGGCTGGATCCTGACAGCAGCTGCTCCTGTCAAAGTCATCACAGAAGAGAGGATCAGTTTCTACCCTTAGGTACCTGAAGGGAATGTATTCCGCATTCTTTCATATTGCAGCTGCCCCTTCAGCTTCTATGCCCCAGGAGGACTAGAAAACTGGCTCTCTACTTCTTACTAATTTCTTCCTAATTAAATGGGCAATGAAGGCATTTTGTGCCTGAGCCTTCTGGTCCCCATGAAGAATGAACTTGTGGGAGAGGAAGGGACGGGATTATTCTGCTGGGTGACAGTGCATTTAGGGAAAAAGGCCAAGAAAGAAAAGTCCATCAAGCATTTTTGTTTTAATTTTTAAAATTCCCGTTCAACAATACAGGGTGTGAGCTGCCTCTTGCCAAGAGTGAGTGGCAAAAGAAACTAACCCCAGAGCAATTCTACGTCACCAGAGAAAAGGGAACGGAACCAGTAAGCTAAGCTGGTTTACAGTTTTCTGATTGCGTGTGTTGGCAGTGATGGGGGAGTTGGAATAGGTCCCGTTATGAAACCCAGCTGCCCATCCACACCCCACAGACCTGGTCTTCCTCCTCCATTGTTCCCTTCTCCAGGTATCGATATCCATAGAGCTGTAGAAACCTGACACTTTTCCCTGGACACATCATCTCTATTCTGACTTCTACATAACCTTCCCATATTTCACTTCCATGCACTGCTCTCACCTCCCTGCGGGGCCAAGTCACTGTCATCTCCCCTGTGCATGGCCATTCTTGCTCCAGCCAACCCGTTCTCCAGACTGCAGCCAGAGTTCTTTGGAAAACACAAATCTGACCACATCACCCCGCAGCTCAAAACCTTTGGTGGCTGCCCAGTGCTTTCAAGGAAAAGGAGAAGTATGAAATGGCTAATAAGGTCCTAACGGCCCCTGGCTCCCACCCCAGTCCTCAAATCCAGTCATCTGCCCTCTTGACTCCGCACTTTGGCCGCACCACTCTTGAACTCTCACACGCCCTGGGCTCCCTTCTCTTTTAAGGCTTTTGCACCCAGCGTTCCTTCTTCTCTCCCATCATCCCTCCCCACACCCTCCGTCCATTCATTCAGACCTACCTTGTAGCTGTCAGCCCAAATCTCACTTTCTCTGGGAAACCTTCTCCTAGTCCCCAGCAAAGCTCGCTTCTAGCAGAACTCTTCCTTTATAGCATCTGCCATTGCTGCGACATCCCCTGGCACCTAACGTGGTGGCTGGCCATACTAGGCATTTGAAAAATCAACTTTTGTGAATGTCGAATGACTGCCAGCTAAGAGGTGGAAACATTATTTAAACTGCATTTGGCAGTCTCGGCTTTCATTCATTTTCTGAGAATAACCCTCAGTGGTTCCTCATTATAACACCATTTTTTACAGCGCTGCATTTCTCTGTGTGGGCATGTGTCCGTGTGTGTGTGTATACAAGTTTATGGGGTACATGAGAAAATCTGTTCCACATATATAATGCATAGTAATCAGGTCGGGGTATTCAGGGTGTCTGTCAACTGAATACAATGCATTTTTGTTAAGTGTCATCCTCCTACTCTGCTATCGAACACTGAGTGTATTATTTTTCTCTTGCTCTTTAAGCCACTTCTCTTCATCCCCTTACCCCCTGCTCACCCTTTCCAGGCTCTGTTATCCATTTTTCCACTCTACCTCCACGTGCTCAAATTCTTTAGCTCTCACATATAAATGAGAACATTGTGCCGTGTTTCTTAACAAGTGGTCTGTCTTAGACCCAAATATAGCTACTGAAGTGTAGCTTTTTTGAATTGAACTTTGTTCTTAGATATTTTTCCTAGTGAAGCAGATCCCGCAGAGTGGACCCCAGCCCTGTGGCTTCAGGTATGGTAGGGTATGAATGTTTTTTCCTTCATCAGCACCCGCAGAACTCATGTCACTGCCCACGTGCACTGGCATTGTAATCATGGCCTCACCCTCAGTTTCTCCAATGCTAAAGTCATTAGAAGGGCCAGCACATCCCAATAGAGTCTCCTGAAATGCTGGTATGTTTGAAAACTTCCTGTGGGTGGAATTTTATTAAAGCTCTCATTGGGAAAGAGACATTAGCCATTTGTGTAGATCACACAAGGGAACCACATGATACTCTGAGCAGTTGTGTATATTCCCAGAGTATTCTAAGCCAACCCTAATTCTCAGGTACAAAGCCAGGCAGGGCTTGGTACATAGAGAGACCCGAGAGATGAGCTGCCAGATGTTTAGGAAAATAAATCTGTGGGCTTCTCAAACAGATGGTACAATATACTCTCTGCACTTGGCCATTTGACAAAATGAGCATCATTCATTATTTTAACTAATGTTATAAATCCCTTTCCATGGATCCATTTCCACATTTACCTTTTTAGAATATTGCTGAGCTGTAAGCCTTCATTAGCTTTTTTCAGCTAAGAGAAGAGAAATAAAACATCGGAGGCTTCTCTTTGGTGACTCTAAATTAAAATTCAGTCCCACGTGTTCTTTCTTGGGCAATCGTAATATGCTAGCACTCTGCTAGCCAATGAATAAATTTACAGGCTGGCTGAGCAATAACTGAGAGTCAAGTATCAATAGAGGGGAGGTTTTGTGCAGGTCATTCTCTGTCTACTCCCCAGATCCACTCTCCACAGGCTTCCCCTGCTCTGAGCTTTAGGAAGAGTGAACAGATCCCTTTCCCCCAGCTCTTGGTTCAGTTTAGCCAGTGGGAGACACCAGTGGCACTTGGGGGAATCTAGGTCATTATTTATCATTTATTAAGTATGCCATGTCCTAAACATTACATGAAGCATATTACAGGCAAAATCCCTGATCTCACTGAACTGTGCTTTTTATGTATTTATATTCTGTCTTTAATTGGAGATTTCAGTGTGTTAGACAGTAGACTAGATTCCTGCTGTATCAACTCTTTTGAAAGGAAGACTAACCTGTCTCTGTGGCGCAATCAGTTAGCGCGTTCGGCGGTTAACCAAAAAAGGCTGGTGGTTCGAGCCCACCCAGGAATGCTAGTTTAAAAAAAAGAAAGGAAGACCAAAATCTCACACAATCACAGAAGATAAGACTGTTTTCTTGCTTTTTCACCGACTTTGAAGCTCTTGGATGAAAAATCCTGTATAAATACAAAGCATTACTAATGTCATAATTTGAATATTGGATGCAATAAAGCCCCAGCTATAAATACATTTTCAGGCTGCTTCATTGTGTGCATGACTATTTTCTCTCTGGCGCTATTTGCACTTTGTCAAACCAGTACAGAAATTCCTTGATGTGGGGACTTACCCAGGATTTAAATCTGCTGTATCATCTCCTGCCAGTAGTATTCAGAGAGATCTGAATGTGACATATCTAATTTATTTTCAGCCTTTCAGTGGGATCTACCTGAATAACAAGGAAGCAGGAATGTACCACTGCGTATGCTGTGATAGTCCACTCTTCAGGTAAGATAAAGAATTGAAAGCCACAGGAGACCAAACCTCCAGGTTCTTGCTGCTCTGTTTCATTTAAGATCTTGGATTTTAAAATTCCCACAATACCCTTTTTTTTAAAAAACAAACAAACAAAAAAAACTGCCCTTGTCATTTTGCATTGTTGCTGTAAGGAGAGCTATTCATATAAGATACTTGCTTGTCTTGACGTTTTTCCTAGCATTTAGAGCTATTAACAAGACTTCTTAGCTTATATTCTTCCTTTCTGTATCCTCAAGAAATAGCGACCAAATAAAACTTGGTGGACACCTTATGATAAAGCTATCAGAGGTTGTTGTTGTTGTTGTTGTTGTTGTTGTTGTTTTTAGAGGGAAAGTATTTAAAGAAATCTAAACCATGATTATATTTGCTGGGCCATGCGATTAAAACTCTCTCCCAGGGAAAATGGGTTTATAATTTAATTTAGGAAATGTTGAGTTTTATGAGGATAGATTCTCCACAATGCTTGACAGTAGTGAATACCATACCCTCTTCTATCTAGCTAAAAGTAAATTTAATTGTCCCTTGATTTCAAAGCCTCTTTTAAGTCAATCAGGATCTGAAATCTCTCCACAAAGGCTTTTTTGTTTAGACATGCAGGAAACAGTCTTTAAAAAAAGTAGATTCGATGGAGAAGAAAGGAAAATATCTTTGAAGTCCGATTTTTCAGAACTTCAAAGATGTTTTCCTTTCTTTTGCATCAACTCTAAATTGGTTTAGAATAAAACATAAATCAAGCCAGCTCTGTGTATCACCCATTAGGCAGTGCTTCCTTCTGTCCTCTGGGCTTTGAGTGGTCTGGGCCTTCCTGCCCGGCTGGCTACTAATGTGGGCTGCGTTAGGAAGCCGGACCTGCCTGCAAGGATGAGGAGTGATTAGCATTGATTTTCCTCTGTGCTCACAGATGGGCAGGCCTTTACCCGGATGCATTCATGTTGGCATGGGGCAAACTAGAAGGAGGTTAATTTTTACACAGCAAAATGTGGGACTCGGGTTTCGGAGACAATAGTTATTTCTCGACCTTTTATGGTTCTGTTAAAGAGGAGAGGTAGGACTTTGAGATGGCCCATGGTCTTTCAGACACAGAACTGTGCTGCCTGCGTGTCAAAGGCTCCCTTGTTATTGCAGGCACCAGGCAGTGCTCTGTCTCCCTCTTTGCACTGTGAATACAGAAGGTAAATCATCCTTGCAAGAGCATTCTCCTAAATCATGGTCTTCACTCTTGCACTTCCTTGATGTTCCGGTTTCTGCATCTGTAAAGGGGGGCCCTTCTTCCCTTCCTTTCACCTTGCAGGCTTAGTTGTGGTGTCAGAATATTGGAGCCAGGAGGGTCCTGAGTTCAGAGCAAAAAGCTCTGTCCTGTAGAACGTCCTGTGGTGATGGAGATGTCTGTATCTGGCCATGTGGCAGCCACCCATCGCACGTGCTTGTTGAGCACTCAGGATGTGGCTAGCATGGCTGAGAAGCTGACTTTATGAATTTAATTTTAATTTAAACAAAAGGCCACATGTGGCCAGAGGCTACTGTATTGACACAATGCTAGTTCGAATTAAGGAAGTTCCATGACCAACTCCAGGTCCTGGAGGTTGTGAAACAGCCAAGACTAATAGGAAGACCAGCGAGTCTCTGAAAGCCCAGTGACCAAGTGGCCAGTTTACAGGACTGCCAACTCACCAACCTTATTTTTTTTTTGTCACTGTTCAGTTTGAGTTGAAAAGTTTCCATTTTGCATTCTTAAAGACTTCTAAGTTTGCTTCTGTTCCTTTTTCCTGTTGCTGCTACTGCAGCCAAAGGAAATAATATATTCCTGAAGATTATTTATGTTCCAGAATATTCTCTTCTTAAAGATGTACTCATCTATGGGAGAGGCAATAGAGTGGGCTCCATTGCTGTGTGACCTTGAGCAACTTTCTTAACCTCTCTGTGTCTGATGTTCTTACCTGTAAAATGAAGATAATAGTACCTAATTTATAAGATTGTTGGGAGGATGATCTGGGTCATGAATTAATACATGGAAAAGCATAGAGCAATGCCTGACATGCCTGACTCAGGCCAGCACTTGATCCGAGTTAGTAATGATGAATCCTTAAGCAAGAGACACCTCTTAGGGCTGTAGACATGAATGTGCCTTTGATCCTGAGGAATTCTGGAGTTATATTCTAATTAATGAGAATATACAAATGCAGACTATATTGCTGAACCTTCTTCCCATTCAAGAGGATTTTTAGAAATACATTCTTGTTTGGCCTCTGGTTTTCCTTCTCTTTCTGTCTCTGGTCTCCAGTCTGTATAGCAGGACGAAGAGGTGCAAAAATAATAGTTCCATAAATGCTGGTGGAGAGTGAAAATAAAGGGAAAAGCTGGTCAACCAAAACTCAGTAGTTCGTTCAACAAGTAAACGCAGCGCTGGCTCCTCTGAGCTCCCTGGCCGGGATTTCCCCTCATGCTGGGCTGGCCTCCTGGGATCTGCTCAGCCTCACTAATGCAGATTTCTCCAGAACCCTTCTCTGATAGCATATACTGTGGGGTTTTTTTTTTCAATCTGCTTCAAATTCCTATTAATTTATCAGTGGCACACAATTTAGGACCTAATTATTCTCCTGTTGGCTCCAGTATTTTATTTCGTTAAGGAGATAAACCTGATCAGGTCCTTGAGTCCCTTGGCCATCGTATACTTCTTGGACAAGGCACAGGGAAGTTCTTAGGGGTTGAAATGTGTCTCCCAAAAAGACGTGTTGAAGTTTTAATCCCTGGAAACTGGGAATTTGACCTATTTGGAAATAGGGTGGCTGCAGGTATAATTAGTTTAGATAAGATCATACTGGTGTAGGGTCGGCCCTAATTCCAATATCACTGCTGTCCTTATAAGAAGAGGAGAAGAAGCCCAGACAGAGAGGAGACAGCCATGTGAAAACAAAGGCAGAGACTGGTGATCCGCAGCTACAAACCAAAGATGGCCGGCAACATTAGAAGGTAGCAAGAGGCAAGGAGGGATTCCCTAGATGCTTCAGAGCCCTGCAGACACCTTGACTTTGGACTTCTAGCCTCCAGATTGTGAGAGAGTACCACCCACTTTGTGGTACTTTGTTATAGCCATCTCAGAAACTAATACTTACATGCTCCGTAAGTACTTCTTGATCGGTTGATTAATAATATCTGTCGTGCTGCTTAGACACTGTAGCAATGTTGGGACTATCAGAAGCTGTAGTTATGGGCTGGGTATGGTGGCTCATGCCTGTAATCCCAGCACTTTGGGAGGCCAAGGCAGGCCTTGAGGTCAGGAGTTCAAGACAGCCTGGCCAGCATTTTAGTGAAATCTCGTTTCACTAAAAATACAAAAATTAGCTGGGCATGGTAGTGCATACCTGTAATCCCAGCTACTAGGGAGGCTGAGGCAGGAGAATCACTTGAACCTGGAAGGTGGATGTTTCAGTGAGCTGAGAGCAAGCCACTGCAGTCCAGCCTGGGTGACAGAGTGAGAATCCATCTGAAAATAAACAAAAAGAAGCTGTGGTTATGAAATCACTGTGGAAATGTGTGAGGGAAGTGGCTGCAACTTCTTGAGCATTTATATGCTGGACACTGGGCTCCAGTACTTTGCAAACAATCCTTTCCCTCCAATAAGGGGCCACTAAAACCCCCATTTAACAGATGTGAATACTGAGGCTTAAAGAATTAGGTCACTTACCTAGTAAGTGATAGTGCAGGGATTGGGGCTCCACTGGAGCCTGTACAGTGCACTCTTCTTGAGAGTGAGAAGCTCCCCAGCAATGACAAAGCCCTCTGGGCATGTGGCAGGTGCTGTGCCTAGGCTCTTCATGTGCATCATTTCATCAGACCTCTCGGCAGCGCAACGCAGTGTTATCATTGTTCTCATTTCACATGAGGAAACCGAGACCTAGGAAGATGAAATAACTTGTCCAGGGTTCAGCAGCTTATAGGTAGCCAGCCAAAATACGAACCCACAGTTTTGGACCCCAGAGCCCACATTCTTCACTAGCTGAGCTTCCATAAGCCACGTGGGCAGCACCACTGACATAGGTGCCATCGCCTTCTAGTGCCTGCTTTCTGAATTCCAGGCATTGTTTCCCAGAAGATGTAAGCAGCCTCTGAGGGCGACGCTGGCCAGTGTAACTCATGAGTTTCCTTTACAGAGCCTTGTTCCCAGCCTCTTCTGCCAGACTTACTGTCATTCCCCTCATCATCCTATAGCTGTTGGAATGAGTTTGGTGCACAGTTTTGGAGTGCCTCTGCCTCTCCAAAGCTGGGACTCCAGACTCTCATTTCCTTAAATTGGAATGAAGTGACATTGCCCCCCACTGCTGCTTCCTCTCCTCCTTCTCTCCTTCCTTCTCCCTTGTTTTTCCCCCGTAAGCCTTTTTGGAAAGTGTCTATTAAAATCTACTGTGGGACGACATATTTCATGACCATAAGTCTTCATAAAATAAGAGGAAACAGAGCCTGATACTAGTTCACTTTTTACATAACATCCTGATGTCGTACGTGCCATGAGTAACTAAATAATATTGTTAAAAACCTTTTGTGGGCCCCATTTTCTCAAAGGAATGGAAATTCTTCTAAGAGGTTAGGGTTGGCAATTATCACCAAGTGCCTGTGCTGTTGGTTGGGACCTGCAGAACTTCCAGAAATCAAAGAAAACCAAAGCAAATAAAATGAAACAAAATAAAAGGCCCCTAGAGAATATGATTCAGAATGGTTTTAGTTCTTGAAGGGCAAACCTTACAATCTGCTAATCACTTAAATATGTATATTGGAATTTCTGATTAGCTTTAATATTTTCGGTTCCCAGTCTTGACTTACATATGTTGGGCCTCTCATATTACTTGGTAAAATCTCCAGATTCTGCTAATTGCATCAATAAAGGTTTATTGTTTCCCATAAATGCTTTAATAAGTTTTTATTAGTCTTAGATTCATTCATTTAAATACTTTTATTATATTCATAATTCTCCATCAAAATTCCTTTCATGATTACTAGTTTATATATAATGTTGAGGATGGAAAGGCTGGGATGAAACAATACTTAATGATGTTTACCCTGAGCAGAATGGCCAGGTGAATGTTTTTGAACCCTTGGAAGAAGGTTGTAAACTCTACCTGAATATGAAGACGCTTCTAGTTGGACCCATTACTGCTCACATTTCATAGATTTTTATTAATAAAAAATATATTAAAAATAATAGCTACTGACTTATGTGCCATGTGCCATGTCCTTGTGTCATGCTTACTATGGTAAGCATACTATATGCGGAAAGTGAGGTGATAATGCCATTGCTATTGTTAGCTTAAAGAATAATACAACCCATATATTTAGAAAAGGAGACTTTATTTCTTCTAAGGGCTTACAGCCTTCAAGATGGCCATCCCACAGTCTGGGAAGCAAGCTCTCAGCCAAGAGTGGCCACAGGCACTTGGAAGGCGGAACAGCTGGGGTAGGAGCTTTATGCTGATGGCGTTGGCTAAACACACGTATTTAACACATCACAGGAGGGGCTATGAAAATTCATGAAGATGGTCCTGACATATACATACTGAACAAACATGCATGTAACGTGAGCTATGTTTATTTAGGGGTAGAAACTTAACATTTAATTGTATTATAATTAGACCCTTACATCAAAAGATCTTTCAGGATATGAAGGCTGGAGAGTGCACAGCCTCCATAAAGCATCCAGAACCAGTTCATGGTCTTTTAATCAGGAGAAAGTTACTAAAATCAGACCCTTGTGCAATGAAAGCTGTAGTTACGGCTGGTGGAAGAGGTTCTCAGGTAGTCCGTGTCTGATGGTGGGCGAGCTGCAATTGCTTCAGCACTGCTGATCTCAAGACCAGGGCTTGTTTAGCTGCTAGAGGAAAAGAAAACCCTTGTGGCAGTTAGAACATAGTTGATTCTTTAAGTGTAGGGGTACGTGACTTCGCCTTGGCCTGGCATGGCCTTAGGTTCTGTTTATAATTTGGTGTATTATTGCCACACACAGTCTGTTCTGCCAGTCTTATGATCCCTATTTGAACATTAATGCTGGTCATTTTTTGTGTCTAAACCATGAAAGGGCCGGGGTATAATGAAGTGTGTCTGACCTTCTGTCCCATCATGACTGGAAACTCGGTTTAAAGGCTTTTCCAGAGTCCCCTTGGCCAAGAAGGGGTCTATTCAGTCTGTGCGTAGCTTAGAACTTTATTTTTAGTTTCTACTTTTCTATGGATTAGGACACTGAGGCTTCGTAAGATTCAATGACTTGCCCAGGTCATACACATGTAACAGATAGATCCCGGATTCACACCCAAATCTTTCAGAAGTCAAAGCCCTTCCTCCTAATGGCTATACTTGTGGTTCTTAAAGCCTGGTCTGAGGACCCCAGGGATTCCTGGGAGGGAAATCAAAACAACAGAGCAGCAGACTGAATGCAGAGGCACATAGGAAGATTCAGTTGTCTTTTTCTAAGTCACGCATTAAAGAGCCTTGCAGAATTGTAAAACAGTGCAACTCTTCTCAAGAAACATTTGTTTCATTTTGAAAAGTACAATTATTTGTCAGAAATATATGTTATGTTAACATGCAATAAATTTATTTCAGGTTGAGCATCTCTACTCCGAAAATTCAAGATCTGAATTCACCCAAATCTGAAACTTTTTTATTTTTTGAGACAGAGTCTCACTCTGTTGCCTGATCTTTGCTCACTGCAACTGCCGCTTCCTCGGCTCAAGTTATTCTCCTGCCTCAGCCTCCCAAGTAGCTAGGACTACAGGCATGCACCGTGCCCAGCTAGTTTTTCTATTTTTAGTAGAGAGGGAGGTTCACCATGTTGGCGAGGCTGGTCTCTGACTCCTGAGCTCAAGTGATCCACCCACCTCCGCCTTCCAAAGAGCTGGTATCATAGGTGTGAGTCACCACCACGCCTAGCCAAATCTGAAACTTTTTGAGAACCAACATCATACGCAAAGGAAATGCTCATTGGAGTATTTCAGATTAAGGATGCTGAACCATCAAGTAAGATGCAGAATTCAAAAAGATCTGAAATCTGTAACACTTCTGGTCCTAAGCATTTCAGATAAGGGGTTCTCAACCTATATTAAAAAAATTTAATGCACACATATTTTTAAATTCTCAGTTATAATTTATAATTTGTTAAATGTTGACATATATAACCATAGATAAAAGCTCTCAGTGGTGTCTATTAATTTTGGGGACTTAGAGGGGTATTGAGACCAAAATGTTTGAAAAGTGCTGCATTACACAGCTGTTTCTGTGGGAGTTTGTGCTGTCAGCCACGCTTTCTTCTGTGTTCATAGTCTAGGGATTTGACTCTTTGCCACTTTTGCTTCTTAGTTTTTTTTTTTCTGGGTCTAATATTCAATTATTCTATTTCTTCCTTAGATAGAGCCATTTCCTTGCCATAGCAATGTTTTAAAGACTGTTTTCCCAGTGCCGTTTAAGGGAGCTTATCCATTAGAGCACTTAGACGGTGGGTCTTTGGTGAGTGGATTTGCCTGTTGTCCTTCTCCTTCACCTTGTGCCAGCATCATGAGTCCCTGGGAGACTTCTGGAGAGTTCGATTTCACTGCAGTGATTGATGCCAGGTACCAGGTGTATTAATTCATCATCATCATCATCATCACAGCAAGCATTCAGGGCACTTACCATGTGCTAAGCTTTATATCACGCTTCACAGAGTTTCCCTCAAATCTTCAGAACAGCCCCATGGGGTAGATACTATTCCCATTTTCTAGGTGAGCAAACTGAGGCTTCAAGAGCTGTGATTTCACACAACTAAGAAGTGGCCAGAGGCAGCTTTTCAGTCCCTGTTGAGGCTTCTGTGTTTAGATAAGCTGATATTTCTGTTGCTAAGGATGACTTTCTCATCAGACCTTCTGTACACTCTGTGATGCATGAAGGTGATGACTTTCTCTGACGATTAGTATTTAGTTTTGATTTCTCCCTTTTTTACATTTTCAACACATGGGTTTGATCT
Source organism: Saimiri boliviensis (assembly GCF_048565385.1). Taxonomy (NCBI): domain Eukaryota; kingdom Metazoa; phylum Chordata; class Mammalia; order Primates; family Cebidae; genus Saimiri; species Saimiri boliviensis. Next base: position 99,138,902 of record NC_133456.1, on the reverse strand, counting down.
GTGTTACCTAATATGCAACACAGTTCACAAAGCACCATGTGTTTTTAGATCCTTGTTGGACATCGAGAAAGAAGCCTTTAGCATCAAAGGATCAAGAAGTCCTTTCACTTCGAGAGGCAATGGCTTCAATAGTGAAGGTGCAGTGAGGACAATTCCCATGGGACAACTGTCACAGAACTGGGATCTGGCAGAGGAGAGTGGGAACAGATCCTGCTCACTGGAACGACATGTTGGGGCATGAAACCCTCTTGGCACGTTAATGACAGTGTCATTAGCAGCTGTAGTCTCATTTATGTCTTCCACAGTTCTGAGAAAAAGTACTGCTCCCACACTGGGTGGCCTTCGTTTTCTGAGGCTCATGGTACATCTGGCTCTGATGAAAGCCACACAGGGATCCTGAGACGTCTGGACACCTCGTTGGGATCCGCTCGCACAGAGGTCGTCTGCAAGCAGGTGAGATTTCTTATTTTGTTTTACTTTCCCTGATGCTGCCCCAAGTGCCACAAAGAGCTGTCTTGTTCTTGGCAAATCCGGTGTCCTTTTATGGGGTTACTTTTGTCTTCAGAACACAAGGAATTTCTTTTTTTTTTTTCTTCTTCTTCTTTTTGAGACAGAGCCTCACTCTGTTTTGCAGGCTGGAGTGCAGTAGCACAATCTCAGCTCATTGCAGCCTCCACCTCCTGAGTTCAAGGGCCTCAGCCTCCTGAGTAGTTGGGATTACAGATGCCTACCACCACACTCAGTGAATTTTTGTATTTGTAGTAGAGATGGGGTTTCACCATGCTGGCCAGGCTGGTCTCAAACTCCTGACCTCAAGTGATCCACCTGCCTTGGCCTCCCAAAGTGCTAAGATTACAGGCATGGGCCACTGCACCCAGCCCAGAACACATGGAGTTTCTACACATGCCAATAATGATCACTGTCGCCCTTCCATCTGGGCACTGCAGAAAAGAGAAAAGGCTTCTTGAGCCTCTCTCTACAGTGGCCTTTCCTGGTTCTAATCTTCCACAGAGACAGGAACAGAGGTAGGATCTTCACTTTCTTTTGTGCAGCGATGAGCAGAAAGCCCCGAGTGGCTGGCATCTCATTGTTGACTTACTCAGCATGGCTGGCACCTCCATCTCTCCACTTTCCTTTTGTACTCTGCAGCAAGTCACTGGCCTGCAGAGCAATGCTGCGGGTGACATCAGCACTCTGTGCCTTCTGTTAGCCCAGTAGGAGACAGTGGCTTAAATCCAGATCATAAATTCATTTTGATATCCTTAGGTGCTCACATTTTTTGACTCATGGGTTTTGTAAAACACTAGAGGCAAGCCAATTAAGATAGAGTCTTTTTGCCTTCAGTAATAAATAATAATAATACACTGGGTACTACAACATTATTCAGTACTTACCCAGGAATTAAGTTAATGCTTTACATACACTATATCAATTAATTGTCCCCACAGCTTTCTTACATAGGTATGATAATTATCCCCATTTTTAGAAGAGTAACTCAAGGCCCATATTTAATAATTTGCTCACATCCTACTGATAAAGTAAAGCTATTTACCATGATGGTGTCCTGCTTTCTTTCATTTCTTAATTGAATTCTGATCCAATAGACTCATTCTCCTAACACAGATGTCAGACTCTGGAGTGGAGTGGCCATGGAGGGTTTTGTCTGTCTGGTTTTACGTAAAGAGCTTCATCTGCATTTGGAGATGACAGAGGCTTCTCCCCTTTGCAGTGTGAAGCTCATCTTGGTCACGTGTTTCCTGATGGACCTGGGCCCAACGGTCAGAGGTTTTGCATCAACAGCGTGGCTCTGAAGTTCAAACCCAGGAAACAATGACCATCCTCAAGAGTCCCGTTCCCTGCCACCGCTTCATGTGTACCCTCAATTTCCATAATTCACTTGACTTATTTTATTTGCCATAAAACTGGACTGAGTTTGCTGCTGTCTCCAGTGAGTCATTGCTTCTCTTTATTTATTTACCTGGAATCAACTTAATCCTGTGTGTTAGGCTGTTCTTGTGTTGCTATAAAGAAATACCATGCCGGGCACGGTGGCTCACGCTTGCAATCCCAGCACTTTGGGAGGCCGAGGCGGGTAGATCATGAGGTTAAGAGATCGAGACCATCCTGGTCAACATGGTGAAACCCCGTCTCTACTAAGAATACAAAAATTAGCTGGGCATTGTGGTGCACGCCTGTAGTCCCAGCTACTAGGGAGGTGGAGGCAGGAGAATTGCTTGAACCCAGGAGGCGGAGGTTGCAGTGAGCCGAGATCGCGCCATTGCACTCCAGCCTGGGTAACAAGAGCGAAACTCCATCTCAAAAAATAAATAAATAAATAAAATAAAATAAAGAAATACCTGATCAGGATCCCAGAGAATTTGAAAAAAAAAAAAAAAGGTAGAACAATAAATATATTTTTTTTTTAAAAAAAGAAATACCTGAGACTGGATAACTTATTAAGAAAAGAGACTTAGTTGACTCACAGTTCTGCCGAGTGTACAGGAAGCACGGCGCCAGCATCTGCTTGGGTTCTGGAGAGACCTCAGGGAGCTTTTACTCACAGCAGAAGGTGAAGGGGGAGCCAGCGTCTCACATGGCAGAGCAGGAGCAAGACACAGTGGTAAAGAGGTGTCATACACTCTTAAAACAGCCACAGCTCTTGAGAACTCACTCACTGTCACCCGGACAGCATTAGGCCATGAGGAATCCAACCCCATGACCCAAATACCTCCTACCAGGGCCCACCTCCAGCACCGGGGATTACATTTCAACATGAGTTTTGGAGGGGGGAGCATCCAAACCGTATCACCCTGACTCCCACTTGGACTGTAGAACTTCACAGAATGACAGAGGGGCAGCTGCTTCCTTCAAAAACTTCCGCAGCTTCACCTGAGACAAGGGCACGACTCTGGGAACATAGGGAGGCTGATGGACTAGCGAGCCAAACAATTCCTACAAAAACTCCCTGCACCTTCCACTGCAGTCCAGTCCTTGATAGACGTACGTGAGGTGTCAAGCGAGAGGAGGAAGGGAAATAGAGGATCTAAGGAATCAACAATGCTAGCATTGAAGAGCAGGATTATGGAGGAGCTGTGTTCTGGGAGCACATATGGTGATCGATGAGATGCATGACTGCTTTTTCAAAATTTTAAGTGTCTTGAGCATGCTACTTCCAACTCTTTTACCCACAAATACACTACAATAGGACTTTAGATTTCAGTGACTATGAATAAATGTTCACCCTCACACCTTCTGGTTACAAAGCAAAACTTTAAAATGTCCAAATAAAATATTCACTAAAATTTATGTTTGCTTTTTGGCTAAGTCAATGAATGTGCTCTTTTATGAAAAAGACTCTAAATAAAAAATGACAAATAAGAATTGACTCACATGGTAGCAGGCATTTGGTTATACCAAGACTGACAGCAACTCAAGTATTTCACAAGTTAAGAGTCTTGAATCATTTGTTACTGAAAGTATATAAATCATTCTCTTTGTGACTTTATGGGCAGAAAGGAAATTGATACCATTTTTCTATTTATTAACTTGTCATACATTATTTTACATTTCTTTCAATGGATACCAAGGAAATTACAACATGCTTCCTTGTTACTATCATATGTAAATTATTACTTATGTTGGGTTCTCTAAGAATATATACTAATTAGCACATAATACATTAGTATAAATATATAATATATACTAATATATAGTATAAAATATATGAATACATAATATATAACATACTAATATATAATACTATGCATTATTATCATATATGATTGGTACTCATTTATATTCACCTACATATTTGCCCCTTTTCTTGCTCTTTTATTTCTTCCTGCAATTCTGTGTCTCTGTGATTATTTTTCTTCTGCTTAAAGAACTTATTTTTCCCTTTAGTTCATGTTTCCCAGTGATTTTTAATCAGTTTTTGATGATGAGAAAACATATTTATTCTCCTTTAATTCTGAAGAATATTTTCCCTGAGTATAGAGTTCTAATTTGGGGAATTAGATTTTTTTCCCCTACAGATAGCCAATGATCCCAGCACTATTTATTGAAGACTTTCTTGAATTTCCTTGACATTTTTCAAAAAATTAATTTCCATATTAGCATAAGTCTACTTCTGGACTCTCTATTCTGTTCCATTGATATATCTATTCTTACAGCATTTATACCACACTGTATTGATTACTATAGCTTTATAGCAAGTCTTGAAATCAGGTAGTGTGAGTTTTCTAACTCTGTTCTTTTTTCAAAATTGTTTTAGCATAAAACAACTAGCTAAAACAATTTTGAAAATAACAAAGTTGGAAAAACAGAATCAAAACATATATATTTCCATATAAATTTTAGAATTAGCTTGGAAATTTCTATAAAAAGTCTTGGGATTTTGATTGATATTGGATTGATATATCAAACTAGGGAAAATTGGCATCTTAAAAATATTGAGTGTCCCAGTCCCTGAGCCTGGTATGTTTCTCTGTTTATTTAATTATTCTTTAGTTTTTCTTTAAATATTTTGTAGTTTTTAGTATGTGGGTCTTGTACATATTTTGTTAAATTAATGCCAAAATATTTTAATTTTGTTCAATTATAAATTGTTTACATTTTTATTTTCTATTTTTTCACTATATATAGAAATACAATTAATTTTTGTGTTTTGAACATGTAACCTGCAACTTTATTAAAGTGACCTATATTAATCCTTATAACTTTTTTCTGGATTTCTTAGAGCTTTACACATACACAGTCACATCTGTAAATAGGATAGTTTTATGTCTTCTTTCTAATTTGCCTTTTTCTTTTTCCTGCCTTATTCACTATTTGGGTCTTACAATACAAATTTAAATCCATATAGTGAGAGTGGATATCCTTGTTTTGCTTTGTTTGTGATTTTAGGTAGAAAACATTAAATATTCACCATTGAGTTTGATGTTAGCTGTAGATTTTTAAATTGATAACCTTAATCAGATGAGGAAGACTTCTATTTCTAGTTGCTAAGAGATTTAGTCATGAAAGATTGTTGATTTTTATCAAATTTTTTTTCTACATTGAAATAATTATATATTTCTTTTTCTGTTTTCTATTAATATGGTAGATTGCACTGGTTTATTTTCTGAGGTTAAAGCAGCTTTGCATTCTGATATAAACCCCACCTGGATCTGATATATAGTATTCTTTTTACATGTTATTCGTTCTTATTTGCTAGTATTTTGTTAGGAACTTTTTGTTTCTGTGCTCTGAGTAATATTGCTCTGTAGTTCTTTGATCTTGTGATGTATTTGATTTTATAATAAAGGTAATGTTAGCCCCATAAAATGATCTGGAAAATGCTTCCTCCTCTTTCATATTGTGAAAACTTTGGTGTAAGATTGGTGTTATTTCTTCCTTAAATGTCTGGTGGAATACCCAATATAGTGATCTAGATCTGGAGTTTTCTGTGTGGGAAAGTTTTTATTATTAATTCAATTTCCTTAATTTATATAGGGCTGTCAAATTTTCTTGAGTCAGTTCTGGTAAATTTTGCTTTTTAAGTAACATTTTATTTTATCTAGATTGTCAAGCTGATCGGCATAGAATTGTTCACAGTATGCCCTTATTATTATTTTCCTCTCTAACAGACACGTAGAGAAACGCCTTCTTTCATTCCTAATATTGGGGATTCGTATCTTCTGTTTTCTTGACTAGTCTGGCTACAGCTGGTCAGTTTTATTGAGTTTATTTCAAAAAGGCAGCTTTTGGTTTTACCGATTTTTCTCTATTGTTTTTATCTTTTCCATTTTATTGATTTTTACCCTTTATCTTTTCCTTCCTTTTGTTTACTTTGAGCAATAACTTGCACTTATTTTTTAATTTCTTAAGGTAAAAGCTTAGATCATTGAGATATAGACTTCACTTCTTTCCTAGATAGGCATTTAAAGCTACAGTTTTCTGTATGTGCTGTTTTACCCTACATCCCACAAATTTTGATATGCTTTCATTATCATATGTATATTATATATTATTAGCATATTTTCTAATATCACTTGTGACTCTTCTTTGATCTAGTGATTATTTATATGTTAAAGTCCAGATATTTGAAATTAACCTACTGACACCTCAAGAGGTCCTGTGAGACACCAACAGGGCTTTGGGACTCCCAGAAAAGGTAATTTTCCCAAGACACCTGGGAGTGAGGAATTCTATAAGAATGGGTAGTCCACAGAGGCTTGCTTTGTATGTAGGTCTGATTTCCTCCCTTCACAGTCTCTAGCCTTTTCTCCAATTAAAACTCACTATCTGAGGCCCCTGAGTCTAGTTCTGAAGAGAGGACAGGAGACCAGCCTCCACAGCAGACCCAGTGCAAAGCTTAGTCTGGGCAGCCTTCTGCTTCCTGGCCTCTGCACATTTTATCCTAAACGGAGGCATCCCCCATCGCTGCCTCCCCAGCGCTATCATGGTGGGAGATTCGTGTCTGCAAAGTTATCTAAGATGTGGTTCTGGGGTCTCTGAGCACGGTCTGACCCTTCCTTCCCTTCCCTCAGAATTATGAACAAAAGGATAACGCATGTGACCTTTAGATGCTGATTATGGGGTATGGGAGTAGGTTAAACAGGTGAGGGTGGAGGGAATATTCTTAGCAATTGGTGTGTGTATTTGGCTGATTGGTAACTGTTTATAGACTTGTTTCTTTCTAGTGTGTACCCCTTGAAATCATTTTCTTTGTAAAATTTAAAAGCCATATGGAAATAAAACCCACCACCTTGATTACTCTTCTTTGTACTTCAGTCAGCAGCATGTCAGCCTCTGAATGAACCGTAACTCCTTCACTGTGCCTGTCGAGAAAAGCGTTTAGGCCACATTAAAAAATATATCTTGGTAAAGGTCTCAAGAACAATTAGCAATTAAAATAATCTATTTTCTACTTTTTACTTTATAAACATGGCTGCTTGATTGACTTCACAGTCTTAAGTACTGCACTGCTGGGGAGTCCCATCTTCCCTAATTCCACAGCTCTTAGACTCACTGGAGGCATCTGAAGTGTTGGGAAGTAACTCTTGGTGGTCATTACCACTTTTTTTTTTTTTTTTTTTTTTTTTTTTTGAGACGGAGTTTCACTCTTGTTACCCAGGCTGGAGTGCAATGGCGCGATCTCGGCTCACCGCAACCTCCGCCTCCTGGGTTCAAGCAATTCTCCTGCCTCAGCCTCCTGAGTAGCTGGGATTACAGGCAAGCGCCACCATGCCCAGCTAATTTTTTGTATTTTTAGTAGAGATGGGGTTTCACCATGTTGACCAGGATGGTCTCGATCTCTCGACCTCGTGATCCACCCGGGTCTCACTCTGTGCCCAGGCTGGCATGCAGTGGTGTGATCTCTGCTCACTGCAGCCTTGACCTCCTGGGTTCAGGTGATCCTCCCACCTCAGTCTCCTGAGCAGCTGAAGCTGCAGGCACACGCCTCCAAGCCCAACTACTTTTTTTTGTATTTTTTGTAGAGACAGGGTTTCACCATGTTGCCCAGGCTGGTCTTGAACTCCCGGGCTCGAGCTATCTGCCCACCTTGGCTTCAAAGTTCTGGGATTACAGGCATAAGCCTTCCATGAATTTCTAATTTGATTTTTGTTTCCAAGTAAATCTCTAAAAAAATGCTCATTAAAAATGAATCTTTCAAATCCCTAGTATTTGTATTGCTAACATTTACATCCCAGGATGATTTGCTATTAAAATGCATTTTCAAGAAATTTTGTCCACTTTCTCCATTATTTTGCCCTTTAAGCTGATTTAACAAACCACGATGAGATACCATCTCACATCAGTCAGAATGGATATTACTAAAAAGCCAAAAAATAACAGATGCTGATGAGTTTGTGGAAAAAAACAAAAAAGAAATACTATACACTGTTGGTGGGAGAGTAAATTAGTTCAATTATTATGGAGAGCAGAATGGCGATTCCTCAAATAACTAAAAACAGAACTACCACTGGACCCTGCAATCCCATTACTGGTGATATACTCAAAGGCATACAATCCTTCTATCATGAAGAGACATGCACACGTATGTTCACTACACACTATTAACACTAGCCAAGGCATGGAATCCACCTAAATGCCCATCAATGGTAGACTGGATAAAGAAAATGGTAACATATACACCATGGAATACTATGCAGCCATCAAAAGGAATGAGATAATATACTTTGCAGGAACATGGATGGAGTTGGAGGCCGCCCCGCTTAGCAAACTAATGCAGGAAAAGAAAACCAAATATTACATGTTCTTCCTATAAGTGGGAGCTAAATGATGAGAACACATGGACACATAGAGCGACAACAGACACTTGGGCCTATTGGAGGGCAGAGGGTGGTAGGAGGGAGAGGATCAGGAAAAGTAACTAATGGGTACAAGGCTTAATAGCCAGGTGACAAAATAATCTGTACAATAAACTCCTATGACACAAGTTTATCTATATAACAGACCTCCATGTGTACCTCAGAACTTAAATCTCCTTAAACTGAAAAGCAAATTCAGCAAAGTCTCAGGATAGAAAATCAAGCATTCCTATACACCAATAACAGACTTGAAGAGAGCCAAATCAAAAACAAACTGCCATTCACAATTACTACAAAGAGAATAAAATACCTAGGAATACAACTAACAAAGGATGTAAAGGACCTCTTCAAGGAGAACTACAAACCACTGCTCAGGGAAATAAGAGAGGACACAAACAGATGGAAAAACATTCCATGCTCATGGTTAGGAAGAATCAATATTGTGAAAATGGCCATACTGCCCAAAGTAATTTATAGATTCAGTGCTATACCCAACAAGCTAGCTATGACCCTCTTCACAGAACTGGAAAAAACCACCTTAAACTTCATAAGGAACCAAAAGAGAGCCCGCACAGCCAAGACAATCCTAAGCAAAAAGAACAAAGCTGGAGGCATCGTACTACCTGACTTCAAACTATGCTATAAGGCTAGTATAGAGCAGAATGGTGTAATCAAAACAGCACGGTACTGGTACCAAAACAAAGATATAGACCAAAGGAACAGAACAGAGCCTCAGAAATAATGCCACACATCTACAACCATCCGATATTTAACAAACCTGACAAAAACAAGCAATGGGGAAAGGATTTCCTGTTTAATAAATGGTGTTGGGATAACTGGCTAGCCACGTGCAGAAAACAGAAACTGGACCCCTTCCTGACACCTTACACTAAAATTAACTCCAGATGGATTAAAGAATTAAACATAAGACCTAACACCATAAAAACTCTAGAAGAAAACCTAAGCAAAACCATTCAGGACATAGGCATAGGCAAGGACTTCATGACTAAAACACCAAAAGCATTGGCAACAAAAGCCAGAATAGACAAATATGATCTAATTAAACTTCAGAGTTTCTGTACAGCAAAAGATATAATCATTAGGGTGAACCAGCAACCAATAGAATGGGAAAAAATTTTTGCAATCTACCCATCTGACAGAGGGCTAATATCCAGAATCTACAAAGAACTAAAACAGATTTACAAGAAAAAATCAAACCCATTCAAAAGTGGGCAAAGGACACAAACAGACATTTTTCAAAAGAAGACATACATGAGGCCAAGAAACATATGAAAAAATGCTCATCATCACTGGTCATTAGAGAAATGGAAATAAAAACCACACTGAGATACCATCTCATGAGGTTAGAATGGCGATCATTAAAAAATCTGGAGGCAACAGATACTGGAGAGGATGTGGAGAAATACAAACACTTTTACACTCCTGGGAGTATAAATTAGTCCAACCATTGTGGAAGACAGTGTGGTGATTCCTCAAGGTCCTAGAAATAGAAATTCCATTTGACCCAGCAATTCCCATTACTGGGTATATACTCAAAAGGATTATAAATCGTTCTATTATAAGACACATGCACACATATGTTTATTGGGGCACTGTTTATAATAACAAAGACCTAGAACCAACCAAATGCCCATCGGTAATAGACTGCACAGGGAAAATGTGGCACATATACACCATGAAACTTAAGCAGCCATAAAAAACGATGAGTTCCTGTCCTTTGTAGGGACATGGATGAATCTGGAAACCAACATTCTCAGCAAACTGACACAAAAACAGAAAATCAAATACTGCATGTTCTCACTCATAGGCGGGTGTTGAACAATGAGAACACATGGACACAGGGAGGGGAGCATCATATACTGGGGTCTGTTGTAGGGGAATAGGGGAGGGACAGCGGGGGGTAAGGAGGTTGGGGAGGGATAACATGGGGAGAAATGCCAGATATAGGTGAGGGGGAGATGGAGGCAGCAAACCATATTGCCATGTATGAACCTATGCAACAGTCCTGCATGTTCTGCACATGTACCCCAGAACCTAAAGTACAATTAAAAAAATATATCTTTATTACATATTTATTTTATATATATATATAATATATATATTATATATATAATTTAAAAATAAGTTAAAAAATTTAAAACTGGTTTAAGGTCATTTTCTTTCATTCTTTCTTTTTTTTTTTTAAGAGACAGGGTCACTCACTCGATGTTGTTCAGGTTGACCTTGAACTCCTGGGGTTCAAGCAATCCTCTCTTCTCAGCCTGCTCAGTATCGCAAGTAGCTGGGACTACAGGCTTGTAGCTTTTAAGTCATTTTTTTTTTTTTAGACAGAGTTTTGTTCTTGTTGCCCAGACTGGAGTGCAATGGCATGATCTAGGCACATCACAACCTCCATCTCCTAGGGTCAAGTGATTCTTCTGCCTCAGCCTCCCAAGTAGCTGGTGAACTATAGGCATAAGTCGCCATGCCCACTAATTTAAAAAAAAAAAAATTCATAGACATGGTATCTTGCTATGTTGCCCAGGCTGGTTTCACATTTCTGACCTCAAGCAATTTGCCCTCCTCAGCCTGTAATCCTTAAAGCACTGGGATTGGCCGGGCGCGGTGGCTCAAGCCTGTAATCCCAGCACTTTGGGAGGCTGAGGCAGGTGGATCACGAGGTCGAGAAATCGAGACCATCCCGGTCAACATGGTGAAACCCCGTCCCTACTAAAAATACAAAAAACTAGCTGGGCATGGTGGCGCGTGCCTGTAATCCCAGCTACTCAGGAGGCTGAGGCAGGAGAATTGCCTGAGCCCAGGAGGCGGAGGTTGCAGTGAGCCGAGATCGCGCCATTGCACTCCAGCCTGGGTAACAAGAGCGAAACTCCGTCTCAAAAAAAAAAAAAAAAAAAAAAAGCACTGGGATTAAAAGTATGAGCCACCCCACCTGGCCCTAGTGAAGTATTTGATAGCTACCTTGTTTTCTGGTAATGACAAGATGATCCAGGCTCATTTTATATCTTTCCCATCCTGTATCTGGAGAAACCCGTTTCTTCAAGGAGCCCTGGTTCCTTTCATGTGGAAATATTTAGAGACCACAAACTGCTCACTACTCCTGGATTGCTCCTTGTTTTAGGTTTTTTTCATGGATAGGGTTAGGAAATAATTTTTAGAGATAAAACATACAATGTGTTTTATATGATTTCATACTAGTATTTCCAACTCAAATGGAAAATTGTAAGGTTTTTAAATTAATGTTTTGAAATCTTCCATCAGTTTCTCCTTTCTTATGGAAAAACCCATACTGTAAATCCCAGTTCCTAATGATACTAACATAATTACTTATTTACCAAAAATAAAAGATAACAGATTAATTTCTTCTTCTTTTACAGTTCTTTTTGTCTGAGTTAACAGCCCATTGTGGATCAACAGTGGAATTACCATGTTTTCAAATTACTTAAAATTCCCTCTCTCTGTGTGGTCATGCCCTAACATAATGTAGAAGTGGGTTCATGGTCTCATCTTGCTTTTGGTTGTTTGGGGATTGCTTTTTCAAATTTAACTTTTGTTTTATAATTCTGTGAAATATTTCCATAGTTTCAAAGGTATATCTGCAAAAGAAAGTTTATTTGGAGAAATCTCTTTATTAGAAGGCTGTCAAGATAGGCTTCATTTCTTTTCATAACTGGATAGTACTCCATTACATGGCTGTACTATAGCTTATTTAACCAATATCCTACTGATGAACATTTGGATTATTTCCATCTTTTGCTCTTGTCTCAAACAAAACAAAATAACCACTTAACTAGAATCATGTCAAAAGAACTCAGGATCCAACTTGCAAGGGCTCACAGTGACTAAAAACGGGACAATTTGGGGATCAAAAAGAATAGTATCTACAATATAGTGAATCACTTTAAATATGTTTAAATCCGTTAGCTCCTAATAGAAATAAAATCTTCATTGGCTCACTTTTGAGGCTATTAGATAACTAAATGATTATTTTGATAACTGGGGCTAGGTGCAGTAGCTCATACTTGGAAACCCAGCACTTTGGGAGTATGAGACAGGAGGATCATTTGAGGTCAGGAGTTTGAGACCAGCCTGGGTGACATAGTGAGACCCACTGCTACAAAAACGAAACAAAATGAAAACAAAAAAAAAAACAAAACTAGCTGAGTGTAGTGAGGCTCACTTGTAGTCCCAGCTATCTGAGAGGCTAAAGCAAGGAGGATAGCTTGAGCCTAGGAGGTTGAGGCTTCAGTAAGCCATGATCGCACCACTGCCTTTCAGCCTGGGCAACAGAGCAAGACCTTGCAAAAGAAAGAACCGAATAGAAAAGAAAAGAAAAGAAGAGAAGAGAAAGGAAAAGAAAAGAAAAGGAAAGGAAAGGAAAGAAGGAAGAAAGGGAGGGAAGGAGGAAGGGAAAGGAAGGATGGAAGGAAGGGAGGGAGGGAGGGAGGGAAAGGAAGAAGGAAGGAAGGAGGGAAGAAAGGGAGGGAAAGAAAAAAGAAAAGAAAAAAGAAAAAGAAAAAGGAAGAAAACTAAATTGTGGTAAATAAAGAAAAAAATTCAAGAAATTTTTCTTTATAGAAGCAATCCACATAACAAATGGATTGATCTATCATTCTATATCACCATTTCAAAATCCCTACTGAAATAATGGGTCTAGGCAATGATCATCACAAAAAGAGAGGCAAGAAGTCCTACCAGAATATTCCAGCATGAATCTAATCAAGTTCTAGTCAGAGCTACTGATCTATCAGAACAAATGCAAGGGATAGAGGAACATGTTAAGTAATACAATAGGGCTGCAGTTAGAAAAATCCAGACTGATTTCCTCCATAAGTAGTTTGTAAGGAGGTGAGATAAACAACCCAAAGATTGTTAAAAGACTTAAGAAACACAGCAACCAATTGCAATGTATGGACCTTACTTGTATCAGGATTTGAAAAAATTATAAAGAATTTATGAAAGAACTGGAGAAATTAAAACATTAGCATATATATATAATGATATTAAGAAAATGTTATTATTTTGTGAATAGTGTTTTATGGGATTTTGTTAAAGAATTCTTACTGTTTAGAGATGTATGCTAAAATGTTTATAAATGAAATGACCTGTCTAGGATTTGCTCTAAGTAATCTGCACAGTGATTTAGATTAGAGATCAGAGGTAGTGTCTAGATTAGAGGTAGTAATATATAGCTAGTGATACAGATTGAAGACTGGCCTAATTTTGAAGCTGATTATTTGGAAGCTGGGTGATATTTTGATTATTTTGAAGCTGGGTGATACATAGGTCAGAAGAATTCATTATGCTGGCAGCAAGAGAAGGCAAATTTCACAAGTGAGCCACACAGTTACCAAACTCTCTGCCTGGGGATGACACAGACAGCCAGACTCCAAGTAGAACACAGTGGCCTTGCTGAGCTGAGGGTGCAGAGACCAGAAACTAGAACCTGGATTAGTTGAAATGTTTGGAATCTGCAGGAAGGGGCATTAGAAAGGAGGGATCTGTGCAGATGGGGCCCTTGGGAGTCCCGGTAGGTGCCCTCTGGGAAAAAATACAAGGCATGGCTAGGTGGTACATGCATAGGGCACAGCTCTCCATGGTAGAAGCTACTGTCTACTTACCAGACAGCCACTTCTACAGGATTGAAGGTGACGCTGATGACAGAGGGTTATCAGTGCTGAGGCATTTTGGAATGCCCTGTCTGAGAAGAGAAATTTCATTACCTCTTATTAACACATCTGGTACTCAGCTGAGATCCCAGATCGGCTTTAAGAATAAGGGCACACCTGTCAAAGCCTAAAGTCCAGCCCCAACAATATCTCTTCCAAACTTCAGCTTAGTTGGGGAAGGAAATGTGATTTTAGTAAGAAAGAAAACAAAAGGAGAATGGGTGCACTGGACCAATTTTACCTAATGTTTAATTTTGCTAAAGATGGATGTGGGGGACGTTATGAGGATGAGGGGGCACGTTAGGAAGGAGGAAGAGGAACCAGCACATGGGGAGGCCCAGACATGATGGAAGCTGGTTCCACAGAGCTAAGGAAAGAACTGTTTCATTGGTACCAAACCCAGACTTTCCCCTATTTTTGTATCTCAGAAATTGGACATGCCTTGCAATATAAGTTATTTTACCATTTTAACTGGCAGAATTTTTTCTTAATGTCACATAAAATAATGGTGCATCTTATGGTTGGTATTTCAGATTTACTGAAATAAGGTAATCCTGTTAGACTTGAGAAAAAGCATAAGGTAATCCTGTTAGACTTGAGAAAAAGCATAAGAAAAAGTTAAGAATTTATAGGAAAAAAGGCTGAGAAAGTCAACAGGTGAGAGGCACACCATACATCTAGTATTAAGGGGTTGAATTTTATCCCAAGTGTAACGAGAAGCCATTAAAGGATTTTAATAGTGAACTTGCTTGGTCAGATTTGTATATTTCGGAAAATAAGTGATATGGTTTGGATATTTGTCCCTTTCAAATCTCATGTTGAAATTCCATCCCCAGTTTGGAGGTGGAGCCTAGTGAGAGGTGCTTAAGTCATGGGGGTGGACTCCTCATGAATGGCTTGGTGTCATCTCTGTAATAATGAGTGAGTTCTGGCTCTATGAGTTCCTGGAAGATCTGGTTATCTCGAAGAGTCTGGCATCCCTTCCCTCTCTTTCTTTCTTTAGTGCCATGGGATGCCAACTCCCCTTTGCTTTCTGTCATGACTGGAAGCTTCCTGAAGTTCTTGCCAGAAGCAGATGCCAGCGCCACACTGCTTGTACTGCCTGCAGAACTGTGAGCCAAAGAAAACTATTTTCTTTATAAATTACACAGGCTCAGGTATCCTTTCATAGCAATGTAAACAGACTAAGATAATAACTCTATCTCTAATGGGGAGGATGGAATGGAAGGGAGTATGGGGGAAAGATTTGGGAGATTTTTGGAGTAATCCAGAGGGAGATGATTATCTTCTAGACTGGCGTTGCAAGTATGGGATGGAGAATGTGGAATTGAGAGAAATTTAGGAAGTAAAACCTTCAATTCTTGTTGATGGTCTGAATGTGTGGAAGAGGGCAAGGGAGGAGTCACAGCTGATACCCAGACTTCTGAATTGGGCAACCAGATTGGTGGTGGAGCCATTTAGGAAGATAAGGAACAGAGGAGAAGGAGTATTACTACAAGGGGAAGATGGAGATTTCTATTGTGTTTGAGGTTCTTGGGAGACACCAAAGGGAAGATATCCAATAGACACTTGGATATATGTGTCTGATGCTCAGGAGGCAGATCCAAGCTGATGCTCTAGACATGGGAATTATGAGCCTATAGTTGTAATTGAACAACTGAAGTTAAGGGAGTGGATGTGGATTGCCCAGGGAGGGTATACAGTGTGATGAGAGGTAAGAGCAATGACAAAAGCTGGAGGATCATGAACACTTAAGTGATGGGCAGAGGCGGGGCATCCCACAAGGAAAATAAGAAGGGCTAGCCAAAGAAGGAGGAGAAAAAGCAGAAGAGTGTAATGTCATGAAAGCCAAGGATAAAAGAGTGACCAGAGAGACCATAAATGGTCAATTCTGTGAAATGCTACGGAGAGGTCAGAGGGAGAGACCAGAAATGCCTGCTACATTTACTTAGTAACTTCTGTTTCTGTTCAACACAACTGAAAAAAAAAAAAAAAAAAAAAAAAAAGGAAAAGAAAACGGGGAACATTTTTGTAGTATAAATAAGGAGCTCTTATAATTTAGTAAATTATAAATTTAGCTCTTACAATTTATAAAAAGACAAGTTCTATAGCGAAATGGACAACAGACATTGAAAAGCAATTTTCAAGAACAGAAATTAAAAATGACCAAAATATATAAGAAAATAGCTTCAGACTCATTATTAATAATGAAATGCTAGTTAAAGCAATACTGCCTCAATCCCATTTACAATAGCCATACAAGAAACATTTTCTAGGAATACATCTAACTAAGCAAGTGAAAGTCTTCTACAAGGATAACTACCAAACACCACTGAAAGAAATCATAGATGACATTAACAAACGAAAAACATTCCCTACTCATGGATTGAAAGAATCAGTATCTTTAAAATGGCAACACTACCCAAAACAATCTACAGATTCAATGTTTCCTATCAGACTACCAATGTCATTTTTCACAGAATTAGAAAAAAAAAAAAAAAAAAAGCCAGAGGCATCACACTACCAGACTTCAAACTATATTACAAGGCTAAAATGACCAAAACAGCATGGTACTGGTACAAAAACAGACACATGGAGAACCCAGAAATAAAGCCACATACCTACAACCAACTGATCTTTGACAAAACTGACAAAAATAAGCAACGGAGAAAGGCCTCCCTCTATTCAATAAATTATGCTGGGATAGCTGGCTAATCATATGCAGAAGAATACAACTGGACACCTACCACTCACCATATACAAAAATTAACTCAAGATGGATTAAATAACTAAATATAAGACCTCAAACTATAAAAATCCTAGAAGAAAATCTAGGAATACCCTCTGGACATCAGCCGTGGAAAAGAATTTATGACTATGTTCTCAAAAACAATTGCAACAAAAACAAAAATTGTCAAGTGAGATCTAATTAAACTAAAAAACTTTTGTACAGCAAAAGAAACTATCAAAAGAGTAAACAGACAACCTACAGAATGGGAAGCCCCTTCCCTCTTACCCGGCTAAATCCTATCACTCTTCAGGCCTCGCCTTAATGCCACTTCCTTGGGAAAGACCCATGAACCCCTAAACCAGCTCAGAGCTTCCTGTTATACAAACTGGGCTCTCAAATCATGCAGTACCCTTGCAATTCATGAATGAAGTAGTTACTTGTTTAACAGCATTCTGCCCCACTAGATGGTGGGCTGCAGGTGTCCCGACATGGTTTCCCAGCTTCTCCTTGGAGATGCTCACCCCTGTTCCCCTGGCTCCTGCTACCACCTGTGCTGGAATCTATGCAGGTTTGAATCACATGTCTCAGGTGTGACTTCAACAGCCAGGGTCTGACCTGGCTTTGCCTCAGAGCAATTGGGCTCTGGAGTCTCTGAAAGCAGGGCTGGTCCTCTCCGTGGAGGTGATGAGCTCAGTGGAGGCCACCCAAGTCTGTCTTAGTCACTGCTACTCTCCCAGGACATGCATAGCGCCAGGTTCACAGTAGACACTCACTAAATGCTCATTGGTTGATTGAATGCATGTTGGATGCATGGCAGCCTTGGGGCACAAACTATTGCTGACAGTCATAGTTAGGATGACCTTATGTCCCATGCCTGGGAGGGTCCTGATCCATGTCAGCTGTCCTCTCTCTCTCAAGAATGTCCTAGTTTAGATGACAAGTGATTTGGATGTGCTAGAAGCATCTGCCAATTCAAATTCTTCTTTCTATTCAATGAAAACATCTTAATTTAATTTCTTTAATGAAGAAATTAAAACTATTTCAAGGTATCCATGTTTTTGAACCAATTTTTATACTGTCTAGCTAGCAGGTGTTTTAAACTTGTGCTCTGAGCTAGAAACAAAAATGGAAGTATTTTTTTTCTCTTATCTGCAGAAAGTGGTCACCAGCCTGCCATTGCCCATGCATTTTATAAAGGTCAGTACTCACTCAACTCTTCTCTTTGCAGAAGAAGAAGAGAGCTCGTCACAATTCCATTTTCTTCCCAATGTCTTAACCCTTAAGTCCTGAGTGGAAACAGTCATCACCACAGAGGGCAGTGATGAAAGCACATCTCTCAGGGTTCTAAATTCCTGCCTCACTTTGCTCCTAGATTCAACAAAAATTTGCATATAACTCACTTTTTGTCTTATTACAAAAGTAATAAATGTCCAACTTGAAAAATTTAGAAAATACCGACACTCAAAGAGAAGAAAATCTACATCACTGTAATTCCAACCTCTAAAAATAGCTACTGCGAGTCTTTGGAGATAATCTCCCCCCAAGTAAATACACTTTTTTATTATATAAAAATGAAATACTTGCAGGAGTTGAAAAAAATTAGTACAGAGTAATCTAACAAACACATCTGTGTTATTCACCAGCAGAATGAATCAATGTGGGCATCTATAATAATACGTGGCTGTGGATATGTTTATCTGTGTGGGCATGAAATGAAATGCTACAGGGAAAGCTGGCATCTCCTTGGTTCCTCTCTCTGACTTTCCAGTCTCCTTCCTATGTTCTTCCCTACAATCTGTTTTCTTTTCTTTTCTTTTCTTTTTTTTTTTTTGAGACAGAGTCTCACTGTCGCCCAGGCTTGGGTGCAGTGGCATGATCTTGGCTCACTGCAACCTCTACCTCCCAGGTTCAAGTGATTCTTCTGCTTCAGTCTCTCGAGTAGCTGGGATTATAGATGCCCATCACCACATCTGGCTAATTTTTATATTTTTCATAGAGACAAGATTTCACTATGTTGGCCAGGCTAGTCTCAAACTCCTGACCTCAGGTGATCCACCTGCCTTGGCCTCTCAAAGTGCTGGGATTGCAGGCGTGAGCATGCCCGCCTGTCCCTATAATCTTAAGGCATATTCTTTTGTATGGCTATGCTGCTGTTTAACAAATGCCCTGCCATTGAACATTTCCATTTATGCCTCGGGGAGTTTGACATAGGTGATATTACAATGGTGATGAGGACTGACTTTACTTTCAGACAAAAACTGGCTTTCAGTCCAGGCCAAACCACTGGTCAGCTGTGCAGCCCTAGTCAGTCCCTCAGGGGATAAACAAGACTGACATCAGCCCTCCTGGGGCTCATGGGATATAGCAGGGGGGTTAAAGTTAAGCACGCAGCTGCTTTCTGAACCCTGGTTCTGCTACTTACAGGCTGTGTGAACTTAGGAAAGAGCTTTAACTTCTCTGTGGCTCAGTTTCCCTGTGTGTAAAATCAGGGATGACAGTAGCAACTCAAACCCACCCCAAAGGGTTATGGGAAAGAGTCTAAAATACAATGGACGACTTTTGCACAGCACCTGGTACATAAGAATAGCGAGGACTCATTCTATGCCTCCTATTTGAGTCAAGTTGAAATAAAATAGAATTTGGACATCAAACAGGATCTTTCTGGCCCATTCCAATTTTCTCAGGTGGAGAAAATGAAGCTCAGATTGGCTGAGGTGCCACCACTAGCTTCTGTCAGCTTGAGGAGTGGAAACCAAATGAGGACAGCCACCAGTGTGCCTTCTCTGGTGCTTTGAGCCACATTGTGATAAGGAAAGCAAGAATTCCTAAGCAGGAATGGTTTACATCCCTTTGGCATGCTTTCACTCTGCAGAGTCCCACGGCAGTTCTTCCCAGCAGACGGTCCTGCAGAATGTGACAGGCACCAGTCACGGCTCTGCATGTGAATTTGGTCCAGGGCACGATAAGGTAGGTGTTACCCCAACGTTCGTGGACTTTGCAGATACTAGAGCCTTGGGGTGCAAAGCTCCATGTGTTCTGCTCACTGCTGAGAAACAGAAGTCTGTCTACCAGGAGAGCCTGTCATCATTTCCCTTTAGGGACCTGATCTGTGACTCTGGCCACCAAGAAATCAAAAGCTCTAATTGTCTGTCAGAGAGTCCTCAGGGGTGATGGAGGGTGGGCATGGTTAGGAGATGCAAGTTGCCTTGCAGCATGTAACCCTTTCCGACCCGTGATCTTGTTGCTGTTCACGTGATTGGTCGTCTTGTCTAGAGCCGGCTGCGGCACATCGAACCTCAGTGCCCACTCGGCCCTGGCCCAGCCCATCAGCAGGTGCAGACATGAAGGGGTTTCCTGTGGCTGGGCACTGCCAGCAGCCCGGATAGGCGAGAACTGGAGCTGGAGGGCTTCGTTTTCCATGTCACGTTCTCCCAGTTCTTTTGCTTATTCTGTTCCATTTTGGAATGATTCCTGGATTTCTGTTGCTGAGATGGACAATGACATTTCCTCAGAAGCAACAAATACAGTTTTCTTTTGAGGAGAAATCACCTGAGTTTCCAGAAGGTTATCCAAATGTAGGAATACAGCCAACAAGATTTCTGGAGATTCTTCTCAATCCTGTCGTGCTAATGTTAGAATATCTAGGAACATGTTCTAAAAACCTGTAAACCACCAGACTTGCTCGTCACTGGCTGCCCTTTTCTTTGTGGTTACAATAATAAAAAGTACTAGGGCTCACATTTTGATAAAATTTTAAAAACATCTCTCTTTTTCAAGACCTTTTGGAAGAAAATAGGTGGTAGGCTGGGTGCGATGGCTCATACCTGTAATCACAGCACTTTGGGAGACTGAGGCAGGTAGATTGCTTGAAGCCAGGAGTTCAAGACCAGCCAAGGCAACATGGCAAAATCTACTAAGAATACAAAAAGTAGCTGGGTCTTGTGGTGGCATGTGCCTGTAATCCCAGGTTCTTGAGAGACTGAGGCACGAGAATTTCTTGAACCGGGGAGGCAGAGGTTGCAGTGAGCTGAGATTGCACCACTGCACTCCAGCCTGGGTGACAGAGCAAGACTCAGTCTTAAACTCAAAAAAAAAAAAAAAAAAAAAAAAAAAAAGAAGAAAGAAAATAGGATGAAAAAAAATCATATATATACATACATACACCTAGATATTTCAAGTATGTATACACTATATATGTATATAAAATATCTATGTATATATGCTAAATTTTTTTCACAATCTATTTGTAAAAAATAAGTTGTAAATCTGAGCCAGCCTAGGTGACTTGTAAGCATATATATATATATATATATATATATATAGTATATAAAATTTTACTTAAAATATCCCCCTCACCCACTTCTTTCCTTTTAGGGTCCCTCCCTCTCTATTGGATTTGACATCAACTTCACAGTTCAGAGTTGATCACTAAAAATAAATTAAAAGGGCAAACAGCAGAATGTATCTAAATTTTTGAGAATTTTTAAAAACAGTCCCATTAAGGGTTGCATTGGAGAGAAAAGCAGTAGATTGGGGAAGACTGAGCTTGAGGAGGAATGGGGGGTGTGGGGCAGGGTCAGGCTTGGGGAGGCTGAAGCGGGGGGCAGTGACTGGCCTTGGAGAGGAGCAGAGGCTTATTCTCCTGAGCTGGGAGGGAAGCAGTGAGGTGACGATGTGAAACTCCTGAGGAGTGTGTTGGCAAGGAGGTAGGAGACTGAGCCAAGTGAGTCAACTGCCTCAAGTTTCACCCTGGGGAGGTTGAGGCGGATTCTTGAGAAGCAATGAAGGCAAGTCGCTTCTGTAGCTGATGGAAGGAAAGAGGATGGGCCTTCCAGGGGTGTGCAAACGGCTTTGCTCCTTACAACAAAAGCTCCTATTACAAATCTCACCCTAGCCAGGCACGGTGACACATGCCTGTAATTGCAACACTTTGGGAGGCCACGGCAGGTGGATTGCCTGATCCTCTGAATTGGAGACCAGCCTGCGAAACATGTTGAAACCTCAACTCTACAAAAAAAATACACAAAATTAGCCGGGTGTGGTGGTATGCACTGTAGTCCCAGCTACTCTGGAGGTGGAAAGGTGGGAAGCCTGCTTGAGGTCAGGATGTTGAGGCTGCAGTGAGCTATCATCACACCAGCCTGGGTGACAGAGACCCTGTCAAAAAAAAAAAAAAAAAAAAAACCTCACCCTGGCAGCCTCATAAATTACAGGCGTGTGTAGAAGTTGGCACGACTACTTCGGCGAAGTATTTGAATTGCCACAAATCCTCTGCTGTTTCTTCTCCTGTTTGGAATTAGGCCGAGTCTAATTCTCCTTCCTTTGAATCTGAGGTGGCCTAGGTGACTTGTGTGACCAGCCGAATTGGTGGAGGCTATGCTGCATGCCTTCTGAGGCTCGGCCAGCAGCAGCCTTGTGGCGTCCACCTCTGTCTTCTTGAACACTTGCTCCGGGGGAAGCCAGCTATGTTGTAAGATGCTCCGCCACCCTGAGATGGCCACAGTGGAGAGGCCTCATGGAGGACAAGCTTGGCGGTTCCTGCTGAGGCACCAGATACGTGGGTAAAGCCATCTGGGACTCTCCGGATCACATGGTAGCCAAATACTTAAATGATCTTAGTCTGAGCTAAATGGAGAGAAGAACTGCCTGGCTGAGCCTGCCTGAGTTTGTAGCCCATAGAATAGACGTAATAAAATGGTGGTTGTTTTCAACCACTAAATGTTGGGGTGATTTGTTAGGTCACAATAGACCACCGAAACAAGTACCATCCACCAAAGCTGAACGTACCCAGACCCTAGGACCTTACCCATCACACTTCTGGATAAACATCTCACAAATACTTGTCACGATGTGCACCAAGATACAGCAAGAAAGGTCACAGCCGCATCATACTCATAATGTTATCAAACTGGAATCAACACACAAAAAAAGCAAGATGAGAATGATCCATCTGCTGGTCTGGACTGCATGGAACAGGAAGGTCGCAGAGGGAAGGAGGGAGAGAAATCTGGAGGGGCTTTTGTGACCCTAATTAGGAGCATTCCCAATCACACGGCTGTGCTGTGCTGAGGATGACACCCACCGTCACCACTTCCTCCACTCACACTGCGCGTGTGAGCCGGGCCTTCTCCAGAGCCAACCCCACTGTCCTCCTGTGGATTTGCTCTGACTGTCACAGGCTTACAGCATGTGAGGCACTGTGCCTACTGAAAAGAAAGAATGAGAGACAGGGTGGAGGGGAGGACAGGAGGCAAGGGAGGAAGGGAGAAGGCAGGAGAGGAAGGAAAGTAGAAGGAAAGACAGGGAGAAGCAGCAGGAGGCAGGCAGGAAGGAAAGACGAGAGGAAGGCATGGAGGAAGGAAGGGAAAAGGGAGAAAGAGGAAAGGGGGGAGGAAGAAAAATAGAAACGAAGCAGGGAGGGATGAAGGGAGAGAAAGAGAGAAAGGGAAAGACACCAGCTAGCTACTAAAACCTCTTTCATTGAGGAGTCACAGGCAGCTGAGCAGTTACAACACAAGACAGCAGCGCTCGCAGGGCTGCGCACTTGTGTGCATCAAAGATTTTTGCTTTTAATGCACAGCCTGTGTTCTCTTCCAGACTAGAAAGGACACTCCTTTACTGGTAGGGACTTTTTACTGATTTTAACTTCCCTCAGTGTTCAGCACAAGGCCTTGTGCATGATAGGTACTTTTAAAACATTTTGGAAAATGGAAGAACTACATTAAACCTGAGTGACCAACTCTCGGGCAGGTGGGTTTGCAAGGTCACCCAGGAGATGGCCTTGAGCTGGTGTGAATGGCCCACCTTGCTGCAGTCAGCAGCACTCAGCCACTGAGCGCCCTTACTGCACGGCCGCACTAAGCACACTAAAGCCAAGGACTATGGGCACCAAGTGCATCCAAAAACAAACGCTGTGTCTGGCCCATGACTCTGTCATCACAATAGCGGCGAGCTCCAGGCATGGCATGGTCCTGTGTAACTCATTACGCAGTCGTGAAAAGGTAGGCAGGAAACGTCCTCTGGTCAACCGGGGCAAGCAGAGTCCCGGGGGCTGAAGAGGGTCCTGCAGGTGGAAACAAGCACCCCAGGAGACTCGGGGAACCTTGCTACTCTTGCTTCTGTTGTCCAGGGAGCAGGCTCCCAGACACCTGAGAACTACTCCTTGTGTCAGGGCAGGTCTGAGCTGCAAAGCCCCTGTCTGTTGCCTCCCACAGCAGGGGCAGGTAAATCTCAGTGATCCATAGCCCACTGACCAGCTGTAGTTTAGAAACCGCGCGCACACACACACACACACACACACTTAGAATGCAAAGCATGCATTAACTTAATATGGTTTTAAAATTGTTAAATATCCTTTATCAACCAATTAGAAATGTGCAACTAATATTAGTGGTGGGAGGAGGATTCTCAAACTCTAAACGGTTCTGTTTGAGGTGTCCAAGCTAAGAAAAAAAGTTTCACATGTGGGACTCTTCCAAACCATTAGAGGGCGACCTTCACCTTTGCAAGTCTGGAGCACTTGAGGGGGAGGGTGGCAGGCGGAGGGCAAGACCTGACATATATTAAATGGACTTTGTGTTGTAGACTAAGGCACTATGGGGGAAAAATGGTAGCTACCAATATTAATATTCAAATATTGCTAAAATGCCATACCCACTTTGCATAGAGTAGAACGGAATCCATTTTATCTCTTGAATTTTGCTCCAACTCTGCCTAAATGGACCTAAAATCCTCAGTCAATTCCTCCATCCCTGGAATTTAGCCAAGGATTTGGGTTAACAGATTGTTTCCTTGCATTTTTCTCACTTATTTTCTAAATAAGTGGGTTGATGTGAGACAGGATTATATGTTGAGGGGGGGATGCGTAATTCTGCAAGAGCCCACCAGAGGGAGCCAAATGACTGCTTTAGAACCACTCACTGTTGCTTTGCTTTTCCTCTAAGGGAAGCGGCTTAATCGAACCTATTGAACACCCCCCTCCCTCCCTTCCCACCACTCAAGACACTTAAAAAATTAGAAGTATCCTAGCACTAGAAATGCACATTGCATATTTTCTTAGTCCACAGACCAGGAACAAACAAATAATACTGCTGTGGCGAGGTATTTTAACAGTATGAGAATTGCCCACTTAATAGAAAATAATTAAAGAGATCTTGCCTTAGGAAAATAAGTCAAATGGCAGACATACAGTGAGAAAAGAAAATCCGGTCAAGTACTGCCAGGGGATGGGAGAGGATTCGAGAACCAATGAGGATTCCAAACAACTTACCCAACTGAGCCAATCACTTTTCTCATATTTTCAACTAACATTTTAAGCATCTGCTTTCAAAGGAGCCTTGACAGTTAGTGTTTCTTCTTATGCTGTGATCGGGGTTTTTTTTGAGACAGAGTCTCACTCTGCCATCTAGGCTGGAGTGCAACGGCACGATCTTGGCTCACTGGAACCTCATCTCCCGGGTTCAAGTGATTCTTGTGCCTGATTCCCAAGTATCTGGAGTTACAGGCATATGCCACCATACCTGGCTAATTTTTGTATTTTTAGTAGAAATGGGGTTTCACCATGCTGGCCAGGCTGGTCTCAAACTCCTGACCTCTAACTCCTGCCTCGGCCTCCTGAAGTGCTATGAGCCACCATGCCCTGCCTCTTGGCTGTGACTTCAGTCCCTGGTGTGTGCCCATCAGGGACAGCAGAGATCACAATGAGAAATTTCTTTGATTTGGGGCTTTTGGGGGTAGAGGTGTGGGGAGGGGCAGGTATGCTTTGGTGCCAAATGGCCAGGGTTCCTGAGGACACACTAACAAAAAAGAAACTGAGGCTGGGGCAGGGGAGCCAGGAATCAAATGAGCCTCAAGAGAAGAAAATCAAAATTGGAACAGATACAGTATCTCTAAACACCTCCCAAGCATGCTTCTTTATCTCTGGCTTTCAATGCCTCCTAAAACATCAGCTTTACTTTTCGTCATTTGCACTCCATCCCTTACCGAAAATAATTTGAGGAGGACAGAATGGAAAATGTGACTTATAACTATTGCTCTGACTAGGTTTAGATTTTACCTTTGAGCTCCTTAGCAGAAAGACAATGGGGATTACCTAAAGAGTTCTCATTTTAGAAAGGAGAAAACACACCAAATTCTCAAGATAGAAAAGATGTACTGATACAGCAGACAAAAATAATTCTGACATGAATTTTTGTTTTAAAGTATAAAATCTAAAATGGAAAAGCATTTTTGATAAAGCATGTTCATGATTCATATGTATTACTCGGAAGTTTCTGGTACTTTGATTATTTCTACCTAAGGTCTACATATATCGGATATCAACTTAATTATTTCTACCAAAGGTCTAAATATATTGGAAAACAACTTAATTTTGCCATAATTCAGCCAATCCCACATCCTTCTTCCAGTAATTATTTATGGCCCTGGTAGGCTGTAGCACTGAGGTCACTGAAGGAAGAGATTCCAGAGAATGAGGCTGGTATTTGCCTTCAAGAAACTTAGTTGACAAGAGTTTGAGACTAGCCTGGACAACACAGGGAAACGCTGTCTCTACAAAAAATTAAAAAAAAAAAAAAAAAAAAAGCAGGGCATGGTGCCACACACACCTGTGGTCCCAGCTACTTGGGAGGCTGAAGCAGGAGGACCACTTGAGTCCAGGAGTTTGAGACTACAGTGAACTATGATCACACCACTGCACTCCAGCCTGGGTGACAGAGGGAAACCCTATCTAAAGAAAAGAGAAGAAAAGAAAAGAGAAAAAAGAGAGAGAGAGAAAGAAAGAAGAGAGAGAGGGAAGGAGGGAGGGAGAGAGGGAGGAAGGAAGGGGAAGGGGAGGGAGAGAGGGAAGCAAAGGGAAAGAAAGTTAGTTGGGAGGCAACACACATGAAATCATTTGAAACAGGAAATGGTAGAAACTGAATTAGTGCTGGGGGTAGTAGTTAGGCACCTTATCTTAGTTGTGAAGGAGACATCAATGAGAACCACAGTTGTAAATAGACTCAGAAGGAAGGTCTGGAGAGCCCATCTCAAGAATGTGGACCAGTCTCCTTCATAAAGAGGGCATGAGGCTCCCACCTATCCAAAAAAGGCTGGTCCCTTGCCAACAAGGCCAGAGGGCAGAAACAGCCAAGCCACAGGCCTCATTATAGGACAGCCGTCCCCCACGACAGATGCAGCCCCACCCAAACAAGAGAGTTTGGGGACAAAGGACAGCTAAATCCCCTGGCCATCTCTGGCCCCCCAGCCCCGTTTCATCACCACTGGGGCCTCAAAGGGGCCAGGTGGCATTGGGGGCAATTCTGCCATCAGCCCCTGGGAAATGGCATTTTTAATCTGCTCAATTAGGAATGTAATGATGTCTCACTTCCATTTGCCAGGCTGGCAGGGAGGGCGAGCAGACAGCCAAATGCACTAAGTGTTACTGAGTGCATTAGGACCTGAGCAAAAGTGGAGGAAATGCAACAGAAAAGCAACCTCTGACCAGGTGTGGTGGCTCCTGCCTGTAATCCTGGCACTTTGGGAGGCTGGGGCGGGCAGATCACCTGAGGTCAGGAGTTCAAGATCAGCCGGGCCAACATGGCGAAACCCGGTCGCTACTAAAAATACAAAAAATTAGCAAGGCATAGAGTCAGGCGCCTGTAATAGCTACTTGGGAGGCTGAGGCAGAAGAATCGCTTGAACCTGGGAGGTGGAGATTGCAGTGAGCCGAGATCACGCCCCTGCACTCCAGCCTGGGTGAGAGTGAGACTCTGTCTAAGAAAAGAGAGGAGAGAAAGAGAAAAGCAACCCCTTTCAGAAAGGCAAGCATTGGCTGACAAAGCACCCAGAGGTGCCCAGCTCTCCTTTCTGGCCCTCCGTGTTTGACCATGACTGCAGGATTGTGATGGTCAAGGGTGTCTCTCTTTTTCTCACCTCTAAATTGGCATAATAACAGACAGTGATTACATTTCAAAGATTAAGGCAATGCATGTAATGTGCTCAGGCCTGATGCCTACATAAAGAAGGCCCTATTTAGCTGCTAGGACCCGGCTGATTTCTAGCATTTCGTTCTTCCTTCTGGCATTTCTAGGACCTCCACTCCTGGAGGCCACATTCAGACGAGGTCTCTCCTGAGAAGCAAGGGGAGAAGGTTCAATACACCACCACGAAGAAGCACTCTGCACATCAGTGTCCAGCAACCAGTCAAGCTGTTGCCTGAAAATGTCTGGAAATTGATGAAACTTTTTCAGGAAACCCAAGGATGTGGCTTCCAGGACTGCAATGTGCAGTGGCATCATTTACAGGGCCTGCTCACCCTCCTCTGTTCTGTGCCTCACCAGGAAGAAGTGGGGTTGTAGGGGAAGCTGTTTTTATACCTGGAGGCGCAGCCGGCCCTCCTCCGCTTCCACCCCTGGCCTTCTCTTTCTTTTGCAGCTCACAGCACATCAGTTAACCATCCCGTTACCAAGAGTCTGTGCCAAGGAGAATGACGGCCTCCAAATATGGCCACGGCCAAATCTCTGGAATATGTGACTATGCTAGGTGATATGGCACAGAGTGCAGATGGAATTCAGGTCACTAATCAGCTGCCTTTAAAACAGATTATGCTGGCTGATCCTGGCAGCACTAAGAAATCATGCTGTTCTTAAAAGAGGGAAAGGGAGGACAATGGAGATAGGAGTAGGTGAAAGATAGGCCAAGGGATGCAGGGTGACTGGGCTGTGAAGGTGGAGGCAGAGGCCACAAGCCAAGGAACATGAGTGGCCTCCAGAAACTGAAAGACAAAGAAACAGATCTCCCTGGGTCTCCCCCAGAGCCTCCAGATAGAAAGGCATCACTGCTGAACACTCAACTATAGTCCATTGAGAGCCAAGTCAGACTTTTAAGATTAATAATTTTACATTTTCCTTTATTTATTTATTTATTTAGTTAGTTAGTTATTTATTTTTGTAGAGACAGAGTCTCACTTTGTTGCCCGAGCTAGTCTCAAACTCGTGGCTTTAAGTGATCCTTCTGCTGTGACCTCCCAAAGTGTTGCAATTACAGGCCAGAGCCACTGCCTCCCAGCCTTCATGTCAGACTTTTAACCTATAAAACTGTAACGTAAGGCTTGGGTGCAAGGCTTACACCTGTAATCCCAGCATTTTGTGAGGCTGAGGCTGGCGGATCACTTAAGTTCAGGAGTTTGAGACCAGCCTAGCCAATATAGCAAAACCCTGTCTCTACCAAATATAAAAATTAGGCAGGTGTGCTGGTGCATGCCTGTAGTTCCAGCTGCTCTAGAGGCTGAGGCATGAGAATCACTTGAACACAGAAAGTGGAAGTTGCAGTGAGCTGAGATTGCACCACTGCACTCCAGCCTGGGTGACAGAGTAAGACCATCTCAAAACAACAAACAAAAAAACCTGCTACTTAATACATGTGTGCTGTTTTATTTGTGGTAATTTGCTACAGAAGCTGCAGAAAACTAATCTAGACTTTTCTTTTCATCATATGGTGACATCCATTCTGCCGCCCAAGATGCATCTGACAGAGGTGGCACATGCCATCCCCTTGATTTTTATTTGCCTTGGCATAACAGGCTGGTCAGATGCTGCTAAGCCCCTATGCCTGTGAACAGGCGTAAAATTTGTCTTATTCCATGGGGCCCATCACTGAGAGTCTGTGCTAGAGAGTAGGGAATGGCCAAAGGGGGCCAGACACGGTGGAACCTGGAATCCCAGCTACTCGGGAGGCTGAGGTGGGAGGGTCACTCGAAGCCAAAAGTGAGAGCCCCCTGAGCAACATAGCAAGACTCCGTCTCTAAAAGTAAAGTAAATATTAAAAATTTTTAAAAATGAAGAATGGCCAGGAAGGAGAGATTGGACAGACAGGTGTGAGTACGTTTCTGGGTTGCCAAGCCCAACCGCGTTCCTCATGATAAACCTTCAGTGCTCCCCAGTCTCTTCAATTCCACAAGCCCCATGGGCTCCAAGGCTTAAGAGACTATACACATGTCCATTTAAAGCTAATTTTCCTAACTCTGTTAATCAGAGATACATATGACTTCCAACAAGCTTGTGATTAGCATGATGTCGCCAGAGCTATCACAATGAGTATACAGAATTCCAGGTCAAAACAAAGCCAGGAAGCTTCAGAAATCCCACCCAGTCCTATCCGTAGTAAATATTTGATTTCTCTAAGTGTTTAATATTGAAAATTCTTGGTTTAGCCCCATTACCATATCCATGGCTTCCTGAAGCTCCAAGACAGAATTATTGAAAGATATTTTATTTGTGTGATCCATTCACATCCACAACTTTACTCCTTAGTACCTAACTCTTCACCCAAATGTTACTTCTAAGTGCACTTCAGCTCTGTGGCTGGTAGGGTGGGGTTTTCTTTAATTGAATTGGGAGATTCACTTCAAGGTCAGCTTAGATTCAGAGCTGGCAAGTATATCGCAATGTCAGTATCTACTGTGAGCCTTGGGGATCCCTAATCTGATAAAGAGGTTTTCTCCAGTCTGTCCCTGAGAAGAAAAAGTCTAAAAACAAATCTCCAGAGTCTCCTTTCATGGGCCATATGCTTCCACTCTCTAAAGGGTTAACACACATGCTTCTTACTAATGGGAGTCTAAACTCTTAGAACTACTGTGGGGAACAGTTCAGCATTAAATCTGCTGAAGCTAAAGATACGCATATTCTTAGGCAGGTGCAAAAAATAAATTCTCTTTTGCAACCCAGAGCTCATTGTGCGGTATGAGCTTTGATACATATAAGAAGGAATATTATGAAAAGAAAAAGAAAAAGATATGCATGTCCTATGACCCCAAACTTCAACTCCCAAGTTTAGCCTCAAAGAAACGACTGCACACATGCACTAAGAAACGTGGACAAGAATGCTCACGGCAGCTGGTCCAAACTGCAAACATCTATGGGAAAATGGCTGGATACTTAATGTTGCATTCATACAATGCAACACTATACAGCGATTAAAGAATTTTGCCACATGCAACAACACAAAAGCACCTCACATTTATAGTGTTAAAAAAAGAAAGCAGATACAAAGAAATGTTCTATGATTCCATTTCCATAAAACTCGAAAGGTAGATAAATCCTCAAGTTTAAGGTTTCAGACTTAGGAGGCAACATTCTGAAGAAAAGGAAGGAAATAGAGACCATGGAAGCTTGACAGTTATTACTCTTGAAGACGACAAAGGCGATGGTGATTGAGGAGGTTACAAGAGGGGTTTCTGGGCACTGGCAGTATTAGCTCTTGAACTTGGTGGTGCTTGTCTTGTGATAAATCCTTGAGTTGTGTATTTCATCATTTTTCTGTCTGTCTGTTGTACTTCACAATTTTTTTACAGATTAAAATTTTTTTCTAAACTATTTCTCTAAAAGCAAATTCCTTGTATTTAAAATTTTTATTTTGATTTTCCATTATAAAATATAAGCATGACCATAAAAGAACATTTCAAAAAATTAGAAAAGTTGGGGAGAAAATTGCCTCTAATTCTTTTTCCCAAAGACAAAATGGTATGAACACCTTAGTATATTTCTTCCCACCTTTTTTCTATCACTCGTTTTTCACATTTTATTTTTCATTTTCATTTAAGATGGCTATTTTAATTCAAATCTACATTTTAATAGTTTTCATTTAACATTATCTTTTCTGCATTTTCAAAGTTAGTGCAAGCCCTCTGCATGACCATTTTCATGACCATATGTGTCATTTAACAATGCATCATTAAATGACTTACCCACCTAAACAGCACTTCGGTTGTGTCCTTGTTTTTGTTTATAAATAGTGTCATAGTAGAGCTTTTTGTGTATACAGTGTTTTCCGTATTTCAAATCATTTCCTTAGAACTGATCCCTAGAAATGGAGTTTCTGCTGCCAAAAATATTACCTTTATAAGGTTCTTAATAAAAAGCACATCCTTTTCCCCAGGTTAGAGTTAAAGGAACTTAATGAGTTTGAACAGGCTTACTGTGCGTCCATTTAGAATAGTCCCTTGCAGAGCTGAGCCAATTGGTCTACAGCATTGAGCACAGCCCTTCCCTAACTGCTTTCCAGCCCAGTGATACCACTCAGATTGAGTTTGTGCCCCTTGGTCTGTCTTCCCAATGAGATGCATAGCTTAGGTGTACTTATGTCACCCAGTCAGACTCCTTAAAGGGGCAGCATTTTAAGTTCATCAGTAAGTCCCTAATACCAGCACAGTAATTCCAAGGTTTTAGAGTCTTCATTATGAAAAGGGAGATCATAAATGAAAAGTGTTCAGTATAGTGTCCACCACATGACAAAGGCTCTACAGACCTGAGGCTCTTCCTTCCTTTTCTCTTGAAGCTCATCTATCCTTCCCAGTGGTGACAGGATCAAGGCAGAGAGAATAAAAGGAAGAAAACATTCAGGAAATAAAATAGTGCCATATAAATTGTGACTTCTGGGTATAATTTATGAAGAGGCAACATTTATGGATTGTAATTAGAGAGGCACTGATCCCAAATCTTGCATTCACTTGGATTGCTGCCACTCCTGAAATTGTTACCATTTGAGTTCTTAGAAGCTAAGGAATTGTCACCAGAAGGCAGAATCATTTGCTTCTCCACAGTTTTGTTTGGGATAGTGTTTCTCCAAAAGTGGTTATTGGACTATGTTAGAATCACCTGGTATACGAAGTTAGACGAGCTAGAGGCTGTAACAAACAGTCCCCAAATTTCAATAGCTGACAGCATAAAGGTGAAGTTATTGCTCATTACATAGCTCAGTGACTGCTGTAGATTGCAGAAGGTGATCTTCCCTATTCACTCATTCTGGAGCACACTTTTCCTTCCCTCTAATGTCTCTGCCATCACTAAGGGCATTCAGAGTCCTCTCTGGGATCCTCTGTACCAAAGTGGCAGACGACAAGAGGAGAAAAAGCCAACTTAGAGGATTTCAAGAGTGGTGTTAGGGACTAATGCTAGAAGTGATGTACACCACTTTTGCCTGTATTCCATTAACCAGGACTCAATTACACAGTCCAACACAGCTGCGGGACAGGCCAGAAATGGTAGTTTAGCTCTATACAAGGGAAGAAGGAAACAATTTAGTGGTCTCACTGCATATCTAGGGTGTTATAAAAATTATGCTTTTTCCAAAATTATACGCACACACATATACACATATATATGCACACACACACATATATACACACACACCATTTTTTCCCTGATACTAGTAGACCCACGAAATCGTAATCTCTAAGGCCTAAAAATGTGAAGTTAAAGCTGATGACTTTTATAGGTACTGAAGTTGGAGCACTGGCCCAAAGATGGCTTTGATGGTTCCAGCACTAACAGTAACACCTCCTCTTTTCCAAAGTCTGTCACTGGCATTGGTCTTACCTTAAATACCAGGCTAGGTCCCCAGAGTATTTTTTGCAAATATTTCAGAAGTTGCAACATCTGTAGCATAAGTACTCTCAGGATGGTTTGCCCCCAACGCTAAGATTCCAACATCCCAGCGAGGGCATGAGTGAGCATGGTGCTTGCCAGGTCTTTTTCTTGCCAGTTTTATTCTTAAACAGAAGCGATATTGTAGGGCTTCATTGAATGACACAAATAGAAGCTAGCTCACACACCTCAGCTCTATTTTCTTGAGGAACACTGTTGAGGTCACTTTTCATTTTATGGGTACATCATTTTATGGGGACACATAGAAGAGGTTTCTCTCTGATGTCAGTACTACAAGCAGTTGTTCTTCTGTGAGAAACCAGTTTGCTTCTATCTTAGACAACATGAATCACGACATTTATTGTTTTTTGTTTTGTTTTGTTTTGCAACAATGAGGAGGTTTGGAGCCAAAATTTAGAGCATCTCTAGCAAGTGTACAGAATTTAATTCCAGTTAAATCTTATTTTTTCACCCCAAATATTCTCATTTACTTCTTTTCTTATCTTGTTAAAGTATATACATTTGCACATGCTACTTAATATCTATTTTGAATGAGCGGAGTAGAAATATATTTTCAATTATTCAATATGATATTACAGGAATGGTGGCTCATGCCTGTAATCCTGGCACTTTGGGAGGCTGAGGCAGGTGGATTGTCTGAGCTTAGGGATTTAAAACCAGCCTGAGCAACATGGTGAAACTCTGTCTCTACCAAAAATTAGTTGGGCTTGGTGGTTAGTGCCTGTGGTCCCAGCTACACAGCAGACTGAGATGGTAGGATTGCTGGACTGGAGCCTGGGAATTTGAGCCTGTAGTGAGCTGTGATTATGCCGCTGCACTCTAATCTGAGTGACAGATTGATACCCTGTCTCAAAAAAAAAAAAAAAAAAAATACCATGACAGAAAAACGAGCAGAACAGGTCCTTAATTTTTTGACCATATTTTAGCCCAAGGAAAATTTTTCTATAAATGGCATACATGAAACCTTAATCACTGGGTTTAACACGGTAGGAAGTGAGCTTCCTTAGAGATCCCAGAATAGATTCATTAATTAAAACCGCATGTACCTTTACAACATGGTTCTGTCCCAATCACCTCTTTCCTGAGACTGAATCACCCCATTTTGGGTGCAGGGGCAGTGAAGAACTTAAATATCATCAGAGAGAAATGTTGAATGGACCACTCTTGTCTTTGATAAATTTTGCTCTTGGCTGAAACTTCTCCACCATAATGTTTTGATCAGGTGGTGAAAAGAAAGTGAGAAACAGTCATGTATCCTTAAGACATTGTATGACTATTGTTTAGTAAAAATTTTCCCACATGGAATTGAATAAGTCATGGAGCATATTGAGAGAAAGGTATCTAAATGTCCATTCAATTAACTAAAATTTATTAGACACAGTACTTTCACATGTTATTTTCATTACACACACACACGGGTGTGCACATACATACGCGGGTGCACACACACACAAAACACGGAAACAAGCACACACCCTGGACCGGCGGTATTAAAAAGCTGTGATCCCCTTGCTTTAGCTTTGAGCAGATGGCTCATGGTTTGAGGCGGTTGCCTCCGCAAGCTGGCCTTTACCTTCAGCACCAAGGCCAGCGCACCTGGCTCCACGGGACTCCCAGAACCTTCGCCATTCCGGGACTCTCATGCCCAGAACTGCAATATAACATGTTATTTCTCAATGAAATGCACCTTCCTAACTCATAAATTGAACTTCATTCACTGCTTTGCACGAAGTGGTCATTGGTACCAGCAGGCCAAGTGTAAGACAAGGAGAAATAAAAACGTCCAACGTATTGGAGACCTGCCCCCTTACACACCTGCACCCACAAGTGCGCACACACTACCAGAAGGTCCACATGTTGCTTGAGTTCTGCTCTCCTCAGTCCTCAGGGACCCAGTCCCTCTTTGCACAAGAAAGCACTTAGGAAGAGCATTCCTTTCCTCCAGTCCAACAAGGAGCGATTCCTTCGCAAAGTTTGGGAGTGGAGGAATGCCAGGGCTCAGGTCTCTGAGTTTCTGAGGTTTATCCTCCCAAGGAGTTTTTTATCCTTGAGGTTTATTTATAGTTTTTGACTTTAAGACAAACAAAAACAATCTACCCAAAAGACTGCCATTCCCAATAAAAGTTCTAATGAAAATCCCGCAAGGAAGACACATCAGACATTGGTTCCTATTTAATGGGTGAGAAAACTGAGCCCGAGAGGTTAAGCTACTTGCCCAAGATAACAGTGAGTCACCAACAAAGACAAACCCCAAAGCTGGATTTCCAATCTTCTTTTCTGCTTGTCTTTCCTCACCAAGATGCATATATTTACCAACTGTCACCACGATCCGCAGTTATTCGCCCCTCCCTCCGTCCCAATTATCTGAAAACAAAAAGAGTAGAAAATCAAAAATGAGATGGAGGTCTGCAGGGGTGTGAGGCCACGGATGGCTGCTGCTTCCTTGCTTCCTTTTTTTTTTTTTTTGAAGCCAAAATCAACTCTGCTCTTGCTGGATGACAGCCCCTCGCCTGAGGCGCAGCTCCTGGCCTCTGCGGGGGTCCGAGCAATCCTGGCGCCTCCAGCTGCCCTCCTCCTCTTACGCTGGACGCTCGGCAGTCGCAGAGCGCAGGGCCAAGCTGGAGAGGACCAGGGGTGGCAGGGGTGCTCGCGCCCTTCCCAGCGTTTCTACCAGAGCTGCCCTGGGCGCACTGCACCCATCACATCTTCTCTAGCTGGTTCTGTGCCGCTGCTCCTCCTGGAGCTTGGGGGACCAGGGGAAGGCCGAAAGACAACCGGGGAGCCTTGGGGCTGTGTTTGAGGCCCAGAGTCTGGGCTGTGCAGAGCGCGGAACCCTCGCTTCCCCAGCGCCCTCTTGGATTAAAGCTTGGTGCCAGCGAGAAGCGCAGGGCTCTATTCGTCTCCCCAAGTGCACCCGGGCGCACTTCCATCTGATTAGAATGTTTCTTCAATCTTATTACAATGACAGTAGCTTTCAAGTCATTTATTACGAGAAGAATTTTAGTCTTAAAAGAAAAAATAGTCCCACTGTAATTGTGAGTTGTAATAAATGCAAACTTCTGGTGCCTTCCTCTGCAGCATGGAAGACAGTAAAAAATGTGTCTCGTCCAAACGCACCCCCTCTCCAAGCCCATTGTGAAGTCAGTCGCCAACAAAGGGGATGTGTGAATATTCAGCACCGACTCTTTCACTCCCCCCCAATCCCTGAGTCACCCCCCCCATTTTTGTTTAAATGTGCGAATACCTGTTTAAGTTTTAAAAGCACATGGAAATCGCCCGCGAGCGACCATATAATTTGATTTGCCAGGCAATCTGCAGAGCGATCGCACGTCATTTATAATGTTCATTGAGCATTTTGCCTAATTGTGTCTGTCTCTGAAAGGGCAGCGCACCCCCTCCCGACCGCGAGCAGCACAAGTGGCGACATTCCCATGGAGCGGCCGCGCCGCAGCTTGCTGCATTCAGCGCGGGCGGCCGGGCAGCGCGCTTCCCCGCCCGGACAACCGGGCGCGCCTGACACTAATAGCTCGCGGCTCAGGTACGAGCGGGCGCCGCATTTGACTCCATTCAATTCACAACCGGCAGCGCTTGCAGGTGTCGCCTTTTGAAACCGCCATTCAGTCGGCCGCTGTTCACTTCTAGCTGCGCCGCGGGTTTTGTAGAAGCGCAAGAATGGAGTTGATTATTCCCGTGCCCACATGCCGCCCCCACAGGCCCCCACCCCCGTCCGGCGTGAGGCTTCCCTTGGCCAAAAGAAGCGTTTAATTAGTTCTGGGGCCGCGGAGAGCCAGAATGGCCGACAAAGCCCGGCTCCCCAGGTAACCTGGCTTCCCCGCGGACCCAGGAGGGGGCGCGCGGGACCTGGGCACCGGCCTAGGGCTGCGCGCTCCCTCCAGCGACACCGCCGCCCCCCTGGCCTCCGGCCCGGTCCCCCGCAGGCCGAGGGCTCATCTGCTGGGCTTGGGTGGCCTGGGCCAGCGCCGCCTGCTGTCCCCAAGTGTGGCTGGCTCTAGGGCGCGGCCCCTCTCTCCGCCTTTCCGTGTCCAGAGCCAGGCCAGAGGGAAAGAAGGCAGTGAGGTTGGCAAAAAGACAGGTGGCCCTGGCGGTCTTCCATGATAGCTGTCCTTCTCCCATGTTCCCCATTTTGGGGAAACAGTGGAAACACTTTTCTCTTTATGCGCATTCGCGTCTCAGCACCGGGTGCTCCAAACCCTGCGTGCACCGCCGTGCTTGGCGAATGGCTGCCTAGCTGCCTCCGCCGCTAGTGACAGTTAGGCGCCAGCGCCAGCCCACGACGCGCACAACTGCCGACAGCACTGGCCCGGGTCGGAGCCACTGAGGCACCTGCGCCACAGGCACAACTGCACCCAACCCCACCCGGCCTTGGAGGGCTGTGCGCGCCAAGCGGGGATCGCGCCCCATCAAGCCGGGCCTTTGGCTGCGCGAGGGGGTCCGGGCAGAGTCAACCCGCGGCTCGTAGCGCCGCGGGGCAGGACACCGCTTGATACCTTTGCAGTGGGGTGGGCGTCGGCCGGGGGGCAGAGAGCGGGTGTCTCACCTCGCCTTATCATTTGATTTCCGCGAGCGTCTGAGGACTGCGCACCCGATTCGTTCCACTCGCTGCGCTCTGTGAACGAGCCGCGGGGAGGGCGGGGGAGGCCGGGCTTGGGGAGGGCCGGGTGGTCCTATTCCCCCGCCCCCGCCCCATCGGCCTCTCGGAGCACAAGTGTTGGGATTCCCACGGGCAGGCGTGCTCTGCGGCTAGAGGCCCGGGCGCCCAGGGCCCAGGAGACGTGGCAGACACAGAGGGGTTTGTAGACACGGTGACCTCCGCGCTCCCGCTCTGAAAGGGCCTGAAAGGAGCCGTTTATGGTGCATTACCAGTCAAGGGCTCAGGTACCAGCGCCTTGTGTCAGGAAACGCGGCGGCCGCCCGTGCTGCAGGTGTCTGCAATACAAACGCCCCGGGAGGGGGCGGGCGGGCCGCCCGGGCCGAGGAGGGGCCTCGGCCTGGCCTGCGCCAGCCACTCAAGCGGTTTCGCTCTTGCTCCTCTGCAACCATAGCAGCAAGCCAGGTGTGCAGACAGAGGTCCTAGGGGCCTGGCTGCCCAATCCAGTTCAATTTAAAGACTAAGGGCAGAAGGAGGTCATAGGAGACTCGAACCTCTCCGGGGAGGCGAGCGCTGTGCCGGGGAAGAAGGATTTTGCCCATATGTTAGGCTTC
This sequence comes from Saimiri boliviensis, assembly GCF_048565385.1. Lineage (NCBI taxonomy): Eukaryota > Metazoa > Chordata > Mammalia > Primates > Cebidae > Saimiri > Saimiri boliviensis. Next base: position 99,100,525 of record NC_133456.1, on the reverse strand, counting down.
TTGGGCAACCAGAGGCCTGCCAGGTTTTAACTTGAACTTCACATATAGGCCTGCCCTCTCCTCGTTTATCTTCCGGTGCAAAGAAGGGCCTGAGCCCAGGCGTATTTCGCAGCTGTTCCTGGTTAAACAGCAGCGTGGCCTTCTCCTCACTGACCTCCCCAACGCCACAGTCACTCCCGGCCCAGAAGAAACCTTGGAAGGTACGTTAGCTTCTTTGGGCTGCACCAACAGCTATGCCTTTAGTGGGTCACTCCTGTACCCCACTGTACCCCCAAAGGCCTGCCAAACCAAGAACTTAAGCCCCCAACCCACTCCCACCCCCTCCCCCTCAAGCTAGCTTCTAAAGTAAAACTTTGAAATGCTTTTTTTCCTTAGGGAGGAAATTGTGAATGGAGTTTACTCCGTAGGTAAGCCCGGAAAAGTCTTCACATGGCCAAAATACAGAAAAAGAAAAAGCACAAGAAATACTGTTTAATAATACTCAGGGCCAACTTGAAGAAAAGATGAAGGAGACAGAAGTATTGGGTGTGTCTAAAGGGAACTTCAAAAGATTTTAGGGCTTGTCTGTCTTGTCATATTAGCTGGAAACTTCCTTTCCTTAATGAAAGTCAACCACCGTCATTACTTTTATATGTGTCTTCAATTATCAGAATTTGTTTTCGACTAAATCAGAGAAAATGATTTTCTTAAAGTAACAGATAAGTTGGTCCAGGAATAAGGAAGTTGAACAAGGATGAGGAAGATGGTTGTGTGTCTGAAAAGGGTTGTTTGGGAGGAGAATAAAGAGGAGAGAATAGTTCCCTCACAGGATGAGTCTTTCCCATCTTCAAAAATAATGAAAAATCACCCCTACGCTTTCTTTTACCACATTCACAACCCCGCTTCTTAAATAAGTTCCCCCAGATAGGTGTCTCAGTTAAGTTCATTGCCTTTATTCAGACTTCATCACTTTGCACCCCACTCTCATGCTGAAACTATTTTTAATCATTTTCACCAGCAATTTCCATGTCCCCCAATTTAGGGCCAATTTACAAACCTTAGCTTACCTAAAATTGCAGTAACAGGCCCACCCCCACTCATCCTGATGGCAAAAGTGGAATCCTTAGTATCATATTTTCCTCTCTCTTTTTCCAAGTCCCACGTTCCATAAGTTCAGAAGTCCTAGTGAGTCTCTTTCCAAAATCTCTCTCCAGTCTGTCCAGTCCCCGCCGAGTTCAGGCCTTCACAACATCCCAGCTGTTCTGCTGCCATGGCCTTCTTCTTGGTCTCCCTGCCTGTAATCTTGCCTTGCTTCCATCCGTTCTCCACATCATAACCCCAAGTGCCCTTTCTAATTGGTAAACTGGACCATGCTATCCCCCTCGGTAAAACCATTTGCCAGCTCTCTATTCCCACATTAATTATATGTAAGTTACAAACGTGTGCTACTATACAAATTGGTTATATGCATTATAAAGAATGCACAAGACACACAATTTTTCTTTAAAAAGATAGAAATATAGATGATAGTTCTGAGAGTTTCTTCCTATACCCCTATAAGGTTTGTCCAGTCTGGACATGACTATCTCTACGATGCCAGTCTCCATAACACAGTTTACAAGGTGTCCTTTGCTGTAGCTCCCATCTACATTTCCATCCTCAACATCCCTCTTTACTTCATCCTTAATAAAAATCCTTTTTAAAATAATTTTTTCCTCGAATTTCATGATGATCCTTCTGTTTCATGTTAGTCTACCTCTACTCCTCATCGCGTCTCTGTATGCTCCACGGAAAAAAAGAATCCGTTTTATGTACTGTTCTGTTGCTAGTGCTTAATGCTAGCAACAGACAGAACAGTACATAGAAGAGATATTCCAAGCACACTTCCCAGCACAGAATGGGTGCTTAATAAATCTCTTACACACATGAATATAGTGCTGCTTTGAGGCAGCCATCTTTTCTATGGAGTAACTGGAAATCAGAGAAAGCTGACCATAGAAAAAAAGGATGAAGATATGCAGAAGGAAAGAGAAAGCACAGGAAAGATGGAGACAATGTCCAGCCATCTCTCTAGATCATGGTGTGTTGACTAGAATACAAGTTTAGCTTCTCTATTTTAAAAAGGTTACAAATATGAAGTGCAAGTTTATTACCTCTCACAAAGACAAAACAAAGCTGGATAGGTATTCCACACCTGGTATGGGCTCTAAATGATGTGGGGGATTTCAGTTTCCTTTATATATTTGCTTATCTATCCTCAACATGTAGCTTTCAACTCATCATTCAGAGTGGTTGCTCCAACTCCTCCCATTGCCTCAGCATTCCAACCAGTGGAAAGAGGGTGACAACATAGGACATGTATTTCCCCTTCAAAGACTGAGTCTCACAGCTTGACCTCATTTCTGGTCACAATCCATTAATTAGAAATTAGTTTTATAGCCACACGGAGTTGCCATGGTGAGCAGGAAATGTGGTTTTTATTCTGGGTAGCTATGTGCCCAGCTAAAATCCTGGGATGCCATTACTAAAGGAAGGAGAAAATAGGTATCAGAGGAGAATCTTCCGTTTCTACAACACTTGGCACTGCTGCCTCCTAAGGCCTCACTACATTCCTGCTGTCAGATTCTAGGAGATGCTCTGTATCCCACGACAAAGCCTCTTTTAAATGTTTAACTTAGTTCAAATTGGCTTCCACTACTTAAAACCAACAGATTGTAAACTAATACACAAAGGTACTGAGTCTCTGTGCAATGACACTAGGAGCAGACTACTACTTGTACCAACCTATGTATGTCAGATGGGCTAGGTTTTGCTGCAGTAGCAACCCCCAAATCTCAGCAGCTTCACACAACACAAGTTTATTTCTGGTCCAGGTTACCTGTTCTATGAAGGTTTGCTGGGGAACCTTGTTTGTCAGAGTCACTCTGGGTCCCCAGCTGACAGATGTTCTGACCCAAGACTTACGTCCACAATCATTACAGAATATGAAGGCAAAAGAGATAAACTGTGTACTGGCTCTTAAAGCTTCCTCCCAGAGGTACCATGTAATTTTCACACATCTTTCATTCGCTGAGCATGTCATAGAGCCGCATTTCACCTTGAAGAGGGTAGAGAAGCGTAAGCTCTCATCTGCCTGGAAGAGCTGGAGTATCTATGGCTTGCTCTACAGGCTCCCACAACCTAGGTATGGTGGAAGCTTTTCTGGTTAATTTTCTGTGTGTCTGTAAAGCATCCAGAAAGTATAAAATGATCTGTCTGTACCTTTCTTTCTTCTCTGTTCAAACTTATTCAGCTGAAGAAGACATGTACTCTCTAAGTCCTGGGGACCTCTAAGGCCAATGACAACATAAATCCCTCACATCATTTTAAATCTGGGCAAGGAAATATTACATAACAGATGATGCATTCTCAGCTTCGCTTCCATCTGGGACATCCCTTAACAGTTTTAGGAGTCTCTGCATATATTCCTAGCACCGCCTTGGATTTTTACAATGTGTTTTTACTCAGGTATAGTAGATAACAACTTCTGAAAAAGAAAAAAAAAAAAGGCCAGGATCAGGAGTGTGTAAGGATACAGAAAGACATTCTACCATGAGGTGCACACAGGGAAATCTGTTTCTAGGGCTGGCAAAGGCTAAATAAAAGTGAGATTCAATCGACACGAGGAAATCTCTACTGCCAAAATTTCTTCAAATGACTGCACTAAGGCCCAAATGCCAGATTAAAAAAATTCCTTCCCATGATTTACAGCATTACCTTTCAAGAATACTAATCGAATGCTGGGGAGTGGATGACGTGGTTGCTCTGTGTTGCTCATACCTTAGGGGAGCAGATGTTTTCCTTTATGGCCTCTAGCTGAGACCAATGGCCCTGAAGTAATTGGGTTCTAAAGAGGGCAAAAGGATAATTTGGAGCACTGGGCATTCTTTGAAGACACAGGTCTTGGTGGGGCATCCATGTGTTCACCATGAGGCCACTCCATGTCTGGGATGGGGCTGGGGTGTGGAGGCAGGACTTAAAAAGAAGATGCAAAAAGGCACACTGGAAGGTGCAGAACCCGGGCTGTGCTTGGGGTTGAGTCCCTAAGAGCCCACGGATTTGGCCGTTCACAGCCCTGGGCTTTGTAAATACCTTCAGCCTCCCAGAAGCACATTTCCGCCCCTCCTCTTGCGGTCACGCTCTTTCAGGACTCGCTTAGCTCAACAGTGTTCCTTTTTCTTTTCCCCCAAGATGGAGTCTTGCTCTGTTGCCCAGGCTCAAGTGCAATAGCACAATCTCAGCTCACTGCAACCTCTGCCTCTTGGGTTCAAGCAATTCTCCTACCTCGGCCTCCTGAGTAGCTGGAATTACAGATGCACACCACCAAGCCTGGCTAATTTTTGTATTTTTAGTAGAGATGAGGTTTCACCATGTTGGCCAGGCTGATCTCAAACTCCTGACCTCATGATCCACCCGCCTCAGCCTCCCAAAGTCTTGGGATTACAGGCATAAGCCACCATGCCCAGCCAACATTGCTCCTTTTATGAAGTTCTTCTTGTCCCCTCATTCTTACACAGACTTATACCTCAATATAGCCCTCACTGAACTGGATTTACTTAATCCTCTCTTTACACCAAGAACACGTTAAGGGGGACAGACTGCACATACTCATCTCCATATTTCCACATATGTAACACAGTGACCTGAGCATAGTTGATGCTCAAAACATGTTCCTTAAAGCAATAAATAAATTAAAACATGGTGATTTGACATTTTCTCAGTATTTCTGTGTTTATAGCTTCATATAAAATGATGAAAAGCAACAAGATTATTCTGCTGAAAAAAATACCTAAGTGTCCAGGTGTGGTGGTTCATGCCTGTAATCCTAGCAATTTGGGAGGTCAAGGTGGGTGAATCACTTGAGCCCAGGAGTTCGAGACCAGCCTGGACAACATGGTAAAACCCCATCTCTACAAAAAGTAGCTCCATGTGGTGACATGTGCCTGTAGTCTCAGCTACTTGGGAGGCTGAGGTGGGAGGATGGCTTGGGCCCAGGAGGCGGAGGACACAGCGAGTCATGATCGTGCCACTGCAACTCCAGCCTGGGCGACAGAGTGAGACCCTGTCTCAAAACAAAACAAACTTAAGTGATGGTTCAGCATTATATAGGCTAGTACTTTCCAAAGCAAATAAGATTATCTACTGAGGTACAGGAAGAATTTTAGAACTTATATCTTTACTCACCTTCTTAAAATTTCCTTTTGTGCATGTTGAAAAAAGTACCCAGTGTATTACTAGTCTTGTTTATGTGCAATTTAAAATATATAAATATACAAATATTCTCAAGAGGTCATACTCAAAAACGGATAATGATAAGTGCATTGGGCACAGCTAATCTCCATCTCCCCAACACACAGTACTTTTCTCTCTTTCTTTGATAATATTCTAAGTTTTAACTAGAAACATGCCTACCAACCTCAAGACTGTCTGTCTGCATCCCTTGCAGCTAAATGTGGACATGTGATGGCTCAGGCTAATTGACTGTGACCAGCCTTGATGTAAGCAACCTTCAGGTCATGTTCTGAAAATGAAGGAAAGTGTGTCCTTTCCTTTATCTTCCTGGCTGGGATGCAGACACAATGGTCGAAGCAGGAGCAGCCATCTTAAACTCAGGGATGGAAGCCGTGTTTCAGGAGCATGTTTCAGAGCAACAAGCTGCAAGGAAGCTGGACTTCCAACCCATGCAGTCATCGTATAAACTTTGGATTGCCTTTGCTCAGCCTATTACATGAGAGAGACATAAATGTTATTTTTAATCACTCTTATCTTTAGATACCTGTTACAGAAGGCAGAACTCTGATCCAAAACAATGCAAGGTGTATAGTCAAAAAAAGAACTTTTAAGTTGATATAGATAATCAAGGCTCAAGGTGAAAGATACCAGTGTAGGAGAACCCTCCAGTTCTTCTTTGAATCCCTGTAATATCACTTCTCATGCATGCTTTTTTCTTTTCTTTTTTTCTTCTGTACTTTCTAGAAATTTGATTTAAAACTTATTGATTAGCCACTGAGTGTAGGGGAAGCAATATGGAAACTGGCATTCACTGAATGCCTGCTATGTATCAGATAATTAATATAAATTGTTTACTTTCCACAACAGTCCTTAAGGCAGACATTGTTTCTTTCCCTTTCTCTAGCCAATGAAACAAATCTATGCAAGATTAAGTAGCTGATCCAAGAACAAACGACTACAGATTTGGCAAGTCAAATGTCCATGGTTTCCATTCTCCGCCCTTTCATATGTGTTTCTTACTTTTCCAGCTCTTCCTCTTGCACCTTCTCCCTCTTATTTTACTTCACTTCCTTTTTACTTTCCTTCCCTGTCCTCTCTCCTCTCTGCTCTCTACCTCCTGAAGCCAAACATTGGGATTTGGTAATCTTCTGAAACAGTATTTCTCAAACTTGACTTTAATATGCGTATATATTCATGTGTGTACATGTGTGTATATTTTGTACACATATATATATGTACTTGTGTATAAAATCTCCACTTTTTCATAGAAAACAAAACAGGAACCAATAAAAACATTAATGGGCTCTCAGTGGCACATTCAATTATTATTCATATGAAATTACTTAAGTATTTACAAACACTTAAACTCTTTCTATGTACTGCTCTTGGATCACTACAAAGCCAAACAAAATTTAAAATGAAAGAGTTATGTAAATCAGTAAAATTCAAATTAACCTGCATTTAATATGATAGATAGTGTGACCGTCATAGTGACATATGCCACCTACAAAGCTGACATGGTATCAGTTCGTCTCTTCAGTACGCTGTGTGCCATGGGATAGTTCTACCTCAGTTTAATTAAACTACTATGATAGCTTTGTCTGTCTAGCTTGCTGCGTGTCTATTTCCTCTTTTCTAGGCACAAGCACAATCTCTGTGTGTTTTCTTTAGCCTGCAGTAATTAAAGTTGCACCCCGTAATTAAACATGAATGGAAGCCCAGATTTAGGCCCACGTCCCATGGTAGGACCACGTCGTAAGGTGCTCATCTAGATGTGCCAGCAGTCGCCCATACTTCATTGTCATTTTTTTTTAAAGATTATCATCTAAATGATGCCACAAAATTAAAAAATTATTTTAATCAAGTTGTGAAGCTTTCATTAACGAAATATGGATCCAGAAAAATCAGAGGCCCATGGAAATGAGAAGTCCAGTGATAAGTTCCACCAGGAAACTCAGTCCCAGTAATGGAAAGAGTCCCCTTGTTATGAGGAGAGAAATGGCTATCAAGATGGTTCACTGATTACAGACAAATGAGTAGATTGCGAAGCAACTGTGTCCTATAACAAGCCTGGATTATCCTTCAGATAAGAAGTGAAATAAACACCTTTGGCTTCTCTGCAGGGCTGGGGACAATGAGGGAGTTAGAGTGGGAAAGCCAGCTCCTCCTGGACTCCTGCACTCAGAGCCTTGGAGTCAGTCTAACTGGTGACTTGGAGAAAGACACTTCAGAGGAGAGATGAGAAGAATTGGCCTGTGGAACACTCCCCCTCACCCCCACCACCCTGAGCACCTTGCTCTGCCTCTACATAAATGATTCTCTTAGAGGACTCTACTGTGTAGCAAACAACTTTTCTTTTTCTTTCTTTCCTTTTTTTTAGAGACAGAGTCTTGCTTTGTCACCCATGCTGGAGTGCAGTGGTGCATTCACAGCTCACTGCAGCCTTAACCTCCTGGGCTCATCCTCCCACTTTAGTCTCCTGAGTAGCTAGGACCACAGGTATGATAACTTTTTAAATTTTTGTAGAGATGGGGTCTCACTACATTGCCTAGGCTTGTCTCAAACTCCTGGGCCCCAGTGATCTTCCTACTCCTGCGTCCCAAAATGATGGGATTACAGGCATGACCCACCATGCCTGGCCAATGAACTACTTTTCTGGCCCCCACTTTAAAGCCAGGAGCATTAGCAAAAAGCTGTAATTAGACCTAATCATGACTGCTCCAAAAGTTGTGAGAATAGCTAATTAGAGGTGTACTGCATCTTCCAGTGTGGACAGTGACTTAGACTCAGTATTTGTTGATATAGTTGTGGCTACTGTCCACTATGAATACCGGAGGTAGGATGGGGTGGCCGACACCAAGAATGACTCCTATGTGATTAAGCAGGTTCACAGTGACACACGTACATCCATTCTCATCATGTAGGTGATGATGCTCATCACTGAGCACCTACTACTAAAAAACTTACTGAGCAATTACTGTGCCTGGCACTGTTGATGTGCTTTGTATCTGTTAATTCACTTAATCCTCACAATAACCCAATGAGGTAACACTAGGATAATTTCCTTTTGCATATGCAGAAGCAGAGGCACAGCTAGGGGCATGCAGCTGCCTACTTCTTGGAAAGCATAAGCAGAAAAACTGTACACTTGAGTTTTTGGGCAGCTTTCCCAAAAATCTAATGTTTCTTGACTCATACTGGGAACTTCTGTGCTTGAACCAGGTGTGCTCTGGAATATGTTTCTTCAAGCACAGATTAACCCAGCAGATGAGAGTTTTTGCTCTAGACAGGACTTTAAGGGAACAAGAGAAATAATGCCACTGCACTACCCTAACATATTCAGAACCCCTGATATGAGTGAAAGGTGTTACTGGTAAGAGGTAGAAAAATTTGGAAGGAATCAAAATAATGGCCTACCAAGCAGAGAATAAAGTCAGACCACAAACAATACAAAGGCAGTCAAAGAGATGCAGAAAACACGAACTGAATTCCCAGATGGAGTGAGTGGTGCTCAGTGAACAGGAAATTACCCAACAGTAAAGCCATGTGATGAACAATCATGCCACCATTAAAGCCTGCCAGTAAAGCGATCGAGAAATTATGAGATGCTGTCCAGTGAAAACTTTAAGAAATAGAACTAAAAATGGAAGAAAATAGATCGAAATGTTAGTAATCACCTGAGGTTGTGAAATTTCAGACAATGTAGAAAGTGTGGTGGTTTTCAAGAGTATTCAGAGATTTTAAATGTGTTTTACATTGTTGAATCTCTCTAAACTTTGTTCAATACTGACTGCACACAGGAAATAGCATTTCATCCAATGCCATCCATTTAAAATTACCACAAAAGGGAGTCACCAAGGGTACTTGGCTGCCCCTGCCAGCCCGTGTTTGTCCCACATACAACGTAGTTCTTGCTGACATTATAAAATGGCTAAGATCCAGATCTCTGGAGGGCTCCTCCAGGGCTCATATAAAGAGATAGTAAATCCCAAAATTTTTCTTAAAAGTATGTAAGTTCATTAAGTTTTAAAAAATGTCCTGCATAAAGGCATACTGTGTGTGTGTGTATGTGTGTGTGTGTGTGTGTGTGTGTGTCTGTGTGTGTGTAATCTCACTAAGGATAAAAAAAACTACTTATTGGCTGGACATGGTGGCTCACACCTGTAATCCCAGCACTTTTGGAGGCCGAGGCAGGTGGATCATGAGGTCAGGAAATGAAGACCATCCTGGCTAACACAGTGAAACCCCGTCTCTACAGAAAATACAAAAAATGTTAACTGGGCATGGTGGTGGATCCCTGTAGTCCCAGCTATTCGGGAGGCTGAGGCAGGAGAATCGCTTGAATCTGGGAGGCAGAGGTTGAAGTCAAGATCATACCACTGCACTCCAGCCTGGGTGACAGAGTGAGATTCTGTCTCAAACAAACAAACAAATAAGCTAACTAACTAACTACATATTAGGTACAGCGTACACTACTTGGGTGATGGGGTACACTAAAATCTCAGAATTCACCACTATACAATTCATCCATATAACGAAAAACAACTTGCACCTCAAATGCTACTGAAATATTTTTTTTTCAAAAAAGAATGTTCAGAATAAGATACCACACAAAGAAAAAATATTTTGAAAAGAGAACTTACTCCCCCACAAAGTTGCTACTTTTTAAAAGCTGCTGTGGTGAAGCCTACCTTATCCACTCAGTGAATTCACCTCTATTATTGAGGCCTCACTGTGAACCCAATAAATATAAAAGCCAAGTTCAAACAAGCATGTTGTATACTTCAAAATAGCTAGATGAGAAAAACTGGAATGTTCCCAATATGAAAAAGTGATAATTGTCTGAACTGATGAATACCCCCAATTATCTCTATTTGATCATTGTACTTTGCATGCTGGTATCAAAATATCACATGTGCTCCATAAATGTGTACAATTACTATGTATTCATAAAAATTAAAAATATTTTAAAAATTAAAAAATCCTACATATATGTTCACATATTTTAAAAATCAAAAGACACAAAAGAGTATACAATAATTCTATTCACTAACCATTCTGTTCCTTTCTTAATGTAATAAATGCATCAGTTTCTTGTTTATCCGTCTACAGTTTTTCTTGTCGTTTTTTGTTTTTTCGTTTGTTTTGTTTTCTGTTTTTGAGACAGAGTCTCACTCAGTCTCTCTGTTGCCCAGGCTGGAGTGCAGTGGTGTGATCTCAGCTCACTGCAACCTCCACCTCCCTGGTTCAAGCAAGTCTCATGCCTCAGCTTCCCCAGTAGCTGGGACTACAGGCATACACCACCATACCTGGCTAATTTTTGTGTTTTTATTAGAGACGGGGTTTCACCATGTTGGCAAGGCTGGTCTCAAACTCCTGACCTCAGGTGATCCACCCACCTTGGCCTCCCAAAGCGCTGGGATTACAGGTGTGAGCCACTGTGCCCAGACCATCTAGAGATATTTGATGCCTACACAAACACGCTTACATATATTCCCTGTCTTCTTTGTGAAATGCAAAAAGGAATATGCTAGTCACTCTTACTTCTTACACTTAACAGTACATCTTGGAGATCATTTCACATCACCAAATTTAAAATAATTCTCATTCTTTTTGTGGCTGCTGGATATTCCATTACATAGATACACAATAGTTCATTTAAGGCCCTACCAATAGACATGAAGACAGAAAACATGTATAGCTTTGAGGAAAAACACACAGGGAAAAATTTCTTGTTTCTCTTAAATTCACTGTTGTTCTTTCCACCGCTCACTTTGGAGGCCAAGACACAGACATCCGGTAATGACTTGCAGTGTTTACATTACTAAAGTTCAAACACCTTGCCAAATAACAAGACCGAAGGACAAAGCTCAGAAGCTTTGCTGTTCATCAAATAAACCCTGGCATGACAGAAAACGCTTATTTGGATAATTATATCAGCATTTAGGTGTTTCTCACTTTAAAGGTTAATGTTTAACAAGGAGAAATGCAAAGGCAAGAAAGAATGGGACTGGGCATTCAGCCTGTGGGGCTTCTCTGTGTCTTACCACAGATATGTGCCTCCTGCCCTCATTTTCAGTGGGAGATGGCCCAGCTTTGTTTATGTATTGTTTTAGGCTGAGCAGCCACAGAGTGGAGAATGTCTCATGAGAAAGCCTTCCTCACCATGCTGAGATCCCCTCTCCCTTGTGCTAGAAAGCCACTTATTTCCACTTGTGGCTCAAGGATGCCGGCATGTCACTCCAAGCCAGTTAGCCCTTCTGAATCTGTTTCTACTTGTGAATGATGAGCAATCTGCCCAAGCTGGGCGTGGTTGTGTGCACCTGTAGTCCTAGCTACTGGGGAGACTGAGTATGGAGGATCCCTGGAGCCCAGGAGTTAGAGGCCACAGTGGGTTGTGATCACACCACTGCCCTCCAGCCTGGGTGACACACTGAGATCTGGTCTCAAAAAAAGGAATAAAAATAAAAAATTAATAAAACGCTGCCCAGTTCATCTCACAATTCTGTTTTCGGAGCAAATGAGCTAATGCATGTGAAAATCATATTCAAGGCAACTACATTCAGCAACTTCTTCAGAATAAAGGGGCTGGGCACAGTGGCTCACATCTGTAATCTGTCCACTTTGGGAGGCCGAGGTGGGAGGATATCTTGAAGCCAGGAGTTCAAGACCAGCCTAGACAACACTGCACATAATTACAAATATGCCTTTGAAGTGTGAAGGAAACAGGCAGGAATCTGTTCTAAGCAGCCGGTGGATCTGGTACTGGGCTGAGATGGATGAGGCTAGCATTAACTTGGCTGGTTGTGGTGACTTACACCTGTATTTTTAGTGCTTTTGGAGGCCAAGGTGGGAGGATAACTTAAGGCCAGGAGTTTGAGACCACAGCCTGGGCAACATAGGGAGACCTTGTCTCTATTTTTAAAAAATCTATATTTAAAAAAAGACTGACACGAACTTGCTATGTGACCTTAGGAAAGCCTCTGAACCCCTCTGGGCCTCAGAGGCCTTTCAGTTGCAGGAGGATGCCATAGGCCCAGGAGTTCAGGGCTGCAGTGAGCCATGATCGAACGACTGTACTCCAGCTGGGGTTACAGAACAACGCCCTGTCTGTAAAACAATAATGAGAGAGAGACAGAGAGAGAAGAGATGAGACCAAGGCTCAACATCAATGGCCTTGGCCAGGAGCTCTCCTGCAGCTGAAAACTAGGAGATGGGACCAGACCTACAAGAAGCCCAGAGGAAGCCTGGGAAGCTGCCAGGCCCAGGGCAACAGGGTGGCACTGTGCCCCTGTTGAAAGGTATGAAAAAGTCGGCCAGGTGCAATGGCTCAAGCCTGTAAACCCAGCACTTTGGGAGGCTGAGGCAGGCAGATCACCTGAGGTCATGAGTTAAAGACCAGCCTGGTCAACATGGTGAAACCCCATTTCTACAAAATACAAAACTGAGTTGGCATGATGGGGGATGCCTGTCATCCCAGCTACTCGGGAGGCTGAGGCAAGGGAATCACTTGAACTTGCAAGGCAGACGTTGCAGTGAGTCGAGACTGAGGCATTGAACTGCAGCCTGGGTAACAGAGTGAGACTCTGTCTCAAAAAAAAAAGGAAAGAAAGAAAAAGAAAAAGTCTTGAGGTCTCACCAGGGATTGGCACTAGAAAAAACCCAGCTCTCCTTCTTCTGTCCACCGTGGGGGATGAGATACAATTCTGTAATAAGGCAGAGGTCTTTACAAGGTTAAGGAACATCTCTCATGGGGACAAAGCATGGCAAGAAGAAGCCTGAGCCTGGCAGAGAAAGGAGCAGCTTGCAGCTTTGGCAGCAGCCTCCTCTCCCCCACCCCCCTCTTCTCTCTTTCTCTCTGAGACTCCTGGAGCCTTGTGACCAAGTCCCTCTCCAGGCTCCCCTACTACCCAGAGGTCCAGGAGTACGGAGGGCTGGACAGAGAGTGGGGGCCTCTAGCCTAGCAAGGGAAGACTCAGTTTCAGTCTTCTCACCCAACCTGTTGCTTCCAGTGGCAGAGGGCAGCCGTCCACATAGTCGTGACCTCCAGTGACCCAGAGAAAATTCCCTTTATTAGTGGAGAAGTCTTTCTTCTTTTTATAAGAGAAAAGAATGATCATGTCTTATTTAAAGTGCGTGTGTGTGTGTGTGTCTGTGTGTGTGTGTGTGTGTGTGTGTGTGTGTGTGTGAGACACAGTGTCACTGTAGGCCTTGTCCTAGATTCTCAACAAGGCCAGTCTACACACAGCCAGCAATTCTCCAAAAACTTCGAGGGTGGTGGAGAAAGGATGAGTAGGAAGAAGGGTAGGAAAGGCTATATCTGAAACAGGTGAGTACTTTATTCAACAGGTGAGTACTTTATTCAACAGGTGAGTACTTTATTTCTTCCTCCTAACCCAGGCTCATTTATGCACCCCCGGGAGCCACCCAGAACCTGCATGCTAGTTGTACTTCCCTTCATAAAGAAAATAAGTTTCCTACTAGCAGTGCATTTCCCATGAGCTCACTGGGTACCCAAGGTGAATTTCTGTAACTCTTCCACAAACTCATCAAAAATATGTAAGATGATATTCTGTGGAAGTGGATTGCTAAAATCACATCGAATAAAAAGATACCCATATATAGCAGGGCACAGTGGCTCATGCCTGTAATCCCAACACTTTGGGAGGCCAAGGTGAGTGGATCACTTAAGGTCAGGAGTTTGAGAACAGCCTGGCCAACATGGTGAAACCCCGTTTCTACTAAAAATACAAAAATTAGCCAGGTGTGGTGGTGGGCACCTGTAATCCCAGCTACTTGGGAGGCTGAGGCAGGAGAATTCCTTGAACCTGGGAGGTAGAGGTTGCAGTGAAACGAGATTGTGCCACTGCACTACAGCCTGGGTGACAGAGCAAGACTTTGTTTCAAACAACAACAACAACAACAACAACAACAACAACAACAACACCCATATATTCACACTCACTCTCCTGTCTCCCAGTCCTTGACCTACCCACATGTCTATGACACATAGTTTCTCAAGAACCACCAGCCTAGAGAGCCACCAGAAAGCCTTTCAGCCTCTTGAAAAGAGACTTTGTAGGCTCAATTCTAGTTTTCTCTTCAGTGGATGGTTATCAATATTTCCGATAAGGCTTTGAAGCTGGGTAATTTGTTACTCTTGCATGTTCTCACATTGACCCCTGGGCATGCTTCCACTTAGTTTCTGTCTAAGTGAGGAAGGGGAGGGTGCACACCGATAGCTGGCTAGATCCCTGCCCTCCCCCCGCTTTGGGGTCAGAAAGAGACATCTAAATTCGGAAAATCACAACTCAGGTTCTTTCACCGGGAACCTGGCCATATTTGGCTTTAAGGATATGCAAATAGTGAACGAACGACTCCTTCACTAAGAAGGCTGAGAAACTAACACAGGAAAGAACCTGCTGAAAGCCAATCTTTGGGTTAAAATGGTCTGGGGTTGCTGGCAGTTCAAGGTAAGGCAATCTCTGGCCTTCTAACCTTATGTATCTTTTGGTTTAACTCTTTGGTCTCAATTCAGTTAATTACAGTGCAATTTCTAAAACCAAGAATCGTATTTAAATAACCAATATTAAGAGGCATGACTTGGAATTTGAGAGGCATCTGAACAAATCTCTGGTGAGACAAGTGCCTGCAAAAGGAAGCGGCCCAGGAGGACCACTCTTTTACTCCTCGGTTGAGAGAATACGCTGGATGGTTGCGCTTCTGAACTCTCCCACAGTGGAAGCTGCAGTTTGGTTTTCAACCGGAATTGCCCAGACCTTGAAAGTGTTTCTTTGTTGCTCTCAAAAGGAGGAATTCACGTTGCATCGCAGTCTGTGATAAAGTCTATCTTGGGGCAGAGTTTCTCGTACGTTTTGCATTTTTTTTTTTTTTCCCAGAAAAGAAAGGTCGAGAAAGAAAAAAACAAATCATTCAGGGATGGTCCCGGTGGCCAGTCAGAAAGGTGAGAGACTCGGGCTTTGAAAACGGTTCACACTCTGCCCTTTAACTTCAATGCCCTCCCTCCGGACTCTGCCGGAGCAGACGATTCAATTGACTCCTTTTGTATCCAGTTTATTGCTCAGAATCCCTAGGGTCTCGATCTGCTCTCAGAAGAAACGCGTCCTGCTGAGCTGCTTTTGGAGGCAGCCCCTCCCGTCTCCCCATTCCTTTCTCCAGGCGGGGAAGGGCAGGGGAGGCTGCCGCTGAGCCGACGTCGCTGGGGACAGGCATCAGGCACCAGAGCCAGGCTCTGGGGCGGCGTCCCATAGGTGCGCTCTCATCCCTTGTGCTGCGTCCGGAACGCCTTGGGAGTGGGCCGGGCTCACCTTCCAATGCCACCCGCATATCCGCTGCAAACTGTGCAAAAGCCCTTGAAAAGTCCAGAGATGGGGTACAGGCCCCCAAGGGAACCTAGGCAGGAGCCCTGCGCGCGCCTCTGATAAGTGGGTGGCGGAATGCACCCACCCGTCCCCTGAGGGCAGCACCCTTGGATTGCCCGGGCTGCAGCGGAGGAGGATGATCGCCGCGCGGCCTCCGCTCTCGCCATCTGGGCCACCGGCGCGCACCCCTAGGAGCTTCTCTGGCTGCCTGTAGATGCAGCGCGCACCTGCCCCAGCCCTAGGGCGGAAAGGCCAGGCGGTGCGCAGCGCGGGGGTAGGCGGCGGGTACTGAGTGACGCAGGTGCCCCTGGAACCGCGCGCGAGGCAGGTAAGGAAGCCAGTACGCAGAGGCAGCGGAGCCGGAGGAGAGCTGTGCGAGAAGCCGGGATCGCAAAGCCCCGCCTTTTCCTCGCCCCAGGAACTCCTAAAGGGAGCAAAGTGCCCCCCGCCCCCGCCCACTGCCGCTCCTCCGGGCCCCCTCACCGCCCGCACCCCGCGCTCTGATTGGCTGGCGCAGCGGGTCCCTGGCACGCGCCTGTGGATGTTGTTATAAGAATCCTCGCGTGCCGGCCCTCAGCTCCAGCAAGTCCTCCACAGCCCTCCCCAGCGCAGCGCGGGCGCCGGTCAGAGCGCAGCGGCTGCGGGCACTCCAGGGAGGCTCGAGGGCGGGCAGCCCGGCGGCCGCCTCGCTGCCCCCAGCCAGGGCCCCGGGAAGGGAGGGGCTCGGACGGGCGACGCCCGCCACCGAAACTTACCAAGAAGTACCAAGAGCAGCCCGGCAGTCCAGCTGCCCACTCCGGCGGTGAGCATGGACGCGGTGCTGCTGGAGCACTTCCCTGGGGGCCTGGACGCCTTCCCTTCTCCCTACTTCGACGAGGACGACTTCTTTACCGACCAGTCTTCCAGGGACCCTCTGGAGGACGGCGATGAGCTGCTGGCTGACGAGCAGGCCGAGGTGGAGTTCCTTAGCCACCAGCTGCACGAGTACTGCTACCGCGACGGGGCGTGCCTGCTGCTACAGCCCGCGCCCCCGGCCGCCCCGCTCGCGCTCGCCCAGCCGCCCTCCAGGGGCCCCGGTGAGCCAGAGGACGGCTGCGGCGGCGGCGGCGGCTACTGCTGCGAGGCGGGGGCGCCCCCCGGCGGCTTCCCCTACTCGCCCGGCTCGCCGCCCTCGTGCCTGGCATACCCATGCGCTGGGGCGGCCATGCTTACGTCCCCCGGGGCGCGGCTGCGCGGCCTGAGCGGAACTGCGGCGGCGGCGGCGCGGCGGCGGCGGCGGGTGCGCTCCGAGGCGGAGCTGCAGCAGCTGCGCCAGGCGGCCAACGTGCGCGAGCGGCGGCGCATGCAGTCTATCAACGACGCCTTCGAGGGGCTGCGCTCGCACATCCCCACACTGCCGTACGAGAAGCGCCTCTCCAAGGTGGACACGCTGCGCCTGGCCATCGGCTACATCAACTTCCTCAGCGAACTCGTGCAGGCCGACCTGCCCTTGCGGGGCGGTGGCGCGGGCGGCTGCGGGGGCCCGGGTGGCGGCGGTCGCCTGGGCGGGGACAGTCCGGGCAGCCAGGCCCCGAAGGTCATCATCTGCCATCGGGGCACCCGTAAGTGCGTCCGCTTCCCAGCTCAGGGAGACGGGGACCGGGCACTCGAAGGCTCCGGAGGGGCTGGAGGAGCTGACTGCCAAGCAGACAGACGGACCGACGGACTGTCAGTGGGCATTGGCAACCTTGAACTCGAGCTGGGGTTTTTCAGGTTTTTTTTTTTTTTTCCCCTGCCACTTTGACCTCGGCTTTCCAGGGTGCGCGTCCCCGCCAGACTTGCAGCTCCCGGGATTCCTGGGAGGTGATGGTGGGGGCTTGAAGTGTGGAGGAAGAAAGTGGTTTTAGTATAACCGGAGGACACCTGCTCAGTTGAGGTGCCCAGGAAAGGGTCCTAAAGAACTTGATGGGATCACTGGGAATGTGGTTGGAGATTCACAGTCTGTTCTCTCTTCTCACCTCTCCAGGGTCCCCCTCCCCCAGCGACCCGGATTATGGCCTCCCTCCGCTAGCAGGACACTCTCTCTCTTGGACTGATGAAAAACAACTCAAGGAACAAAATATTATCCGAACAGCCAAAGTCTGGACCCCAGAGGACCCCAGGAAACTCAACAGCAAATCTTCCTTCAACAACATAGAAAACGAACCACCATTTGAGTTTGTGTCCTGAAAAGTCCCAGACTCGGCTGAGGATCTGATTATGTCTCTGTGCATATTGTACATGTAAATATCTATAATGTAAATGTAATTTAAGAATCAAAGTTTTCTAATGGCAATCAACTGTTATTTATCTATTTATTATCCTGTTGAGTTGATGAAATCAATGATTTCTTTTAAAATATATAATTTATATAATTTATCTTGATTTTCTGAAAATATGCAATAATATGATTTTCCTGAACTCTGTGTTGCTGGGAGAATTCTGGCCAGAAAACGTTATGCTTATTTATTGCCAGATATGGTTTATTTCTAAGCGTTGTCAATAAATGCTATTTACGACTTTTCCTGAAGGTTTTTGAGTACATGATCTGATAGATAATTGTTAGAAAGAATTAGTAAAAAATTAACCGAACCAGAGACTCAGAAGTGTAGCTCTCTAGTAAGAAACTACATTTCAGATTTAGCCTAAAGGTGGGTGGGTTAAAGAATTAGACCTCAACGTTCTATGTTCTATGACAGAACTTCATCTAGGTCGCCTGCCCTACGTAGCAGCTTTTGTCTGTATTTTTTAGCCCACCTTCCAAACACCCTATTGGGCAAATATATCTTGGAGTATTTATTGTTCCCATTTTGCAGATGGGAAAGGTAAGGCTCAGAGATGACATTTGATTTACTCAAGGTCACCCCGCCCTGCCTATTCCTGGTGTATAAAATTGAGCGCACGGTGTACGACAGGAGCAGGGGACTAGTGGGCTGGCTAAGAGAATGGGCCTTTCTGCTTCCACCGGCTGGGAAAGGGGCTGCTCTTGAGCTGCCCTGTGACCAGCCTCTTCAGCAGCAACAGCAGCAGGTACCTGGAACTCAGGAGTACTCCTTTCAAAGGAGATGGGGCAGGCTACGGTGCCAAAGCCTGAAGACCACTCAGAGGCCACTCAACAAAATCCAAGGTCTCTAAGGTCACGTAGGAAGAAGTCGCTCGCCACCCCTACCACCTTTGCAATAAGCTTACTTCCAAAACTTAGTTCGTTTTGCCTTCAACAGAACTTGATCCTCCTCGGCCAGCAACCTGGGGAGAAGGCAAGCCTGGGGCGAGGGGCGCAGGGTCGCCCCCTAGCGAAGGGGAGAAGAGCGAGGGCGCGGCCAAGGTCCCTTAGCCAGAAAGCCGGGGAGTCCAGACTTGGGTTTGTCTCCTCTGTGGCCACGAGCTCCTCCCGGGCTCTCGAAGCGTCCTCCCCTGCCTGCCGGAGCCGGGACGCGCGGCAGTGGACGGCGAGGCCCTGCGCGCGCGCAGATGGCGCTGGCGCGAGCGTCTGCTAGAAACGCGCTCCTTCGCGTCGCACCGCAGCCCCGCGCGGCTCAGGCCGGGCCCAGGCGGGCTGCGGCTCCGCGGTCCGCAGCGGCCTGGTCGGCGAAGGTGCACTTGCGGATGGCCCCTAAGATCCACGGTCCTGCCGCAGGACAATATGTTGGCAGCATGCTAATTGCTTTAACCTAGTTTCAGACCCACCGAGGGGTTCCCTGCGCGCCGCGGGTGCCATGGAGCTCGTCCAAGAGCAATTAAAGCGAGGCCGCGAGCCCGACCCCGCAGCGCGGCCTGGCCAGACACGCGGAGATTCTGGGTCGCGAGGCTCCCGGGAGCCCCTTGGCCGTGGACCCTCTCACCCTTTTTAAGCCTTCGCGCCCTCTCCCTCTCCTCCTCCTAAAAGAAGATTTCACTTTGGAGACAGAATTTCAGAAGGAGAGAAAATAATTCGATTTTGCCCTGTATTAGGGCCTCATTAAACACGAAAGTTGCTTTTGCACAAATGCTTTCATCAGGCATGTAATCTCATTACACTCATTAGAAAGTCAAATGTTAGGCTGACTTCAACTTAATTATAAGTTATGGAAGTATTGCACCGTTTCCTTCGGCTGCGTAGACCTGCGTTTCTGTTGGATTGGGCAGTGTGGCACTTCGCAGTTAAAAACAC